>NC_080023.1:685000-1370000 GCF_030020395.1 Manis pentadactyla
CACGTTCCCCTCTTTTCCTCCTCGGTCCGTTCCAGACCCAGCTCCGCATCTCCTCCTCTGGGGCGTCCTGGGCCCTCCCCTGGCCGGCTGGGGGGCCCTGCTCTTCCCCTGCTCCGCTGACCCGGGCCTCTGCTGCCGATCAGTGTTTGTGTTCCCCCCAGAGCCAAGTGCTGATCCATCTTGAAGAAGATGCCCTGATGCCCAAGGTGATGGTGCTGGGAGGTGAGGCCCAGGGGAGGGGAGCGGGTCAGAGGGCAGGGTCCCCACGATGGGCCCCTTCCACCATACAAGGACACCGTCGCAGGAAAGCAGGTCCTCACCACAGGCCAGCGCCCTGACTGAGGCCTTCCAGCCTCTGGGACTGCGGGAGATCAATGCTTGTCCTGGGAGAGTCCCAGCGACGGTGCCTCCTGCAGCAGCTCCAGAGGGCTCAGACCTCGGCCCCTCAAGAGCGGGGGTGGCAGCATCTTCGCTCCTCCAGGCCCCAGAGCCCACCCCTCAGTGGGTGCCCAGGACATGCAGGAGGGCCATCTGGGGGACACACAAGGGTAGCAGCTGGCATTGTGTCCAGGAAGATTCCAGAAACCCAGGTGGAGGCTGGAGACCTCAGGACCCCGTCCTCTCCCTACAGGAGTGGCCCCGTCGGCCATACAACCCTTTTGTGCCTGGAGCCGGACTCCTTCACGTGGCTCCAGTGCACAGCAACGGGGGAACAGCTGCCGAGCCAGCCAGCAGGGGAGAGGAGGTGTGACCCGCCTCCGTGGCCTGGCCCAGGGGGGACTGGGGGTGAGGGACGCCGTGGACAGCCCTTCCCTCTGGACTTTCTGAGACAGTTACCGCTTTTCTTAAAGCATCCCGATGAGCCATCATGAAGTGTCTACCGGAGAGTGGGCAGGCCCCCGGGGTCCCGGAAATTCCCTGCCCTGCCACAGGCACCCGTGAGGGCCGAGTGCTGAACTGGTTCCCTGGCCGTACCCCGTTCTCATTCCTCTCCCGCCTCCACCGTAGGAGGTCGGGGCTTCTGCCAGCTGCTTGGGGCTCAAACCCTGCCTCTGCCAGCCCCTGGCTGTGTGACCCTGGACACGTCGGTCTCCCCATTTGTGACCATGACCAGGTCATTTCAAGGGTGACCGAGGCCACATATGTCAGGCGCCTGGCGTGTAGCTCATTCCTGTTTTCATGCATCGCGTGTGTCATCATGCCCTGGGCTCTGGCCATGGGGACATGTGTACGAGCTGAACCAGTCAGAGAAGCAGGTGCTGCCTGCCTGCTGGCTCCAGTGCTGTGGGAGGGGAGAGGGGCTCCCTCCCCGGACTCGGGAGCCCCGGGTCTGGGGAGGGAGCCGGGGGAGGACGCCGGTGACTCCAGGGGAACAGAGTGCCCCTCCCACCCTGCCCCACTTTGCTCACCCCCACCTGCCTTCCAGGACCCCTCCCTGAGATGTGCTGTGGTGAACGTCACATGACAGCCCACATGCCACCTCTCCCATGAAGACTTTCTCTCTCCCTAGTGAGACGGACACTCTCTGACCTCTGAAGGCCATCAGCTCTTCATGTCTGTCAGCGCTCTGTCCTCTGCTCCCGTCATTCACGTCCAGAGCTCCTACTCAACAGCTTCCTGCAGGCTTGGTGTCTCTGTTACTGTCCTCCTCAGAACTGAGGAGGGGTCTAGTCCAGGGATCCATCTACCCGTCCACCCATCCACCCATCCACCCATCCATCCACCCACCCATCCACCCACCCACCCATCCATCCACCCACCCACCCATCCATCCACCCACCCATCCACCCACCCATCCATCCACCCACCCATCCACCCACCCACCCATCCATCCACCCACCCATCCACCCACCCATCCACCCACCCATCCATCCACCCACCCATCCACCCACCCATCCATCCACCCACCCATCCATCCACCCATCCACCCACCCATCCACCCACCCACCCATCCACCCACCCATCCATCCACCCACCCACCCATCCATCCACCCACCCATCCACCCACCCACCCATCCACCCACCCATCCATCCACCCACCCATCCACCCACCCACCCATCCATCCACCCACCCACCCATCCATCCACCCACCCATCCACCCACCCATCCATCCACCCACCCATCCACCCACCCACCCATCCATCCACCCACCCATCCACCCACCCATCCACCCACCCATCCATCCACCCACCCATCCACCCACCCATCCATCCACCCACCCATCCATCCACCCATCCACCCACCCATCCACCCACCCACCCATCCACCCACCCATCCATCCACCCACCCACCCATCCATCCACCCACCCATCCACCCACCCACCCATCCACCCACCCATCCATCCACCCACCCATCCACCCACCCACCCATCCATCCACCCACCCATCCACCCACCCATCCACCCACCCACCCACCATCTATCTGTCACTTCCGTCCATCCTTCTATGCCTCTGCCCACCTTCCTTCCATTCATCATGCACCCTTCCTCCTTTCTTTCAGTCCTGCATCTACCCAAACAACAAATACTTAGAGAGCATCGCCAGAATAAGTGTCTGGATATAGGGAAAGTTACAGAAAAGACCATTCAGTAAATAAGTTTTTGTTGAACACCTGCTATATGTCAGTGTAGCCTCAGCCCCAACACAGTGTCTGAGAATACCATGTGAATATACACTAAAGGCTTAGGACGGTGCCTAGTGAGTGCTGTGGCAGAGTTGGCCTCGTTAGTCCTTGCAGCACGACCCGGGACAGGGTGCCCAACCTTCCCAAGCTTGTATGTGGATTAAATAAGAAAACAAATATAAAGCACTTAGCTTAGAAAATGTTAACTCTTATTATTAGCTATTAAAGATGACAGGGTGAATTATGGGAGGGATGAAATATTCTGTTCATACAGGAAGTAAATGGGGACAAAATGGCAGTGTTCTTGCACAGTTCCTGGCTTTTGCGAATGTGTTACCAGAAGTCGCAGCCCCCGGTGTCCTCGGAGGCTGGGCAAGAGGGGCTTCCCCCTCCGGGAGGTGAGACCGCAGGGGCTAGTGGCCCCCTCAGGCTCCTGAGCCTCTGATCGAGGGAGCTGGGTGTCTTAGGCTTCTGTTTCCCACCCTAGAACCGGGTCCCCCGTAAGTAGGCAGACTTCCACGAGCCCTCACGCAAGCCCCTGAGGGGCAGTAGGTTGCGTGCAGAAGGCTGGGCTCTCTCACGTAGGGCGTGTCTGTGCAGCCACGTGGTTCCCTCCGTGGCCCTGGGTGCGGGCAGCTGTGATAGCCGGTGTCCATGGGGACTTCTGCACAGGCCTGGGCACCGTCCGGCCCTGGGTCCCCATCCTGGTTACTTCTTCCCGGCATCACAGCCCCACCTCCTGCCCCCACCCCGTCCCTCCTCTTTCTCCTGAGTGTGGGGTGCCCCCTTGGGTCTGTCTGTCTCTCTGATGCACTGTGAGGTTGCAGCTTCTTCACCTGCTTTCCTGGGGCCGAGGGTCAGGACTTGGGGGGCCCAAGTCTCCTCTTTGTCTAAAGTAACTGGGAGACAGTGAATCGTGGATTTCATCCGGGTTCCCAGGGGCACCGCTCTGGAGGCAGGAAGGGGCTGTCGTGACCATGAGACCATCCACCCGGTTCTGAGCTCGGACACTGCAGGTGGGTGCTCTGGGAAGCTGTCCCTGGGTGTGAGAGCACCCTCTGGCCTTCCGGTCCGTGTTTCCGGTGACCTGGGCCACGGTGACATACACATGTCTGCCTCACGGCTGCTTTCAGATAAGCTCTGGCTGGAGGTGGAGGCCCGGGTGCCTGGAGCGCACACCTGCAGTGTTTCCTGCATAAGTCCACCAGCCCAGAATGAGCTCTCTCGCTGCTGGCAGCAGCCTGGCCAGAGCCCAGCCCTCGGCAGGGGACGGTGGGGGTGGTGCCATTATTTCCAAGTCTGCAGACATGCGGGGCTGCCTGTGGCCTGCCCGCCTGGGTAATTGGCTCTGCAGATGTTGCTCGGGATGAAGGCCGCAGCCATCCAGCGTGGCAGCCCTGTCCCGCGGCTCCTCTCCGGCCTCAGCCCTTCCAGGAGACAGGCACTTCTGTCCCCAAGTCTTCCATGTTTTAGGGCCTTGGGCTTCAGACATTTGGAACGTTTGTGTCTGTACAAAACTCAGGCGCCTAGGTTGGCATAAATATATAGTGAATCCAAGAAGTTGGGGGACCAGCCCTTCATTCAGCAGGTATGTATGGAATGCCTGCTGTGTGCCAGACCCTGCCAGGCTCCAGGGCACAGCTGTGAATTAATCAGAAGAACACCTTGCCCTCATGGAGCTGATGGCCTGGGTGGGGAGGCAGGTGGTCAAGATAAGCATGATGGATAGAGAGTTTGTTACATGACATGTGCCCAGGGAGGGAAGTCTGGAAGGAGTAGGGGGCAGGTGGGGCCTGGGCATTAGGACAAATGGGGCAGGAGGTGGAGGGCCGGGCAGGGGGCCATGAGCTGGAGGTCGGGAAAGAGTCAGTGCTGTGAATGAATGCTTTTCCTACTCAGCACCCTAATGCCAGCTCCCAGGCCAGATCCCTTTTTCTTACACCAGTGCTGCTGGGGGCTGGGGTTGGGGTTTCCTTGCCAGCACCCTGGCAACTCCAGGCAACAAACGGTGGCTGGCCCGGCTCTCGCCCCCCTGGCCAGCCGACTCCCTCTGTGACCTGCCTCACAAGGCTGCTAACCCTGGGGGTGCGGACGGCTTCCACGGTGCAGTCTTTGCTCAGGGTTTAAGATTTCCAGGGGGTCTGAGAGTGTGTGTGTGAGCTCGGTGGTCTTGGTAAGAATGGCACAGAACCCCCTGTCAGGAGTTTGGAGCCCGAGGTTCACTTTCTGCTCACAGTTGGCTTGCTGAGGTGTAAAGGCCAAGGTCACCTCCCCCAACCCCAAGGGCCTTGTGTGGAGTTAGATTCTAGCTGGGGGAGAAGGTTTTGTTTGGGCTGGCTTTGAAGTCCACACTGAAGTAGAGAAGGCTGGTGGGATGGCACGCTGAGTGAAGAAACTTCTAGCAAAGGCCTGGGGGCAAAAACAATGCATACAAGTCAGAAAAGTGTCCAGACTGTGGTGTGAAGGATGAGCACGAAGAGACGGATAATTGGAGCGGCAACCATGACTCCATTTACTGGGCACCTAATACGTGCCACACGTTTTGCATTTGCTTCTTGTTTGTCCCTCAGGTGGTCCTGCTGATAGGTATTATCTGCATTTTACAGACACGGAAACTGAGGCTCAGGGAGGCAGGCCGCTGAGGGCCATCAGCTCAGAGGTGGCGGAGCTGGGTCCTGCACGGTGGTCCTCTGGTTCCGAGGCACAGGGGCTCCCTCTTGGCTGTCTGGTGTGTGGCCCTTACAAGGATCAAGGCATTGCTGGTGCCAGAGACTCAATCGGTGCCCAGCCAGCTCCCAGAGCTCCCAGACCTCCTGCTGCAAGCCCTAGACTCCAGGCTGGCTCACCACAAGCACGCACTGGGGGCTCCCGAGCCTGGAACAGCCCAGCAGTCCCCTCCCTGCTGCCGGAGCCTGAGCAACTCTTGCTGCCTCTTCAGTGGTGAAATGTTGATGGGACCTACCCTCTGGGCTGTGAGGAGGGGCGAGAGGTGAACCATTAGTCCAGGAGCCAGGGCATATCTGGTATTTGCTCAGAGGGTGCACTTACTAAGCTGTGCCCCACAGAACCTTTTATGCATGGCTTGACCTTTCTTTTTTCCCTCCGGGTTTATCAAGCCAGAATTTAGATGTTGTGCAATGGACCCTATTAGAGGTATAAGACTATGTGTTCTGGCAAACTTATGTAGTCTATCAACACCGCTGCTGTCAAGACCTAGGGCATTCCTACTGCTCCCCCCAGGTCCTCTGTGCCCTTTGTGGCCAGTCCTTTTCTTTATTTCAACCCCTGACAGCTTTTGATTTGGCTCTGTCCCTCTAGTTTTGCCTTTTCCAGAGTGCGGCATGATCACGTGATCTTACGTGCGATTGAAGAGCGCAGCCTTTTGAGTTTGGCTTCGCTCTCTGGGCACCCTGCGTTTGAGATTCTCCCATGTTGTAGCACATGCTGGTTGTTGGCTGGTTTTTATCTCTGAGCAGGATTCCATTGTACGGAGAGACAGCAGTTTGTGCTTTTCCATTTGTCATTTGGGTTGTTTCTAGGTTTTTAAAAAATATGTCTTGTAATTTTTTTTTCTTTTTTTGCTTGACATTGTGTGCAGACTAAAGTAAATAGTATTATGCCTGGAAATGGGTCTGCTGCCTCTTTATCAGGCTGCTAGTGTGGAGAGTCAAGTCCTCCTAGACATGAATTTAGCTGGGTTTTATTGCTTAAGGACCAAATTAGACCCTCTGATTTGTCTTATCTGGCTTGCATGGCAATTTCCAGCATTTAACAAGCATGAAATTTAATACAAAAATCTAGAATTCTGATTTCTCTCGAAAAATCGAAGTTTTGATAGCACTGGGTCCTGTGTTACCACGTGTCAGTCCTCAGCCTGTGCAGAGTAGTGGCTGTCCCACCTTGGGTGGGGCCTATGCCCTCTACGTTGCTGCAGACACCCCCCTACTCCCTAATGCCTCACACCATCCCTATTCTCCTTCATGTTATCTCCCTGGGACTTAGGACAGTTGAGTGTGTGGTGTCAGATACTGAATGGTGGTCAGTACACTCTCTTTAAAAAGATAGGAAAACACATGCACAACTTAAAAATAGATTTCTACCCCAGTGGCGAGAAATAGAGCAAAACTCAGAGTTCCTATGCTTGAGGTTTTTAGAAAATGATTTCAGGGAACACTCCCTGCCAGGCTATGGCGGCTCAGGAAACCTTTCTTGATTCCTTTTGTGCCAGCTCGGTGTACAGTGCAGGTGAGCCTTGCCATCCAGAGCTGTGGTTCTGGGAGGGTGAGGACGCTGGATCCCCGTAGAAGAGACGGCTTTTTACTGATGTCTGGAAGCAGTGAACATGGAAAAGGCCCAGTTTCCCACCTCCTCCTGAAGCGTGGGCTACTACCTGCTGGGAAGAGCCACATCTGAGTTTATTTAGAGGATGCGGCTTTCTGAGTCTTTCGCCAGATGGCTGGAGTGGCAGGTGACGTGCGCCAGACGGTTACTCATGGGGATTTAGAAACGCAAACACATCCACACTTTGGGTTGAGCCGCTGTTTTTGATGGAAGGGCAGGGCCTTGTGACTTTTCATAATGTTGCCCAGAGTTACCCTGAGCACTGCAGAGATGAGGCCCCTGTGTCATTGTCCCTTGCCCATGGGAGGTTGGAAAAGGCCAGGGGTGGTCCAGGTGGCATGGTGTGAGCACCAGGTGGCTGTGTGTTCTGTCGCTCACGTCCACGCAGTTCCCGTGTTTGCTTACAGAAAGCGCCTGCTTCTTACTCTTTTTATTTAGTGGTGCAAAAACAACATCCCTGAGCTTGTGGAGCCGACATCCCAACAGGGGAGAAAGACAGTAACAAGTCACAAGTCAACAGACTGGGTAGTTTCAGATGGACATGGTGTGTTAGAGAACGGGCAGCAGAGCCCGAAGGTCCGGGGGACATTCCGGGCCGGGCGGGGGGCTGAGCTGGGTGAGGAGGGTTCTGGTCACATGGGCCTTGAAGGCCGGGCAAGGCATGGATTTTATTTCAAGTACAATGGGAGGCTGTGGGGCTGGTGTGACTTGTACATTTCACATGTGAGGCTCTGTTGACCTCTGTTCGCTCTTGGGTGAAAATGATCAAGTCCTTAGAGCCACTTGGGTCATTCCTGGTGAGATCCAACCAAGAAACAGGCATTTTCTGCCTGAGTTGGGAGGCACGTACTGCACCTCTGCCATCAGACGGGCTGGGCTCAGAGCAGGCTGTCCAGTGGCAGGCTGGTCAGGCTGGAGGGTGAGACCTGACCGCCAGGGCCCTGGAGACCAGACACTTGACCCCAGGGCAGGGGTGGCTGTGGGTATGTGGGCCTGGGAGTGGGAGCAGGGAGGATGATGGGGACGAAGGAGACGGTACTGTGGACAATGGGCTGGCGGGCCGCAGGTCCGTGTGTAGAGGGCAGCAGAGATGGGGGACCATGGAGCTGAGGAGGCAGGTGATGCAGAGGGCCTGGGGGTGCACCTGCAGTGCCTTGGGGGGTGAGCCTGTGCAGCTGGCCTCTGCACGACTGGCTTAGAGGAAGGCTGTTCCCTGGAGCGGCCTGTCCAGCCCCTGTCCCTGTACCCATCATGCACTCCTGTGTCCTTGGCCTTAGTATGTGCTGTTCCTTCTGGTCAAAACACATTCCTTTCCCTCCCTCTCACTGTCGGGTGCTTCTGGTCGGTGTGGCCCCTGCCATCCTCGGTGTCACAGCATTGGTGTCTCTAATGCCAGCTCCCTATGGCAAGGTGGGCTTCTCCAATGAAGGCTCATGTCTGGCTCATCACAGCTTTGCCAGGGTGCAGAGCTGTGCCCACGAGGGCTTGCCAGGTGGACGTCACTGAAGACTAACAAGAAGAGGAAGCTGCAAATGCAGGGGGCGGGTCAGTGGACTTTGCAGAGGCAGTGATGCCCTTCACACTTGTCTAGCCCCTTACAAGTGGCAGCCCCCAGCCTTCCCCAGTCTGCATGTCCTCCATGTGGCATGAGATTTTTCCCCTGGAGAACTTGTGCTTTGGATTCAGATGGAGGGAACCTGTTTTGGCTTTCAAATAAGGTGCTGAAAGGAACACCTGGAGTCCAGTGCCTTCCACAGGGCTTGGAGGGTGCAGAGCAGCTGCGGCCCATCGCACCCCGTATGCCTTGCTTCCCACCCCACTCCACCCCAAAGGCTCCACACATAAAGCAGTCTGGCTGTTCAGGAGAATCACAGCTCTTTTTGGGTACTGGGATTGACTGAAATGGGCCTCTTGAAGGGGCTTGGTATAAAAATGTGCAGTAGTGTGCTGTAGGCCTAAGGGATTGAGACATAGTCTGTGACTTTGAGGAGCTTGGCTCAGACTCCCCCACACATGGCTCTGGATTTGAAGGCGAGTGGGGAAGGAGGAGTAACAGGCTGGCTGGGTGGACTGGGGGTGCTCTTTTGAGGGGGTGATTGTGCCCAGGCCCATGAAGAAGGCACAGGTGCATTAACAGCTTCTCTCAGGCCAGCTGGAGTCTGGCTCAGCCCTGTCCCATCAGGTTAGTTCTCCCCCAGAGGGCCAGTCTTCCCACCTGACAAATGGGAGCAGAGCCCCCTTCTCCCAGGCCATCCTGGGGGACTGGGGGACAATGTCCTTGAAGCTCAAGGGCACTGGAGAGCATTATTCAGCTTTAGTTGTTTGAAGGAGTGTACTCTTAACATAGGTATGCACCACACACCCTGTGGGTGGGGGAGAGGGGCTGAGGTTTGCCGAGGACCCGTTGTGTGCCACGTGCACTACCAGTGTCGCGTCGCCTGAGGCTCACAGCGCCCTTGTGCCCTCCACAGGGATCTCGTGTTTTGCGGATGGGCTGCTCCAGGCTCAGAGAGGTGTGTGTCCAGACCCCACAGCCGGCAGGTGGCGGGGCTGGGATTCAAACCCAGGCAGTCTGGCTCTAAAGCCCATCCCCTTCCCACTGAGCCAGGCTGCCTCGGCAGAGTCCCTGGCCAGACAGCTTCGGGCTTTGCTCCGCTCCCTCTGCCACTGGTGTCACTGTGGTGATGGCCCGTCACACGGCCAGGGGTGAGGCAGGTGGCTGCAGGGAGCTGCCTGGGCTGCAGAGAGGGGAGGGATTCAGAGGTGCTGGAGCCTCTTGGGGTGGGTGAGGAGGGCTCATGAGCACCCCAGTGCCTGGCAGCTTGTCGGCGCCCAGCGGTCAGGTGGGGCTGGCGGCTGGGGGAGGGAGGGGCTGCCTGCCAGTGCCCCCGACCTGCCCAGCTGTCGTGAGAGGGTGCCTGCTCAGAGCTGCAGGGCAAGCCCTTGACAAGTGGGATCTTGATCGACCGCCCTCTCGCCTCCCCGCCTCCCCGTCCCCCTCTCTCCCCCCTCCTTCCCCCCGGCCTTTCTCTTTTCACGCACCCCCTCCCCTGTTCCCTCTCTCCCTCGCTCTCTCGGCAAACTGTAAGTACAGTGAAAGAGAGGAGATGGCCCCTTGGCCCTGGCTTGTCCTCTGGACCCTCCAGCCTGTGTGTCCAGGACTCCAGACAGGTGACGGCTCATTCCCAGGAGCCCCGTTCCTCCCCACCCCCCAAAACACAGAACCCTTCTTGAGGTTCATTTGCTTTTAAAGCAGCCTCAAGGCAAGGGTGTGCGTGGCAGCACGGGGATTACAGAGTCACGGCGTTGTCGTCTGGGAACGACAGGTGCTAGAGCTGTTGGCTTCCTTTAGAAGAGAGGGGTGGTTATGTTACTCTCCGGGGCCTAGGCCTTTGTCCCCGCTTGGGGACAGCGTGGTACCGCGGCTGAGTCCTCAGTGTCAGTGTCCAGCTCCCAGGTTTGAATCCCGCTCTCCTCTACTGGACTGCCCACCCTGGGGAGAGTCCTTTATTCTCTGTGACAGTGAGAGAGGAGGGGCCAGGCGCAGGAAGAGCGCAGGACCACCGTCTGCGGGTATGGCTGGGGGCCGGGGCTTGTTGGCACCGTCCGGATGTTGTCAGCCCTCCTGGGGCGGGTGTCAGCTTCACTTACAGACGAGGGCGCTCAGGTCGGGGGCCGGGGATGGGCCTTCCACTGGGCCCCTCCCTTGGACGCACAAGGCCAGTGGTGGCACGGGGCTGGCATGGAACATCGGTGGGATGGGGCAGCAGGCACCTCTGGGCAGCCGGCGGCTCGCTGTGTTCCCACCAGCCTCCGTATCGACGTCAGTAAGAGGGGACTTGCAGTTGTAGGTTTGAATTAGATGGTGTGGGTGCAAACACGTCTGTGGTGCTCCACGCCCAGGAGATGAAGAATGAATGGAAGCAGGCAGAGGGGAGCAGGTGGGGTAGCTGGTTGTATCCTGGGAAGGGGAGACTTGGGGCATCCCGGTGGCTGCACACATCTGCAGGGCTTTCCTGGGGCCTCTGCTGGGCACCCCAAGGCTGAGGCAGGGCTGACGGGGACAGCTCTACTGGACAATTTCAGTTTTACCTGTATGGATATGGACCAGGCCTTCCCAGAGACGGAGTGACTCTTGGTCCCTGGGGGTGTGCAGACAGCTCAGGAAGGCCACTGGCAGGATGTCAGGAGCATCCCTTCGCAGACTGGACACCAGTAACCACAAAGTTTACCCCCAGCCTGGCCTCAGAGGCTCTCCCCGGGGGCATCACAGAGATGTGAATGCCGGGCACCCACCATCATTCCGCAGGCACCCACAGAGCACCTGTGGTCAGGTGCTGCTCTCAGGGGCTCACCCAGGGATGGCGGCGGACACCGGCAGCCCCAATGCTTCCCGAGTAGAGCATGAGGGCAACCCAGGAGCGCTTCTCGGAGGAGGCATTTTTTTATTAGCCAAGTAGATTTCACAGTGTGGGGTAGAGGGGAAGGGTGTTCTGGGCATTTGGAGAGGCTTAAAGGCAGGAGAGGAGGGGCTGTGTGCTGGAGCTTAGGAAGCAGGGTTTGAGGGACTCCCAGGATAAACAGTGGGGGCTGGGAGGCTTCAGAAAGGTTAAGGCCAGGCTACTGGGGCCTGAGACGAGGGAGTCTCGTCCTGCAGGCGGGCGTGTCTGCCGTGGGGGCCTTGAGCAGAGGGTGTCAGTGTCTGCCCAGGAGGCAGAGACCTCCCTGCTCCAGGCTCCTCACCGGCAGAATGGGGACAGCAGGGCCCCGTTGTGAGGCTGCAGTGGAGCCCTGAGCTGGTGGCCCTGCTGCCGGGGTGGTCAGTCTGCCCCCTGCCCCACTGGCCTTAGCTTGACATGTCACTGCTGCTGAAATAGCTGCCTAGGGCCTGCCCTTATGCACGTCTCTTTTGTCCTGTCACTTGAGCTGAACCCTATGGGTCTCTTGTTTAGGTCTACTTGAAGCTGATGTCAGTCCCCTAAGGTCCACTGGGGCTCAGGAGGACCTGCTGCTCTGAGCTGGGTGCAGCTGTGGACCTCCCCACCCTGCCCCAGGCCCTGCGGGTGAGCATGCATGGGGCGTCACTCCACCTCCAGTGGAGGGGGCGAGGGGCAAGTACCCGGGTGCAGGCCCCACCCTGGGCTGTGGGTGCCCAGAGCTGCTCAGCTCGGCATTCAAACTCCAGGCTTGGGTGCTCACAGTCACCACGTGTCCCGTCCCTCTGGTCACCACTGCCTCCTCCCTGGGGTGTGAGGCGTCAGAGCTCTGCTGGACACGGGCCTGGCCCCAAGTTGAGAGTCCTCGTGGCCTGAGAGGCCGGGACTGGGGCTCGTAACAGTCTTCTCAGCAGACAGCATCTGCTTCTAGGCGGCCAGCTGCCCGGGGCACGAGAGCCTGTGTTGTCCGGAGCTGGAGGCTGGGCGGGCACCAGGGGGCTTCTATCTAGTCCCCTTCACTTGGGGTTTACAAATCAAGAAACCGAGTAGCACGGAGGAGAAAAAGTGGGCCCTCAAGTGCGGCTCAGGAGGCCCTGGGACGCTGCCCCTTCTGACCCTGGAGGGAGGAATTATCCTCCCCATGCCCCTGGGGGTGATCCTGAGGTCGGGGGCACCTCACCGTGGGCCCCCCGACCACCAGACTCCACCGCGCCTCGGCCAGTCCCCAGCCTCATCCGTCTCTCCCTGCGGGCACTCCTAGACCATCTCTGCTGTGATACCCAGGCAGGCTGGGGGGCCGCACGGGTGCTGGGAGCCCCCAGTGATGGCAGAATAATGTCCTTACCACTCTGCCGTCACTCTCCCAGGCGTGGGACAGGAGGGAGGCTGAAGGGCTGTTGCACTGGGCCTGGCCAGAGGCCAGCAGAGCTCCTGCGGGCTCAGTGTGGGGGCAGGAAGCGCTGCCAGCCTGTGGAGGCGGCAGGGCAGCTGGGGGGCGGGGGCTGGCGCAGGGCCAGCATGCCCTCACCCCTGAAGGGCCCCAGTGATGGGCGGGTGGCCGGCGGTCAGGATGCAACGGCCTTCCTGCTGCTCCCTGGTCCCCCACGGTTGAGGGGCTTCCGGGCCTCCGGGCCTCCGCCTGCTCGCAGCTGCTTGGCTAGTGTTCCCGGGGCTGCGACACTACGATGTGGAGCCAGCAGTTGCCTGTCCCCGTTCTGGTCTGGCCATGTGGGTGCTGGAAGGCCCCCGAGTTAGGGGCTGCACAACTGGGGGGCTCATGGCAAGAATCCACTGTCACCCTTGGAGGCTGGAAGCATGAGATCCCATGGCCTGCTCTCCCCTGAGGCCCGAGGGGAGGGTCCCTCCTTGTCCCTTCCGGCTTCTGGTGGCTCCTGGCCGTCCTTGGGGTGCCTTGTCTGGTAGCTGCGTCCTCGCCTTCCTCCAGGTGCCCTGTGCCCAAGTCCCTCTCCCCTTTCTCCATTGCATGAGGACCCACCCGAACCTAATACAGCCTCATCTGCTGTTTCCATCTGCAGAGACCCTGTTCCCAAGCAAGGTCCTGTTCTGAGGTCCCAGGTTGGATGTGAATTATGGGGACACCAGCCAACCCCTGACAGGCGCCGCCCCCCAGTGTTCTGGCCCCAGCCCGGCCACACTGCCCCTCCGGCTCCCAGAAGCGTCCAGCTCATCACCTCCTGTGTCCTCTCGCCCCCGCGTGCCTCTGCCGGTGCTCGCGTCTCGGTGCCTCCTCCCCTCACTGTGGCCCATTCACGGCTCCCTCTCAAGGTGGCTTCCTCCACGAAAACTCCTTTCTTCCCTGGCGCCCATGTGCACGTGCCCCTCGCTGGGCCACTGTGACGTTCTCAGTAGTTTCCTTCTCTCCTGCACCCTCAGAGGCCCAGTGTCTGCTCTGTGCCAGGCATTGGGCTCGGCTTCTGATGACTGCTCACCCCTGAGTCCTCGTGGCGACTGTCACCCCCCTTTTACAGATGAAGACATGGAGGCTCTGAGGTCACGCTGCTCGCCCGGTGGGACTGAGGCTCAGATTGCTCAGGTCCATTCATGAGCCATCCTCGCCAGCGATCCTGGGGCCAGCCCTTGACAGAGGCTGTAGTTGGTTCATTCATTCAGAAATCGTTCCTGAGCACCATCTGGGTGCTCTCGGGCCCTGGGCAGCCCCGACCCCACCCCTGTGGCCTTCAAATCTGTGAAGACAGAGAGACAGATGCCTCATCAGTAATCATGGCTGTGAAGGGCTCTGGGGACCTAGTCTTGGTTTCACCAGACACTTTCTGTGACCTTGGCCAAGGGCCCTCCGGGGGACCTCCGTTTCCCCACATGTGGCCAGAGTCACATCAGCCTGCCAATCTCTATGGGCCCTTCCAGCCTAAGAATGAGCATTCGGTGTCCAGCAGCCCTGCTCGTGGGCTCACCCTGGCAGTCGGTCGGGTCAGGGACTGGAGTCCTGAGTCCCGAGAGGCCCTGGACAGACCACCCTTTGCTGACAGCAGCAGGCAGGCGGAGTGTGTTCTCCCTGGTTCCCAGGAGACTTGCAAGCCTTGCTCAGAGGACAAGTTGGAGTGAAAGTGGCTTTTCAGTCTCTCCCGGCCTGTGAAAGAATTGGGAGGCTCTTTCCAAGTCCTGTGACTCAGAGCTCCCGAGCAGGGGCATGGGGTCAAGCTCTGCTACTCAATAGGGGCTTTGAGGGGCCCGCAGAGCTCCCCTGCAGGCAGGCCCCGGGCCCCGGGGGGCAGCCTGTCCCGCTGCCCAGGGAGGCAGAGTCAACACTTGGCTAACCTAGGAGGACACACCAGGGCTTGTAGTGCGGAAGCCTGGGTGAGCTTCCTGCAGCCCAAACGTCAAGCGGAAAGCCCTCCACCCACTGAGGACAGCTCCCCAGCCGCGCGGAGCCCAGTGCGGAACGTCAGTGTTTGCCTCGCCGGTCAGGCACGCAGCTGGGGGGCAGCCAGAGCCGCTGGACGCACAACCCCTGCCCCGAACACAGCAGCCATCCTGGAGATCAGCCTGTGGGAGAACCCACTTTATGTTGGGGTTTCTTTAGTGAAACCTTCAACCCAAATTATTCTGCCAAACTCATTTCACAAGAGAAATGTGATGAGTGTGTGAGTCTCCTGCGGCTGCTGTAACAAATGGCCACAGATTTAGTGGCTGAAAACAGTTCTCTTACAGTTCTGGGCATCCGAGGTCTGAAATAAGTTTTCTGGGGCTAAAATCAAGGCGTTGTAGGGCCCGAGGAACAGGGTGGGGGGGTCCTGGAAGCCTTTTCCAGCCCCTGGAGGCGCCTGCGCCCTTGGCCCCCGGCGTCTCCTCACAGCACTTGGAACTCTCGCTTCCCTGTTCAGGCCCTATTTCCTCCTCAGTGGCCAAGCCTCCCTCTGCCTTCCTCTTAAGGATGCTTGTGAACACGGGCAATGCCCACCGGGAGAACTCAGGATAACCCTCCATCTCAAGATCCATGACCTACCCCATCTGTGAAATCCTTTTTGCAACCTAAGGTGACATATCTATGGGTTGAGGGGATTGGGGTGTGGACGTCTTTGGGGGCCAGCCGACCACAAGGAGCCTCTTGGCCAGTTTCCCGTCAGGGTGGCTGTTACAAAGGCATCGGCATTCCTGCGGGAGGGCAGCACCTGGGTGGAGCTGCTCTACCCACGCCATACGTGCCCACACGCACACATGGGCACCGGGTTGGGAATGTCTAGTCCAGTGCCGTCTCACTAATGTCACAGCAAGCCTTGTTTCCGGGCCTCCCAGCAACTTCTACGTGTGCAGCACCCCTGGAATCTAGAAGTGAGGTGAGAATTTGGAAGTCGAATTGGAATTTGGGTGTGAGGATCGACACGCCGTGGACAGCGCTCGTGTGCTGTGCTGTGCCTCCCGCCTGCACCCGCCTCCAGCCCTGCCTCTGTCCTGAGAAGCAGGTTTTCTTTGCCCATATTATTGAGGAACCTGAGACCCAGAGGGAAGGACCATCATCAAGGCCTCCTGAAATGCCCGTGGCAGGCTAGGGCACATGCCCAGGCCCTCCCAGGTTTCTCCCACCACGTTTATGCCACGAATACGGACTCAGAGGGGATGGCAGATGCAAAGGTCCCAGAGCGTCCCTGGGGGGTATGTTGCGGGCACAGAGGGAGGCCAGGGCTGGGTGGCGGGGAATGGTGGGGAAGGGGGCAGAGAGGGGCTGGGCCACAAGGTGAGAGCTTCTCCTACATGGAGGAATGTGGGTTTCATTCTTGATCTGGAAACTACTGGGGAGTCAGTGTGGGGCTCATGTGACACGAACCCTTTATGCTCCCTGGGCCTTGGGCTTGAGGAGGCTCTTTGGGCAGGACAGGGGTGGGTCAGGACCTCACTCCTCGGGCCCCAGCTACCGGGGCCCAGGGCTGGCAGGGTGATGCCCAGCCTAGGCAACTTGGAGCTGGGGCTGGGTGTGCCTGGTGGGTGCCAGGCTACTCATTCAAGCCCGGAGTGTGTATCTTTGCAAACCTGGGGAGTGCCAGGATCCCCAGGAAGGGGAGGTGGGAGCCAGGAGGCTTTTGAGAGACCCTAGTAGAATGATGCTCTGTCCCGGTGCAGGTGGGAGGCAATGGTTTTGCAGCCAGAGCAGGTCAGGGATTGATCTGAAAATCAAGCAAGTGTGGGAGGGAAGGGCCCACCTTTGAGAGCCTGTAAAGCAGCTCTGCCCAGACTTCCCACTCCCACGATCCCCTGGGATCTTGTTAAAATGCAGGTTCTGACTGAGTGGGTCCAGTGAAGCTGGAGACTGACAAGCTCCCAGGTGACCGGCGAGGCTGATCCGTGTAGCTCTGAGAGGCGGAGGGTCAAGTGGCTGAAATCCTTTGCCTCGTGCAAACCTCTGGACCCTGCTGGCAGGATGTGGGGACACCGAGGCTCCAGGAGGGGCAGTGAGTTGCCCAACACCTCACAGGAAGGGCAGGCCTGTCCTCACCGCCCGCTGCCTCCAGGCCACGCGGGGCTGCCCGCCCCTGTTCCCCAGCAGTCCCCGCCGGCCAGGTGCAGAGCCTCCTGCAAATGTTCTTTCCCGGGCTGAGGGGTTTGGGGTGTGCGGCCCCTTCATGAATGAACCTCTGCAGGCTTCTAGTGGCCCAGGAGAACAGGTGACTAGGGGACCCTGTTTAGCCAGCACCTACTGTGCACCAGGCACGTCTGTGTCACCTCGTTTATCCTCGTGGGAGCAGTGTCTTCCTCTTGGCTCTTCCAGGGCTTGGCGCACAGTAGGTGCTCAGGGAAGGTCTGTCGTCTTGACTGGAGGCGTCTCCCAGCCAGGTCTGGGATGATGGCAAGCACCCGAGGGACGCCGTGGCAGCCCTGGGGACGGCGCTGTCTTCCAGACGAGACGCTGTGGTCTGCAGGCAATCGGGTGGGCCGGCACTCACACCAAACCTGCCTCCACTTGGACTCACCATTCGGCTTCTCCCCTGCCCTGGGCCTGGGCCCTGCTGGCACTCCAGGCAGGCACCTCCAGAGCAGGTTTCAGCCCCGCAGAAGGGTCTAGAAGGATGTGGGGGTGCCCACTTTGAAAGACTTAAACCCCAACCCACCCCCTGGGCATGAAAAGACAGAGGCAGATGGAGAAGTCACACCTGGGTGGAGCAGGAGCCCCCTACAGGAGGGACCCTCGTAGACACAGACCCCAGCCGCTGAGCCCCCACCCCCCTGGTTGCCTGGTGACATCGGAAGCTGCACCTTCCCGGAGCACGGGCCTGGCTGCTGCAGTCCTGTGCTGGGCTGAAGAGGAAGAGAAGGGGTTCTGGATTCTGACGCACTCGGTTTAGGTCCCAGCTCTGCCTTTCACTGGACACAACCCGTGGACCACACTGAGCTTATACAACTGTAAAGCAGAGACAAAGTCAGGTGTAGGTGGCAGCATGGCACGGAGGGCAGAGATGATGCATTCCGCGTGGACAGCAGCCCGTGTCAGTAGTGCGGGGGAAGTGGCTGTCACTCATACAACCCGTCATCTCATTGCTGTGGTCATTACCCGGGATGGGAAGCGGAGGACACCTGTTCCAGGTCTCTACCACCCACCAAAAACCCCACCAGGGGCTCCTGGTTCCCACTTGCTTTGGGTTTAGGAGGAGCAGCCAGGCAGGACCCTGGTGCCCTGACCTGTCTCTGGGTTAGGCATCCACTCTTCTACCCCTTGGGGTGGAGTTCATTTAATGTCTGGGTCCCCCTTCTGCTCTCCGTGGTCCTTTAATCTGGCACCGCAGGACACCACCTGGCTTGCGGGCTGGCCTGCAGGATGCCGCTCCAGTGAGCAGGTGCTGATGGTGTCAGGTGGGTCCCCACATGTGGTGCCAGCCTGCCTGAGTCTCCAGGGACTCTGGAAGCTGGCTGGTGCTCTGGCCCAGGCAGGTCTGCCTTTGCTCTGCTGTGGCAGCTGCTGGGATCCCAGATGTGTGTGTGGGAGGCACTCCCTGGACCGCACGGGGCCTGGCACTTGGTGGGGGCTGGCCTCGGAGGCCTTCTGCTCCAGCCTTATTCAAGATGGGGCCACCTTGAGGTGCCAGGTCCCATATGCCCCCCGCTTGCCCTGGGACTGAGCCCAGGCCCCTCACTCTGTGTCCCCACCACTCAGCCCTGCCCTGCACTACAGTCTCCCCCTCAGAGGGCTCCAGTTGGCTATTTCAACCATCTGAAAGTAGTAAGGAAGCAGCTTATGGATGAAATACCTTGAACATGAAGTTGTATCTTGCGGTTAGTGTTTCTTTCTGTCAAAACACTTCCCCTCTCCAAGCTGGGCTGGGGGAGGGGACCAAGGAAACTGCTTTCTCCACCTGAAACTCCTGGCGAGCCAGCTCTGCACGGGGTGGCCTGGACAGCAGGCCTGGCCTTCGTGTCCCTCCCTGCTTCTGCCCCTTGGCTCCAGCCTCCACCAGAGCTGACGGACATGGTCCAGCTCCAGCACCTTCTGTGGCTCCCCCGCTGTCTTTGGACTGACATGTGAGACTCACCACCTTGATCCTCACCCTCACCTGAGCCCGGTGAGGCGCCCAGGACCCAAGGTCTAAGAGGGCCTGACTCAGAGATGGCGCCGAGAGGGAAGCCCTCCTTACACGCGTGCCCCAGTTGCCTCACTGCCCCCTCCTTCATCCCTGCCCTGCTGCCCCCCACCCCACAGGCACCCTGGGGTCCTTTCATGCCCAGCCTTCCTCTGAGCTGGCCCCTCCCCCGGGAACTGCCTCTTGTCCTTTCCTGCCAGTACTACTCCTGCCTCTGGTCCCCAGGCCCCACCAGACCCCCGCAGTGGGGACCCCAGTGCCCCTGTCAGACCCTCTTCACACCCTCCAGTTCCTGCGGAGTGTCTGTCACCCCTGAGACTGAGCTGCAGGGCCAGGCCTTGGCTGCTGTGTCTTCAGGCCCTGCACAGGGCCTGGCACATAGTAGGTGCTCAAGAAGCATTTGTTGGCTGGATTGATAGATGATCGACGGGTGGTAGGTAGGTAAGTAGATGGGTGGCTGAGCCTTTATTTGTGGGCATCTGAAGCCCTTACTGATGCTCAGGGGCCCTGGGCCTAGCTAGGTTGGGCAACCTGGACCTCACTGATTCTTGCAGGAGGCCATGTGGCCCAGAGCCACAGACAAGGGCTTCGAAGCTGGGCGATATACCCAAGGCATGGGGGGCACAGAGCCGAGTTGGGTCTGGTGCCTGCCCTCTGGGAGCTCTCTGTCCACTGTGGGAGACAGGGCAGCAGCAGAGCCGGTGTGATCGGGTGGCCTGGGCCAGTGCTCTGGGGCACAGAAAGGAAGGGACCTGTTCTTCAGGCTACTCTGGGGAAGGCTTCCTGGAAGAGGTGACATTTGAACAGGCTTTATAGAATGAGCAGGTATTGGCTGGTGGGGCTGGTGTGTGTGTGGAGGGGTTCTGGGCAGGGAGAACAGCATGGGCTAGAGTACATGGCATTTTCTGGGCACAGAGAGAAGGTTGGGAGTGTGGCATGGGGAGGGGGGAAGTAAAGCTAAGGAGTTGAACCGAGATGCGAGCTGCCAGGCCAAGCGCTTTGAACTTCGTCTTGTCAGCAGCGGGGAGCCACGGAGGGTTTTACAGGGAAGGCGCCTGCATCCATCCCTTCAGCTCTGGTTCTGTAGCACCCAGGTCAGAGCCAGGAAATAGCGCCGAGGTCAGGTCCAAGTGTGTGCCTGGAATTCTAAAATCCCTGGCCGTTCTTTTCCGGCCTCCCTGTTCCCCAGCCCTGGGCCATTCCAGTTCCCATCTCCACGCTCAGGTTTAGGCCCCGGGGGCCCCAAGAACAGGGAAGAGATGGCTTGTTGTCAGCGGTCTTTGCACAGGTCTCCACTTAGTCTGGAGAAATAAAGAAAAAGAAACGTGTTTTTGTTCTGCACCCGCCCTGGGGAGAGGACGGATTGGAAGGGAGAGAGGACGCGCTGATAACCTGAACATTTTGCAGAGAACCAAACACGTGAGAGAAATTCCTCCTCCAGGCCCCGCAGACCCCGGGGCTGCCGAGCGCCGCCTTCCCTGGGGCCGCTCCCCCTCGCGGGCCTCGCCCCCCGCCTCCTTTCTGGGTCTCGCAGGCTGTCTCGCCTCCCGCACACCGGAATTCCCAGAGCTGTCGTCCTGAATGCGCGCGGCCCCAGTGCTCTGCGGGGCCGCCCCCACCCCTTCGCCGGCCCCGCATTAGCGCACTTCACACCCAAGAAGGGTGAGGCTCAGGCGGGTGGGGGGCACTGGCCAGGGCCTCGCTGGCTGGGCGCCGGCCCGGCGGCTCTTCGGCTGTAAGCAGGGATGCCTGGGGTGGGGGAGGGCGCCCGGGAGGCCGGGAGGCCAGGCCGCCTGCCTGGGGACCTGGGCGGCCGGGCTCGGCGGCCGACATGGCTCGCGCCTCAGCTCTGCCCCCTGCTGGCCGGGGCTGGTGGGCGCGCCTGGCTTTCCGCCTGCGCTGGGGAGACGGTAACCCCCCTGGTGACTGACACGGGCTCCTCCGCAGGGCTGAGCGTGCGGGTTCGCCTTTTAACCCAGAGGCTCGGACAGGCCACAGTCGCCTGCTCCATGTCCAGATCTGTGCTGTCATCTCGGTGCGGATGGTAGACCTCTGCGCTGGAGGGGGCAGACTCACCCACCTCCCAGGGCAGGAACTGGAAGAGCCTGGGGTGGCTCCCCCGGCCTTTGGGCGAATTCCGGTGCTGTTGGCGGAAGGTTCCACAGGTGTTCCAGTGGTGCTCATCAGGACTGGGGGTGGGTGCTCCCTGGGGGAGGTGTGAGCCTCCCTGCGGCAGCTGTCCTCCCAGAGGGACCCCCCTTCCTGCAGTCCTCCGTCAGCTCGGGGAGGGGAGGTTGTGGGCCTCAGCCCCAGGGGCACAGCCGAGCTGGGCAGGCAGGTGGGGACTCTTATTTCCAAGGACTGGCTCCTCGGGTCGTAGGGCTTCCTTCCAGGTCCTGGCGGAAGTGCCGAGAGCAGCTCTGGCCGGCTGTGCGCCCAACGTCATCACAGAACCTGACGTGTGCGGCAGGTCCCTGAGTTCCGTGGAAACCTGCGCCTTGGGCTCAGGGCAGAGCAGGCCAAGCTGCAGAGAGCGTGGAGTTGGGGACAGATGGCCCTGGCTGCTGGTCTCATCGCCTTGAGCTCTGCATTCCCTCTGAGAAACAGGAATTGTCGTTCCTAGAAAGATGTGGGGATTTATTGAGATGACATGTGTCAAAGGGCTGGGCATTCACTAGGAGATTAATAAATGCTCATGGCCAAGAAGAGAGACTGCCTTAGTTTGATGAGATCCAATTCTACACATCGGAGCCCCATGTGGGCCTCCTTCTCTGCCCAGGCACCCTTCAGCACCCCACCTTAGACTCTCGGCACGTGGGGCCAAGGGATTTTAGGGTCCCTGTGGTCATCCCTGTGCGTCCTCTGCTCACAAGGATTCACCAGACACCTGTTCTGTGCTGGGCCTTATGGGAGGGGCCAGAAAATGGCACAGAAGGCCAAGGAGTGTCCCTGACTGTCTGGAATGCGCAGTCTAGGGGCAGAGAGAGACCCGAAGCAGATAATCGCACAGGTAATGGGTAACCACAGTGGGCGGGGCTGCTGTGAGGAGGGGTTCGGGCAGGCCGGGCGCAGGGAAGGCTCTTCTGAGGTGGCCTCTGGACTGATGCTTGATTAAGGGCTTAAGGGAAGTTGGGAGGGGTGTTCTGGGCAGTAGGAAATGCAACGGCCCTGTGGTGGGAGGGAACCTGGCTTGTTGGAGGTCCCGGCAGGAGCTCAGGTGGCCAGCCAGGTGAGCTTGGGCACTGAAGTGAGCAGGGAGCCCCTGAAGGGCTCTGCATCTGCAGTGAAGGGCTTCAATGTGAAGAATCATTGCCAGGGTCTAACACCTGATGGATCAGGGACCCCAGGGCCTTCCACCAACGTGTATGGTAACAACCACTCTTCTTAGCAGGGTTTGTGTGGCTGCCTGTGAGCTGCCCTTGCAGACATTCCTGCCATCTTCTCCTCCTGTCACCCTGGGCTCCTTTGAGTGTCCAGAGCAAGCATATTTTCCCATGTGTCTGCATTTACACGTGCTCTTGCCCCGTGGGAAACACCCTCCCCTCACCTGCGAGCTTGGGGCTCACCTTCTGACCCCCTGCCTCTCCATGTGGTTAGGTTTTTGGGCCCTTGGAGATTTTCTGCTGCCTTTGAACCCCCAGCATCTTGTAACTGGGCCCCTGCTGGGGTTTTGAGCTCACTAACTGTAACACAGAGCCCAGCACCTAGCAGGTGCACCGTGAGTGTTTGTTGAATGAATGTATGAATGTATGAACGAATGAATGAATGAATAGCATGCTGCACCATGTAACTCATGCTGAACAGAGCTCATGGACTAAGAGGTGCTGGAGGGGAAACTGAGGCCCAGAGCCCCCGGCAGGGCTGAGGTGAGGCCATCCAGAGCTCTTTCTCTAGCACTCTCCTGCTCCGCCACCTCCAATGCTGCTGTCCCATCCCTCAGCTAACACATAAAATGGTAATGTTCTCATTTATTCTTTAAAAATTAATTTAAAAATATTTTATGCATGGCCTCAATCACAGTTGGGAACCATTTAATTACTCCCAAGTGGCAGGGCATCAGACAGCTGCCGTAGCTGGTTACAGTCCCCCCTGCCTGCGTGGCCTGTTCGGAGCTGCTGTTTGGGATACGGAAGGCTCTGGCTGCCGCTGGCCCGAAGCTATTGGGCTCCGGGGGCCATTTTTCTCTGCAGGAAGCACGTGGAGACCCGGCACGGCCCTAGCGTGCTTTCTGCAGGCAGAGTCTGCCAGGCCCTGCAACACCCCTCTGCCCGGGCTGGGCACGTTCGTCCTGCCTGGGTGCTCATGAGGGCCCTGCCCTCTCTCGGGGTTTCCCAGCAGATTTAACTCTTGTGACTTGGGGCGCCTCGTGTATCTCTGCCACCACTTTCCTGCAGGGTGGCCTTGGGTCATGGCTGGATCTCGCGGAGCCTCGGTTTCCCCAGCTGCCATCTGGGATCAGTCCTGGAGCCTGGTCTCGCAGGGGCGGCATGGGGTTCCATGAACCAGTGAGAGGGCTCTGTGTTCTTGTGAGGAAGGCGAGTCTGTACCCACCAGCTTCTCTGGTGACTCCGGGGGAAGCAGTGCACTGGGCTCATGGTCTGCAAGGCTAGTTCATGGTCGTGTGTCGTTCTCGTTCTGGAGCCCGGCCCAGGGGTCTGACCCTGAGTCCGGGTCAGGGGTGTCCCGGGACGAGTACTTGATGGCTTAGCATCCTGCTGGGCAAGAGCCAGAGCCAGCTCTTCTGGGCAAGCCCGGGATGCAGGGGGGCCTGGGGTGGCAGGCACACAGTCGGCTGGCCTGCGGGCTGGGCCCTGTGTATTCTGACCCCAGGAGTCTGTGTCCGCTTTGGAGACACACAAGGTGAGGCTCTGGGGACGGTACCCGGCATGGCCGTGTGGAGGACCTGGACTGGGGAGGGCCTGAGCAACCAACGGAAATACCATCAGGACATGAGCTGCTGCTGGTGGGCACCCCCTCTGCCCAGTCCTCACATGGCCCGTCCTCTGGACAAGGTTCTCGAGAATCAAGGGGTGAGCTTTCCTCTGGCTGGGCCAGCAGATGGCCTGGGAAGGATCATGGGGCTGGGAGGGCAGAGCTGGGGTCCTGTGGCCAAAAAGAGGTGGGGGCAGGGAGGAGGCGGTCCCCATTGGGGTGGTCTGGGAAGCCCTCCGTGCACGGACTCATTGCCTTCCCTGCACCAGGCCCACGTAGTCCCGGGAGGGAAGGGAGCTCTCAGGGGGCTGATGGCAGTTAATGGGAGTGGCTTCCTCCCCATGACCTCCCCTCATCCTGTCCCTCTGTTTGTGCCAAGCTTCCTTGTGTTACCTGTTCCAGGAGTATCTCCCCCTGGCATGTCCCCATCTCTCCCTCCCTGGGGTTCCATGTCTGGGCATCGCTCACTGAGATTTTCAAAGTTTTGCCTCTGGACTGGGGATGGGCAGGACCGGGTGGTCATCCTTCAAAAGTGGGCAAAGCACTGTGACCCGCGGCTTTTCCTCTGGGTGGCTCGGCCTTGTTCTGCGCCAGGGCCCCTCCCCAGCCCCCTGGGCTGTGGGCTGGGCTGTCCCAAGGGGCCCCAGTGCTCAGGGAGGCTCCGCATTGGGGTTATTGCTGCTGTTATTGTCTCAAATTTCTGAACGCTTTTGAGCAAGTGGCCCCAAATTTTCCTTTTGCATGTGGCCTCAGACCCCATGGCTGGCCCTAGAGGTGTGCAGCAGGCAAGTGTGCCCCTCACTGCCTTCTCCCTCAGTAGACAAGAGATGGGTGGTGGTGTGTGGTGGGGACGCATGGACAGGCTGCATGTCCAGTTGCCCTCAGAGGTGGCCTTCTGAAAGGGAGGTGCAGGGCTCCTGTGCCCTGCCCGCTCGGCATTCCTGAGCTCGGCCCCCGAGCCGGGCTTTCCTCCTGCCAGGGTTTCCGAAACCAGGCTAATGAAGTGTCTCCTATAAAGTGTCATATAAAATAACCTGCCTTAAAGAATGGCCCATGTGGGGTAATTGGCTGCTGATGTGGGCAGCAATTACAATGGTTGTTAACCCCCCGAGCTGTGAGCAGGGAAATGGAGCTAATTTGATATCTTCAGTTGCAAATTGCAGTTGTCAAGGTGTAAAGAAGAGGCAGGTACCTTGAAGGTGGTGACACCTGCTTCCCTGGGCACCAGCCACACTCTGCCCCAGCTGCAGCCCACCAGGCCTGGTGTGGTGGTGGCAGACAGGGGACCTTGGGGATGAGAACATGTGATGTTTGCTGAGCCCTGTGCACACCACGCTCTGCTCAGGCTCCTCCAGTCATGTGACAGTGCCCTCAGGACGAAGTGACCTGGAAGCCGAGGAAGCCAAGGGTCTGGCCCAGGATCGCCCAGCTAAATTGACACCATAGATGCGACTCTGTCTGACTGCGCCATTTGCAGACCTGCCCAGGTGCTCTCAGGAGCCTGAGGACGGGTCCATAGTGGCCTCCAAGGGATTTGGGGGCAGCTCCTGCAGGCAGGTGGTAGGATGGCATAGCAGGTGCCTGGGCCTCTGTCTGCGTTCGGTTCCTGGTGGGCCCGCCAGCTCAGCTGAGTGACACCAGGCAGAGCAGGTGACATTTCTGAGCCTCAACCTCTGCATATGTGAGGTGGGCGTAGTAGTCCTGATACCTGGAGTGCCATGTGTCTGCAAAGTGGCCGGCATGCCCTGCGCCTGGCACTCCAAGGGTGAGGTGAGTGTTGCCTTCTGTGCTCCTGGCCCCACTGCAGAAAGACGTGACCTACGCAAGTGGTAGGTGGCAGAGCACGGTGATCAAGAGCTCAGGCCCCTCTGCAGAGCTCAGCATGGATACTTCTCCCTGGGTGACCCTGGGCCTGTTTTGTAAGTTGCCTGCCTCATTTTCTCCATTTGGAAAATAGGGCTAATAATAATAGTGTCTGCCGCATGTGTGGTTTGCAGGACAGACTGAATTAATACACAATGTAGAGTAAGTGTTCAAAATGGAGGTGCCCTGCACCTACAAAGTACCTGCCTTGTCGCACCTGTGTCCCATGAGGGGGACAGACAGGTCTTGTTAGGGGGATCCTGAGGCCTCCAGGTGCAGCGACTGGCCAGGCCCCAGCTGGGAAGTGGCAGCACAGGGCCCTCCTCATGAAGCAGGGGTGTGATGTGCTTGCCCAGATGGTGGGGGGCGTAGAGAGCCTCCAGGGCAGCTGCCTGCAGGCGTCTGTTCCCAGGCTTGTGAGTGAAGGCCTCCACGGGGGGTCTGCATGCTGGCCCCCACCCCTACCCGGCCATGCATGTAAAGGCAGCCACCCCCACTGCAGTCATTTGGACTTAACAACTGTCAGGCAAGTAGGGTTGTTCGCCCCCCACCCTCAGTGTGGGCCTGAGGTCTGGGGTCTCAGTGAGCTAGCTCTCCGCTGAGTCCTGGGTCACCAGGCCCTCAGAGCAGATGCTGGGCATCCTCAAGGAGGCACAGGATGAGCAGGGCCATGGGTCACCAGGAGGCTAGGCCGTGCTTATTCCATGGAACATTCTAGAAATGGAGGAAAATCAGGTGAACTGCCCAGCATCCCTGAGCCTTCACTGCCATTGCGGGCAGGAGCGGGAAGGTCAGGCATCAGGGTCCGCGAGCTTTTCTGTGACAGCAGTGGCCTGTCCCTAGTCGCCTGGGGGCCGGAACACACACGGGGTGGAGCTGGGACAGGGAGGAGTGGGGACGGCTGAGACGGGTGGTCGCAGCTCTCCTCGACGTGGGTGAGGGCAGAGCAGTGCAGGTGGTCCCGGCCACTCAGCCGCAGAGGGGAAACCCGAGGGCGGGGACAGAAACATGCCTTTGACCCATGGTCCCTCTCCAGGCAGGGTGATGGGAAGTTTGGGGAACGGGTTCGGGTTTGGAAATGAGGGCTGCATGGCAACGCGAGTGAGACCCGCTCCTCATGTGCTGGGCTCCCCACACCCCAACTCATCACGTGTCCTCACACAGTGATTCAGAGTTCTTGTCATGAGGAGCCCAGATGGATGGGGGGCGGGGCCCAGGATTCTGGGGGGCCATGGAGTTTGGAAGCTCTGCCTTCCAGCTTTGGGAACCACCCGGACCCCCCAGCCGCAGCGCTGTGGGTGGTGGACAGCACGGTGGCCCTCCCTCCCGGGGCCCTGGGGGGGCTTTGGCCTGCTCTCTGTCCTGGTGCTGGGTGGGAGGGTGGGCTTCCCTGAATGGGATCTAGTTGGATTCGATGGGGATGGGCGGGGGTTTTACCTTGTGATAAAAATGTCACTCGCACCATGCTGGGGCCTGATGTTCAGAGGAAAGCCTGGGAGCTGTAGAAGCACGCTCCAGAGAGCAGAGACTGTGGCATTTATTTCTGCTTGGTGTCTGTTTAGAAACCTTAAAACTTTATAATGTGTGGCACGGGAAAGACTGAGAATACAAAGCCTGAAAAACAGATCAGCTATGATTTCAGAACAGCGGAACTTTACCCTGTCTCTTCACTTAGCATCACACGTGCTGTGATTGGGAGGCACTGGGGTGCCCTGCCAACAGCCCCATCCCTTTACGGCAGCCCTCAGGGACAGGTGGTGGTGTGGGTGTCTCCGAACTGGGCCCCCAGGGCTCTGTCCAGGGTGATTTGATGGAAATAGCTGAATATGTGCTCCAGCAACTCCATGTCCAGCTGTGTGACCACAGACAGCTCCCAAGACCTCTCCAAGCCTCAGTTTCCCATCTGTGAGATGCAGGGACCCTAAAACCTCTGACCATAGTGTCTCTTTTCTGCTTAAAATCTTTAAATGACAGTTTATTGCTCTCGAGGTGGAGCCCAAATGCACCGACAGAGCCACAGCCCCTAGGAGACTGTGTCCAGCAGTGGCCACAGACTCTCCCCGCCCCCACCCGTCCGTCTCCGGAGTGGCTCCGCACCCTTCAGGCTCTTGTCTCTGGGTTTTCACTGTGGCTGGTCCCTCTGCCTGGGGCACTTTCTTCCTCCTGCCTTCATCTTCCTCCTGCTGTCATGTCTCTCGCCACTTGTCTCTCTCTTTAGGTCTAGCTAAAGGTTTATTGTTTCTATTTATTTCTTCAAAGGACTGACTTCTTGTTTCACTGATTTTTCTCCATTATTTCTCTGTCATCTATTTCATTTATTTCTGCTCTGATCTTTATTGTTCCCACTCTTCTAGTTACTTGGGTCTGACTTGCTCTTCTTTTTGTAGATTCTTGAGGTGGAGCTTAGATGATTGATTTTAGATTTTGTAATTCCTTCCTAATATAAGCATTTAAAACTATACATTTCCCTCTTGACACTGCTTTAGTGGCTTCCCTTACATTACAGTACATTGTGTTTCATTTCACTCACTTTAAGATCTTTTCTCATTTTCCTTGTGATTTCTTCTTTGATCCATGGGTTGCTTAGAGATGTGTTGTTAATTTTTCAAATATTTGAGGGTTACCCAAATTTCTTGCTATTGTGATTACTAATTTCATTCTGTTGTGGTTGGAGAACATATTATGTATGATTTCAGCCCTTTTATACTTAGACTCATTTTACAGTCAAGCATGTGATTTTTCATGGAGAATGTTCCCTGTGTCCTGGAAAAAAAATGAAAAAAATCCTGCTGTTGTTGGGCAGAGGGTTCTATAAATGTCACTTAGGTCAAATCGGTGGGCAGTGGTGCTCAGGCCTTCTGTATCCTTACTGACCTTCTTTCTTGTTCTAACCATTTTTGAGAGGGGTATTGAAATCTCCAACTGTAATTGTTGAATTGTGTTTTCCTCCTTTCCATTCTATCCGTTTAGCTTTATGTATTTGGGGACTATGTTGTTAGGTGTTTTTTATACATTTGTACTTATTATATCTTCCTGAGGGATTGACCCTCCTTCAGCAGCACTTACATATCCTCTCTCCAGGGAGGTCTTTCCAGGTCTCAGATGGCACTAGTCTCCCCTGCCATGAGTTCCTATGACTTCCTGTATGTTCTCTGTTATAATCTTCATCAAACTTTAGTATAACTGCTTGAAATTCCATGAGGCCAGGGAGCATGTCAAACGTAGGCAGCTCTTCGTGCCTAGCACCTAACAGAGTCTGCACTTAGTAGTAGGTTCTCTATAAATATCTGTTGACTGTATAGGATCATGTCTGTTCGGAGTATTATATTAACATTGGTTATTATTACTCCTGTGAAGCAGCACTATCTTCAGCCACAAACATTTGGAAAAAAACCCAGGGCCTGAGGAGAGCTGTGACCCAGCACATCTAGGTGCCACCTAAATGCTTCCTGAGCAGAAGCGAGTCAGGATGCGGCCTTTGCCCCGAGGGAAACTGTCAGGGCAGCTTCTCTGGATCTCCCCTGCTTGGGGCCGCTCAGGGTCACCTGTCTAAGGTGGGGCGCCTGCCCCAGTCTCCCCCGGTCTCCCTTTGGAATTGATCTAGCGCTGGCTTATCTATGGGTGATGTCTGTCAGGCTCTCCACACACGGTCTCCTTGGAAGCCTGGCTTCCCACATGCCATGCCTTGTGCCAGCCCTTGAGGATGTGATGGTGAATAAGAATAAGAAGCACCTACATGCCAGGCGTTCTGCTGTGCACCTGTGTCAACCTCATGATAGTCCCATGAGGCAGAGATTCCTGCAGCTCTCTGTAGGCAAGGGACTCAAGACCCAGGGAGGTTCAGCATTTTGCCCAAGGCCACACAGCACCTAAGTGCAAAGCAGAGAGGTTCCGAATCCCATGCTTATTTCCACTCCGCCCTTCCTCCCTGAGAGGTGAGGAATGCCACTCTGATTCTATGGGTATCCATGGCCATTTTCCTCCCAGATCAAATCGCTGTGTGTATAACCACAACATCTAAAATGGAGATAAAGAATTATGTAGTAACTACATTTTAAGGCAAATTAACCTTGATAGGATCTTTAATGTCATGTATTAGACTATTTTCCCTTGGTAACGCATTAAAACTGTCAAACCTGATATGATCGCACAATTAATGAGATTACACACGATGTAAATTTCAATTCATTATCATGGTGTCTGTGCTAATAGGCTTGCGGATCACAGCCGGAAGCCATGCTTGTTTGAAAGGACAACTTTCTGTGAATCGCATGAAATGAGCAGGCGGAGAGGTGACCGTGGCTCTGACGGACTGGAGTGAACGTGGACCGAGATCACAGCCACGACGTCACAGCTGGTTGAGAGCGTCCTTCCTGAGGCCAGGAAGCCGGAGGCCGACGGGAGACAAGCTCCTGGGCCCGCTTCCGGATCCCGGGGAGTCAGCCACCATCACCTGCCGGTCCTCCAGGCCCCTCGCTCCTCTAAAGCTGCTGCTTTCCCGCAAGAATCATGAAACTGGAGTTCCTTCAGAGAAAGTAAATCACACGAGGGAGTTCTTCTGTGAACTTGAGGAGTAACAAAAGTAACTCCTATTTCTTGAGACTGTGCAGTGCATCGGGCCGGTTATCAGATGCTCGTCATGCATTCATTTATGCCTCCTCCCAAGGGCCCGGCTCCTGTCATCAGCCCCCGCTTTACAGATGATGAAACTGAGGCAACCCGATGCCGAGAAACTGGACCAAGACCATGTGGCTAGCTGGGATTGGATTGGAAACCTGTGTTTTTAGCAGTTGTTTTTTCTGTCCTTTGGGGACTGGAAAGCAAGCCGTCATTATGTATCATTACACATTTGGTGTCTGGTGTCAGCATTCTCCTTGGCTGATGCAGTGGAGGATGCCCCCCACCACCCAATACATCGCGAGGGGAACTCAGTTTTATGAACATGCACTTTGTGTGCGTTCCTGAGCTGGGGCTGGAAATGCATTGGGGACTCGATCCTCACAACAAGCCTTTCCGGTGGGGTGTCTGCCTGAGGGAGCTGAGGCCCGGGGCAGCACCGCTGGCTGCAGTGGCTGGGGTTTGGGCCCCAGTCTGCCTACCTGGCAGTGGGTGGGGCAAGGGCCACTGTACCTTGGTGACAGTTCTGGACAATCACAGATCATCCCTGGGGTGTCTCGGCATCTCTGCTTCAGACAGACCTGCTGCCTGTCTCTCTGCCTTCCACACGTGCATTTTATCATGAAGATGTCATCCTGTGCTTGGACGCCTGGCAGCTGTGTCTCAGTGCCCCACCCTCCCTGCCTCCGTGAGCGTTTCCTGTGCTGCTGCTTCATTCCAGGCTCTGGGCTGGGCTCATGGGCTGCAGTCTGATCAGTCATGGCTCCTGCATGTACTGGGGAGGGAGGCCAGGCAGAGCAGGGAGGCCACAAAGTGACCATGAGGTGGACATGCAGGACAGAGGTGAGCCGAGCGTGGTGGCGCCAGAGGAGAAGCAGATACTCTGGGGCCAGCAGAGGGCTGGGGAGGGGCGGACGAGACCTCATAATGCGGGAGAGTTGCTGACCAGGTCACATGTGGCCTCCAGGGAGCTGGCCCTTGAGAGGACAGCAGGGGCAGCCGAGCCAAGGTTCAGGGCCTTCTGGGGACTTCAGCAGCTCCCCGGGGTTGTGCAGGCCTGGATGGGGTGGGCAGACACCGGGCGTTATTTCCCACTGACTCAGGTGTGCAGGGTGACATGGTAGGAGGAGCACCGTGGTGGGATCCAGACGGCAGCCTCCCATGCCTGCCCCACCTGGAGTTTCTCCCAGGTGAGGGCTTGGACAGGTGAATGCGCCCCAGGCCGAGGGATGTGAGGGTCACTCTGCAGGCGGTTAGAAACTCACTGGAGCCCGGGCCTGGCCTTTCGCACCTGGGCATCCCAGCTGCTCCTCTGCAGCCTGTGTGGACGTCACTCAGAGAGGAACGGAAACACCACCCCGGACGAGGGTCTCTGAATGCGGTAGGTGCTGGCTGCCGCTCTCCTGGTTTCCCAATTCCAGTCGCCCTGCTGGTGCTGCCAGCTGGGGCCAAGAACAACCTGGCGAATCTTAGAAAGGGGGCTTGGGGCACACGCACCAAAGGTAGTGCCCAGCACCAGCAGAAGTACAAGGAAAGGCACACCATGCCCTTCTCTGCGTTGTTGGGCGCTGAAGCAACCTGTGTCTTACGGAGCACACACACCCCGTGGTGGAGGAATCCCCGCTGGGCGGCCCTCTGAAGATGGCACTCGCTCCTGGTCAAGAAAACCAGCTACTGAGGATATTCTCAGCACCAACAATCAGGAGGCAGCTCTGATGCCACCGTGGGGGCTCCAGCGATATGCCAGCCTGGGGACTTCTCCTTGAGATCAGTGTTAGATACTTTGGAGTCAGTTTGGCGATCACACAACGGAGAGAAGAGCCTGATGGTGTGTGGACAAGGGGGCGAGCCCTCGGGGGGCCCTGCAGCGGGTCCGGGTGCCCTGCTGGGAACGGTGGCCCTTGGTGTCGGCTTGCAGTTCCATCGTCCCTGGCTGCTCTCTGGGGGGTGGGGGTGGGGAGCACTGCCTGGGTGGGGCTGCTCGGTTGGCTGGGGCTGCCGTGGGGTGTCCAGACTGGATTTAGGGTGCCCTACATCAGGGTGCCCGTGCTGTCTCACCGCGCGCGTGGCCACTTGTTGCCCCGTCCTGGGACCAGGCCAGCGAGGGCGCTGGGCCCTGACACCAGCCCTGCCCTCCTGCGGGCACACGCTGCCTCTCTCTGCCTGGGCCCCTCCCAGGCCCCTGCCCAGCAGCTGGGGCAGCACCAGCCTCTGCCACCTGATTCCCGTCCCCGTCACCGCAGCAAAACAAGCCGGGTGGCGAGCTCCCTGGCGGATCTTCATAGCGGCCTGGCCGCCGGCGGGTGGGGGCTCTCCCCTTGTTAATCATGTCGCTGGATTAACATCAGACATGTCCCCCCTCCCCTGCCCGCCTGGCCCTCCCCTCGCCTGCCCTCCGTCCGGCTCCGCTTCCAGCTCTCTGTCTCTCTGTCTCTCTCTCTTGTCCCTCTCCTTCTGTCTCTGCCTTCTGTGTCTCTTCTCCCTCATCTGCGCCCGCCTTGTTAAATGGGTTCTGGACCCCGGTTCTCTGCTGAGGGAGCTTCTGTGGGCAGAGGCCCTGCCGGCCCTCCCACCCGCTCACTTCCGGGCATTCGCTCACCTGTCCTCCCCCACCACACGCACAGCGTTTCCCCGCGCGCCTGTGCTGGGTCTGGGGGCCGCTGCGAAGGGCGAGTCTGGTGGAGTTAACTGCTTCTTCTCGGCTCCCTGGGCCCTCCTGTGTGCCCATGTATCACAGTCCCAAGCACTCTAAGTTGTGGAATGTTCCATGCAGCCCCGTCTCCCTCGCCAGACGATGGAGGCTCCCAGAACCCGGGCCAGGTCTTCTTCATCCCAGCACCAAGCCCAGGGCACCTGGCCTATCACAGCTTTCAGTCAGCTCTAGTTTGAATGAATGAATGAAGCAACCATCTGGTCCAGCTGCTCAGTTTTACAAATGAGAATGTGAGTGCAGGTTGTCCAGGGCCTCACAGCAGGTTTGGGGGGGCCAGGGCTCACCCTAGCCCCCTGCATCCTGCTGTCTCTGACCTCATGAGCTGGGGGTGGGTGGGTGTCACGGGGTGTCTTTGCTTGGGCTTAGTCTCTGGGGGGAATGCCAGTGGGCTGGGCTCCCAGCAGGTGCCTGGCGGGCTCTGGACAGGGAGCAGAAGGTGACACCGACTCCTCTGTGTTGCTGCCCGGCTCAGTGCCGCACATGTGTTAGACTGGGACAGGTGAGCCCACATGACTCACACCTGCCCGTTCGTGCCAGGGCGGGAAGTCGGGGGATCTGCTGATGGAGAGAGCCAGGATGAGTGCCCTTGACAGCAGAGATTTCGTGTGTCTGAAAAACAGAGCTTTGGTGATGCTAAGACCTTTGTCATCCTGGGGTGTGCATGGGGCTGATCACCCTGCAGGCTGAGCCCTATAGCCCTGGGTCCCGGGAGGCTTCAGGCACCCAGGGCCGAGACGAGGAGGGTCCCTGTGCGAGGTCCTCCTCCCTGTTAGGAAGCAGGTCGGAGAGGCGAGGTCCTGCTCCCGCAGGACTGCTGAAGGCATGCCAGCCTGATTCTGGAGCTCCTCACCCCGCCTGTGATAGACTGTTCCAGGAAGGGAGAGTCCTGGTCTGCAGGGGGTGGAGGGTTCAGGGCCACCTGAAGAGGTGAGGGCCAGGAGGGACCCAGGGGGTGCCACAGGCAGCAAGGTGGCCGCTGCGCCAACTGAGCAGGGGAGTTCCCATGGGTGTGTTGGAGCAGGGCAGGAGGGGGCCTGGCTAAGACAGCTAAGGGGACATGTCCCCCGGCAGGTACGCAGCTGCGCAGATGCTGGAACTCCAGGGGGCTGGCAGGTCTCTTCCAGGGCCCAAGGGAGTTCCTCCACCAGCCTGGGCTCCAGTGGGGCCAACAGGTTGGCCGTTAGGAGGGCCTGGTACCCACCCTGGGCCCAGACAGCTTGGCGTGGGGGTGCTCAGCCTGCTGTGTGGATCCCCGAGCTCAGGCCCTGGAGGGGTCTGGAGTGGGCCATGCCACGGGGGTCTGCCACGACGGCCCGTCTCCCAACTTGAGGCCTCACCCAGTGAACTGGGGGGCACCCAGGCTCAGAAGACAGGCAGGGGGGTATATGCCTATACCTGGGCTGCTGCCCTGGGGTCACCTCACTTTGCCCAGGGTGAAGCCAAGGCCCTGGGCCATCTGTGGGAGGGCAGCCCTGCTGCACCGTCTGACCTGCGGCTGTGACTATGGGGAATTGCAGGGCTGGCTGTGTTGGGATGGGGGAGGCAAAACAGGGGCTTAGCGTTTTCTCTGCTCTGGGCCATTTAAGTCTGACCGTCTCTGTTATTTTAACAGAACTTTAGGTGATGTGCTTTTCATGAGCAGGAGGCCCAGGAGCTGGTGAGGGTCTCTTTGGGACAGTCTAGTGATATCATTGGATCAGTATTTAAAACCCGGACGAGCCAGTCCAAGTGGCCTGGAAGCAGTGCCCCACTCTCCTGGCTGAGGCCCCCTGTGCCTCTGGCCCCCTCTCTGTCCACTTTTGGAATTTCCAGCTCCGTGCATCCATGTCACCATGGTTCTGAGCATGGGCTTGGTGCTGCCTCACTAGCGTGAGTCGAGGCCCCTGGTTTTGTTCTGTTCTCTGCTCTGTGGCTTTGCAGTGAGCTTCAGAAGAGCCCCACGCCTACACAGCTCCTCCGGGTCCAGAGTCCCTTGGGCACCAGAGGGCAAAGCCTGCCTGCAGAACTGGGCCATGGAGGGGAGAGCCCGCCGCTGGAGGCTAGTGGAGGCCACACCCAGCTTGATTGGAAGGCAAAGCTAGCCCATCTCTCCCAGGATAAAGCAAGACCTGACTTCTGCTCTTGTGACCCCCACGAAGGCATCCCAGGGTGCTTTTACAAACCAGAGCAGGGAGGAACCCGGGCCAGTGAGATAAGAAAGCGGGGTAACCTGAGTGGTGCACGAAGGACCGGGGACGGTGGGCTGTGAAACCCTGGACCCGGTGTGGAGAAGCGGGGCTCCCGGTAGGTGGAAGCAGGTTTGGCTTCACTAATCGGCCAAGCGCTGATTCACTCTTCTTGCGTGACTGGAGGGGGTCATTGAGGATGATGTTACTTGGTACATCTTGCAGTTTATAAAGTTGGATGTAGCTTTTTTCAATGCTTTGTTTATCTGAATCTCATCTTTTGTTTGCAAACAGTATCAAGAGATAAGAAAACACACGCATAAACAGGAATCCCCCACCCCTCACTTTACTGATAACACTCAATCTGTTCTATGTATCGGTCCAGCTAGTGATGTTTTTGTTTGCATATTTCTAGAATTGTGGAAGGATCTCTGGGCTCATTTGGAGGGACCAGAGTTGAGGCCCTGGTGCCAATGAGAGTCCCCTCTTCATCCCTTCCTCTCCTCTGGGTACTGACTTTCCAGTGAACCCCCTCATGTCCCTCTGGGTTTATGGTGTCCCCTGCCCCTCGCCCCCCACCCCATGCCCCCTCCCTGGCCTCAGAACATAGCCTTTTGGCTTAGGACAATCTCAGGACATTTCTGGACAAATAACTGCTATACAACCTGTACCAGTCAGGGGAACTTGCTGCTGTAACAAAACCCCCCTCATTGTTCCTGGTTTATCACCATAAATACTCTGTCTTTGTTTATGCAGCCATGGGCTGGGTGGGCCTGGGGGCCTCAAGTCCTTTGTTCCCTGCATGGCCAGGAAAGGGAATGCACAGGGCTGTGGGGTCTGTAAGGGAGCGAGGGACCCGATGGCCGGCAGCTGTGAGACCCAGGGCTGTGCTCAGAGTGATGGAAATGTGGGGGAAATGTTGAAAATAGGAACTCCAAAATTGGCAAAAACCACCTTCCTGTCCTTTCTGCCCCAGGGCTCCTGAAATGTGTCTTGTGTCAAGTCCTGGGGGAAAGGGAACGGCCTTTGGGGAACACTTAGCATTCCTTGGCTCCCAGTCAGTTGTTCTTATTGCCTGAGATCATGAAATCAGGGGGCTGTGGGGCTTCCTGGCTGCGTGGCAGGCCAGACGTAGGAGGCAGAGCTTCCTCTGCTGGGATCCCTCCGTGCCCCACCTACGCCTTGACCTCACTTCCTTCCGCCTCCCCTGGCGTCTTGACTCCAGTTGCTCTGGCCTTTGTGTCCGTGCAGCTGCCCAAACTTATTACCACAGGGCCTTTGCACTGACTTTCCTCTGCTTACAACCTTTCACCTCCCTGTGTGTCTAACTGCTGCCTATCTTATCAGACAACCCAAGGAGGCCTAGCCCCTGGCTCCCATAGCTTGTTACCATGTGACGCAGTGTGCATGCTGCTTATGTATTTGGTTTGTTTTCTGTGTTGGCCCCTGTCTTAGTCTGCTCAGGCTTCTGGGACAGAATGTTACATCCTGGGGACTTAAACAACAGATACTTGTTTGTCACAGGTCTGGAGGGCGGAAGTCTGGGGTCAAGGTGTGGGCAGACTTGGTCCAGGGTGACGACCCTCTTCCTGGCTGTGAACAGCCACCTTCTCGCTGTGTGCTTGCAGAGCCTGTCACCATGTGGGGAGAGAGGCCTCTTTGTCTTCCTCTTCTTGTAAGGCCTTGATCCCACCATGAGGCCCCGTGGGCAGGATGCCCTGCACACCCAGCCCTCTCAAGGGCCCCCCTTCCTAATGCCATCACACTGTGGTTAGGGCTTCAGCATATGAATTTTAGGGGGACACAAACATTCTGCCTGTTGCACACTGTAACGTAAACCCCAGAAGGAGAGGGATCGTGTCTGCCCTGTTCAAGGCTGTGTCTTCAGGGACTCACGTGGCACCTGGCCCCGATGGTCCCTCGTTTGCTGGGTGAACGAGTGAACCCATCAATGAAGGAATACTCGTCCAGAATTTCGGAAGATGTCTCCAGTCCTGTCCTGCTGATTGGGCCCAGGTTCCTCCTGGAGGTGACTGGCCGGCCGCTGCTCTGCCCTGACATGTGCCAGACATTTTATATCCACTCTCTGCTCTTTCCAACTAGCTGGGGAGAGGTATCCGGAGCCCTGCTGTGGAGAGGAGGAAGCCGGGGTGAGGGCTGTAGGCCGGCCTGAGCCCTGCCGCCCGCGCCCACCCACGCCTGGCCCTTGGCGGTCCTGGTGCCTGCATCCCGGCGTCTGTAGCTCTGTGCCTCGACCCCCTGCCCTTGGGACTTGCTGTGGGGCCGGCTCAAACCTGCCTCAGAGCTCGGCCTCGGCTCTTTTATTTGAACAGATCTGATTATAATATGTGGAACATGATCGTATTGGCGTGACTTTTGGTCCCAGTCCCAGATGTGAACATTTGGACTGTAGAGTGAGGGGGAGGGCAGACCGCAGACTCGTGTCCCAGAAGCGTGCTTCAGCGAGAGTAGCGTTTGCTGGGAGGCCCCTGTGTTAGTTACCAGAGCAGCCTGGCCCTGCCTAACTCTGGGGCTGGTTCAGTTGGTTAATGAATTTAAGGAGGTGCTAATTGCACACTTGAAGTGTTAATAATCTCTAATTAGCAACAGTGCTAACTGAATGAAAATTCTGTTCTTTCAAGGTGACTTAACCTTTCAGAAGCTCAGGTGTTTAGGAAGATTTCATGAGATAATACAGGTTCTGTTGGGGGAAAGTAGAGGGAAATACAGTCCTTTCTTGTTTGCACCAAGAGGTCTAATTTTGACATGATTCCTGTCTGACCATCAGCTCCAGTGGGACAGTTCTGTTGTAAAATCCCAGGCGCCCCTGGGCCCTCTCCCTAGCCCACCCACCTTTGGTGGGGGGGAAGGGGCTTGTGTGCTGTGCTGGCTTCAGACAGAGGCTGGTGAGGAGGGGGTGCCCCTGCTGAGGGACCATTTCAAGGTGGGCCCTTGGGATTCTTTGTGCCTCCACAAGAGCTTCCTACCAAAAATATTTGGGTGCCCCTGTTCCCAAGGAGGGGAGTGAGCAACTCAGAGAGAAACGGCTACCGCGGTTTCCCTGATGTGAGGGAGGTGGGGTCACTCTCAGGAAGGGCCGCGGAGGCCAGGCTTTCTGCTCAGCGCGACTCAGATCTGCCAGGGGTGCATGGTAATGATGTGCAAGCTGGCCTCGGGGTGGCCTGGTCAAGAAGGGGTCACTGCGCGACATGTGGGGCACCTGCTGCACACCCGCACTTGGTATGTGAGCCCTCTAATGGTTGCAGTGGTCCCCGTGTTCACACCACTATTACCACTACCCCGTTTTACAGATGAAGACGTTGAGGCTCAGGGGGCCACAGTCCTGAGAGGCTGGCAGCATCCGCATGAGGACTATATGGTAATGGTCCCCACTTCGTGGAAGAGGAGTCGGAGACACAGAGAGAGGGGCTGGCCGGGCCCGCCGCGGTCGGCTGCTGAGGCTCATCTTCCTCTTGACAAGACTGACTCTCGATTTGATTTCAAACTATTTGCTTTAAGTATTAAGCCTTTAAACCAGTCTGCATTGACTCACACCCTCTAAGAGGCGCCTGTATTTGCCGAGTCACAGATGTAGAACCCAGTCCGACCATCTGCTGGGTGTAGGGCTGAGCCAGAAGACAGCAAAGTTAATTTTTATAAGAGTTTTTGGAATATATCAAGGTTTTCCTTGTATCCCAATAAACGGTCCATTTTTGTCCGGTGGACAGTAGAAAAGATGGTTTATTTTGCTTTACGTTGTAAGTTAGCAGTACATTTTAATAATATTGTTTAGGTCTTCCAGGTCCTTCCCTATTTTCTTTTTTCATCTCCAGTGCAGATCTGAGGGCAGGAAGTGGGGAGGGCCCGTGGCTGAGGCGCTGCGTCTCCTTGCGGCTCTGTCTCCCTGCATCCTCGTGTTCTGGGTGCAGGGCATGTTGCTGCTGCATTATGTGGTGGCGGAGTATTTAAGTGTTGCGTCCTCCCTGTGAATCCCGCTGCTGGAACCCCACAGTGTGCCTGCTGAGTGCCTATGACGCGTGGGTGCTGGGTTGGCTGCTGGTTCCCTGGATGGAGAAACAGCAGAAGAAGCAGAGCATTTGGAGAGGGCATGAAGGTACATGAGATAAGATAAAAGAGGTGCGTCTGTGTCAGGGAACCATCATCACAGTCCGACAAGGTGGGGGGCTCCAGGCGCAGGCGTCCCCTCTCTTTACGCGGGAGGAGGAGGCATCAGAGACACAGGGAAGCGAACAGGTTCTTCCAAGCTCAGGAGCCAGGAAGCGGCAGTGGGGACTCGGTCCAGGAACGTACTGGGGCCATTGGGCTCAGGCCTTTGCGGGTGTGGGCAGCGGAGACCTGGGACTGGCGTGCCCACACACAAGCGAGGCCCTGGCTGGGGATGGGGGCCCGGCTCTCGGGAAGTCCCCAGGACGGCAGCTCACCTGTTATGCCGGGACTCCTCCAGGCAGGTCAGTGCAGGATGGAGGGGTCTGCAAAGCAGTGGGACCAGAGTCCCTCGTCTGCACAACTGCATCAGAAGGACCCGTTGAGCCTCTAAGAAGCCACGTCTGGGCCCAGTCTGCCGCTGTCACCCCAGGGCTCCAGACATTGGAGAATAATGTGCTCCATCACCCCGATGGCACTACAAGCTGGGGCTTAAACATATTCCCTCCCAGTCTGGAGGCCAGGAATCTGAGACCCAGGTGTAAGTAGGGCTGGCTTTCCTGAGGCCTCTCTCCTTGGCCCTTAGGTGGTCATCTCCTCCCTGTGTCCTCATGCGGTGTCCCCCTGTCCCTCTTTGTCTTCACGTGGTGCACTTTTTAATAAGCACATCAGTCAGATTGCATCAGGGCCCACTCTGCTCCAGTGTAGGGTTAACTGCATATTTCTGCATAAACCCTATTTCCAAATGAGGTCACCTTCCGAGGCACTGGGGTCGGGGGTGGCCGGGACATTCATTTATGGGTTTGAAGGGGACACAATAGTTAGCAGTCTTTTAAAAAGTAGGAGCTGTTTCTTCAGAGTCTGGATTTTAGGATTTTCTTGAAAAACAGGCAGGTCTAGCCACACTGGGCATCCTCTCAGAGCTGTCGCTGGCCCAAGTCCTAGCCACCCCACCTCCAGGGTCTTCCTGCCCCTTCTTGCCCCTCCCTGCCCCTCACCGTGACCTGCGGGGCGCTGATTGAAGGCGTAGGCTCCAGGGTCTGACAGATCTGGAGTCAAATCCCAGCTGACGCATGTCACTGCTGGTGACCCCCAGCGGGTCACAGGACCTGCTGGAGGCGCCTTGCTGGCCCATGCAGCTCACGCACTCTTCCGTCCTGGGGTTGGCTTGGGGATCCCATGAGCTATGCTGGGTGAGCGTACAGTTGTGCACAGAACAGTACCGGCTTAATGGGCATCTTGGTCCTTAATAATTACAGTATGTCCGTGTGCAGGCCCCGGGTGGGGAAGGGGGATCAGGAAGTCAGGCTCAGGCTCAAGACACCCCCTGAGGAGTCCCCTTTTGCAAATGTACATGTTGAAGCTTCCATGAATTCATTTTATCTGACAATTGCTGGCACTCAAAAACGCTAGGCTTTGCAATGCAGGGCAATTTATTTTTAGGAAAAAATCACTCAGGAGATATCCTCAGGGACGCTGCTGTTTGTTTAATTGGCTTTGTGTAAGCAGGGGCCATGGCGAGATCAAAGATACCAAGGCTGAGTTCCTCCTCTGCACCCGCACATCGAAAGGACCCCTTGAGTTTCTAAAGACCCGCTGGAGATCCCGGCTGCTGGCAGGAAATGCGTCCCGTCTCTGACCTTTGGCGCCTGCTGTGCGGGCATCATTCTGTGGGAATGAATTGATTTTCCCCGGAAGGTATTGCATTCGATGGCTCTAGGCATTAATGTGGCTGGGATTAAAATCAGGTCAACAGGATTGAAAATAAATAGCACTTCAACCTGAAGAACACTAATAGGCTGCCCAGGGGCCAGCCTCGGCCTAGAGTCAGCTCTTCTGAGGTCAGAAGGGTGTCGCCAAGGGACTCCCGCTGCAGGTGGTAGGGGGACAGGCCAGGGGGTCCGTCCCGGGGGGAGAGGCTCCGTTGTACGCCACTGGGAAGGGAGCTAGCAGTGGGCGAGGATGTCACAGGGCAGCAGCGACAGTAACTGTCACTTTGAGAGCTCACCCTCTAACAGCCAGTGTATTAAGACAATTACAGGCATTGTTTTAATTAATCCTCACAGTATTTTATTTTTTTGCCCCACGAGGCAGATAATGTTATCTTCAACAGTCCCCCAGGTGATCAGCTCTCACATACCATGACCTGCCTTGTCCGCTCTGCTTTGGCTCATGTAGTCCTCACCGTATTATTCTATTATGATCGTGATGACGTTATCCCCACTTTGTAGGTAAGGAAACCGAGGCTCAGAGATGGGAGGGGTCCTGGCCCAGATTCACAGCCGGAAAGGGGTGGGCCTGTGCAGCACCTCCTCTCCTGACAGGTCCGTCCCATTCTGGGGTGCTGTCCTTGACTCCAGCGGGGCTGCCTGGACGCCTGCAGAGCCATCTGACCCCTTTTTCCCAGGACAGCGTCCAGGTCTGCTGGCGGTGGCCGCCCTTCCTGACCCCTTTCACCCCTGCCCCCGCATCTTCCCTGGATCCTCCTCTGCAGGTCTGCAGGCCCCCAGGTGTGCTGACCCAGCCCATTCTCACCCCTGCCCCCGTTCCAGCCCGGCCATGCCACTTGGAGGCCACAGGAGCGACCCGTCACGCTCTGATCACTGACCATTCTCACACCCACAATAAGGCCGCAGGACTTTTTCCCTGGTTCCAGTAAACATCCTCCTCCAGAATCAGCTGTGGTGCTGACCTGCCTGGAAGGGTGGCCGCCCTGAGGGTCCTCCAGTAGGATATGCTCGGCCCTCTGTGTCCACTAGGGCCCAAGAAGTGACCCCTGACCCTTGGGGGCAGTGTGGCCGGGCCTTTGCCATGGAGCTGCCCACATCTTGGAGGGCCCGTGTCTTGGGCTGGTGGGGGCCGCAGTCTGGGAGCCGTGCAGCCATGGCCCCGTCGCACAGGGTGAGCTCTCCAGCCCTGCAGAGCAATCCTGCTACTTGGCACCTGGTGGAAGGTGTCAGGCCACAAGTGAGGCTTCAGGCAGAGGCTCTCCAGGCTGCATATCCCAGGACGGGGTCAGGCCCCTGGGGGCCTGTGGATAGGGAGGGGGTGCCAGGGTTGGGGGCAGACACTCCCCTCTGACGTCAGCAGCAAGGCTGCGCTTCATGAATTGTGTATAGGTTATAAAAACAGTAAAAAGAGAAAAGAGGTTAGAAATCTTGGCGGGTCTGCAAGATTCTGGACTCTGTACTGGGGGGTGGTGTCTTCTCCATTTTACAGTGAGAAATTTGAGGCTCAGAGAAGCTAAGTGCTTTTCCCAAGGTCACGCAGCCAATAGGGATGAGTGGGTGAGCGGGTCACAGAGCTGGTTTGGTGAGCGGGGTGTGTCCTGCTTCCGAGCCTCTGCCAGCTGAGTCACCCAGGCCGTCATTTTGGGTCCTGCCTCTGACTGCCAAGGCGTAGGGGCAGGGGTCCCCCAGGCCAGGGGACGGGGATCTGCAGTGAATCCTGAGCCCTGTCCTACTCATCTTTTGGTGTGTTCTTGCTTCTTCCCTCCAGGGCACCTCTGGGTTTCACAGATTTGTCTGGGACACTCATGTAGTACAAGGCAGCATGAGATAGAAAAGGGTGGCGGAGGTGTGGACACAGACTTGTGCCCACGTGGCCGCAGCACAGGCCGCGTGCAGGTTGTGTGGGGATGGGCCTGAGGGCCGTGGCGCCTCGGATTCCATGAGCGTGGACGGCCACTTGCCTGTGACGCCTGACTTGCTCCCGAGGCCACAAAACGTTCTTGGCGAGTCCCTGTTGGTGCCTACTAATTGTTTCTTTTTAACAGCCCAAAAGCTATCTGTTTTAAATGAATTCCATTATGTTGTGGGGATTGACACTTAAGCTCACCGGACTGTTCTTTCTGGACCCAGATGTTCCTTCTTTTTTAGGAAGAGGGGACATTTACCCCTCTCTGGGCCTCTGGCAGCCCCCTGACCCCACTGGGAGTGTCCATGGCCCAGATTCCGCCAGACCCAGAGGGCTCCTGGGCCTCCTGTCAGTCACCCGATTTGGGCCGAGAGCCCCGAGGCTCAGCGTGCCTACGTGTGAAGTGGGTCCGAGAGCGCCCACCTCAGAGGGTGGGTGGTGGGCATTCAGTGAGCCGATGTGGAGACCGGGGAGGCGGGAGCTCGTGGGTGCCATCCTTCTGCGCTCCCTCTCCCCGACGTGGCTGCCCCACGGCTTCTCCAGCTGTCCTGGGGTGGGCCACCCACCCCTGTGGGCTGCGGGCTTCTCCTGGGAGGCCCCGGTGCCTGGCTGAGGAAGTCGGGGCATCAGGGTCGTGCTATTCCTTGAGCCCCTCCCGGCCCCTTCTTGGGGTGTCCTTCTGCTCTTGGGGGTGCTGATGGGCTCTGGTCTGGAGATGAGCATGCAGACCTTGGGCCCCCATCCTGGGGTCCGTGTTCCTGGCCCCTCTCCGGGGCCCCGGCCTCGGCTCCAGGCCTGTCGCCTGCCTCCCTGTGCAGACCTGCGCTCTGGCCGGCTCTCCTCCCCGGCTCTGTCTCCACGTTTCCATCAGACTCGCCTGGGCAGCTCCTCCCCCGCTCCCCACATAGTCCCCATCAGCAGCTTCATTTTTTATGAACAAAATACATAATTTGGAGGTGACTTCATTATGCCTAATTGTACCACATAGATGCCAGGCAGATTTGAAAAACGATGATGGCTTACGAGTCTCCGCTTGGAAATATTGTCACCACAACGACTGTAAATGAGCCTGTGCCTCCGGTGACGCGTCCCCCATTAATGTCACCCCTTGCCAAGAAGCAGAGAGGCGAGGCGCTGGCGTCTGATCTGGTGTCAGTGCCTTCGTCGTCGGGAAGTGAGCGCCTACGGCTGTTACCCAAATTAGCAGCGCGTCTTCGGGAGCACGGCTCGGCCGCTGGGGAGGGCGAGGATCCGCGCCTTGCCTGGCGCCCCCTGACGCGGGCTGGACGGTATAATAGCAGCATCGGCCCCCTGCCTCTGTTATTATAAGCCCGGGGAGTCAGTGATTATGAATATCGTTTTTTTATAAAGGAAAAAAAGACCCTGCTTGCCTGTCTCCAAAACAATAGATGTGCCATGTGGAGAGGCGGTGTTGGGGTGTCGGGGTGCTGGCAGCGGAAGGCTGTCATTAAACTGACCTTCACACAATGGCTAAGGAAGAAAAAAGAAACAGGCAGATGCCACAGGTTGAGTGCTAATGACAGGAGACCTTTAATGTCCAGGCTGACCAGGCTCAGGGTGCCCCAGGCCCCATGGGCCCTTCGGAGGGCGGCCCCCAAGGGCAGGCAGGAGCAGAGCCAGAGCAGCCCGGAGGGCGGGGGAGTCGAGAATCGATGGCATTTGGTGGTAACTTGGGGGCAGGTATGTGTCAGAGGACCCCTAGGCTTTTATGGGGGGCTCCTGGGTGGATGGTGGCCTGAGATGCCAGTCTGGACAGGGCTGGGTTTGGGGCATCTGGTGCAGTCAGGAGTTCCATTTAGGACATAGTGGTCAGTGGCTTTCAAATGTTTTTAAGGTCCAGAACCATTTCTTCAAAAAAGGATCTCAATGAGAGGCCTGGTGAGTAAAACAGGCGAGCAGGACCCCTTCAGTTGGCATGTAGTGGAGGTGTTGCCCCCAACAGCCTCCCTGGCACACGGTGGTCAGGGGTGACCCCGGGCCTCCTGGGGCGGCGTGGGAGGCCCCTGTGTGCGGCCAGCTTCGTGCCGGCCGAGCCCAACACACCTGCCGCTTACTGTCAGGCTCGCAGCCGGGGCTGCGCTGATGATCGATGACATGTGGACCGTTTCCCCAGGACTCTCCAGGAGAGGAAACCAGTCACCTTCTTGCAGAGTGTCAAATAAATTCCCAGCCCCGTACCCCTACTGCCCCCACCGTCTGCCTTACTTGGCAGGGACGGCGAGCCCGCTGCCAGGCTGCCCCACCCCCACCGTCAGACCAAACAGGCCCAGGGCTGCCCGTGCGGTTGGCATCTACAGGTACAAGAGTGGGCACTCCACCCCTTGTTTTTGTTTGTCACGGTGACATCCATCAGCGTGGCGCACCAGTCTGTGCCAGGGACACATGCAGAGAGGCAGGCCTGGTAGGGCTCCTCCTTGTCCCTGCCCCTGGCCCTCCTCCTGCCGCATGTGGAGAAAAGGCTGTCCTCCCTTTGTTCTGTCTCTTCTTCTCCACCGCCCCTGCCCCTCCCCTGCCCACTCCCTCCTCTCCCGCCAGCCCTTCTCCCTTCCCCCCGTCTCTGAGACACCTGTGCCCCTCACCCTGGCACCTCCGCAGTGTGGTGGGCTCTGTGCTCACTGTCTGTGCCTGCCGCAGGCCTCCCTGAGGTGGTCAGCAGTGCGGGGTGGGGAGCTGTCCATCTGTCCTCTGTTGTGTCCCCGGCACCAAGCTGGGCAGGCAGCAGGTCCTCAGCTGTAGCTGTGGGACAATAACATCCTTCTTCATTTGTTCATTTGTTCTTGCAAGTATTTACTGAGCCACGGTGGGCAGCCACTCGGTGGGCAGACACTCCATGGGGCAGCCACTTGATGGAGACCTTGAATCCCTTTTTATACTCGAGGAAACCATGGCTCAGGCCATCTGGAGATCAGGGGAGGACCTGGCTCAAGTCTAGGGGCAGGTTAGTGGCAGGGCCTGACCTGGCCAAAGGGACTTACAATCACAGAAGAGATCCCATGGGCATGTACAACTCAGGCATCAAGGCTCCCAGACCAGCTGCCCCAGAGGCAGGTGGCATCCCTTCCCTAACAGCAGCAACAGCAGGTGTCAGAGTAGCCCCAGGGCCTCTGCGGAGTATAAACTCCCCGCAGGGGAACCTTGGGGCATGGCCTGGCAATAACACTACTTCAGGCTGCATCACGGAAGGATAGCGTCTACAGCAAGGGAGGTGGTGGTCTGTTGTATTTTGCAGTGACTTGACCAAGTCTTGCAAACTGTTCACATGAGGACAGCTGTTAAGAGGGGTGGCGACAGTCTCCAGTGTGTCCAGAGCATAGTGGCCAGAATGGAGAACTGGCACATTTGGAGTCAAACAACAGTGGTGAAGGGCAGTCTTGGGCTGTGACAGAAGGGCAGCTTGAGTTTCCTCTCTGCACCTTGCCAACTGTGTGACCTTGTGCAAGTTCCTTAACCTTGCTGAGCCTCATCAGTAAAATGGGGATGATCTTATCTATGCTGCAGTTTTTGGGAGAATTAAATAGTAAGAGGCAGGTAGCACAGTAACAGTGGGCAGGACACAGTAGAAAATGGTGGCTGGGGTGTGTCCTAGGAGTTCCCTGACCCCCCCTCTTGCTCTGGGGGTCAGCTGTTCAGGCTGGGCGGCTGCAAACTGCTGACAGACCGTGGTGCCTGTGTGTTTAGGGGTCCACACTGGCTCTGACACTCATTAGGAAATTGCTTATTCCAGGGCTGTGAAAGCGTGCATTAAATGCACACAGTTTATTTTTAAATAAATTTGGGAGAGTGGGAAAACAAAAAGGTGATTTAAAAAGAACACTCTCCAAGTATAATGAAGGCTTTGGCAGGGGCCCAAAACTTGACCCCAAATTCCAGCTCTGAGGTGCAAGCCAGTGAGACGCCCCTGCCGCCGCCTTCCCACCCTCCCGCCTGCGTGTCAGCTGCATTCTCAGCTTTGCCTCTGAATGGCGGGGCTTCCTCTGGCCCCAAATCCTCAGCTGCGTGCAGCCGCTCCGGGACTGGAGATCGGCTTAAACACGACAGGCACCTTCATCCTCAGAGGGCTTGTGAGCAGCCACTCTGCCGGCCCCAGATTATGTCCTGGTTTGCATGCTGGGGAGGAGGTGACCCTTGTCCAGAGTAGGGGCTGGGCTTCCTGGGAGAGATTTCAGGCTCAGCTTCAGGGATGAATCCTCACAGGGCTCGGGTGCTGCCCCTCAACAGGCTGCTGCATTGAGGGTCACCCTTGGTTCTTAGTGATGGGTCGAGTCATGTCCCCAGGTCACTTGACAACGTGGCTCTCGGGCGCTGGAAGCAGCTTTTAAGGATGAAACTGGCCAAGTGCATAATGAAAGTCAATACATAAGCAAGTGGCCCCTTGAGCTGGGCCCTGTCCTAAGTCTGCAGCAACAACCAACTCCATACTGCTGCCTCATCTCACAGATGCAGAAACTGAGGCAGAGAGAGCAGCATTTGTTTGCTGAACCACAAGGGGTTCCACTGGGGGTGCAGCACCTGCCTTGGCAGGAGAGGTGAGGCTCTGAGGCCAGAATCCGTGGGTTGGAGGGCCATGGCCTGGGTTACACGGGAGCTGGGCTATGCCTTCTGTTCCTACCCATGCCTGGCTTGCTGTGCAGTCTCCCCAGGGACAGACCTGCCCCCTTGGTCACTAGCCCACCTGCAGCCCCCTCCCAGTGCCTGCTGGGCAGGGTGCACCCCACCCCACAGCACTTCACATGCTTTGGGGGCATCTGACATGCTGTTCCCAGACACGATACTGTTCCCAACATCTAACGTGCTGTTCCAGACACGATGCTGCTCCCGGCATCTAACGTGCTGTTCCTGGACACAAGTCCTGTGCCGTCACCCCCTCCTCTCTGTTCTTTCTAGAAGGCAAGGAAGCTTAGGAGCTTGTGGTAAGGTAACCCCCTCTCCCAGCCCCAGTTTCCTCATCTATAAAGTTGGGGTAATGGGAATGTAATAAAAATCCAGAGACATGCTGGGATAATGTAAAGGGAGACTCAGCACCCCAAGGTTAACAGGTCACGGCCCTGCTCAGATGGGGGCCATCTGCTAGGTGCCCGGCCTGTGCTGGGGCCCAGGACCTTCAGGCTGGACCCTCCTTTCAGACCGTCTCCTTCGACCCCCAGGAAGGGCCTGCGGGACACCACGCCCAGAGAAGGCACAGCCTCGCTCCAGCTCACCGGCTTCTAATGCCTGGGTCGGGCATCCCTGGCCTCCAGCCGCAGCTGTGTGCGTGGCACCCGAAGAGCTCAGAAGCCCTCTGGAGTTCCCCAGGTTTTTGTCTTCTGTTTGGATGTCTGAGGCTGGGAAGAGGGAGGGGGTGCCGGGCGCCCAGGCACCTGCTCTGAGCGTGCGGGTCAGCACCATGCCAGGAGGAGGGAAGTTTGTATTCAGAGGACAGATCAGTCCGTCTGGGACCTTCATCACTGCTGTTCTTGATAATTAGTTGTAATGAAGCTGAGCATAGAATTAACAACTCGAGTAAAACTATTTAAAATTAGGTCTTTGGCAGCTTGGCTGACTAATTTCTTATTGAAAAATTATACATAACACTATCAAAGCTTTTCTAAAAAGAAACAAGGTCGCCTGTCGCTGGCACGCAGCTCTTTTTCTGTTCCCACGGCCCGTGTGCGTGCAGGCCGGGTTGGCAGGCCCGCGCCCCAGGCGCTCCTCGGCCCCCTGACCGTCCTCCTGTGCGCTGTTCCCCTGGGCACCAGGGCTGTGTTCCAGCTGCCCGGTGCCCTCTGGCCACGCCCTGGGGCTGCTGCCTTCTCTGCTCTCTCTTCTATGCCGGTGAGCCCCCGCCTTGGCACACACAGGCCTGTCACTTCTCTGCTTGTCATCCTGCGCCTCGTTCTTTCCTCAGCCCAGCTGCCCAGCACAGCTCCCACCTCGTCCCCTAAGCTGCTGCTTCTTCCGAGGTGCCTCTGCCTCCAGGCCGCTGCCCCGGACCTGCTCTGGCCTGGGGGTTCCTCTGCTGGGGCCAAGCCTCTTCTTCCTCTGTCCCTGCTCCGAGGGCCCCGCGGGGTTGGGGCAAGGCTTCTCCAGCGCCAAGGAGGAGCCGGGTTTGGTGAATGTTTTCCGAGTGTTCTGTGCACAGAGTCAGGGCCTGGGCGGCTTGTCTAGAGTCTGTGGTGTTCCCCTTGGCACCCCTGCTGCATTTCTGTGGCAGTTTGCTGGGCTTATGTCCACCCATGTGCTGAGCACAGATTCTGGGGGCACAAGGGCCTCCGATCCTGGGTTGGGAGAGGCTACCTGTTCCCACCACGGTGAGCAGATGCCGACCGGATTCCGAGGCATCACGCCCCGTCCTGGTGGGCTGCTCAAGCCCGGCGTGGAGGCTGGGGGCTCACTGGTTTCAGCCTGGCACATTGAAAGCGCTCCACAACATGCTCCTGGCAGAGCTCACAGCGCCCCCGGTTTCCATGGTGATGTCAGTCCCCCATCCCTACTGCTCTTCCCAGGGATTATAAATTCATTATTTCTCACTTAGGTCTTGCACTTCTCCCTATTCTGCTTCCAGATTTTGGTGTCTTGGTAGGACTCTATTCATTTATTATCTGATGGGGAAAAATGAATCGAGTTGGAACCTGGTTGTTTCCCCTGGGGCCGGAGACTGCTGTGTTCCCAGGGAGCCGAGCCACACACCTTGGGAGGCGGGTGCCAGTGACCTGGAACTCCTTGCAGTGCACCTTGGGCTCTGGGTCTGTACACTTTGATCGCTCGTAGGTGAACTGAGCTGCCCGGGTAATCACCTGCACGCAGAATCCCGGGGCCTCCGGAGGTGGGGGGTTGCCGTCAGCTCCCTGTGGCTCCCAGTCCTGGCTCACCACCGGGTGGCTGCACGCCCTCGGACAAGCCATGGCAGTGCCTGAGCCTCAGTTTCCTCATCTTGAAAATAAAGTCTACTTTGCAGGGCTGTGGAGGGGACTGGAGAGCGTGCAGGCAGAGCCGCAAGAGACATGTTACATATGACAGCGGTGCTGTGAGTCATCACCCGTTTTTCTCTGAAGTCATCCTGTGCCCTCGCTGGGGGTTCCTGAACCTGGTCCTCATTGACATTTTAGACCGGACCTTTTTGTTATTTTGGTGTCATGTCAGGGCTGGCTTGTGTATAGTAGGGCGTTCAACAGCACATCTGGCCTCTTCCCACTGGAAGCGATAGAGGCAATAAAAAAAATCCACAGATATTGCCAACCGCACCTATTTGAAACCTGCTGCTCTGGCGTCCAGGGGCCCGTGCTGGGAGAGTGTCTGGCTTCCCTGCTGCTGTGCAGGTCCCCAGCCTGCCTTCCAGCCACATGTGCTGCTTGGTAATGATTGGTGTTCTGTCATTTCTCCAGGGAATATGAACGTTTGTGTACAGATCTTTGTGTGGACATGTGTTTAGTTTACATTTCTGTTGGATAGATACCTAGGGGAGGGATGGCCAGGTGGTATGATGGTGTAAGTTTAATTTTATAAGCAAATTGTTTCCGAAGTAGCTGAACCATTTGCATTCCCTCCACTAAGGTGGGAGAGTTCCAGTTGCTCCACATCCTTTTTAGCACTTGGTGTTGTCGACTTTAAAATTTTAGCCATTCTCATAAGACAGTTGAAATATCTCATTGTGATTTAATTGTCATTTCTTTAATAACAGCCTTTTCACATCTTATTTGCCATTCATATATTTTCTTTGGTAAAGTGAATGTTCAAATTTTTTGGCCATTTTTATTTCAGTGTTTATATTATCGAATAGTACCAACAAATCCTTTGGTCAATATACATTTTGCAAATACTTTCTCCCTGTCAGTGGCTTGTCTTTTCCATTGCTTAACGGTGTCATTCAAGTATAAATTTTTAAAAAAATTTCTTTGACATAACTTCTTGTAGAGTAACATAAGCATGTTCAAGTATAAATTTTTAATACTCATGAAGTCCAGTTTATTCACATTTATTTTTTAATGGTCTATACTTTCATATCTTATATAAGAATCTTTGACCAATCCAAAATCAAAATATTTTCTTCCCTATTTTCTTCTAGAAGTGTTAGAGTTTTGAGTTTACATTTAGGTCTAGGACCCATTTAAAATTGATTTTTGAGTCTATGGTGTGAGGTAAGGGCTGAGGTTCGGGTTTTGTTTTTTGTTTTTGCAGATAGATGTCCTGTGGCTTCAGCACCACTTGTTGACATACCATAATGTCACTGTTAAAGGAGCTGCAAGAGACAAGGGGAATTGTTTGGAAGAGGGATGGAGTTGGCTCATCAAGACCTGTGGCATAGAAATAATCTCAATCCAGCTGAGAGAGGAGGAAGGGAGGGAAGCGGAGCCCTCACTGGCCCCACGTCTGAGTGTGGCAAGCTCATTTCAGCCAGATTTCTCCCATCGCAAGGGGAATTGGTTGCCAAGTAGGCAGCAACAATGGAATGCTGCCCAGAGACTGGGCATTGGTCTTCCATGTGAAGTGGCCGGACCCGCCCACTTTCTGGCCCTCTCTTCACACTCTTTGGCCAGATTCATATCTGATGCAGGCTCAGGACCTGCTGAGGCCCCTAATCTCTGAGCAGCTCATACGTTTGCCAGAAGGATTCAGAGCTGGTCGCTGAGGTGCTGTATGACTTCCCTGTTGGGACACAGGCTAGGGTCCCATGTGTCACCCCAAGTCTGCAGCCGCCTTGTGCCCCTGCCCGCATCTCTGCCTGGTGGACAGTGTGCAAGAGGGGGAAAGGCCTTGAGTGGGAACACCCTGGCAGAGCCCATTGCTCTGTGGGGGCTTGGTGGCATTTGGTTGGGATTATGTTGCAGAAAAGGGGACAGATCCCCAGTGTGGACTGGGAATGGAGGGTTCCTCAAAGTGAGGCATCTGGACAAGTCCATCCACCCCTGTGGCTCCTGGTGTCTCCGTGGGGAAAGGAAACGTGCGGGATAAATCGTGGCACACGAGAGGAGGGAGGGCATGTGAGGCTGCCGTGCCCAGCACCAGCTACATGGATCCCTGGCCACCCCTGTCCAGGCTGTCCCCGGGTGTCTGCTTGCCCACCCGTGTGACAAGGAGCTTGCTGCTTTGGTCCTGGGAAAACAGCCTCAGGTGGGACATCTGTGTCTTTTCCTACCCCCTCGAGCCACGTGTGGGGATGCAGTTACCAAATGAGGGTTCTGAGCATTTAGACCAGCATCTCGGTCGGATGATAAATTGAAAATTCCAGAAACACCAAGGCCAGCTCCAGGTGCCATTCCCCTGGGGCGTGAGAATGCTCACATTTTCACCATCTGTGTTGGGCCTCAGGGTTTCGTGGGGCCACCGGCAGGACACTGCTGTGGGATTTCTGCAGTGAGGTCTTGCCGGACCGGCCGGTGGGAACCCTCGTCTCACATGCACCCGGTTCTTGTGAGCGGTAGGAGCGGGCACGCGTGGGATGCCAATGGCCGAGCGTCTCAGGTCAGGCCGGGCTGCCCAGAACCAGTCTGGGTCTCCTGGAAGTGGTGCTAGCAGCCCAGACCACACAGTCACACAGGCCGTGCTGCTGCAAACAAGAGCCCTGGGAGGAGTCTGTGTCACAGGCTGCTGGGACCTTGTGTGTCCACGGTGGGTCAGCAACAGGCACGTCCAGCTGGGTGGGACTGGCTCCTCCATTCAAAGGCCTTCCTCCCGTCCTCAGCAGTTTATCATGGTGTGTGAGCTAACTTCCCTGCGTCAGCTGTGAACTGTAATCACACCTAATCGTGGGGTTGTTATGGAGATTAAATTAGGTGAATGCTTATAGGAAGTTCCAGGTAAGTGCTGTGATGTTCAACACATGAGCCGGGTGTTCATGAGAATCCCACATGAGAAGATAAGGAAGCGATTCTCTGTCCGAGTAAGAGCACAGTTGGTGACAGCTGACTGTGCCCCTCTGGTCACGTTAAGGCCCATCTGGATGGAGCCCTGTGGCTGCCTGCCGCTCTAACAGACATGACCTCTTTTGTCATAGAATTTTCCCGCCGGTCGTAAATATGAACATGTTTATTATAGGGAAGCCAGCAAGTGTGTGAGAGAAGAGAAGGCAATCACTGTATCCAGAGGTCACCGTCGTTACATGCAGACACATTTCCATCTGGCTGGTTTTCTGCACGTGTCTGTGTGTTCGCCCGTGTGTCTGTGGGTCCATACGCAGGGGTGTGTGGGTGAACTCTAAGAGCCGCAGCGAGGAGGCCAGACGCGGCATTCCAAGTTCTTCAGGTATTTGCTGCCCACCCACTGGGCACTGGCCCTGCCCTAGGGCTGCCATGTGAACATGGGTATGAGTCACGGTTGTTGATTTGAGAGATTTTATATAGTCCCATGGGGGTAAGAGACGGAAGTTCTGTAGAGAATTTCAAATGCTTTTTCATGTAATACGGAGTCACGAGTATTTTCTCAGATCACTGCTTTTTTTCCCCGTGATGTGCGGTGCCGACTGAGCTAGTGGTCGCGCCACGGCTCACGGAAGCCCTCCCCCAGTAGACGTTGTTTCCGGCTTGTTATTGTAAGTGAGCAGTGCCGAGACGAGCACACGGGCACAGCTTTGCACATTGACAAGCAGATGTGCCAGGCCAGCCCCAGAACGGGGCACAGTGGTGGGGCGACAGATCTGGCCTTCTGCCAAGGTCTGACTCCAGGGGAGGGGGGGGTCTCACAAAGCCGCGCGGCCGTGGTCTCAGCTGGAAATCGACAGCCATTTATCACCCCCGCTTCCCATCCGAGAGCCTGCGCCGTATCGTGATGTATGTTGAAATAGTTCTGCCAAATTTGCCCCATCATTAACTTTCGATCACTGTTAATTTTAGACAGGGCTCCTAATTCGAGTTTTTGTGTGTGTGTGTCAAGTTGATGGAGACGGGTCTGTTTTTAGCCCTGATGTGATGGTGGCGGGGCGCTCCTCGCACCCAGGACGGTCACGACGCCCTCCGCCACAGCTGGTAATGAAATGCCGAGCCGGTGATTTAGCTAAATCGGCTCAGGAAGTTTATGTGCCGAGCCGGATTTGACAGGTCTGCTTCCTACCCAGTCGCTCCGGTGAAGGGAGCTTTCTGTCTGATATACGTAAGGTATGGTTCAGCCATATGTTTGAGTCCCAGCGGAATCATTCCTGTCCTCGTCCTGTGGAGGGAGACACAATGACTGCACCCTGGGGAGAGCTTGTAAATTAGATTTCAGAAATGAAGATCTTGTTTTTATGTCCAGGAACCCGACCCTTCTTCCATTTACTTCTCTCCAAACAAGTTACCAACATACCCCAGTCCTCACTATGATGAATTTTTTTTTTTTTACTTCTGCTTTTAGCTAACTCCTTAGACTGACCTGAAATACTTAGAGAAATGAAGGTCATGCTTATTTATTACAGGTGTAGTTATATGGTGATTTTTCACAGCATGAAAATGAAAACAGTTTGGTTGATGAAAGTACCCTTTGATGAAACTAACATCTCTGTTGAAATTTACTCAGTGGCTTCTCTCCTGGCTGATGTTTATTGTTGAAAGAGTCTATCCAGTTAATTTAAAGCACCTTTCTGGGCTGCCTTCCCTTCCACTAAGATAACATGGGTATGCCAGACTTGGCCCACAGCATCCCCAAGTTGCCACCAGTCCCCACCCCACAGGCCCACTCCCCACTCAGGTGGTCACTGGCAGCAGAGAATGAACCCAGTCCATCCCACCCATGCTTGGGCTGGTTCTGTGATGGTCTCAGAGAAAGGGTCACATTTCTCTACTTGCTCCATCATTCACCATGGCTACAGATTAATCCTTGGCATCTTTAACTTCTGCAGGCAGCAGCAGAGAGCCTCCTGTGAGACCCCCCTCGGTCCTCATGTCACACAGAGCCTGCCTTTGTCTGAGTGGATGTTATCAGTATGTCGATGGTACACATTCACGGCAGAAGTGCACGGTTCTTGTGGAATCCTGTTGACCCCAGACCCCCTAGCTGGTAATGCTGGGTTACAGGGAGGCTGGTCCAAGAACAGGTCAGCTCTGCATGTGGAGCTGCTTTGCAAACAAGGATGGCTCAGAAATGGCACGGGGCTGCGGCGGACCCCCCAGTCAGCGGTTCGCTGCAAGTTCAGGGAAAGCCGGACAACCTGAGCCTTGCACAGGGAAAAGGGGGGTCAGGATTGCTCTTGGGTGCCATGGGGAACAGACACAGCCTGCATGGTCCCACCAGGCAGAGCTGAGCCCATGGGTAGAGGGGTCAGGTTCAGCTGAGCTGGGGAGCGGCTGTGGGCGGCGGAGAGCTCCTCTCCTGGGAGGTCTGTGAGCTGAAGGCCGCTTGCTGGGATGCCTAGTGAACGAGGCTTCATTGCCCACTGAGGAGCTTCGCACGGTCTCGGTCTCCTTGCTGGACACGCTCCCCGAGCAGGCCGGACTGCTGGTGTCCCATTTTCCAGATGCAGAGGTGGGCAACTTGCCAAAGCTGCCTAGCTGGAATAGGGCAGAGCCTTCCAGACCCTGAGGTCTTTTGGACTCTTTGTCTAAGCTGAGGCGAGGGGCTCATTGGAAACACATAGCTTCATTTGTTTGTAGGATTTGCACTGAGACCTCTAAGAAAGAAAGTCCTACATTCCTTTAGGCTGTGGTGTGCTTAGAAAACATGATGAAGACAGCTGTAGAAATTTGCTTTTTAGAAATCGCCAAATGTTATTTTTAAATGCTTTTCTTAAAATACTTAATGTCAGACATTCAAAGCCTGCCTGTGATGGATTGCCTCTTCCTGGGCCCAGGCCCCCCGCCGAGGTCTGCTGGCCACATTCTGCCTTCCCTGCGGGGACAGGATCACTAGGTGTGGGACAGACACCTTGAGCCACAGGCCCCCAGAGATTTCTCTGTCATGGTCACTTCCAGAAAAGGCGTGAGCATGCGAGAGCGCTCGGGAAGTGGTTTCTGGTGGTGTGGCCAGGACGCACGGTCACTGTCCTCAAAGGCACAGTCACCACCCGCCTGGGACTGGGGGCTTGCTCCCACCCTGCACGCGAGCCTGGCTCTGTTTGAGGCAGATCGCTGCCCACGCGCGTATGGAGCTGGCCTGCAGGCCCCGCAGCGTTTTGGCTTCACAGAAACAGCACTCGGAGGGCCAGTTTGGGGAGTCAGCCTGGTTTTGTGCAGAAGCCGAAGCTGCAGCGAGTTTTCGATCTAACGGTTGTTTCCTGTCATGTTGGAGTTGCATTCAGGAGGTGGCAGGCTCGCTGTCACCTGAGGCCTGGGTTGTCTGGGGCCGCGGGGAGGAAGCCGTGGTGGGGGACTCTGTGTGCAGAGAAGCTGGGTGTTTTCCAAGGCGTGGAACTTCTGCGGCCAGAGAGGGGCCTGGACAGGAGTGCCCGGTGACCCCAGAGGCCAGGAGGGGATGCCAGTCTTGTGTGCATCCACCCCCACACTGGCAGTAAGGACAGCAGCCTGGCTGGCAAGCGTGCCTCTGACGGCTGTCTGTTTGCCTTTCAATAAAGTGAGGGTGCCCCCCAGGCCCTCATCTCAGGGAAGCCACAGCGTTGAAGGAGAGAATGAGTTGTTTGCATTGTGTTGTTTTGTGGTTACTTTCTGTGGGACTTCCATGTGAGCAATGCTTGTGTTTCCATTTGGGGGAAGGATATGAGAATTTCCTATGTAAGTAAAAGAAGTGGACTGATTAAAAGAAACCTGAAGGATGTACCCTCCCGATGGATGATCCAGTGCAGATGGCAAAGGTGGCCTCTGAGTATCGTGCACTGGGCTCCTTGAGCTGTTTGGCTGCCCTGCCCTGGCAGGGATTCCCGGCTCTGTTGGGACAGGGGGGCCACCTTGACCTGCAGCCCAGCCAAGAGAGCATTCTGGCTCCGGGGCTGCCAGAGACGCACAGAACGCAGAGCTGGCAGATGAGCCCAAGAGGAGCAGGCTGTGCCCAAGGCCGCACAGGGTTAGAGGCTCCAGGAGGAGACATGGAAGGCCTCCCCAGGCAGCTGTGCCCAAGAGGTCCCCTTTCTGCAGAAAGCCCGCCTTCCCAGACCCTCCGCCTCCCCTTCCTCACAAGCCCGACGCCCCTGGCAGAGGTGGGGGAGTTCAGAGGTCTGGGGGCAGAGGGAATGGCTCCTGCCGTGGCCCCCTGGCTCCCGATTGTACTCAAGGTATGTTTCAACCTTGTCTTTAAGAGAACATCCCAGAACCACAGACACTTGCAAGTCCAAGCCTTCCCAGATGCTCTTGGGAGGGACAGGGTCATTTCTGATCCTTCTGCTGTGACAGCCAGTGCCCAGTGCCCAGCGCACAAGCTCTGGCTGGCGGCCACATGGAGCCTGAGGGCCTGCTGTGTGCCGTGTCCTGGGCAAGGGGTGTAGAACTTGAGCTGCAGGAGGCTGCCGTGAAGGGGGACGGACGCCAGCTGGGCCGGTGGGGGAGGTGGGCTGCTACAATTGGCCATGGTGATGGGGAAGGACCCCTGCACTGTGCACACGCCCACCCTCAGGAATCTCCAGGGAGAAAACAGGCGGGGGAGCCGGGAGCTGGGGAAACTGGCCCAGAGAGTTACCGGCAAGTCTAAGATAGGGGCAGCTCCAAGACCTCGGGGAGCCTGAAGGGCGGGTGGTGTTACTTGTGGGGTGAGCAGGCCCCAAGGCAGGGCGACGCAGGTGGGGCCTGCGGCTGAGCACGAGGGCGATGGGGGTCTTGGTCCCACAGGTCCTGACTGCCGGTGGGGAGCCTGAGCATGGTGTCATCGTCCTCATGTGCACTGATGCAGCCTTGCTGGTTGTAAAGTGAGCGTCCAAGCGCCGTCTCCAGGCTGTCTCCAGATCTGACGGCCCCGCAAGGCAGACACCCGGTGGCCCCTGCAGAGAGGGTGCTGGGACTGGTTGAGACCATAAGACGAGTTTGAAGGGATTTTCTGCTCACCCGGCCAGGGAAATGCAAAGGGTTTATGGACCCCATTGACTGATTGGATCCCAGGCTGGTCTGTAAACCTGAAATGGGGTGGAAAATTACCTATATGTCTATAGATTTCCCAGGATTCTTAGTAGGGTCTCCTACTGGAGGAAATGTAAGTCACTGTCCCGGGGGAGGGCAGGGCCAGCGTCAGCCTGCAAGGGGGCCCGGGTGCAGGGTGCGGGGTGCTGCCAGGGGCCGGGGGGAAGGAGGGGCTCGCCTGTGGGGGCTCGCGTCTCCTGCAGTCACAGAGCTCCATGCCAGGCCCATAGGACATTTAGAGACCCACAGAAATATTTCATTTCCTTCAAAATCAGAAGAAGAGAAATAAAATGTTAGGTCAAGGAAATGTTTTAATATATACTATGAATACATTCTTTTTTGTACCAATGCAGCCATAAAACTTAGTTGTTAGTATTTTTTGTAGAGGAAAGGACCACAAAGACCCAAATGCTTCAGGCCACCTGAAGTCACCTTGTACCCTGGGGTGGCTAAGAGGAGCGGATTCCAGAGACAGGGACAGGACTTCCTGCCGGCTTTCCTGAGAAGATAAATTAGTCTTCCTGGAGCTCAGGTGGGGCTGAGTGGCTTCTGCACAAGCTGGTGTCTGGCCCACCAGGACCCTACTTTCCTGAGAGACAGGCCTTTGGGGGTGACTGACTTGTCTGGCTCCTTAAGGCCAAGGGACGTTGTCCAGGGACTGCTGCAGCCAAATCTGGGCCTTCCCAGTGGGATGCAGACAAGACTCCCTCTCCGTTCACCTGCTTCCTTTGTTCCAGGCGTCTCTGTTCTGATGTGGCAGCATCATTTCCGAAGAGAAATTCTTGGGAGTAATGAACATATGGCTTTCTGGCTGGGGACTCGGGGGGCGGAGAGGAAGGACGTCAGAGCCTGGGGAGGGATTTCTGTTTAAAAACAGGATCAGCAGTTTCCACCCACCTCCAGGAGATACCCTGGGCACTTTTCATGGCAGCCACACAGAACAGCTTATCCAATTACCTTCTATTGCCATAAATAGATCTTGAAAAATGCCAACTCTTCCAGATAGAAACACAAGAACGTCACTTTGTTCTCATGTTGCCAAAAGAATAAAAAAGCTCTTAATTTCATTAATCATTTTACTTGCAGTGACTATAAAATGGAGTGATGGGCGAGATTAAAATTCAATCTGCTTATGAGAAATGGAGAGTAAATAATATTTTCAAAGGACAGCTGGGGTGGAAGAATCCACCAAGACCCACCTATTAAAATGTACATTATCTGCGAAACAGCTGACGTAAAGTGTCATTTTACACAGATCTGTGATGTTCCACATTTATTTTCTGCTGACTGATTTTGATTTATAGGGGCCCTTTTGAAGCTTACTTCTCAACTCGCTTTCCTTAAACACTGGGCTTTGCGCCCGTGGAAGGCTTTTGATCGACGGAGAGCTCGGCCCCCCTCACCTCTTTCTGTCCCCGCACAACCAAGGCAGGCCGAGCACTTCCTGCTTTCGAGGGGCCCCAGTCCTCCTGAGCAGGGCTGGCTCTGGGTGACTGGGTCTCGGGCAGTGGGAAGGGCACCCAGCTGTGGAGCCAGGAGCCCTTGAGGAGGCCCCAGCCCTGCCAGTCCCTAGCAAGCTGAGCCTCGGTGTCCACATCTGGAAAATGGGTGCATGTCTGTATCCATGTCCCAGGGCCACCACTACAAACTACCACAAACTGAGTGGTTGAACAACAGAAATGTACCATCTCATGGTTCAGGAGGCCAGAAGCACAGAACCAGCAGCGGGTCGGTTCCTCTGGAGGGCCAGGAGGGGGACCCTGTCCCAGGCCTCTGTCCACTTCCGGCAGCTTCAGGCACTCCTTGGCTTGTAGATGACCACCTTCTCCCTGTGTCTTCAGGCCGTTGTCCCTCTGTGAGTGTCTCTGTGTCCAGAGAGCCCCTTTCTGTGAGGACATACTGGGTCAGGCCACCCTAATGGCTGCACGTTCATCTCTCTATTTCCAAACCAGGTCACATCCACAGGTACCGGGGGTAGGACTTCAGCATCTTTTGGGGGATGTGATTCAACCTGTAACAGGAACAAATACAGGTGGTCTTTCCTGCAGAATCAGAGTGGAGGAGAATGGTTCTGACTGGGAGGCCCAGGGGTGAGCTCTGAGGCGCTGCTGGGGGTGGAGTTGGAACCACCCGGGGGGAAGTGGCAGAGGCAGGCCCGGGGGACACGCCTTCCGCAGACAGCGTGTAGGCCCCCAGCCCTCCCGAGCCCCCCGTGTGGGGCCTGGAGACACAGCAGACACCTGTGCCCCACCTTCCAGGAGACTGCAGTCTCCGAGAGGGGTGGACAGGGTGCCGCTGACCACCACAGTGCTACCAAGGCCCCACTGCCGCTGATTTCATCACCAGACCCTGGCCCTCCCAGCTCTGGAGGCCAGGAGTCCAGACCAGGGGTCGGCAGGGCCGGTTCCTCCCGGAGCTGTGGCTGTGAGGGAGAAGCTGCCCAGCCCCTCTCCCAGCCCCGGGGGCATTGCTGGCCTCCCCAGCATTCCTTGACTTCTAGAAGCATCACCCCGATCTCTGCCTCTGTCTCCAAATGGCCTCCTGCCTGTGTGACATCTCTCCTTTTCCTTATAAGGACACTTGTCATTGGAGTTAGGGCCAACTCACATCTTGAGGTCTTTAATTACACCCTCAAAGGCCCTTCTCCCAAATAAGGTCACATTCACAGGTTCCAGGTGGACGTCAGGAGTCATGCACTCCACAGGCTACATTCAGGGTCTGCGGGGACCCAGAGCAGGCACCAACCCTGACTGGAAGTGGGCAGAGGGTTCTGGAAGTCTTCCCAGGCAGCCGTGCCTGTGGTGGGTCCCTGGGAGGAGTAGGGATGTGCCTGGGAAGGGGAGGGGGCCAGGGATGCTATGGCAGCAAGCTGACGGCCAAGGGTTGGGGGCAGATTAAAGGTGAGGCTCTGCAGGTGTGGGGGCCTGTTTGAGGGGTGTCGCCTGCCGCCACACCTGACGGGTGTCCTGTCCACGCATTCATGCACGTGTTCATTCTTCCATCCATTAGCTCCTCAGACCCTGCCAAGCGCTGCTGCAGAAGCAGGACGGAGCCCCAGCCCTGCCCCAGGCACCCCTGGAGTTGGGCAGGGTGTGCAGTGTTTCTGGGGCATCATGGATAAATCATTCTTTATGTACTTTTTTGTTGGATGAGGGCTCTGGGGGGAGAGGTGGAAAACGGCCGTGTGGTGGCCTGTGCCTGGAACTGTAGAATGTCCTGCTCTGAGCTGGCTGCAGGGCCTAATGACCACCTCGCAGCGAGCTCAGGTGGGCTGGGGGGCTGCACCTGCGGACTACTCCAGCCCCAGGGCAGAGCAGTGAGTGTGCTGGCTGCTGGCCAGGGCTGGTCCCTTGAGACAGAGGCAGCTCCCAGCCTGTTTATGGGGCATCCCCGGGGTACAGTGGGGTGGGAGTGGGGGAGACAGGTGGGAGGCTTGCACAAGACCTTACAGGCAGTGCAGAGAGTGCCTTCACCCAGCGTCCTCCAGTGGCCGCGGCGTGCTGTCAGAGCTGGGACAAAGCAAACCCCTTTTGAGGAGAATGTGGTTTTTGGGAAAATGCTGGTGCTCAGATCAAACAGCCCTTCCTGCCTTGTTTGGCCAACATCCTTAAGTGCATTTGACGACACTCCTCCTACAAGGGGGAGGTACCAGTGGCCCCCCACACGGACCCTTGTCAGGAACCCTCCCCTCCACTGCCCAAGCCACCAACGTGCTGACCTGGGATCGCCTGGTGGTCTCGGCCAAAGCTCCTGCCATCAGGGGCCTTCTGCGCCTTCTGAGGGCAGTGGGGTCTTCCCCCCTCAGATGCTCCCAGGCCGTGCCTGCTCCTGCAGCCTCCCCCACCTGCCCTTTCAAAGTGGGGGAGGCAGGGAGATGGCACAGTCACCTCCAGTGAAATGGCACCAGGTCTAACTTGTGGGGTGGCCCCCACCTCTGTTCCTGCAGCTGGGCCGCTGCTGGACCCCTGGCAGCCAAGCCAGAATGGCCGGCTGAGGTCAGGGCTTGGTGGGAAGAAAGCAATGCTCTCTGGGTGACTCAGAGTGTGGTGTAGCGTCACCCAGGGTGCCGGCAGCCTCAGCTGGTCTCTCACACTAGCTGCTGAGGCCGGAAGGGACAGTCATTTGTCAAGTGCTCCCTGGTGTCAGGCAGTGTGCCAGGCCCTCCACACGTGTCACACATCATCATCCCAGCCCCTCAAGGACATGTGGCCATTATCCTCTCCAGTGCTGCAGATGAGGAGGGGACACCAGAGCAAGGAAGGACTCCACCCAGAAGTGAGGGTGCACCCGCGGGCCAGCTGGGCTCCGAGGCCATGGCCTTCCCCTAGAAGTGGGCCCCAGAGGATGGGGCCCAGTTCCAGAGGCGAAATGCTCTGCTGTAGGTCTACTGTAGGCAAAGTGGGTGTAATCAAATGGCAGCAATCTAGTTTGGAGACACCCAGGAGGGCTTCCTGGAGGAGGTGGCAGCTCTGCAGGCCCAATAAGAAGGAACTGGGAGGGAAGAGAACTGCAGGGGTCTCAGCCAGGGAAGGAAGACAGACAGGTGTGGAGTGGGCTGATATTTCTATGGTGATGAATAGGTAGGTTTCAACATACATTATAAATGACTTCTCACAGAGTATTACAGGATATACAAAAGGATCTCCTAGACTGTTGCACAAATGTTTGTCACAGATAACATTAGCACTCATGTTTCACAGGGAGACCACATGCCAGTACCCCAAAACGGAACTTCCTGTGACCCTGAACCTAAACCTTTGACCCGTGCTAGCCCTAACCTTGACCGTAACCCTAACCCTAACCCGAGCTCTCTGCTTAGTCCTAACCCCGACTTCAGCTCCGGCCCCAAGCCCGACCTCACCCTGGGGCTGACCCCGAGTGGCCGCACACTAGGACATGCCGGGCTCCTTCGGTCTTTGCTGCAGCTCCGGAAGCTGCCTCACTGTCCTGGTAGCAGCGAGGAAACAGGCTCTGAGAGGGGAAGCCTGGGAGTGCACAGCTCCTACACGGCAGGACTCAGACGCTGCCATCTGGGCGCCGCCACCACAGTGTCCCCCATGGAGCCCTCCGGGCTCTGCAGAGGGGCCTGTGGCCGGGGCCCGGGCACTGCGTCAGGAGGCGGCCCAGCTCTGCTCTGTGGAGGGAAACGGCTGGTGCTGACCACAGCTGTTCCAAGTAGTCTCTTGTCTCCTTGGGAGTGAGATCCTCCAGGGAGGCTTCCAGGGTTCCCCCCAGCTCGGGGAATCAAGGATCTTCATGGAGTAGGGGGAGGGCGGAAGGCTCTGGGGCCTGTGGCAGGAGCGAATGAGGCGAGCCGGTGGCCTGAGCTGGCGGCCCTGGGTGTCTGCTCCGCCCTGGGATGGGCTGAGGCCTGGTCTTTGGAGCACCGGCACTGGCTGGGTGGCTTTCAGAGCCTAACCGGATTCCCCTGGCCTGCCCCTTGGCTGTGTTTGGCAGAAAGAAACAGGATTCCTCTCCCTGGTAAACAGAAGCAGAATCAACTTCATTACAACGGAATCGATTTCTTCGAAGAGGATGCATCTCTGGCGAAGATGCCCAGGGCTGAGCCCATCTGCCCTCCTGGGGCCATGGGGGTGGGCTGCCCAGTCGGCTGGTTGGAGGTGAGGGCCAGCTTTGTGGGCCAGCAGGGGTCAGCAGATTGCTCTGCAGGGGGCTGTTCTAGAAAGAACCCCGGGCTTGGCCTCAGGCTGGCCTGGATGGTCCAGGCCCCACTGCCTCTCCAGTTCATCTGCAGGTTTCTGTCGCCCTGCTCTGCATCTTGGCTTTGCACCCAGGAAGAAGTGAGAATGCGGAGCCGGTGCCGAGGTCAGGGCTGTCAGGAGAACTGGACAACAGGGGGTGTGCATTCTGGCTCCCACGCCTTAGCGGCCAGCTGGGGACACAGCCCGTGTTTCTGCGGGCCCCACGCCCTTCCCCACACGAGTGCCACCTCTGGGTGAGTGGCCTGCTTCGGTTCCCACCTCATGCCTCCCTTCAAAGCCCAGGGCCCCTGAATCCACTAGGCCTGGATCTCTCAAGTGGCCTCACTAAGGGAGAAGAGACCCGGACGTTTGTTGAGTGCCCCCATTTGAGGGTGTCAGCACACACAGACGCGTGCACACATGCCTGATGTCTGAAGGTGGGCCAGGTGAACAGCCAGTGGCTCAAAGTGTTACAAACAGTGCAGGGTGTCCGGTGAGACCTCCTTGGCCCCCTTTCCCGCCCCCAAGAGGTGACTAGGCTGTGAAGCTTGTGTGCCTTCCGGTGTGTCGCCTTCCGGCGTGTCATCCTGCATCTTCAGCGAGAGTGAGTGTGGATCCTTTTTCCTCCCTCATGTTTTAATTGAGATAAAATCAGCATAACATAAAATTCACCATTTTAACCATTTAAAAAATTCAGTGTTTTTTACCTGTCCCATTTTTAACAGAAACGCGGTGCAGTGCTGTCTCCCTATGGGCTGCTCTCGCGGAGCACGCTGTCCCGGGGCCTCTTCACACTGCCCACCGTGCAGGCCCCTGTCTGTGCGGCCGGGCCAGGCTGCTGTGGGCGGCTGTGTGCAGGCGATCTGTCCAGGCCCGTGGGTGGGTGTGCGGGTACTTCCCCGGCTTTGGCCAACAGCCAGGACGGCGCCTGGACATCCGGCCTTTCATATGCATGGCGTCTGTGGGATAGCTCCCCAGGGGTGGAATTGCCAGGCCAGGGGGCAGGTGGGCTGGTGGTTCTGCTAGTCGCTGTGCATTGGCCCCAATTGGGGGTGTCATTTACACCCCAGGGGCAGTGTGCCCGGGGTTCCTGGAAGTGGGGTCCTTTGTGAGCAAGTTGGGCTCCTGCGTGTTCTGCCAGAGGCTCTTCCCCTCTGTCCTGGCTCAGCCTTCACCTCCCCTGGACCCGCATTCTTCCAAGAACAGGAGGAGAGATGCCAGGCCCAGCAGGGCTTGTCTGGTAGGTGGTTTTGTCCCCAAACATGGCCCCCAAAGACAGCTCCTATTCTTGGGTGTGAGATTTGCCCAGTCCTGCATTGTCCGCTAGGACGGACAGGACACTGGGGCTCAGGGGTCAGGTGATGTGGTAACGGGAGGCCCCTGAGGCTCCGGGCGGCAGGCTGCCTATTGGCCTCACACTGTGGCCAGACAGCAGGCCAGCCGCTGCTCCTCTAGGAGGGGCCCCAGCATGGACTCACCTGGGAGGGACATTGTCCGGACGCCCCTGGCCTTCTCTTCCCATCAGTTCTAGGTCAGCCTCCTCGTCCAGCCTGTGACTCTTGTGCCCAGACCAGCCCTTGCCAAGGAGCCCCGTCCAGACTGCAGGGTGGATGCGTGGGCCTGGTTACCTCAGCTGGGCTCCCGGGGCACGGCTCCTGGGCACAGGTGCAAGGCCGGCTTGCTGATGCCCTCAAAAGCAAGACTGGCCCAGTCCCCAGTGCACAGTGAATATCTGGGAGATTTTCTTCCAGTCAATGAAATCAGAACGGTCCCCTGCAGCATTTCGCATGAGCAGCCCCTTGCCCTGGGGGAACACTGCGTGGGGCTGAAGCCCTCCAGTGGCCCATCCCCAGGGGCAGCTACCTTGTGGTGCCGTGAGGCTGGCTGCAGCAGGGACTTACATTCACATTTTTAAATGAGGAAACTGAGGAAACAGATTCACCGGAAGAGAGTTTGACCAAGCAGTGGGGCATAACCATCAGGGGCAGAGGGAATGGGCCCCGGCCTTCCACACCAGGAGGCACCCCTGCTGGGGCCCCGGGGGAGCCCCACGGCCTCCCTGAGAATCTCACTGTTTTTGGAATAGGATGTAAGATGCGGAGGCTGGGTCAGGCCCACAAGGTCTCACCCAGGAGGGACGGAAAGGTGTCCTGTGTGTGGGGGTGTATCCCACGGTCTCTCTGTGACGCTGCAGGGGAAGGGCCTCTAGTGTGGATGGCCTCCTACCCTTCCTATAGGTGAGCGTGTGTTTACGGACAGCGAGGCACACCCACATCTGGGCAGTGCCCTTCTGAGCATCCTGATGTGTGTGCACAGGGAGTGTTGTCAGCGACAGGCCCTGGGGACAGTAGGTGCCCGTGGGTGCCAGGGCCCTGGCCACCCTCTTCTCCACGTGTCCTCATGCCCATCATGTTGAGAGATTAGACTGTTGAATGAATACATGAATTCATCATGAAATACCTTATTCTCTGCCTTGTTTCTGGACCCCCTTTTCTGTTCTGAACCCTTGATTCCTGAGTGGCTATACCTGATCCCACACCCAAGGCCCACCAGGTACAAGCTGTGTGACCCCGGGGCCATGGGTGAGCTCCTCAGCTTGTTGAGTGTGGGGTGGGGGCAGTTGGTGCTGAAACAGAGCTGCTGGATGCCGGCCGAGGGGACGAGGCTCGGGGCGCCGTTAGGGGCTCCAGGAATGTCTTGTCGGTGGTGATGCTCTTGTAGGTCCAGCTGCAGGCAGACGGGGACAGCTGACCTCGTGGGTGGATGCTATTTAGGGTGAGTTTGGAGAAAGTCTTGGCTGACTAGTCCATCAAAATAGCTTTTTGGAAACATGCAGTGTGGATTGTTAAGATATTTAGCATTCGACAGGACGCCTGAGGACCCTAAAATTATCAGCTCTGATTTTTGACCTTGGTGATGTACGTTTAGGGGAGCCGGCAGCTGCTGCATATCCGGTGCTTGGCAGGCAGACATCCTCAGGAAGTCGGGTAGGGATGAAAGTGAACCAGCAGAGCCATGGATTGGCTGTAAGAGGCCCTGTTCTGCCATGTCAGCATCAGGAGAATCAGCTCCATGCCTCCACTTCCTCATCTGTAAAATGGGAGCAATAGTAGAGGCCTCTGCCCATCATGCTGTATGAGGCTGAGCTGGCATCATAACATTCTGGGTGGGCACAGAGTAGGCGCCTGGCACCCCCACTATGAGCCTGCCCACCCAAAGGCCTGGGGGCGGGGAGGAGATGGGACGCAGGGCGACGTGGACCACGGTGTACTGACGGGGGCTCTCGATACTTGCCTCCTCCTGGGTGTTTCCGGTCACCAGATGGTCTCCTGTGGGCCGTGGGCTCAGGCTGCCTCCTGGTGGGAGGAGACCCTTGGCAACAGTGGGCCACAGAAGCCCCAACCCACATTCCAGATTTTCCTCGCACCCAGATCAAAGCACCCAGAGCTGTGGGAACACACCAGCCCCTGCGAGTAGAGCTCCCGGGATGCATCCTTCCCAAAGCTGGTAGCTGAGGACCCCAGAAAGGCATGTCACCGTCTTTAGTTCTTTGAAGAGCTTGTAAGAGAAGTTTCCTCTGAGCACAAACTTGGCCTGGAAGTTAAGAGCCGTGATCCGAAGCCACATTGCTTGGGGTCACTCTTTGCCCAGCTCACCACTTCCTGGATGTGCGATCTTGGCACAGGGTTTAAGCTCTCTGCTGTCCTTCCTCACCTGTTCAGTAGGGATGACAGCCCGGGCTGCCCTGGGTTCCACAGGCTGTGGAGGGTGTACGTGGAATGGGTGTGCAGCCCGGCGGAGGCTGGCTGGCGTCAGCGAATGCCACCCACCACCAGGCTGCTGCTCACCCCTTTGTCCTCACCCCCAGGGGAGGCTTGGTGTCATTGCCTCACTGTCGATCAGGAAACAGGCGCACGGGCTTGAAGGTGCTGACCTGAAGGAGAGGGGGCCTTCCCACTGCCAATCACAGCGTCAGGGTATTGGCGGGAGCTCCCGCAGGGTGAGTCCCCACGAGCAGCTCTTGTCTCAGCCTTGGGTCAGGATGACCCTGGGGCCTTAGGAGCCCAAACCCTCACTCAGCAGTGGTGCCTGCAGAGCTGGGACTGGAGAGCACAGGGGAGGGGGAGTAGGGAGGGAGACTGAACCCAGGGGAGGGGCTGGGAGACTTCCTGGAGGTGGTGTCAATGGAGTGAGATCTGGATGTTGAGTAGAACTTGCCCAAGGAACCAGGGGTGGGGACAGGGAAGGGGGTCTCAAGGTGAGGAAGGGCTTGGGACAAGGCCGGACGGCCGGAGCTGAGAGTGAGGTTGGGGGCGGGCGTGAGGCGTGGATCTTTCCCGGTGGGGCCTGGGAGGGAGGCCGCCCCGCCTGGCAGTTGTTCGCAGCAGCAGAGCTGGTGGCAGCAGGCACTGCCCGGAGGTGGGCCAGCAGCATGTGGGATGAGCACCCGCCCCTTGGGGCCTGTGAACAGAGCCCGGGACCAGGCGCCGCAGAGGGCGTTGGACTGAGGGTCCTCCCCGGACGGGGCTGTGGTTCCCCCCAGACGGGGCTGCAGATCCTCCTTGGACGGGGTTGAGGGTCCTCCCCAAACGGGGCTGCGGATCCTCCTTGGACGGGGCTGAGGATCCTCCTTGGACGGGGCTGCGGGCCCTCCCTGGATGGGGCTGAGGGTCTTCCCCGGATGGGGCTGAGGGTCCTCCCCAAACGGGGCTGCGGGTCCTCCCTGGACAGGGCTGTGGTTCCCCCCCAGACGGGGCTGCGGGTCCTCCTTGGACGGGGCAGTGGATCCTCCCCAGACGGGGCTGAGGGTCCTCCCCGGACGGGGCTGAGGGTCCTCCCCAGACGGGGCTGCGGATCCTCCTTGGACGGGGCTGAGGGTCCTCCCTGGACGGGGCTGTGGATCCTCCCCAGATGGGGCTGCGGGTCCTCCTTGGATGGGGCTGTGGATCCTCCCCAGACGGGGCTGCGGGTCCTCCCTGGACGGGGCAGTGGATCCTCCCCAGACGGGGCTGAGGGTCCTCCCCGGACGGGGCTGAGGGTCCTCCCCAGACGGGGCTGCGGATCCTCCTTGGACGGGGCTGTGGGTCGTCCTTGGACGGGGCTGTGGATCCTCCCCAGACAGGGCTGCGGATCCTCCTTGGACGGGGCTGTAGGTCCTCCCCGGACGGGGCTGTGGGTCGTCCTTGGACGGGGCTGCAGATCCTCCTTGGACGGGGCTGCAGGTCCTCCCTGGACGGGGCTGAGGGTCCTCCCCGGACGGGGCTGCGGGTCGGGCAGCCTTTGAGGCCCTGATGCCGTCATGCTCTGGCTCCTGGGACCCTCTGGGAACAGCGAGGCTGTGAACTATGAGTGCACAGGGTGAAGGCACCCTTGTCTCCTGCGTGTCCAGGCCACCGCCCTGCCCGCCATCCTCTGTCTCCAGAGGGTCCCGCCCGACGGGGCCGCCCAAGAGCCTCGTGGGAAAAGTCACTTTGCTCCCAGCAGGGCGGGAGCCATTGTGCCTCCGCTGTTGAGGCCTCGATTTTTTTTTTTTTTGATCGTTGCTGCTTCTAAAATGCACACTGCCCTGTCTCAGCGGACACCCCGTCCTCATTCCTGCTTTAATCCCCGGGGAAGAGACACGAGCCAGGCTGCGTTTCTAGCAGCAACGCCCCGAGGACCGAGAGCAGAGGGAGTCCTGCCGGGATGACAGAGCCAGACATGGGGGCGGCCAGTGTGGTGACCCCGAATTAACCGGCTGACGCTCCCACGGGAACCAGGGGGTGCTCCCCGTTTACCCCCTGGATTCCCATGGCAACGGGAGCGTCAGGAGCAGCCAGGGGACCGGCGGTCAGTGAGATGAAAGGCGATGTGCGTGAAGATGCGGCGGCCGGGGAAGCACCGGGCGAAGCGCCTGCTCCTGGGGCAGGCGGGTCCTCGCTCCCTTGGGCTGGTGGTGTTCACACCCGAGTTTAGAAGAACCACTTCTAGGTGCTCTTAATCGCATCGACTTTCATTTTTATGAACAGTTGACTTCTCTGGATGGACACGACATAAAAACGGCTGTGTTGAGTACAGCCCACTGAAACGAGAGTCTGGGTTGAGGGACGTGGGGTGCAGTTTGACCACAGCAAAGCTGTGTGTGCCGCCGATGGTTTAGGGGCCCCTCCAGCCCATCCGGCTGTTCCCACCCACCTCCCTGCCCAGAGTCGTCGGCCCTGCTATCCACGCTGCTCCGAGGAGCGTAGCGGCCCGTCCTTGCAGGGCCTGCTCTCGCCTGGGGTGAGGCCCCGCGCATGTTTCTGGCTGGGGTTCACGCGGCTCCCCGGGGCTCTAGTGCAGACAAAGCCGTGCCGAGTGGTCTGTGCTCACCCTGGGACCACCGCCTAGCTGTCCCTCTGACCCCAGGTTGAGACTGTCCAGGGCTGAGTTTGAATTATGTCCACCCAGCCCTGGTGCTGGTGCTTGCAGCTCTGGTGCAAGGAGGCCGGAGCACCCCTGGGGTGTGGATTGAGAAGGGCCCCAGCAGTGGTATTTGAGAGACCCCTAAATGCCCGGCAGGCGGGGTATCGTTCTGTCGCTCTCCGAGAACCTTGAAACCCACTGATTTCTGCTTTTGTCTTTCTGTTGCTGCTGCAGGTGATCTTGATCCTGACGAAGTATTACCATGCAGACATGGGGAAGGTTCTGGAAAGTTCTCTGTGGCGGTAAGTCAGCCCGAGGGTGGGCCTTTCTCCTCATGCACCTCTGGCGGCTCCTGGGATGAGGGCTGAGCTGCAGACGCCCGACTGGAGCAGCCTCTGTGCACTGGCGGCCCGGGACTGTCCTTCGGCCAGGAAATGCGTGCAGGAGAAGTTGGAAGTGAATTAAGGATTTCATCAGTGGGCACAGACAGCACTGAGGACGGACGGCCGCTTAGAAAGTTCGCTGGCTCTCTATTCTTTTCTGTCTGGCTTTTTTTCCCCTGCTTGTTTGCTCCCCGGGGGAAGAGGGCTTGCATTGTGAATTCAGGTCAGTGCACAATTTCCCTTCCCCATGCTCCGAACTTCAGGCGCAGCTCCCGAGCCCACCGAATGTGCCCATCAGCCTCATTGTTTGGGTTTTTTCCTTTCTTTCTGGTACAGCCGAGGAGCTTGGTAAATAAATGGCGGGGGTGTCTCTTTATGTGGGAAATGTGCATTCAGTCCAAGAACAGCAGGCAGCCCTTTTGATGTTTTAAATGAAGTGGAAGAGAAGGAGGTTTTGAGAAATAATTTTGGTTATTATCATCTTAAGCATTCACATCTGCTCACCCAGGAAGGTGGAAGCAAGGGCCTGGGTGTTCTGGGCTGCGGTTCCCAAGCTTTCCTGAGGCAAGGACTCTGTCTCCTCCGTGCCCCACTCGCCACTCCCGCGTTCTCTGGGTGCTGAACCATTTTGGTTTCCACAATGTATTTCTCAAGTAATAATTGCTTTTTCTATTTGAAATCCATGGAAAACACCTAAACCTGCTGGCTAGGCCCCCCAATTTGTGTACGGCCCCGTTGAGTTGGTTTCTGGCTGTTGGCTCTGCCTTCCATGCAGGGGCTCTGCTGACTGACTGCTCTGTCGGTTCTTGGGGAGGGATTCCGGAATCTCTGGGAAGGTGGGGGTCTGCACCTCAAGCGATGTCCCCTCTTTGCTGCGAAGGAAGGGTGTGCTTGGGGCCCAGCAGGCCGGGTCACCCACCACGCTCTGGCCGAGGCTGGTGTTCTGCCTAGAGTTTTCCTACCCCCTCCAACAAAACGCCTCCCCGAGCCAGTCCTCTCAGCCCGGATGTGCCCCCCACCCCCGGCTCCCCAGCCCACTCCTGAGGTTCTGCTGCCAGCCTCAGGGAAAGGAGTCAGAGGTGGATTACGTTCCCACAAAGAGGATGAACAGATGCTTTCCTGCCTTGCCTCCTGCCTAGCGCCTTATGTGTCGGGAGATTTCCATCTTGTGCCTGGAAGCAATGTGCCCACCAGGGAGAGGCAGGCACAGTGCTTTCAAAAATGCCACTCCCACGTTGGAAAAGGCAGTTCACTGGGTTGAGGGTGCTTGGGGCCCAGTCGCCCCAGTGGGCATTGAGTCCCAGTGAAATCTCCTTGGAGGGTCTCCGTAGGGCTTGTGTTCCAGGACTGGTTTTGGGGTGAGGCTCTTCGGGATGCGCCGGTCCATGGAGGATCCTTGCTAGGTGGATGGTCCAACGATGGGTCCCCTTGGCTACAGGATGGAAAGAGGCACTTGACTCTGCTGTCTGTCCTTATGCAGAATTCCTTACTTCCCTCATTTGCCCCGACTCCTGCGTGTCAGTCCAGTACCATGGGGCCAGAGCTCTTCCTTCACCAGCGCCTGGTCTGCATGGACGCTGGTGTCCTCTGCTCCTGAAGCATCCCACTGTGGTGGAGACAGCAGAGGAAACGGGGGTCTCTTCAATGTTGCTCGAACAGCCAACGATCCCTCCCAGTGTCACCTGGGCTTGTACAGATGGAGTTTCCGGGTGTAGTTACAACTTGCTGCATGTCTCTGAGGAGCCAGGGGTGGCATTCCTTTGGCCGGACCCCCGCCCGGAGGACCAGGACTCCTTTATGTTTATGGGCTCCAGACTCAGGTTTTGAGGAGCAGGCTGAGAAGCCGAGAGGCCAGACCACCTGTCCCAGAGCTGCTCCCAGGGGTGTCTCCTCCTGGAGGCCTCTGTCTCCGTCTCTGTCCAGTGGGGCTAAGCTATCCCTGAGCAGGAGACTGGGAGGCCTGGATGAGGTAGCACACGAGCTGTCTCTGGAACAGTGCGCAGTCTAAATTTAGTTTTTCTCCGGAGCAAATCAGTAGGCTTTAATTTTCCATGTCCCTTTCTCATCACCATCTCCATACACAGACATTTCCTCTCCTTTATTAAAAATACATGCAAACCATTAGTCATTTCAAGAAAGTTCGCCCACATCCCCGTCGTTCGGCACAATTACTTTCTTTGTTTATATTATCTTCTTTATGATGACATATTTATACAGTTAGACATGGACTAAAGTTTTGCATCTTCCTCCATTCACGCATGTCTGTGTCCAGGTTTTCTGTGTTGCACCACATGGCATCACTTTTTTTGTGGCCACGTACCAGCCCTTGAGTTGATTCAGTCTAATACTTAGCCATGCTGCTGCCATAAAAAATTTAGGCATGTAGTTTTCCTTTCCATTTTGTTCCCTGGGATGAATCTTAGGGAGTCACACCACTGAGCCAGAGCGTGTGAGCAGTTTGATGGCTGGCGTGCCACAGCGCCAAGGATTTTCAGGAGGAATGCAAGCCGCCTCCTGGGGCAGTCCCCTGCAGCCACCCGACGGGTCTTACAGCTTCCCTACAGCTTGCTAGCCTGAAGCCCAGTCGAATGGCAGCACTGTTTTACTCTGCACCCCTTAGATGCCTATCGAGGGCAGTTTCTGTGTTTAATTCCTAGGCACATTTTCTCTGGCGGGCATTACCCACTCTATATGGGGGATTTGCATATCATTGGAAGTGGCGAGGTTGCCGCTGTCCTTTGGTCAGGATGCCGCTCCACCCTTCGCTGGCCGTTGAAGGCACATGTGGATGGGGGTTGGCAGTGCCCAGGCCTGGAGAGCAGTATTCTGCGGGGCTCTTAGAGGCACACCTATTGAACATGTGCTGAGCCTCCTAAGGGTTCTCCTGTGTGCTCGTAATAAATACATTTTTAATGAAACGTATGGTATTTACCTTCTGGAATGGCTCTCCGAAGTCCAGCTGAATGCTGTACCTCACGGCCACGTGCCAGCACTGTCTCCCCCTGGCTGCTTGGATGATGCCATGGTCTGTGCCCACCTCTGGGTTGGGGCAGCATTCTCTGCTCAGCCTCCAGGCCCCTTCGATCAGGGCACAAGCCTGTGGGGAAGGAGGGAGCCCTTCTGCTGGGAAAGTCTGGTTGGCATCAGGACTGGAATGCCCAGAGCTGGTCCTGCACCTGCACGTCCCCTTCTGGAGGTGAGGTGAGAAGAGGCGCATCCTCACTGTGACCAGCCACCAGCCCTGCCCACATGTCCAGTCTGCAGGAGAATCCTGGGGCTGCTGGGACGAATGACTGAAAAGAGGGCGCTTAAAGCCATAGGAATGTGAGCTCTCACGGTCCCAGAGGCCAGGAGTCCGAAATCAAGGTGTGGGCATGGCGCGCTCCCTCTGGGGACAGCGGGGCAGGGTCCCTCCGGCCTCCTCCAGCCCTGGAGGCTGGGCGTTCCAGCCTCTGCCTTGTCTTCCTGTGGCCTTCCTCTGTGTCTCTCATGAGGATGCTTGCCACTGGATTTAGGGCCCTGGGTAATCTGGGGTGGTCTCATCTGAGATCTCTACTCAATTCCATCTACAAAGACTGCTCTTCCAAACCCGGTCACACACACAGCCTTGGGGGTCAGGGCGTGGACAGGTCTGTTCGGCTCCACTGTTGAGCTCACTGCTCAGCTCATCACTGCATTCCTGTGATGCCCGCCTGATCTGATTCCCTGGCCAGCTCCTGTCCCCATCCCCAGCTCTCCATGCCCTCAGCAGGGCTCCCTTCTACCTCTTGTTCTTCTTGGGACCCAGCAGCTCCCCAGCTCACCCCCTGCTGCCCTCGCTGCCCCCCGCCCCAAGTTCCCGGGGACTTAAGATGCACTTGTGCCCACAATCTTGTCCTGCTCACTGGTCCTTGGTAGCTTCCCAAGGCGGGGGGCACCTGTGCGTCCCCATCCAAACCCAGGTTGAGGGGGACTAGGTGGGCAGAGCTGCAAGCTGCAGTGGCAAGTAGAGAAGAGCGTGGTGCTCACGGTGCATCGAAGGAGTTCATATGCACTTTGTGTCTACTCGGTGGAAGGGCAGTAACGGGTTCCGACAGAGCTGTGTCTGCAATATGGACACGAAGAACAGAATGAACGGTGCTCCCACAGCCCCACAGGAGAAGGGCGTTAGGATCTTCCCACGGTTCGGGCTCACCGCCGGGCACTGCAGCTCCACGGACACAGGTGGGGTGGCAGACAGGACCTGGGGGGTTTCCAGGATGCCGGGCTTTCAGTTTGAAAACTGGGACCACTTCTTGGCAAACCGGGATGAACAGGTCCCCCTGAAACAGAGTGGAAGCTCCACCCCTCTGGCTGGCCCGGCCCGAGCCTCCCCTCCAGGAGCGGATTTCTCAACAGCGTCTCTGTCCTCGCTCGGCCCCCTGCAAGGAGCCTTGTGAGATACCGTCTCCCTGGCTCCTTCTCTGCCCATGACTGTGCTTCTGTGTACGTGTGTCTGTGGCACGTGCTTTATACAGGAAAAGAGTGAGACTCACAGCCCTCAAGAGCCAGCGTTTGCCCCCTGGAGGGAGATGTCGTCTCCAGTTGTAAATCCGTATCCCAAAGAAGAGCTTCGCCTACTTGCAGGTGTGCGGGAATCACGTGGGGCATTGTTGGAATTCTGATTCTGATTCCCGGGTCTGGGGCAGCGCCTGGGGCTCTGCGTTCGAACAGTCCCAGGCAGCGCTGATGCTCTGGTGCACTGAGCACGCTTCGAGTGGCAGGGTCCGGGGATTCTGGGGCCCCCTGGGAGGCTGAGCCATGCCTGCCGCGTGCGTCCCCTTGCAGACGTCTGCACCGGCCTGTGTGAGTCACTGCAAGGCATCGCTTCCAGAGCCCCCAGCTGGTGCTGCCGTGCAACCTGGGCGGCATCCTGGGAGGCCCACAGCAGGACCCCCGGTGGCCAAGGAGGCTTGGCTGCCTCAGATGCTCTTGAAAGGGAAACACAAGCCACGGAGGGCTGAGCAAGATCGTGAGTGTTGACAGCGGGCCCTTGGCAGGAGGTACGTGAGAGTCACTTGGAAAGCTCTTAAAAACTGCTGCTGCTCGAGCCCTGGCTTGGAAGATGCACACAGCCTGGGCCTTCCCCAGAGGTCCCCTGGGTGAGCACAGCCTCAGGGAGGGTGGACGGAGAACTGCACGGACACTCCAATCTCCTGGTCTGCATTCTAACAGGCCCCCGCATGCGGCTCATACTGCCGGCCCAGGAACCACACTTTGAGTAGCCAAGGATTTGGCTGGTTAGGACTGAGGCGTCCCAACCTTCAGTGGCTTCCCAGGGCACTTGGATAACCTCCAAGCATATGCCCTGCAAGGACCCTGCACCCCTGCTCCTACCTGCACCCCCATCCCAGCTGCCCTCATCCTCGCCTCAGTCCTCGGGTTCCAGCCACACCAGTCTGTGGGTGGGACTTGGCCTTGTGCAGCATGGTCCATGCAGAGGGCTGGGCCAGCACTCTGCACTGACCCTCAGGTACTGGCCCCCTGTGGGCATTCTGGTCTCAGCATAAATCTCTTCCTCAAAGAGGCCCCCCCACTCCGTGTAAAGGGGCCCCCGGGCATTCTTTATCACATCTCTGCTTGAGTGTGGGAGTCCTTATGCATTATTTGTCTCCCCCATCACCAGAGCATAGGCTGATAGAGGATGGAGACCTATGGGGTCCACCTTGGTGCTCAGTGGATGCCCATAGCATGGTCTGGCCCAAGAGCTGGTACTGGGCACTGGATGGATGATGGGTGGGGTTGTACAGATGGGCAGATAGACACATGATGGGTGATTGATGGGTGGACGGCCGCGTGGTTCCTGGGAAACTGCTGTGACCTAGAAGACCCTTTATATCTATGGCCATCCAAGAGTTGGCGGGGGAGCCAGGAGTCCGGCGGGTTCCAACAGAGCAAGGGGGGTCTGGGGGCACTCTGAGCCGGGGAGAAGCCTGGCCTCGGCCCACTTCCCCATGCCTGGCCTCCCCCTGCTCTGAGGCACCTCCTGGTGGTCAGTGGCCTCACGCTGAGTGTGGCCGTTGGGCAAATCAGATACAGAATGGCCGCCTCAGTCCCCTCGCCTGGTTCACACTGTGCTTGCACCACGTGTGAATCAAGACGGTGTGAAAGCCATGCCAGCCCACGCGTGACCTTGGCCCGACCTTCAGCAGGGGCAACCTTGGGAAGACGGGGGTGGGGGTGGGGTCTGAGGTGTCCCCTCACAGTGACTAGGTGGGATCCCGTCCATTTGTTGGGGGGTGGGGAGGGGGAGCTCTCTTTCTTCCTCCTCACTTTAATCATGAAATCTCCAACATATACAGGGGGCATGGGGTGTGATGTCACAGGAACCTAGGTGCCCATGTGTCAGGGACAGTTGAGTGCTCACCCAATAATCCCAGCATTTCCTTCCTTCCCTGGTATCCCTAGTAGTTATTTGGGGGCCACATGATCAGTTCAGCCAATGGGTAAGAGCAGGAATAATATGTGTTAAACTGCTGACATTTAGGGCAGAGCCCAGTTAGCCCGGTACGGTTCCCCGGCTATAATAGGTGGTCATTTGTTTTCTGTCTGGGATCTCATCTCTTAAAGAAATAGGGTTACAGATGCTGACCAAGCCCTGACTCCCCTCCTACGCCCGCCCCCTGCCCCGCCATCCCCACCAGAAGTAGCCGCTGTCCTGGGGTCGGTGTGCGTCAACCCCAACGATGCTGTATGTGTCAAGTACCCATGGTTGTGTCCATCCACGATCAGTGTGTCTTACTGTTTAGTGAGGTTTAAAAATGGATATAAATGGCATCATGCTGCCTTTTGAAATTCGATTTATGCCCCCAACTTGGTTTTGGTAATTGACCCATGTAGCACACGTAAGCTGGCTGATTTATGCTCCCTGCTGCGGGAGCCCGGGGGCTTTTATCGCCCCGGGTCTTGTCATTCCCGTCAGGGCTGCAGGGAGCACCGCACTGTGCCTCTAGCTTCTCCTCTCCCCTTACCGCCAAGCCGCCTGTGTGGTGGTACCTCCCCCACGTCTCTGGGATCATCAGACTTGACGTGTCTGCGTTCGAGCGGACATGAGAGAGCCGCTCAAGGTTGTTTTCTTTTGCATTTTTTCGTGATTCCTCGTGGGATCGAACATCCTGTTTGTTACTGACTATCCGGGCCCCTCCTCCGGGGTTTGCCTGTTCGAGTCTTGCTCCCATCTTTGTCTGTTGGGCGGCTGAACTTCATCCCAAACCCTGCCTCCCCGCTGTGAATAGCTCAGGCCTCTGCAGGAGCCGCACTCCTAAAACGCAGGGCGTCCCAGTGTGCCTCAAGCTCCTCACCATGTGCCCTTCATTCTTTCCCAGCCCCGTCTGAGAATATTTCTTCCTAAGAGTGTTTTCCTGTGCTATTTTTTTGATGTCTCAACGTGTGATTCTTATAAGATTATTTCTGTTGGACAATGTATTATTCAGCTATTGTGACAGTAATGCCGTGTAACCAGTCACCCCAAACTCGGTGGCACCCCCAAGCCCTTGTTCTCACATGCCTGGGCTGAGTGGTTCGGCTGCCTCGGACCGCCTGTGGCTGGGTGGCTCCCCGTCAGGCTGCAGGTTGGTGGGAGTGGGCCTGCCCTGCCCCCTCTGTGCTTGTTCTGGGGCGCAGGCTGACCCGGCAGAGGTCACCCCGATGCTTTCCCCTCACGCACAGCACAGCAGCTCAAGAGCCAAGCGCAGCCACACAAGCACAGCTAAAGGCTTCCGCTCACACCGCGTTTGCTAGAGTCCCGTGCGCCCAAGCAAGTCCCGCGGTCCAACCCAACGCCGACAAGGGAGGGGAGGAGAGGAGAGCGCAGCGAACGTTTGCTGAATGTCTCTCGAAAGCATCACCGGTGGCCGTAGGCGTTTCCAGAAAAGACATGTTTGTGGGCATATGGGTTTGGTGAATATACTTAGGTTGGAGAAAACCAAGTATTTTTGTAGTTGGACTTCCTGGAGTTGCTTACACACTAATGCGCTTTTCTCTGTCTCATCTGATTCCATTATCTTAGTTTTTATTTTATTTTATATAAATGTTGTTTCGTTTTAGATTTTGTTTCATTTATAAATTTTAGTATTTAAATATTATTATTGTTCTGCTGAGTGTTTCCTGGGATTGGTTTTCCATGGAGTAAACTTTGGGATCCGCAGTTTTATAGATTTTGTGCACCAGTAGAGCTGGCATCGGAGATTTCCAGATCCCTTCTGTCTGCCTATAATGTTACTGTGCAGTTTTGCCATCCTACTAAAAATCAGATTTCGTTCTAGTCCCTGTGTCTCCCTCCATTCCCATTTTTTAATATATAGAATTTTAGGGTTAGGTGTTGGGAATTTGAGCAGTCGAGCCATAGTCATGCAGGGTCCTGGGGGCCTTCACTAAAGCCTCCAGGTCTCTCTCAGTGGAGGGGGGTGACAGCCCAGGGTGGGGACATGGAGGGCTCGGCTGTCCCGAGGGCGAGATGGACAGAGCCAAGCCGTGTGCAGGGCACTCCACAAGGCAACGGGCAGCCCAGGGCACCACGGCATGTCTCTCAGGGCCCGAACGGCAGGGGAGCAGGAGCTCTTGTGCTGGGGGAGTCCTTGTGGGCAGATGGTGCTGAATGCCTGGAGCCAGCATTCAGATGGGAAAACGAAAGAGCTGATGTGCTTTGCTCTTTGGTGGCCCAGAAAGAGGGGGACCCTAGAGAGAAAGTCTTAGTCTATGGTGGACTTTACTCTTAGGCTCCTCACCAGCACTGGAATTCCCCCGTGGGCCAGGCTGCTTCGTGGTCTGTGCCCCCAGACGCGTCTCCATTTAATTCCTGGCTCCGAAACATGATCGTTTTGTGACCTCTCGGGCCTCACCTGTACGGTGAACCTGACGGCGCAGACCGTGAGGGCTGCTGGGAAAAGGGTAACAGATCATGTGTGTGAGATGCTTGGCAGTTACTAGTGTCAGAGGTCCGCTCCTCCCTCAGCCCGTTACCTTAGAGTCTGTGCGGCTTTGCACCAGCCCCCAGGGCCGGCCTCTCCGGGACAGCTTCAGCGTTGCCATGGAGACCTGAGTCAGATTTAAACGAGGCTCAGTGCAGAGAGGGGTCAAGAGAGGCACTGACCTCAGAGCTTTCAGGATTTGAGTCTGTTCAATGAATGACTCAACTTAAATCAGCAGTTTGATGAGGTCAGGCGCCGAGGCTCTGAGGTGCCTGTGAAGTGCTCTGGGACAGGGTCTGGGTGGCTGAGAGGTCACGGGAAGGTGGAGGAGATCCCTCAGCCTCCCCGGCCTGCAGGCCTCTTTCCTCCACCTTGACTCCGATCCTGCCCTTCCTCAGGTCCGGCTCCCTCTGTGCCACGCTCCCTGGGGCTCTTCCCGGCACTGGTGGCGACTGTCTTCCCTGCCCAGGGACCCTCCCTCCTCCTGCCTTCCCTTCCTCCCTCCGTCTCTTCCATTCATCCACCTTCCACCTGTCCACCTGTCCTCCATCCGCTGATCTATCCGTCCCCTTTCCACCCACCAACCCATCCACCCCCCACCCATCCGCCCACCCACCCATCCATCCATCTGCCCACCTGTCTGTCTGTCCATCCACCCACCTGCCCGTCCATCCGCCCACCCGCCTGTCTGTCTATCCACCCATCCACCCGCCCATCCGTCCATCCGCCCACCCACCCGCCTGTCCATCCACCCACCCTCCTGTCCATCCACCCTCTCGCCCATCCATCCATCTACCTGCCCACCTGCCTGTCTGTGCATCTACATACCTGCTGTCCATCCACCCACCTGCCTGTCCATCCATCCACCTACCTGCCTGTCCATCCACCCACTCACCCGTCCATCCATCTACCTGCCCACCTGCCTGTCTGTCCATCCACCCACCCGCCTGTCCATCCACCCACCCATCTACCCGCCTGTCCGTCCACCCACCCATCTGTCCATCCACCCACCCGCCTGTCCGTCCATCCACACACCCGCCTGTCTGTCCATCCACCCACCCACCTGCCTGTCCATCCACACATCCACCCTTCTGTCCCCCCTGCCAGGCCGTAGGTCTGTGTAGGCCATGGTAAATGACCCCCAAGGGTCACAGTTGGCCTGGGGCACAGGTAAGCAAGCACCCATGACCTGGGCACGTGACCCACACTGTGACAGGGCTGAGAGAACAGGGAGGCACGAGAGGCCCCCACCCTGCTGGGAAGGGGAAGTCGGAGTCAGGGAAGACTTTCTGGAATAAGATTCAGCCCTCGGGCACCTTGTCCTCAGGGCAGCCCCGCCTACACAGGGCCTTTCAGTCAGCCTGGCCCAGTGGCTTCTCACGTGCACTCCCCCCATCCCCAGCGTCCATCCCACCCAGCTCTGTCAAACCCACGTGCAGCAGACACCAGAAGTCCTTTCATAGCTTGAGGCCGCATCAGAAGGGCAGCTGCTGGCCCTGGCGGGTGATGGCAACGCCCAGCCTTCTCTGTCTGCGTCATGCCCGTGGCCCAGCCTCCTGGGACCCACTCCTAGGGGGCCCATTCCATGCCATCTTCTCCCTTCCTCTCCTGCGTCCTGCTCCTCCCACCACGTTCCTGCAGCTGGAAGGGCCATTCCCAGGCTCTAGAAGAGCCCTCAGGGAAAAGGCCGGCCCAGACAGTAAGTGCACAGGTTCCCAGGGTGGCCCAGGCAGCATCGCCCCGGCAGGGTTTGCTCTGAACTGAGCTGTCAACTGGTGTGCAGGGGGATCTCGTTTCTCCTGCGGTGATGGCAGCCCAGCCCACGTAGGGGACCCTGTCCATTCTGAGGCCATAGCACGGCTCCCAAGCCATATGATCACCTCAGGTGCTTTTTCAAGGAGTAGAGGACAGATGCTCAGCAGGGAGGGCAGCCTGAGAATTTTGAGGTGACAATCTGCCCCTCAGACCTGCACCTGGCTGAGAACCCCCTTCCAGAGCTGGATCCTCTCGTGGAGTCCCAGCCCTGCAGGGGGCCTCCCCGTGGCCTCACCTCCTGGGGCCACGGCAGCAGCCTCCTCAAGGACTCCAGCCTGCTTGCCCTGTCCCGTGACCCGTCTGGGCTCAGATGCCCCCTCCCGGGGACGCCTTCCGGGTCCCCATCCCATCTTCACCCCGCTGGGTCAGGCGCCTGCTCTGGGCCCTCCCAGACCCTCCCCTATAGCCCGGTGCTCGTTCTTCTTGGCATCAGGCTTGCCTGTGTTCTCTGCGCCTGGCAGAAGCTCTGAAGCAGACACGGGCCCAGGGGTCCACTGAGCAGAATCAGAACCTCAAAGCACCATTCACGACTGCAGTGGTGACCCCTCACATTCCCTCAAAACGGGACACTGTGACCCTTTTAAAGATATTTTTAATAAGGATGTTGCTAAATTCCTTTCCAGAACATTCTTCCTAAAAAAATACCTTGCACAAAAAAAATTGGAAAACATGATCATCACAGAAATTTTGGGAACTACGAAACAAAGGAATTCTAAATGCTGCCCCCACGCTGCCCCCTCACTGGGTCACAGCTGCTGCTACTGTGATGTGTGGTCTCTCTCGTCTTTTCAAGATGCAAATATATGCATGTTTTATAAATTTGAGCCCCAATTTAATATTATGTATTAAACATTTTCCTACGCTCCTACATATTTTCAGAACCACCACTTTTAGTGGCCGTAGAACATCCCGTCAGCTGAAGGAGGCATTATTTATTTAACCAAATCCTCATATTCAGACATCTGAGTCATTTTCGATTTTCACTCACGTGAGGATGTAAAGAAAGCTGTGGTGAGTGGGCCTGTGTGTGTGTATTCCCACGTCTCTGATTATTTTCTTAGGCTGACCTCTCAGGCTGTGAAGCTCTCCCGCGTGCTGGATTACCGGGCAGGCAGGCACCGGAATTTTGACATGGGTTTGAGCAGATGGAGGGTTTGTCTCCAAGGCTGTTATTGATGTACTGGGGAGCGGAGAAATTAGAGAGCCATTTAGGAAAGAGGGAGTAAGATAAATTTGACGAGATCTGCCTCCTTTCCTGGTGCGAATAACCTCTAGCTAAAGGAAACTGCGGCAGGGGGGTGACGGCGGCCGTCGCCCTTCAACCCCGTAAGTGGCTGGAGGCCTCTGGCTTTGACCACCCCAAGCCCCAGACACTTACCAGTTGCTTCCCAAAGGCCTACGATGTGTCTGGCACTGCTCCGGGCGCCAGCAATTCAAAATGAACCCCACACGGCAGTTGCCACCCAGGATCCTGCCGGCTGGTGGGAGCACAGGGAACCAGCAAGGCGCCATCGGATGTGCTGTGAGGCGTGGCTGAGCCTCGGGAAGTGTCCTGCCCCAGGGCATGCTGGGACGGAGTTCCGTAAGAGGACTAATGTAAAATGGGTTCTGAAGGATGAGTAGAATTTCGCCAGGCAGAGAAGGGCAGATGAAGCAGGGGAGGGGAATCTAGGCTGTGGGGGGGGCAGTGGGCGGTGGTGCGAGGTTGGGACCCGCCAGACTGCTGTACCAAAGGGTCATAAACTTACGGGCTTAAAACAACACGAATGTATTATCATACAGTTTTGGAGGTCACAAGTCTGCTATGGATCCCATGGGCTGAGATCAGTGTCCACAGGGCTAAATTCCTTTCCTGAGACTTTAGGGGACATTCTTGTCCTCGTGTTTCCAGTTTCTAGAGGCCACCTGCATTCTTTGGCTTGGGGCCCCTCCTCTGCCTTCCCCACCAGCAGTATTGCCTCTTGGAAAGATTCTCCCATGTTAGGACCCATGTGATTAGATTAGATTTATCTGGATAATCCAACATGATCTCCCCATTTTTAAGTCCTTAATGTGATCACATCAGCAAAGCCGCTTTTGCCTCTACGGTAACATACGCGCGAGCTCCAGGCTTTGCTGTGTGGATGGGTTTAGGGTCCATTATTCAGTTGACCATACAGGGCATGAGGCATCCAGAGATGATGGCCCAGTAGGTTGTTTCTGTGTCTCTGGTCAATTGAAGGCCTGATTGGGGCACCAGGATTGAACATGAGATATTAAGACACATTTTCAGGTAATCAAATTCTGTAGACATTTCTTGAGCATTCTTTTTGTGCTACCAGTTTGCCGGATCTTACAACTGCCATGAATGAGATGCCAGCCTTGTGAGAGAGGAAGGGACTGATGGGGGCATCAACGTCAAATTTCTCAGATTGAGAAATCCACAGGAGAGAGTAATTGGGCATTTCAGAGGAGATGATGTCTGAGCTGGGCTTTGAAGGGTGAATAGGAGTTTTCTAGGAAGACAGGCATAGAAAAGGCATTCTAGACAGAAGAAACACATGCAAAAATGCAGAGGCATGACCCAGCCAGTGTGGGAGGAATCCTAAGAAGCTTGGAGTGGCTCAAATGTGAGGTGAGAGGATAGTGGGAGTCCAGTGAGGTTTGGGCCAAGGAGGCCTGTGTGCCAGTCCATGAGGACCGACCTCTGTCCTGCAGGCGGCAGCAAGCTATGCCTGGGTTTGTGGTGAAGCACATGGCTGAAGCATTTGGCGGGGGCACCAAGAAGGCAATAGCATGGTTTGGGGAGGCACAGTTTAGGCCGGCTGGCAGAGCTGGACGTGGAGAGGGGAAGTGGTGCTTGCCAAGATGCTTGGACCGTGAGCTTCACTCCCCCTTGTCCTTCAGACCAAGCTCAGCGCAAAGTCCCAGTCCTTGTGATTCCGTGGACGGGCTGAGTCTGGGGTGGGACCGTTTTTCCTCCTCACTCACATCCCGCACCCACCCCCTGCCTTTTCCTGCAATCTGCCCAAGAACAGAGCCAGACCTCCTGCCCTTTGCATTAAGTTGCACTCAGCCCTGGAGATTTATTGCATTTTAATAAAACTCCCTGAGTGGGAAACATATGAAAAAACTGTCTTTGTTTTCTATTATGTAATAAACCTCGCTTGAGTGTGCTTTGAAGGATGAAGCCATAAACCTGTTTATGGGGTGAGCGGCATCCGGGGAATGTGCTGGTGGCCGAGAGGCATCAGGGGGTCTCCGGCTCTACCGCTTATTAGCCAAGGCTGGGGACAGTCAGTCCGTTCCTCGGAGGCCTGGTTCCCTGGTCTGTACAAGGGGAGCTGGCAGGGCTGAGTGTGGCTCTCGTGGTGAGGTCCGAGGGTGGGCTTGTCCTGAGGCCTCGTCCGAGTGCCCCTTCCAGGAGGGCTCACAGGTGGGAGAGTCCTCAGCCTGATGGGGAGTGAGCCGGAGGACAGCCCCTGGGCCAGCCGTGGGTGCGGAGGGGCCGGTGGGGCTTCCGGGGCGGGGGGCAGAGGGCGGGGTAGAGCTCAGCCCCTCGGGTGCCCCCGCACTTGGTGTGTCTTCAGCCGATAGCAGGGAACAGGGAGGAACCAGCGCGTGGACGGTGAAAAGGACCGTAGAAGAAGCTGAGCTGGGCGCTGACCTCACGTAGTCAGACACGATTAGAAGCACCCGGCAGGTGCACTGCCTGCGCCACCAGCCGGAAGCCCTCGCCGACCTGGAACACTGTCCTTTCTCCTGTGCCCGCCCGCCTCTCTCCCACCTGCCTCCCGGCTTCCTCTCTCCTGCTCTCTCCTTCCCTCTCTTCCTTCCTTCCACAACTTTCTCTGAGCATTTAGCACATTCCAGTGCACCCCTGGACTGTGGGGGTTCAGAGCTGAATGGCAGAGGCACAACTTCTGCCCTTGCAAGGCTGACACTCCATCAGGGAGTCCGGCAGGTGGCGGGGCAATGCATGGGGGTGCGTGGGAGGGGAGCAAGCTAGACCGGGGTCAGCCTGGCTTCCCTGGAGAGAGGGGCATCCTGATGGGGGCCTCGGGATGAGCCCTCGTTAGTGAGCAGACAACACTGTTCCCAGCAAAGTCCTGAAGGGGAAGGCAGTGGGGAGGCCGAGAAGTGGGGCGGGTGGGGCGTGGAGGGAGGCAGGGGTGTGGAGGCCAGCAGACCATCTCTCCAATCTACTAGGGGCCTTCTCAAAGTAATAACATGTCTCAAAGAAGGCCAGCTCAGAAATTCAGGAAGCTGGAACCATGCCCTCTGCTGGACAAACCCTTAAAGGAACAGGTGTGGTGATGTGTAAGCTCTGGCTGCATAAAAGCCTCCCAAATTGGTGGCTTAAAACACCAACCATTCATTTAGCTTATGATTCTGTGGCTCAACCATAAGGGCTGGATCAGCCAGGTGGACCTTCCCTTCCCAGCTGGGCTCCCTCATGCGTCTGTGGTCGGCCACCGGTCATCTAGGTGGCCTGTTCTGGGGCTTGGCTGACTGCTTGGAGCAGTGGGGCCAATGGGCCACCAGGCCGTCCCCCGGCAGCAGGCGGCCCTGGCTTATGCACATGGCAGCCGGGCAGAGGCTCAGGGAAGAACGCAGTGCGTGGGCCTCGGGGCCCAGGCTGGGCCATCACACCCGCCACTGCTGCGCAGTCCATGGTCAGAGCGAGTCCCAAGATGAGCCTCCGTTCAGGCTGAGGAAAACAGCTCCTCCTCGCGATGGGAGGACCTGGCACAGGGGCAGGGATACTGACCGGATGGGGACTCAGGGTGGCCATTTCTTTTTTTTTTTTTTGTAGATAATTATTTTTTATTGAAGGGTAGTTGACACACAGTATTACATTACATTAGTTTCAGGTGTACAACATAGTGATTCAACATTTATATACATGATAATTCTAGGTACCAGCTATCACCATACCAAGTTGTTACAATATTTTGACTATATTCCTTATGCTATAGATTACATCCCGGTTACTTATTTATTTTACCATTGGAAGTGTGTACTTTTTTTGTTTGTTTGTTTGTTTGTGAGGGCATCTCTCATATTTATTGATCAAATGGTTGTTAACAACAATAAAATTCTGTATAGGGGAGTCAATGCTCAATGCACAATCATTAATCCACCCCAAGCCTAATTTTCGTCAGTCTCCAATCTTCTGAGGCATAAAAAACAAGTTCTTACATGGAGAACAAATTCTTACATAGTGAATAAGTTCTTACATGGTGAACAGTACAAGGGCAGCCATCACAGAAACCTTTGGTTTTGCTCATGCATTATGAACTATAAACAGTTCAAATATGAATACTCATTTGATTTTTATACTTGATTTATATGTGGATACCACATTTCTCTCTTTATTATTATTATTTTTAATAAAATGCTGAAGTGGTAGGTAGATACAAGATAAAGGTAGAAAACATAGTTTAGTGTTGTAAGAGAGCAAATGTAGATGATCAGGTGTGTGCCTGTAGACTATGTGTTAATCCAAGCTAGACCAGGGCAATAAAACATCCACGTATGCAGAAGATTTCTCTCAGAACAGCGGGGTGAGGTTCTAAGCCTCACCTCTGTTGGTCCCCAATTTCTCACCTGATGACCCCCCTGTGACTGTGCCTGTCTTAGGTTGTTCCTCCTTTGAGGAATCTTACCCGTCTCTGGCTAACCAGTCATCTTCCGGGGCCATACAGGGAAATGTAAAGTTGGTAAGTGAGAGAGAAGCCTTATTGTTTGAAAAGGTTAGCTTTTTACTTCTTTGCATATTTACGCCCTGTAGCTTCTATGCCCAGCATTTGTCTTGAGGTATCTTTACCACTTGGAAGAATTATGATACTCAGTAAATTTGATATGAGGCACGAATTCTATTTAAGGGTTCTAATTAGGAAGGAAGAAGAAAAGCTATAGAAGTAGCAGGTGGCAGAAAACATGGGAAGATTGATTATTTCTTTGACATATCTTCTTGTAGAGTAACTTCAGCATGTATAGGTTTTAAGCTACTACTTAAATTGCACACACACATTAACATAATAGGAGTATAGTTACATAACCAAAGCATACCTGTAATTACCAGCCATCTCCAGTGAAACCAAGGAAACCAGTTAGGCACCTTAGGCATTTGTGAAAACTTATCTATGATATGGTGGATATTGTCCAACTGAACTTGAACAGTCTGAGAGAAATCAGACAAATTAAAACAACCCATTCCTGGGGAATGTTCACATCCCATATGTTCTTTTAACAGTAAATAGTCTGTAGTTGTAAGATTTTGGAGAGCTACAATTTGCACTTCTCCTAATTCTTGGTTGAGTTCCAACAGTATAGATCCAGTCAAATTTGTTGTTTTACTGTATGCACAGGCCAGCTTAGATATCTCCTTCTTCATTCCCATGGCAAGTCCAGGAGCTGGTGGGATGAGTGCATCTACAGCTGTAGCAGTGCGTGGATCTTTGTTGGGGTTTTTTGATGAGCATCTTCTGGCATGAGTCTTCCAGAGAGTGCTGATGTTGGGAGTTCTCTTTCATATCGTATCTTAGTTCATTTTCGGGGTAGCCCAATTAGGCTTTGATCCTCTGTATAAACACAAACAGACCCTTTGCCTACACTTTTATATGCCCTTTATACTCTTGTGTAGAACTCATTGGAGGTCACCACACAGGAACTGCCCTTTTTTTTTTTTTTTGGTATCACTAATCTACACTTACATGACGAATATTATGTTTACTAGGCTCTCCCCTATACCAGGTCCCCCCTATAAACCCCTTTACAGTCACTGTCCATCAGCATAGCAAAATGTTGTAGAATCACTACTTGCCTTCTCTGTGTTGTACAGCCCTCCCTTTTCTCCTACCCCCCCATGCATGCTAATCTTAATACTCCCCTACTTCTCCCCCCCTTATCCCTCCCTACCCACCCATCCTCCCCAGTCCCTTTCCCTTTGGTACCTGTTAGTCCATTCTTGAGTTCTGTGATTCTGCTGCTGTTTTGTTCCTTCAGTTTTTCCTTTGTTCTTATATTCCACAGATAAGTGAAATTATTTTGTATTTCTCTTTCTCCGCTTGGCTTGTTTCACTGAGCATAATATCCTCCAGCTCCATCCATGTTGCTGCAAATGGTTGGATTTTCCCTTTTCTTATGGCTGAGTAGTATTCCATTGTGTATATGTACCACATCTTCTTTATCCATTCATCTATCGATGGACATTTAGGTTGCTTCCAATTCTTGGCTATTGTAAATAGGGCTGCAATAAACATAGGGGTGCACTGATCTTTCTCATACTTGATTGCTGCATTCTTAGGGTAAATTCCTAGGAGTGCAATTCCTGGGTCAAATGGTAGGTCTGTTTTGAGCATTTTGATGTACCTCCATACTGCTTTCCACAATGGTTGAACTAACTTACATTCCCACCAGCAGTGTAGGAGGGTTCCCCTTTCTCCACAGCCTCGCCAACATTTGTTGTTGTTTGTCTTTTGGATGGCAGCCATCCTTACTGGTGTGAGGTGATACCTCGTTGTAGTTTTAATTTGCATTTCTCTGATAATTAGCGATGTGGAGCATCTTTTCATGTGTCTGTTGGCCATCTGTATTTCTTTTTTGGAGAACTGTCTGTTCAGTTCCTCTGCCCATTTTTTAATTGGGTTATTTGTTTTCTGTTTGTTGAGGCGTGTGAGCTCCTTATATATTCTGGACGTCAAGCCTTTATCGGATGTGTCATTTTCAAATATATTCTCCCATACTGTAGGGATCCTTTTTGTTCTATTGATGGTGTCTTTTGCTGTACAGAAGCTTTTCAGCTTAATATAGTCCCACTTACTCATTTTTGCTGCTGTATTCCTTGCCCGGGGAGATATATTCAAGATTAGGTCACTCATGTTTATGTCTAAGAGGTTTTTGCCTATGTTTTCTTCCAAGAGTTTAATGGTTTCATGACTTACATTCAGGTCTTTGATCCATTTTGAGTTTACTTTTGTATATGGGGTTAGACAATGGTCCAGTTTCATTCTCCTGCATGTAGCTGTCCAGTTTTGCCAGCACCACCTGTTGAAGAGACTGTCATTTCGCCATTGTATGTCCATGGCTCCTTTATCAAATACTAATTGACCATATATGTCTGGGTTAATGTCTGGAATCTCTATTCTGTTCCATTGGTCTGTGGCTCTGCTCTTGTGCCAGTACCAAATTGTCTTGATTACTGTGGCTTTTTAGTAGAGCTTGAAGTTGGGGAGTGAGATCCCCCTACTTTATTCTTCTTTCTCAGGATTGCTTTGGCTATTCGGGGTCTTTGGTGTTTCCATATGAATTTTTGAATTACTTGTTCCAGTTCATTGAAGAATGTTGCTGGTAGTTTCATAGGGATTGCATCAAATCTGTATATTGCTTTGGGCAGGATGGCCATTTTGACGATATTAATTCTTCCTAGCCACGAGCATGGGATGAGTTTCCATCTGTTAGTGTCCCCTTTAAGTGTCCGCTTTCTCTTAAGAGTGACTTGTAGTTTTCAGAGTATAAGTCTTTCACTTCTTTGGTTAGGTTTATTCCTAGGTATTTTATTTTTTTTGATGCAATTGTGAATGGAGTTGTTTTCCTGATTTCTCTTTCTGTTGGTTCATTGTTAGTGTATAGGAAAGCTACAGGTTTCTGTGTGATTTTGTATCCTGCAACTTTGCTGTATTCCGATATCAGTTCTAGTAGTTTTGGGGTGGAGTCTTTAGGGTTTTTTATGTACAGTATCATGTCATCTGCAAATAGTGACAGTTTAACTTCTTCTTTACCAATCTGGATTCCTTGTATTTCTTTGGTTTGTCTGATTGCCGTGGCTAGGACCTCCAGTACTATGTTAAATAGCAGTGGGGAGAGTGGGCATCCCTGTCTAGTTCCCGATCTCAGAGGAAATTCTTTCAGCTTCTCACTGTTCAATATAATGTTGGCTGTCGGTTTATCATATATGGCCTTTATTATGCTGAGGTACTTGCCCTCTATTCCCATTTTGCTGAGAGTTTTCATCATGAATGGATGTTGAACTTTGTCAAATGCTTTTTCAGCATCTATGGAGATGATCATGTGGTTTTTGTCTTTCTTTTTGTTGATGTGGCGGATGATGTTGATGGACTTTCGAATGTTGTACCATCCTTGCATCCCTGGGATGAATCCCACTTGGTCATGGTGTATGATCCTTTTGATGTATTTTTGAATTCGGTTTGCTAATATTTTGTTGAGTATTTTTGCATCTACGTTCATCAGGGATATTGGTCTGTAGTTTTCTTTTTTGGTGGGGTCTTTGCCTGGTTTTGGTATTAGGGTGATGTTAGCTTCATAGAATGAGTTTGGGAGTATCCCCTCCTCTTCTATTTTTTGGAAAACTTTAAGGAGAATGGGTATTATGTCTTCCCTGTATGTCTGATAAAATTCCGAGGTAAATCCATCTGGCCCGGGGGTTTTGTTCTTTGGTAGTTTTTTGATTACCGCCTCAATATCGTTGCTGGTAATTGGTCTGTTTAGATTTTCTGTTTCTTTCTGGGTCAATCGTGGAAGGTTGTATTTTTCTAGGAAGTTGTCCATTTCTCCTAGGTTTCCCAGCTTGTTAGCATATAGGTTTTCATAGTACTCTCTTATAATTCATTGTATTTCTGTGGGGTCCGTTGTGATTTTTCCTTTCTCGTTTCTGATACTGTTGATTTGTGTTGACTCTCTTTTCTTCTTAATAAGTCTGGCTAGAGGCTTATCTATTTTGTTTATTTTCTCGAAGAACCAGCTCTTGGTTTCATTGATTTTTGCTATTGTTTTATTCTTCTCCATTTTATTTATTTCTTCTCTGATCTTTATTATGTCCCTCCTTCTGCTGACCTTAGGCCTCATCTGTTCTTCTTTTTCCAATTTCGATAATTGTGACATTAGACCCTTCATTTGGGATTGCTCTTCCTTTTTTAAATATGCTTGGATTGCTATATACTTTCCTCTTAAGACTGCTTTTGCTGCTCCCCGCAGAGGTTGGGGCTTAGTGTTGTTGTTGTCATTTGTTTCCATATATTGCTGGATCTCCATTTTAATTTGGTTGTTGATCCACTGATTATTTAGGAGCGTGTTGTTAAGCCTCCATGTGTTTGTGAGCCTCTTTGCTTTCTTTGTACAGTTTATATCTAGTTTTATGCCTTTATGGTCTGAAAAGTTGGTTGGTAGGATTTCAGTCTTTTGGAATTTTCTGAGGCTCTTTTTGTGGCCTAGTATGTGGTCTATTCTGGAGAATGTTCCATGTGCACTTGAGAAGAATGTATATTCTGTTGCTTTTGGATGTAGAGTTCTATAGATGACTATTAGGTCCATCTGCTCTACTGTGTTGTTCAGTGCTTCCGTGTCCTTACTTATTTTCTGCCCGGTGGATCTATCCTTTGGGGTGAGTGGTGTGTTGAAGTCTCCTAGAATGAATGCATTGCAGTCTATATCCCCCTTTAGTTCTGTTAGTATTTGTTTCACATATGCTGGTGCTCCTGTGTTGGTTGCATATATATTTAGAATGGTTATATCCTCTTGTTGGACTGAGCCCTTTATCATTATGTAGTGTCCTTCTTTATCTCTTGTTACTTTCTTTGTTTTGAAGTCTATTTTGTCTGATATTAGTACTGCAACCCCTGCTTTCTTCTCGCTGTTGTTTGCTTGAAATATGTTTTTCCATCCCTTGACTTTTAGTCTGTACATGTCTTTGGGTTTGAGGTGAGTTTCCTGTAAGCAGCATATAGATGGGTCTTGCTTTTTTATCCATTCTATTACTCTATGTCTTTTGATTGGTGCATTCAGCCCATTAACATTTAGGGTGACTATTGAAAGATATGTACTTATTGCCATTGCAGGCTTTAAATTCGTGGTTACCAAAGGTTCAAGGTTAGCCTCTTTGGTATCTTACTGCCTAACTTAGCTCACTTATTGAGCTGTTATATACACTGTCTGGAGATTCTTTTCTTCTCTCCCTTCTTGTTCCTCCTCCTCGATTCTTCATATGTTGGGTGTTTTGTGCTGTGCTCTTTCTAGGAGTGCTCCCATCTAGAGCAGTCCTTGTAAGATGTTCTGTAGAGGTGGTTTGTGGAAAGCAAATTCCCTCAGCTTTTGTTTGTCTGGGAATTGTTTAATCCCACCGTCATATTTGAATGATAGTCGTGCTGGATACAGTATCCTTGGTTCAAGGCCCTTCTGTCTCATTGTATTAAATATATCATGCCATTCTCTTCTGGCCTGTAGGGTTTCTGTCGAGAAGTCTGATGTTAGCCTGATGGGTTTTCCTTTATAGGTGATCTTTTTCTCTCTAGCTGCCTTAAAACTCTTTCTTTGTCCTTGATCTTTGCCATTTTAATTATTATGTGTCTTGGTATTGTCCTCCTTGGATCCTTTCTGTTGGGGGTTCTGTGTATTTCCGTGGTCTGTTCGATTATTTCCTCCCCCAGTTTGGGGAAGTTTTCAGCAATTATTTCTTCCAAGATACTTTCCATCTCTTTTCCTCTCTCTTCTTCTTCTGGGACCCCTATAATACGGATATTGTTCCTTTTGGATTGGTCACACAGTTCTCTTAATATTGTTTCATTCCTGGAGATCCTTTTGTCTCTCTCTCTGTCAGCTTCTATGCGTTCCTGTTCTCTGGTTTCAATTCCATCAATGGCCTCTTGCATCCTATCCATTCTGCTTATAAACCCTTCCAGAGTTTGTTTCATTTCTGCGATCTCCTTTCTGGCATCTGTGATCTCCTTCCGGACTTCATCCCATTTCTCTTGCGTATTTCTCTGCATCTCTGTCAGCATGTTTATGATTCTTATTTTGAATTCTTTGTCAGGAAGACTGGTTAGGTCTGTCTCCTTCTCTGGTGTTGTCTCTGTGATCTTTGTCTGCCTGTAGCTTTGCCTTTTCATGGTGATAGGAATAGTCTGCAGAACTGGGACGAGTGACGGCTGGAAGGACTTCCTTTCTTGTTGGTTTGTGGCCCTCCTCTCCTGGGAGAACAGCGGCCTCTAGTGGCTTGTGCTGCGCAGCTGCGCGCAGACAGGGCTTCTGCTTCCTGCCCGGCTGCTATGGAGTTAATCTCCGCTGTTGCTGTGGGCGTGGCCTGGCTCCGGCAGCTACTCCAAAATGGTGGAGTCGCGTTGGAGCAGGAGCGGCTGGGAGGCTATTTATCTCCGTAAGGGGCCTCCCTGCTCCCTGCAGCCCAGGGGTTAGGGTGCCCAGAGATCCCGGATTCCCTACCTCTGGATTAAGTGACCCTCCCTGCCCCTTTAAGACTTCCAAGAAGCACCCGCCAAAACAAAACAACGACCACAAAAAAAAAAAAAATTTAAATTAAAAAAAAATTGGTTTTTTTTAATTAAAAAAAAAAAAGTGGCCTCTCGTTTTTCTTTATTCTCCGGCGCCAGCCTCAGGCCTCTGCTCACTGTTCTTGCTGCCCTGTTTCCCTAGTATTGGGGTCCCTGTCCCTTTAAGACTTCCAAAAAGCGCTCGCCAAAACAAAACAGCAAAAAAGCAAAAAAAAAAAAAAAAATGGTCGCGCGCTTTTCTTATGTCCTCTGTCGCCCAGCCTCCAGTGCCTGCTCACTGTTCTTGCTGCCCTGTTTTCCTAGTATCGAGCGCCCTGCACTCTGGCCCGGATGGCTGGGGCTTGGTGTTCGGCAGTCCTGGGCTCCGTCTCCCTCCCGCTCTGCCTATTATTCTCCTGCCGGGAGTTGGGGGGAGGGGCGCCTGGCTCCCGCCGGGCCGGGGCTTGTATCTCACCCCCTTCGCGAGGCGCTGGGTTCTCTCAGATGCGGATGTGGTCTGGATATTGTCCTGTGTCCTCTGGTCTTTATTCTAGGAAGGGTTGTCTTTGTTATATTTTCATAGATATATGTGGTTTTGGGAGGAGATTTCCGCTGCTCTACTCACGCCGCCATTTTCCGCCCCTCCAGGGTGGCCATTTCTGGCATCAGCAGGCTTGGACTGGAGAAGGGAAGGTTGAGGGGAGGCATGAAGGCTGCTCGCACTGCACACTGTCCCGGGGTCAGGATGCGGGCAGAGCCAGGCGCTGGGGGTGACCCAGGGGCCCTTCTGCTGTGGAGCTCCCTTCTGGGGACCGGTGGCCACAGACACTGGAAGCATCAGAAAGACTGTGTCACCTCGGTGGGGAGGAGGGGCAGGTGCTAGAGAAAGCGTGGCCGCTGAGATCACAGCGGCGGGCATCCCTCGGAAGGTTCAGGCAGATTCAGGAGCCACATGGTCCTGGGGCCTCTTCGAAGACCATGTCTGACATACCCCGCCAGTCGGAGCCCACCCGGCATGCAGGATGCCTAACAGAGCCTAGGTGGGTCCGCGGCCTGGCACCAGGCTGCCCACCCGCACAGGAGAGGCCGGCAGCCTGCCCAGTGCTCCTGGCAGATGGTCGCCGTCATTGCTGTTAGGTTCCGCTTTCCTCCTTGGAGACGGGCCACCAACCGCTGCTCTGCCCCTTCCAGCGCCTCCATGGTATTCGAATGTAAATGTCTGCCTGGGTTCCCAGAGGGCAGGCTGTTGGCTGAAGGCCCAAGGAGGGCTCTGGGCTCTGTGGTGTGTCAGAGGGAGCAGGCCCCTGCCTGTGACACGCATGTCCCCGGGCCCCCGGTGCTCACTGTGTCTCCGGGGCCCCCTCTTCTCCTGAAGACTTCTTGGGAGGTGGCCATGAGCACAGGCCTTCAGACCTGAGATGAGTTTCTCCGGGCTCTGTCTTATTAGCTGTGCGGCCTTGGGGGAGTCACTTCCCCTCTTTGTGCCCAGGTTGCCCCATTGGTAAAATGGGGGTAATAACATCGCCTGGGTTGTTGGCCCCAGTGAGGTGGGGGATGTGTAACCCAGCGCCTGGCTGATTAGAAGCATCTGGAAACGTTGGCCGTTAGCACCATGCTCCTTTAAACATCAGTGTCACCCTCGGTAACAGCACCGTAAAGGGGGGTTTTGGGGCCTGGGACCCTTTGTGCAGTGAATGTGATCTCCAAAGCCATAGACCCTGCATGGCTGGGCCTGGACACTGAGGACACAGCCAAGTGACTCTGCCACAGTCCTGGCCCTGAGCGGCACGGGGCTCGGTCAGCACCCCCAGAGGATGGTCAGAGATGCCATTGCCCCACTCCTGGGTGACATACTGGGCCCCAGTCAGGCAGCTCAGGGTCATCTCCCAGAGCCACGGCTGCTGACAGCCGACTGTAGGTGGCCCTTCCTGTCAGATGCAGTCACTGCATGCTGATCACGTGCTGATCACTCTACATTGCATTTATCATGATTTCTCAGGGTGTATGTGCATTAAGGTTATGATGTTATTTTAATGAAATTTTTGTTTCCAAACACTGGAATTATTCCTTCCTATAAAGCTTTTGGTCTGTCCATCCCCTTTCGGTAGCTGGCTCGAGGGGGCAGCAGGGCTTGCCTGGGTCCCTCAGTGCACACTAGGTCTGCCCACAGAGCTGAGAGTAGAGAGACTGGACATTTGATTTGGCTGGTCTGCGAGCTGCTCCGCGGGCAGGTCTGTTTCCTGCCTGGGAGCAGAGCCTCCCCTTGCCCGCGCCTGGCAGGTCAGCATGCAGTCGGCACTCAGGGAGACCCAAGCTGCCTGGTGGCTGTCTCAGGCTTAGGAAGCTTCCTTTGGCTTCTTGGATTTTGAAGCATTAGGAATGCTGGTAATGTTTGACAACCAGCACCCCAGGATAAAAACCCTGATTTGTAGTACTTGTCAGTGTCCATGGCGTCAATTGTCCCACCGTGGCCAGCTTCAAGCTCCCAAAATGAAGTCGCTGAACAGAGCAGGGTGAGATGTGCACCAGCTGTAGCTCACTGATATGTGTTGGAGTGACCGGTGTGAGCCGGCGTGAACTGGTGTGAGCTAGTACCGGCACAACATTGTTCAGGAAGATTCCGGAGTCCCCCAGCCTGTTAGGGGTCAGTGGTTATATGAGTGGCTGGCTGGGAGGACGCTGCTGGTCTAGCAGAACAGACAGGATGTTGCCGCTTTCCCAGGAAGTCTGGCAGCCGGCTACCCTGGCACCCCATATTTTTCCTGGTCATGTGTGAGGAGGTGGTGGTGCTGAGGTGTCAGAGAGGCTTCTGGCTCCTCTCCTGAGCATTGAGGTAATAATTGTGCCTCCCTTTGGAAACCCCCGGCAGATGGGATTTGGCTATAAAATCCGGTCTACACAGCCCTCTGAACCAGGCGGGGAAACCGAGGCTCAGAATGACCCCGGCTTGCCCAAGGTTGCCCAGCGTGTTGGTGGCAGCCCCTTCTTGGTGGCGGTGGGAGCGTTGTCCCTGCAGGGCTGGCTCCCCATGTCTCCCTGGCCTGCAGCCCTTGTGTGGGACGTGGCTTTCCTGGGAAGCAGGGCGAGGGACTCCTGTTTGGTCATCACCGAGGGGGTGTGTCACCATGAGAGACGTTCTGCACGGAAGGCTTGGGTGAGTCTGCTCCCCTCGCCGCACCCCAGGCAGGCTTCTGCTTGAACTGGGAAGGCCACCCTGCCAGTGCGTGTCAGAGCCGGTGCTGAAGGCAGGGTGTGAGGGGCCTCAGACCACGCAGCCGCACGCTCCCCCGGGGTGTCTGTGCTTGGCACCTCCAGGAAGCGCTGCCTGTCCCACCTGGGTGTGGGACCAGCAGGTCGGGGGGTACAGACCACACCCTCCCTCTGCCCTTGGCCTTCTGGGCTGAGCTCAGGGTCTGGCCCTGGGGCCTGGGCTGTGGGCAGGTGAAGTGGGAGCGCTTGGGGGTGGGTTCCAAAGGCTTCAGGTCACTCCTGCTTCATTCCTTTCATTCCGGGAGCCAGATTCTTCCAAACCCAACCGCCTACAACCAGCACAGCAAGGCCACAGCCTTGTATTTTCAGTGTGGCTGGATGGCCCCAACCCCTGTCCCTTGATGGCTACGGAGGCCCCCAGGATGGCCCGAGTGGCCTTGGGAACATACGTAACTGCCGTCCGTCTCTGCAGCTACCAATGGGCGGGAGGGTCTCCCCGAGACATGGGTGACTTTTAAGTAGGACAGCCTGTCCCAGGCATGTGTCCCCCTCTCTGCTGCCAACAAGGCCCGGTAGTCCCACCCCTCCCTGTGGGAGGCTCAGCCTGAGAAGCTGGTTCGCAAGTGGTGAAACTTGCCCCTTGCTTTGTGGTTCCTCCCATTGCCCTGAATGAGTGGCCGCACACGTACGTGAGCCCCTCCTGACCAGGAGCCTGGCACCAGGGTGACTCTGGTCCCATTCTGGGCCTGATGAGGAGTCAGAAGGAAACATCCAGGGTTCTGGTACGTCGAATAGTTGTCCGAAGGCCAGCAGAAGTCCCAGGCTGGGGGCCTGGGGGCCAGGCTGATCTTAGGGCAGGTCTGGTTTGGCCTGAAGAGGACTTGAAAATGATGCCATCGAGCTGTCAGTGTTTAAGAATTTCAAGGTCTCGTTTGAGCAGCCTGGGGTTCCGACCTCTGGAGCAAAGAGAGGAAGAGACGGCAGTGGCCACCGTCTCCCAGGGCTGCCTGCCTGCAGGGTCTAGGTTCTGCCAGTGTCCAGGCCCCAGGCCTGGGGGATGTCAGTCCAGTATCTTAGGAGGTGGTCAGGTGTACAGGCGAGACAGTCCAGTGCTCCAGCCTCCTGAGGGGCAACCCCAGTCCTTCCCCCGAGGGACGCAGGAGCAGGAGTGTGGGGCTTCCGTCCCCCATGGCTGCTGAGTCCCACAGGGCAGGGCCCCCAGGAAGAACCTCACTTCCATCCCCCAGATGCTGCAGTCTCTGGCTATGAACCCGGGGTGGACGGAGCTGTGGCTGAGGGGCAGGCCCGTGTTTATCTTGGGGAGAGATCTCTGGGTCGAGGCCTGCTCTTCCTGAGACATCTTTTCCCCTAGTCAGTGAGCAAATAATTGGGCCCTGAGGCCGGCTGGGGGCCCTGAGCCAGGCGGGATGGCTGTGCTGGCCTCTCTGGCCAGGGCTTCCCCCGGGCACTGCCGGGGGTCAGTCACCAAACACTGTGTGGTCAACGTGTTGTGGATGCCACTTCCTGGAGGGAAAACCTAGAAATACCTGAAACAGAGAAGGGAAGATCCACCCCCCTCCCCTGCCACCCTCACCCTGTGTCTGTCCCATGCTCCCAGCCAGCCTCATGATGTTGGCCTGACCCAGCAGGCAGGTGCTTGTGGGACACCTGGCCAGCGGGCCCGTTCAGGCCGATTTGGTGAACGCAGGCCTTCAAGGAGTCGGGCCTCGGGCCGAGTTTCCGCTGTCCTTTGAGCTGCAGGCCGCTGCGGACCCTCCACTCAGGGAGGCGGTTGGTGTTATCAACCCGACCGGACAGCGTAAGTGCTCGGCAGCCTCGTGCGCTAGCATGGGGGCGAGCTCCGACATGGCTACGGACTTAGGCCTTGGACACATCCCATGGCAGGTACCTTTATTGTCCTTGTTATACTGCCAGGGAAACAGGCTCAGAGATGTTGAGTAACTTGCCAAGGTCACACAGCTGTGCATGGCAAAGCCAGGCTGGCAGGTGCCCTCTGCTCTGCTGTATGGCTCCCAGGACTTCCTGCCTGTCCCGGAAACGTCCCATCATGCTGAGTCAGGCCTGGCCCCTGAAGACAGTGAGGACTCTGTGAATCGGGTATTTTAGAGCGATGGGGTGATGTGGGCACCTTCCTGGGAGGCCACGGAAGCTGGGGTGGGGACGGAGCTGGGGGAGTGGGCGTGTCTGGGCCTGGTGTTGTGGGTGCAGGGAGCACCCTACACGGCTGCCCCCAGCTCTGTCCCGCTATGCTAGAGCCTGGGCTTGGAGAGTTCTAGATGTCCCGAGGGGAAGTCTGGCCCAGTGTGAGCCTCATGGGTAGTGTAAAGATGACTATCCGCATGGGGTGGCGCACCACTGGGGGTTGGGCCCAGGCCCCACAGGTCACGGAGGGGTCAAATGTGGCTGCTTCTCATCCCATCCTCTCTGCTGGAGCCAGGCCCTAAATGCAAGCTAAGCTGGGGCTTGGGGCCCCAGGCAAGACACCATCCCTCCCTGGGCCGCAGAGGATTAGCGTGTCCGGGCCTGCCGGGCTGGGTGTCTGTAACATCCCTTCCCCGCCAGCGTTCGATGGCCCAGCTGGGAGTGAAGCAGAGAAGCATCCTGGCCGCCCTGCAGCTGCCGCCTGAGCCCCTGCGGGGGTGGGAAGGGCCAGAACCTGAGTGGGGACAGCCGTGTGGCTGGAGGGGCCCAGAGCTGTGGCATGCCCATGACTCGGGGGCGTGCCGTGCTGCCCTGACAGCTGGCCACGGTGGTGGGGAGGAGGCAGATGCTGCCAGGAAGGGGCTGGGCTGCACTCACCCCGGGGGCTCCTGGAGGGCTGCCTGGGGAGGCGTAAAGCCTCTGCACACCCAGGCCCAGGCCAGCTGTCTGCTGCGGGTCCTGGGGACGCAGCCCATCAGGTCATGGTCGTCCAGGCCGCAGTTTGCAGAGCACCCCTGGGAAGGCATCTGCAACTAGCAGAGCTGATGCACTTTCATTTCTGGAGGGCTGGAGTGTCCATATTTCATACCTGGGAGGTCCAGCCATGGTTCGGCCTTCTCAGAAACATCTGACCCTGTGGGGACTTCCAGCCTTGGTGGTCTCGCCCCAGGAAGGGCAGACCAGAGGGAGGTGTGTGCTGAAGGTGGTGCCACACAGAGCCAGCATTCCTTAACTCACGCGACAGACGCCCACAGGGCCCTGTTCTAAGCCAGCTCTGTCTTGGAAGATGGGAACATAGTGGGGACCACTGAGGCAGAACCCCTGACCCCTGGAGTTTGTGTCAGAAGGAGAGATGGACCACAGACCAGATCAATCAGCGAAATCAGTCCTGTGTCCCCTCAGGGTAGTGGCTACAGGGGACAGATAGGCTGGGAGCAGGGCCAGGAAGTGTCAGAGTGGGGTCCAGGCCTAACCTCACTGGGGGGTGACTTGGGACAAAGCTGCACAGGAAGGAGGGGCCCCAGTGAGGATGGGGGTGGGTGACAGGCAGGCCCCCAGGGAGGGGCGTGCAGCACTAGGGTGAGCCAGGGCGCTGGGTTCCATGTGATTCTGTGGCCAGAAGTTGTTTCCTGAGTTGCTGGGCTGCGGCGGAGCTGGGGTCGGCCCAGCCCTGGCTTTTGTCTTTGCACAAAGCTGAGCGAACGTACGTGTGTGCACACAGTGACACGCACTGTCCACCCGCGCTGAGGGCTTGGGGAAGACGTGAAGTGACGAGCTCCCGCGCTGAGCCAGCGCTTCCCTGCCGGCCCCCTGCCTCTGCCCAGCAGAGACCTCGGTGGGCTCTGCAGCTGGGGGCCCCGGCAGCCCTGCACACTCTCCCGTGGCCTCAACATCAGCCATCAGCTCATCAGCCCCACCCCCCAGCTGTCTAGTCTGGAAGGAATTTGGGGAGGAGAATGATAAGAAAACAGCAGAGAGTGTTCAAGGAACTCATTCTGGGGAAGTTTCCTGGCCAAATAGGTTCTGGAAATACCATGTGTCTTAAGAGGGAGAAATGGAAAAAGTAGCAGTGAAAACACGTCCTAAGGGGCAGGCTAGACACACAGGACGGATGCTGGTGGGGGGAGATCCTAAATGCACCCCTCCCTGACTCTGCAGGCACCAAGCTGGCCCCCCAACTCAGCATCATCAGTCCTGCTGCGGATATCCCGGGCCGGGGGCTGTCAGCTCCTTTAGGGGTGGGGAAACTGAGGCAGAGGCTACGAGTGGCGGAGTTGGGACTTGAACTGCGACCTCGTGAATGCAGTGGGAGGGAGGGTCAGGAGCGCAGGCCCTGGGGCCTGTTCCTGCCTGGGCTGGACTCCGGGCTCTGTCGCCTGCTGGCTGCACGACCTTGGGCCAGGCGTTGAACCTCTCTGGTTTGTTTCCACTTTGTGAAAGGGAATGAGGATGCCTGCCTCATGGTGGTCACGGAGGGTGAGGAGTGAAGCCAAGCAGAGCCCTAGGGGCAGGGCCTGGCAGGGGCAGGTGGGCAGCCAGCAGGGCCACCGTCCGCATTGCCGTGGCACATGTGGCGCCCTGCGCTCTGGTGTGCTTCCTCCCGCCCTAAGGGGCATGTCTGGATCTCATGCCTGGATGTAAGGGAGAAAGTCAAGGGACAGGGAGAGAATGGCTGCGTGGCTCCTGCCCGGCGCGTCTTCCCCAGGCTCGGGACTCACCCTTCCTGCTGTGGGAAGGTACTGTCCACCTCGACCACTTTTCTGGGTTTTCCAGGAGAGCCCCAAGTCTGTATAAATTAAGTCTCTGCAAAAGAAGGAACAGCCCTGGGTGTGTTTATACCAGGTTCAAAGTCTCTACCAGCAAACGGCTTTTCTCCTGAGAAAAGTGTCGAACGAGGGGCGGCTGGACCCGGCCCTTCCCGTGATTCCTGATTTGGATGGGAGAGCGCGAGGGTCTCCGCTGGTAGGTTTTCTGGAGTATTCCAGACTTACTGTGCTTTCTGGAGGACACCCAGGGCCTGTCTGGCAGAGGCCTGGAGACCCCTGGGGCAGTCCCAGGACAGGGCGTCCTGCTCACCCAGCAGAGCGCTGCCTCCTCTGGGCTGTGCGGCCCGCCTCCAGGGCTCTTGGGGTGGGGAGGGTACTAATAGAGGGAGCGCAGGCATCGAGTGGGGGCCCGGATGCTGGCAGGGAGGCACAGAGCTCGGACCTGGGTCCCCAGGCAGCCCCAGGAGGGAGCAGGAGCTGTGGGTCACCGTCAGCTGGGCTCCGTGGCGCTCTGGTCATGACCGGCCGGCACGCGTGAGGTGCGTTGGTGGGCCTACACGCGGTTGCAGCTGAAAAGCACGTTGGTGGGAGCAACTGGTTCCCAGGCCTGGGGGCAGGGGTGGCAGAGGGAAGGGGCATGTGGGGCCCCTAACCCTGCCTGCTATAGGGAGCTCTGGGCGGAGGGAAGGAGAAGAGCTCCGCGCTGGAGGGTCCCGGGTAGTGTCTCGGCTCTGCATGGGTGGGCCGCCTGGGAGATACGTGGCTCTCACCCTCTTCTGACCTCTTGCAGGCCAGCCATATTATGTGATGAGGGATACCCCTGAAAGCTGCAGCCTGTCACACAGCTGTCCGCAGGTGGCCCCATTAGGCCCAAAGAGGGGCCGAAGCTCCATCCTTTCCCAGAGGGGTGAGCCTGGTTCCCTGGGTGGAGACCCCGGCAGACCAACAGCCTGCAGAGGTGGTGCCTGGGTGGTTCATCAATGACAAGGCATCAGTACTGTGGAATCTGCCACGGAGCTGCTGTCCTTGGCCACGTCAGGGCCAGTATGATCATCAGCCCCTTGCTGTCCTCATCTTGGATGGGGCTGACGCATGGCCCAGCTTTCCCAGCTAACAGGTGCCAGCATTGAGGAGTGTAGAAATGCATTCTTTCTGGGGTGGTGGCCGGAGCCTGGACATTGACCCAAGAGCTCAGGTGTGGCCTCCAGGGAAAGTGCACCCACTCAGGGCCCTGCCAACCTGGGCCTGGGCCCTTCTCTTGTTCTAGAAGAGAATTTGGCTGTAGGCAGCCACTGGGCCTTACCAGGACAGGCCTCATGTGGAAACACTCGTGTGTGTCCCACAAATGCTGGAGCACCTATTGTGTGCCAGCCCTGTGCTGGGCACAGGACACAGTGGGGGTCATGCCCCAGGGTCCCCGAGGGGCTCTTGGCGTTCTGGGCAGGTCCGTGAAGCTACAAGCACAATAGAAACCATGGCAGGTGCTGAGGGGCCCCTGGGGGGGCCAGGAGGAGGGCAGGTGTGGCAGCCGCTCTCGGGCCAGGCCTTCCGTGAGAAGAACAACACAGAAGACACTTTTCACAGGATGCTAGCAGTTTATTCAGTCCTTGCACAGCCAGGTTCTTCTGGGGCTCCGAGCTGGGTTCTGTTGGTCCCAGCGGACTGGCAGATGCTGGTCTCTTGTGGGGAGAAGCTTGGTGACATCTCCCTGAATTGCGTCAACATTCCCAGGAGGCAGGAGTGACCACTCCCAGCGCACAGATTAGAAAACTAAGGCTCTGGCAGGTGCAGGGACTTACCCACCATGGCTTGTGTGCCCACTGCTCCACAGCCCCTCAAAGCCACTGCAGACCCCTGGCTCTCCCCCTGGGCTCTCACCGGACATGTTTTTCTCTCCTCATTTAGAGCATAAAACAGGCTTTCCGTCAGCAGGGCCCTGAGCACCTGGGGCACAAGCAGAGGGTCCCCGTGGTGGGCAGAGGCATCGGACGGGCTGCTCTGAAGCCCAAATGCCCCTTGGAGATGTGGCCAAGGCCCCAGCCTCCTCCCCAGGAAGGTACCCGGGCACTCGCACCTGATGAGCACCTTGGGGCCACCCGAGGAGCCCAGGGTGAGGAAGTCTGGCTCGCTCAAGAGTGTGGCTGTGGATGAGAACCCGTCCCTGCCCAAGCTGTTGGGCAAGAGGGATGGGGCCCCACTCCACGTGATCCCTCCCACTCTCTCTGCCCTGCCACCACAGCTCAGCCCGGGTGTTCATCAGCAAGGTGTAGAGGGGCACCAGAACACTGCACAGTACACAGTACACAGTACACTGCAGCAACGGAGACCAGGGCCAGTCAGCCGGGGAGGGCACCCCACGCAGCTTGGTCCGGCCCACTGCAGACACTTGCAAGGGCAAAGCCATATGCCGTCGCTGTTAGATGCTCTGCAGGCTCAGAATTTCAGCCCTGCTCCTTCCCAGCCTCCCCGCCCAGAGCCTTGGTTTCTCCTGTGAAATGGGGTTGGGGACAGCACCCACCTCGTAGGGCCCCTGTGGGATTCAGGCAGATAAGGAGCCCTCCTGGGTGGCACTAGCAGGCCCTGGATCTTTGGAGGCCATGATCACGCATGCTGACTGGCGTGGGAGGGCGTCTCTTTCCACACGTGGTGCCGGCAGTGTTCCACAGCATTGCACATCTCAGCCGTTTCCTGATTCATGCACCAGAAGCCCGGGCCCATGGCACACTGGTCAGTGCCCAGCAGCAGGACCTTGGGGGCGTGGCAGGCACCCATCTTCGTGCACAGGGCCACAGGGTCCATTATGTCCCTGAGGCTGTCAGTGAGCACGGGCTGGTACTCAGCCACAAAGCGGTTGCACTGCACCATGTAGGGCAGCGGCAGGATGCCGCAGCCGCTCCTGAAGAGCCTCAGGATGCTGCGCTCCGTGCTCTTGAGCCTCAGGTTGCGAGCGGACACGGCAAACAGCCTCTTGCATCCATTGCAGAAGATGCCCTGGTTTTCCCTGCTCGGTATTGGGGGCAGCGTGTTTGCATAGGCCTCGTCGACTGCCCGGGCCCGCCTCTGGCCACTGCACAGACCGATGGCCTTGCACACCCTTTCTGGGGTGACTTTGGTCAGGAGCTGCACCAAGGAGGGGCTGTAGGCATCCACCAAGGTGATGCACTCCTGGATGATGGACGTGGGCATCTTGGTGCAGCCGCGCTCCAGGGCATGGGTGATGAGGACCTCTGTTTTGTTGGATTCCAGCCACCCCTCCAGCTCCTGGACCACCTGCTGACACATCTCACAGGTCAGGCCGGCCTTCATGTGCATCTCAGTCTTCCTTCTTGAGGATACCGGCTCCAGGGAAGGGACCCCGGCCACAGCAGCCAGGTGGGCCTGCCCCTCTAGCCCCTCACAGAAGCCCCCCTTCCCACAGATCTCCTTCGGCACTACGAGCCTCAGTGTTTGTTCAGCTGGGGCAAAAAAATGGTGGATGTAGTTCTTGCAAAGGAGAGTGAAGCCAGGCCCCAGGGACTCACACTGCTCCTGCGTGGTCACTTCTGCCAAGTTGGACAAGTTGGACCCAACTGCGTCCTGGAGTCGGGTGACCAGCTGGACACAGTCCTGGCACGTGGTGCCCCCGGGAATCTGCGGAGGGTGGAAGCCGAGGGGCCTGTGGGCCATGAGTGGCGCCGCCACCTCTGATGTGTCCTCCTTGGAGAGCAGCCGCAGGGTGGCCAGGTGTCTCTGCAGCGGCTGGCAGAGGGTGAGCGCGGTGCACACCTGTGCCGGGGCGCTGCCCAGGGCCTCGTCAAGCATGCTCAGGAGGGCCAAGCGGTGGGCATCCACCAGCTCCCTGCACTTGGCTGCTGCCTCCTGGCTGGGAAGCCACTCACACGCCTTTGTCACCAAGGCCAGGGTGTCGGTCTCCGTGGCGTCAGGGTCCAGCCCGTTGCTGGTGGCAGTCATCACATCCAGGCACACATCGCAGGGCAAGGACTTGGCAGTGGGCTTGCTCCAGACAGCCGTCCGGCAGTACCCCACGGCCCCGCACCTTGTCGCCGCCTGCAGGTCCTGGCACCACACGGCCGAGCCCTTTGCACACCCCTGGGGGTCGGGGGTGGGGCTGGCCAGAGCAGCCCCCAGGAGGCTGGGCAGGAGAAGCAGGGCGCAGAGCATGCTGGTGGTGGCTCGGCCAGCTCCAGTGCCCTGCTCAGCCCGGCCGCTGCTATAAACCCAGCTCTCTCACCTGGCGCCTGGGCAGCTGTGCAGGGCGGCCCCGCCCTCGGCCGCCTCCCTCCCTGACTCATAACCCTGGGCTTCCCTATAGGACGAGCCTCAAGCCTGGCTGTGGTCGCCATCTGCTTCTTTCCTTTTGTCCTCGCGAAGCCTCCGCCTGCAAGGAGCGCTGCTCTCCCTTCTTCCCCCTGGATGCACTCCTGTCTTTCAGAGCCCAGCTTGTCTTTGAATGAAGGGCGTTTCAAGATCCCTTTGCTGGGAGCCGGGGCCTCCCTGTGACTCAGTGTCCCGTCCTGACCTGTGTGCCTGGCCGGGTCCCCTCCTAGAAGAAGAGACCCCAGGGGAATTGCTGCCCTTCCCTGGGAAGTACATAAAGGCATTCTAACATTTCTGCTAGGATGTTAAGTGGATTTAACGACTGGCCCGCCATGGCAGTCCTGGCTGGTTCCACGCGGGCCCTGGCCTCGCCGGCTGTGCTGTCTGGGGAGGTGTGCTTGCTGAGTGTCCTGTCTTCACTGTGAATGAGAGTGCCATCAACCTCCCAGGACAAGCCACACCGGTGAAAGCTCTCAGCAAGTGAGTGCCTGGGTTGGTCAGTTCCTTCCAGAAACCTGGCCAAGTGTGGACTGGCCCATAGTGGACACAAAGATGTGGATTCAAAGTACACATACATAAAAGGGGTTTGTTTCAGTCCTGGGTCATTTATTATGTTTTTTTTTTCTTCCTTAGTTTTTAAAAGAGCTGGCAGGCAAGAGAATCCAGGCTGGGCAGACACACATGGCGTCCTGAGGCGGATCCTGTTCCTTAAGTGGAGAATTCCTGAGCCAGCCTGCCTTTGGCCTGATTTCCACTTGGCTTACCACACCCTCAGGGCCCTCCCAGAGGTGGGCGGGTTGGGGCCCCCATGGTAGAGGGCTCCCCTGGGGCACCTGCACCCCTTGGTGGGTGTGAGCCCTCACTCAGATGCCGGGGTGCAGGGTGCTCCGTGGGAGCCCCTCGGTCCTCAGCTATGTGGGGCAGGTGGCGTGGCCTGAAACTGTGACAGGCCCGGTGGAGGAATGTGGGAGGAGCTGTTGTGGCCGCCTTTTGTCTGGAGGGCTGGGGTGGGTGGACAGACAGGGTCTGCTGAGCCCTTGCTTCCCTTCCAAGGACAGTGGGTCCTTTGGACTAGAGGAGAGGTGGTTTTGGGACGCAGTGAGGCTGGGCATCTCAGCAGCAGGCATGGCAGCCAGCTGGCTCTGGACTTCATTCGCAGAGGTGGGGCTGGAGACCTGGGGGTGCCCTTCTCTGGACCTGCCTGGGACAGACAGCTGTTGGTTCATTTCAGCACACTTTTCTGTGCCCACTCTTGACTCAGTGCGTCACCTGGTATCATGGGGCACCCACTCTCCTCCTCTGAGGACTGTGGGCACAGGGCTGAGCAAGCAGAAAGGCCTGTGCCAGGGCCCCCAGGCAGTCCCTGGCCTTCTTCTTTCTCACCATCCAGCCCCATGTGGCTGCCTGGGCACCTTCCACAGATGCTGCACTTCCCAGGGGCCCGGAACATTCTCCTCTTTATTGTACTCCTCAGGCCCAGTATAGAGCCCTGCTGATGCAATACTAAACTTGTTTTGTTTTAAAAAAGTATATAAGAGCCTTTTCTTTTGGACTTTCTAATTTTAAAATATTTATTGAAGTATTTCATGTATGCAAAAAAAGGCACAAATTATAAGATCCACAAACAGAGGCAGCCCCCAGATCCAGACAGAGTATCAACAATTCCTGGCAGCCCCCACACCTTCTGGTCATCCCTAGGCCCTGCCCCCAGCCTGGCACGGCTACCCTGACTATTTTGCCTGGCTTCTTTGGTGTGATATATGTCTGTGTGATTCGTCCACCCTGCTGTGTGGAGTGGTGGGTCTGGTGTTCTCATTTCTGTGTAGAATTCCACTAGGTGAAATACAGCTCATTTATCTGTTCTACCCTGGACGGACATTCGGGTCATTTCGAACATGGGGCTAGCATGGACCGCGCTGCTCTCGGTGTTTCTGTGCATGGCTGAGGATGCACACGCCTCCCCGTCTCTGCCGGGTTTGATCAGAGTGGAATTGCTGGGGCAGCGCGCAGATGACAAGTGGATTCCTACAGGCAGGTTTGCAGAGTGGTTGTACCAGTCCCTGCTGGCCTCAGCAGTGTTTGAAAATTGTGGTTGCTCCACAGCTATTTTGTTTTGAAGGGTTATGTTTTTTTTTGGTATCATTAATCTACAATTACATGAAGGACATTATGTTTACTAGGCTCCCCCCTTCACCAAGTCCCCCCCACATCCCCGTTCACAGTCGCTGTCCATCAACATAGTAAGATGCTGTAGAATCACTACTTGTCTTCTCTGTGTTGCACAGCCCACCCTGTGACCCCCCAACACTATACATGCTAATTGTAATGCCCCCTTTCTTTTCTTGCCGCCCTTATCCCTCCCTTCTCACCCGTCCTCCCCAGTCCCTTTCCCTTTGGTAACTGTTAGTCCATTCTTGGGTTCTGTGCTTCTGCTGCTGTTTTGTTCCTTCAGTTTTCTTTTGTTCTTATACTCCACATATGAGTGAAATCATTTGGTACTTGTTTTTCTCCGCCTGGCTTATTTCACTGAGCATAATACCCTCAAGCTCCATCCATGTTGTTGCAAATGGTAGGATTTGTTTTTTCTTAGGGCTGCGTAATATTCCATTGTGTATATGTACCACATCTTCTTTATCCAATCATCTACTGATGGACATTTAGGTTGCTTCCATATCTTGGCTTTTGTAAATAGTGCAGCGATAAACATAGGGGTGCATCTGTCTTTTTCAAACTGGGATCCTGCATTCTTAGGGTAAATTCCTAGAAGTGGAATTCCTGGGTCAAGTGGTATTTCTATTTTGAGCATTTTGAGGAACCTCCATACTGCTTTCCACAATGGTTGAACTAATTTACATTCCTACCAGCAGTGTAGGAGGGTTCCCCTTTCTCCACAACCTCGCCAACATTTGTTGTTGTTTGTCTTTTGGATGTTGGCCATCCTTACTGGTGTGAGATGATATCTCATTGTGGTTTTAATTTGCATTTCTCTGATGACAAGCGATGTGGAGAATCTTTTCATGTGTCTGTTGGCCATCTGAATTTCTTCTTTAGAGAACTGTCTATTCAGCTCCTCTGCCCATTTTTTAATTGGATTATTTGTTTTTTGTTTGTTGAGGTGCGTGAGCTCTTTATGTATTTTGGATGTCAACCCTTTATCGGATCTGTCATTTATGAATATATTCTCCCATACTATAGGATACCTTTTTGTTCTATTGATGGTGTCCTTTGCTGTACAGAAGCTTTTCAGCTTAATATAGTCCCACCTGTTCATTTTTGCATTTGTCTCCCTTGCCCGGGGAGATATGTTCAAGAAGAGGTCACTCATGTTTATGTCTAAGAGATTTTTGCCTATGTTTTTATCTAAGAGTTTTATGGTTTCATGACTTACATTCAAGTCTTTGATCCATTTCGAATTTACTTTTGTGTATGGGATTAGACAGTGATCCAGTTTCATTCTCCTGCATGTAGCTGTCCAGTTTTGCCAGCACCATCTGTTGAAGAGACTGTCATTTCTCCAATGTATGTCCATGGCCCCTTTATCAAATATTAGTTGACCACATATGTTTGGGTTAATGTCTGGATTCTCTATTCTGTTCCACTGGTCTGTGGCTCTGTTCTTGTGCCAGTACCAAATTGTCTTGATTACTATGGCTTTATAGTAGAGCTTGAAGTTGGGGAGTGAGATCCCCCCACTTTATTCTTCCTTCTCAGGATTGCTTTGGCTATTTGGGGTCTTTGGTGTTTCCATATGAATTTTTGAACGGTTTGTTCCAGTTCATCAAAGAAAGCTGTTGGTTATTTGATAGGGATTGCATCAAATCTGTATATTGCTTTGGGCAGGATGGCCATTTTGACGATATTAATTCTTCCTAGCCAGGAGCATGGGATGAGTTTCCATTTGTTAGCGTCCTCTTTAATTTCTCTTAAGAGTGTCTTATAGTTTTTAGGGTATAGGTCTTTCACTTCCTTGGTTAGGTTTATTCCTAGGTATTTCATTCTTTTTGATGCTATTGTGAATGGAATTGTCTTCCTGATTTCTCTTTCTATTAGTTTATTGTTAGTGTATAGGAAATGAAGGGTTATGTTTTATTTTGACACAATTCCAAGCTTAGAGACCAGTTGCAAAATCAGTGCAGGGAGCTTCTGTACACCCATGCCCAGGTGCATTTGCCTGTTTGCTCTGGGGCTTTCCCCTCTCCCTGCCTCTCAGTTCCTCTCGTCTGTCTGTCTGTCTATCTGCACACATATATGCTTAAAGATATTTTGTTCCTGATTTGTTGAGAATAGGTTGAAGACTCCATTTCTGAAGGACAAGGACTTTCTCCCAGCTAGTCACAGAGCATTTATGAACAGAGAAAACTGTAATATCAATACAGTACTATTATCTGACCACACAGCCCATATTCAAACTTCAGCAGTGGCTATGGGGCTGCCCTGTGTCTGTATTTCACTCCCCAGGCTATGTTCTGATCTGGGTCTCATACTGCACATTCTCGCCACTACTCAATCCCCTTCTTGACCCGTCTTTCCTACTGGCAGAGGACAGGCCATTTATTCTGTAGAATTCTGTCACACTGGGGTTTCCTCATGATCAGATGCAGTTTATTTCATTTAATAGGTTGTAATCCACTACCATCAATTGTTTTGATGCCTAAATTGCTCCAGATTTGATCAACAGGGAGCCCCTTTTTGCTAGCCTGTGTCTCTTTGACATGTGACCATCATTCTTGGGGCACAGCTGTGCTTTCTGGAATGAGAACTGGTCCAGACTCGTCTGGCGCTCTCCTTACACCAGCCCCGGAATCAGCCTGCTCTCTCAGGAAAATGGTATTTAGAAACCGAGACCTGGGCCCCGGGTGTGCCCCCTGCTGCTGTGGCCGTTACTTCCTGGCCATCTGGGTGAACAGAGCAGTGAAAACACTGGCTCTTATTGATGGAGTAAAGGAGGAAGGACATGTACATATGGAAGTACAGGAAGGGACGTTCACAGATACAGAAACAAACATAAGTACATGTAGACACATTCATACATGTAACACTCATGTATCCTTCCAATACTTCCTTATATGACCACGACTTCCTGCTGATAGTCCCTCGCCTCAGACCACATGCAAGGTTCTTTCTCTCTAGATCAAGTCCCCTGACCAACAGTGAGGAGCTTGGCTCCCATTATCCTTAATATTTGCTCATTTGCTGAACTCTAAAATAGAAAAAAATGCAGTTTAGAAATGCTGACTTCCGCCACTGTGAAAAGCAAAACCTACTTACTAGACTTCTGTATTTGTACTCATTTCTCTTTAGTCTATTGAGATAAAATTCACATACAGCAAAACATGCTCATCTTAGCTATGCAACGTGGTGAATTTGGGCAGGTCAGGCCCCATCACATTGCAGAACGTTCCCTGTGCCTTCCGGCTGCTCCTCAACCCGAGCAGGCACTCTTCTGATTTTCTGCACCACTGACTCGGCTCGCCTGTGTTTGAGCCCACGCTCACGTTGTCCCCCGTGTCTGCTGCTTTCTCGCAGCTGTCTGAGGGCCACCCACAGTGTCTCTGTAGCTGCAGGGCCCCCGGTGCTCAGCAGTGCCCCATCGCGTGGCTGTGGCGCAGCCTATTCCCCCACTGTGGGCAGCGTCGCTTTGGGGGCTATTGAAATATCGCTGTTTTGTACATTCTAGGTGGCATGTGGGGGACAGAATGTTGTGTCCTGCGGGTGGGCACCCAGGGGAGAGACTTGGGGGTCTTGAGGTTTGTGTATGCTGAGCAGATGCCTCCAGGGACTCTCCTAAAGTGGTGGCACCAGGTGCTGTCACCCCAACAGCGCCGCCCCACACTCTGCTTTCAGCCCTACAGAGAACGCGGGCATCACGGGGTGGGCGCTCATTGCCACCCACCGTCCAGCAGAGGCTAGTGCTTGCGGGAGGTTTAATAAACTGCATTTGTTTAAAAAAGTTATCTGGGAGCTGTTCACCGTTTCTTCCTAAGCAAAGCCCAGCCTGGCCTCAATGGCTGGAGGGTGCTGGGAGTTTGTGGGCGGAAGCTTATCTGGAGCCTGGGGTCAGGGAGGGGAAGCCGAGGAGGTGGGCCGAGCTTGCCAACAGCTTGGGAGCCTGGCCGGGTTTGAGGCTGAGCAGAAAACACCGCCCATTTCTCAGCACCCTGCGGGCCCCGTCCTCTCTTGTCACTGTGGCCACCCTGCTGTGCGTCGGGGAAGGAGCCGGCCCTACGGGCACGGAGCTCACTCTTCCAGCACAGACTGGCAGAGGCGTCTGCCGCCAGTCCTAGCCCGGGAGGGCTTTCCGGCCTGGGTTCCGGAATGTCTGTCCCCAGAAGCACCAGCTTCCTGCCATCCCTTCCACTGAGGCCATCCTGACGCTCCCCCCCGCCCACTCCCAGGGGTGCCTCTCTTAGTCTCTGCCCTCCTTCTGGGTGACATTGCTGTCACATACCTGGGACCCACCTGCGCTGCCTGCCTCATTCGGCCTGGGGATGGGATTCATGGAATCACTCATTTTGCATGTATTTTTAAGGCCCCTGCTGCGAGCTGGGGGCTCAACAGGGAAGAAGACAGACAAGGAACGGATATTCCGGTTCAGGGGACAGACCAAGTGACCATCTAGGGTCAGGTGGAAGTGAGTCCTGTGGGGTCAAAGAAAGCAGACGAAGGGCTAGAATGGGGCCAGGAGGCTGGCACTCTCAAAGCTGGGTGGCCTGCGCAGCCCCTCTGAAGGTGGAGAGGGTGCAGCGCTGGGATGAAGTGGGTCCCTGGGCAAGGCCTGGGGTGGGCCGTGGGATTCCCAAGCAGTGCCAGTAGGAGGGGATGCCTGCTGCCTCTGCAGCGAAGAGGCCAGGGGATAGGAGCACCTACACAGCATGAGCCGGACAGCCCTCCGGGCCCCTCAGTGGAGTCATTGCTGCTTCCGAGAAGGTGGACACAGGGGGTGTCCAGGGACCATCTTTGTAAGGTCTAGGAGAGAGGGCGCCCAGGTGAGGGGCATGGATGCGGCAGCCCGAGACCGGGGTCAGGGCCTTCTCCAGGGGGCACACTGGCCTGCGGCACAGCTGCCAGGAAGCCGAGCCCGGGCCCCTGCCGCCAGGCCTGGGCCTCACAGCGCAGGGGCAGAGTGCATCTGGGGCCGTGCGTGGAGGCTTCCAGGGTGGGGTGAGGGCTGCCAAGGAGCCGAGTGGGAGGCAGTGACTCACACCCGGGCCAACAGGTGTGGTGTACGGGTCAGCCAGGCAGAGCTCAGGGCAGGAGCCGGGGCAGTGAGATTCCTGCGCAGGGCCAGGATGACGGGATGCCAGAGTGCCCTGTCAGAGCGCCTCCAAGCTCGAGGCTGGTGGGATGGGAGCTGGACCAGTGGTGGTCTGAGCCGAGACCAGCACTGTCCACTCGCGTCCCATGGACCGGGTCTGCTCACCCGGAGACGCCTGTGCCCCCAGACGGTGGGAGACGAGGTCTGCAAGGAGTCAGAGGCTCCCGGGCAGCCCGGCTGTTTCACAGATGGGCGCCACGTGTGACCGGGATGGAGGACCCTCCTCTCTCCCTCAGGGACCCCTCGGCATCTCCCACTGCGGCTGAACCTGACGCCCCCATGTGGGGCTGGCTGGCCTCAGAGGCAAGCCTGAGGTTTGGCTTCTATCTGACGGCCTCCTTGTCTCACAGTGACAATAAAGAGAAGGGACGGGGCCAAAGGCATCTCCTAGCCTCAGCAGGTGCCCCTGGGACTTGCTGATCAACAGTGGGTTGGGGGTGCATCCATGTCCTGCGGCCGCCGTAACAAGTCAGTGCACGTGGGGGGCGTCCCACACAGATTCAGTCTCACAGTCTGGGGGCCAGAGTCTGAGGTCAAGGTGTTAGTCGGGACGGGCCCCCTCTGGAGGCTCCAGAATGACCCTTCCTGCCTCTTCCAGCCGCTGGGGGCTCCAGGCAGCCCTGGGCTTGTGGCCACATTGCTCCAATCTTTGCCTTCATTGTCACATGTCCTCCTGTGTATGTTTGTGTCCAAATTTCCCTTTTTCTTATGAGAACACTAGTCATTGAATTTAGGGCCACCCTATTCCAGTGTGACCTCATCTTACCTTGTTACATCTGCAAAGACCCTATTCCTAAACTAAGGTCGTGTCACAGGTACCAGAGCTTAGGGCTTCAACATATTTTTTGGGGACACAAGTTCATGGATGGGCCCAAGGCACTGCTGATCTTGACCTTGACCTTGACCAAGGTTGTGCTCAGGAGCCTGCCTTGGCCCTGGGCAGCCTGGAGGTAGGCAGGTCCCCCTGTGTGGACAGCGTCTGGGTTAGGGCCCTGGGTGTTGGTGGGGTGCTTGCTGCACACAGTCACTGCACACGGTCTGTAAAGTTCTTAGCACAGAGCAAATGTGCTCGGAGCCGGAGCCGGCTCTGGGACACAGGGGCCTGGGGGAGCACTTTGAAGGGCAGACCCCAGTGCCTTAGCCCCATGACCCGAAAACCTTGCGAGGCGCTGAATCAGTCGGTCACAATGGCCCCCGACTCCAGGCGCTTGGAGGCAGTCGTAGACTCTGAAGGTGTGGAACCTGGGGGGTGGGCACAACGATCAGGAACAGGGCAGCCAGGAACCTGGGGTGTTCAGACGTGGGTCTCTGGGACTCTGCGGCCAAAGCCTTGGACACACACACCTCCAGAGCTCGGAGACCTCCAGTCAGGGGCCCCAGAGGGCAGCCACCGCCTACGTGTCTCCCATGTGCCCAGCACCTTCCTCCTGGGCCTGGGGCTCCTCCTGGCACAGCTGAGAGCTCAGACGAGGTGCTGTCCCCCAGGTACCTCCCGGGCGGGGAGCAGCTCCCAGCCCAGCTGCGTCTCCGGGAGGATCTTAGCAGAGCGCGTCCCACTCGGCCTCCTGCCCCTGGAGAGCGCCCGCGGGCAGGCCCCTGTCAGAGCGGGAGGGCCTCACCCACAGGTAAGTAGGTCGTCTCACTGCCATGGGCGGAGAGAGGAAGCCGGGACATGGCAGAGTGCTCCCTACTCTGTCAGGTGGGGACTAGGATTCCGAGGGCAGGTGGCCTCACCTTGTCGGCAGCTTGACTCGGAGGCCAACGTTTGGCAGGTAGTTACTGAGCAGCCACCACGTGCCTGGGGCTGTTCCAGGTTTGGGGTATCTGAGTGAATGAAACTGGCAGTCCCCACCCCTGTGCTCCTGGAACCCATGGGGGGATGCAGAACTTCAACAACAAACATAATAACTTAGCAGGTGTTGTATGATGGGAAAAGGTGCTGAGTGAGGGGCAGGGGCGTGGGCAGGGCAGTCTCGGTGATTCAACAGTGTATCTGAGTGAAAACTTGGAGAAGGTGTGGTGGGGGCCAGGTGGACTTTGTGGAAGGCGTACTCCATGCTGAGGGGCCAGCCTGTGCCAAGGGCCTGCGGCAGGTGGGTGCAGGAATAGCAGGCAGGCAGGGTGGAAGCCGGGGAGCCGGCCAGGAGGAGGGAGAGGCCGCCACAGTGATCCGTGAGGGGCGCTGGGGCCCAGTGCTGGGGTGTGGGGTGGGCAGGGACCCCCTGTCCATTTGGAGTCAACCAACTGGACATGCTGCTGGTTGAAAGTGGAGCATGAGACAGAGGAATCAGGGACATGCCAGGTGTCCGTCCTGAGCCACTGGGGCCTGGCCTGGACGAGGGACCTGGGCAGGCAGACCTGTTGGGCTGTTGTTGTGACGTCCAGGTGAGAGGCAGGTGTCTGACCCCTGACTCAGGGCATGGTACAGAGGACAGGAAGGGGCACTGAGGGCGAGGCCACTACCGTGTGTGGTGAGGCAGGGGCGGAGGGGCAGCCCCGGCTCACAGGATGGGAGGGGCAGGCTGGAGAAGGTGAGAGGTGACCCCAGGATGGGTTCAGTGGAGTGCGGGGACAGGCCAGGGGTCGCTAGGGAGTATGAGGTCCCACCTCTGGGTGGCCCTCGGGGGCTCGGGGTGAGAACAGTCAGGGAGATGGTGGGAGACGAATCAGCTCCATCCAGGGGGGCGTGTGTAAGGGGGTGTGGTAGCGATGGCTGCCCGGAGGACTGGGGTTTCTGGCCGTCAGGGGATGCTGGTGACCTTGGTGAGGGCAGCCTCTGGGCACTGGAGCAGGTGAGGGTAGAGCAGCAGACCGCCTGGGCTGAGCGGAGCAGGGAGGAGCTCTGGGCTCTGGAAAGGGAACAGAGGTGGCTGGAGGTGGGGGACGGAGGAGGGAAGGGAGGGGATGTCCTCTGTGCTACGCCCTGGGTCAGATACCTGCCTCTCACCTGGATGTCACAACAACAGCCCAACAGGTCTGCCTGCCCAGGTCCCCTCGTCCAGGCCAGGCCCCAGTGGCTCAGGATGGACACCTGGCGTGTCCCTGCCTCCTCTGTCTCATGCTCCACATTCAACCCAGCGATTCCACAGACGTCTAACACTCCCCGTGAGCTGGTGGGAGGCAGAGCACCCAGCCTGGCCCCTCCCACCCACCCTGGGGACTGCGGGGTGAGCTTAAGCTCCTGTCCAGCTGCCCAGCCTGCCCCATGGTGGGACTCCATTTCTCTCATCTGCGCTTGCCTGCAGCCTCAGGAACCGTGGGTACCTGGCTGTTGTGCCCATCAGAGCCGCTGTGTTTGTGTCCTGGGGCCCCCTAACCAACCGCCAGGCTGGTGGCCTGACAACAGGCGTTCATTCTCTCCCAGTTCTGGAGACCAGAAGTCCAAGGCTAGGGGTCTGCAGAGCAGGTTCCTTCTGGGCTGTGAGGAGCAGCTGCGCCAGCCTCTCCCTGGCTCCCCAGACTTGGCTGGCCTCCTCGTCGTCCTCGGCTTGTGGCTGTGCACCTGATCTCTGCCCCTGTTGTCACACAGCCTTCACCCTGTGTGCACGTCTGTGTGTAAGTTTCTTCCTTTTTAGAAGGACACCAGACATCCTGGATTAGGGCCCACCCAGCTCTGGTGTGACCTCGTCTGAAATAATTACATCTGCAGCAACTCTATCTCCCAGGAAGGTCAAGGTCCTGGAGGCCTAGGACATCAACTGTTTGGGGACACAGTGTAGCCCGTTGTAGCCACCATCATGGAGGCTTTGTGGATACTGAGGTGCAGGCTGGTGCGGGAGGGTTATTCCAGTGCACCGAGAATCCTTGGGACACTGCTTGGGTCACGTCAGCCTTCCCTGAACCCTGAGGAGACACCACATCCCACCTGTGCCCTTCAGCTGGGCACTGAGCATCATGCTGAGATGGCATCTGCCCCCCTGCCCCGGGGGTCTCCAGGCACACGGGAGGTGCCCATGAGCAGGGGCCACACCTCCTTTGCAGTGCTGAGCTCGGCACACAATAGCTGTGCCCGAGCATTAGTGCCGATTGTACGAGGCACCGTTACAGGGACCACGGGGCCATCACGTGCTGTGCTGAGGGGCAGACATGGAGATCAGGGTCTGTGTCCTTCCTGGAGAAGCCACCAAGCCACATGGAATGCCAGAGTGAGAGAGATGGGGAAACCGAGGCACAGCGGCGCCTGTGGCAGCCAGAGGCAGGGCTGAGGGGTCCCTGACCTTCCGCAGGGCGCTCCCTGCCGAGCAGAGGTGCTGAGTGCCGGCTCTCCAGCGTGGCGGAGCTGGCCGAGCCGTTTTGCGGTTACTGACAGGTGCTTTCCTCAGCTGTGAGCCCTCCGCCTAGCGAGGGGCACACGGGCTTCCTCTGCGGGGACTGTTACGTGCTGTCCTCCGGGCGCCCTGCGAGGACGCAGGAGGAGGTGGAGGACGCAGGAGGCCGGACCCCCACCGCCTGGGCAGAGCCCCGGCCTGGTGTCCTGGGCTGGGCGGGCTGATGCCCGCTCCACTCCTTGCCTCATCTAGAAGGGGGGTCCTGCTTGTGCCTGCTGACAACTTGGGTAGGTCCCTGGCACAAGGTGAGCCCATTTTGTAGGTGGGGACACTGAAGCTCAGGGAGGCTCAGTGTTCAGACCTGGCGTGGCTGTCCTTGGGGTCTGCGCCCTTACCTTCACCCTTGTCCTCCCGGACGCGCAGCTGCCCTTCCATCCTGATGAGCTGGAGTCTCAGACGTCCTCCCCCACGTAGTGACCGATGTATTTTCTCCCCATGAAGCGCAGTGCGATCTTTCATGTGCTAAAAAGCGTCAGAGGGGATAGTGGTTCTTCACTGGCCTGGGAGGCGCAGGACGCAGGACAGGGAGGGGCCCCAGCCCGACGCTCAAGTCTGCCCCTCAGGCTGCAATGAGAGTGTGTCTTGGTTCTAACAAGATCTTCGTGCTGCCCACACCTGTGGATGCAGAGGGAGCCGGCAGTCCTGGGTCCTCCCTCCCACTCTGTGCAGTTTCACCACCTCCTCAGGGGGCCACAGTGAACTGACAGTTTGCATTAGTTGCTGGCGGCCTTGTTCCAGAGGGCAGGAGCCCTCATGAGCCCACACTGCTCAGTCTGGGGGTCCCGGACCATGCTCAGAACCTGGAAGGGCACTGGGAGCCGCAGGAGGCAGAGTCACAAAATCCATCCTCTCCTCGTGTTACAGATGAGGAAACTGAGGGTCAGACAGGCCCAACACTTCCCTCAAGTGTGTAGAGCTGTCACCTGAAACCTGCCACTTCTCTTTGCTGATTGCATCTTGGAAAATGTTCCCCTTTCCACAGACTGACAGACACACAAATTTTCAAACAAGTCAGTCTGCATATTGGGAACGTGGGCTTCAAAATATGGCAGTCAGAGTGAGCCTCCAGGGCCTCCCAGCCTCCGCAGCAGGGGTGGGGGCAAGAATCGGGGCTCAGGGCGGACCCCACTCCTGCCACCTGCCAGGAGGGTGCTGCTGCCCATCAGAGATGAATCCTGATGGTAAAAAGTTGCAGTTATGGACAGACTCTGGGGAACAGTGTGACCGACCCCTGCCCGTGGGTGTATGTGGGACAGTTGGTAAGGGTTTGCTTATGTATTTTGGATTTTTGAAAGAAGTGACACAGTGCAGATGCAGCGGCGGCATTCACTGCACGCCCACCCCCACACGCTGATGCGGTCCATGCTCGCTCATGTTTTCATGGTTTCGCCACATCTGTCTGTGTCCATAAACAATGGATGTCATGTGTCATACGCACGGTTAATCTGCGTGAGTGGTTCCAGGCTGGGCGTCTCTGTTGGCGGCTTGCTCTCCCCTCTCAGTGTGGTGTTTATGAACTAGATCCCTGTTGAAAGGTGGGATTCCATTGTATGAGTAACCCAGTCTGTCTCCCTCGGGAGCGACGCTCTGTTGTGTTGGTTGCCTGTCTTGTTGCTGTCGTGGCCAGTCCCACAGCCAACGTCCTGTGCCAGGCACTTGGTACGTGGGCTTGAGTGGAAGCAGAACTGAGCACGAGCATCTCCTGGGGCTCCAGGTGTGCTCGGAGCCCTGGGCCAGCAGGTAGAGCCGGGAGACTGGACTTCCAGTTGCTCTATTCAAAGGAAGAGTTTTGCAGGCCTCCTCCCGCCTTCCCCCTTCCAGCCTGCCCCTCCCTCCCTGTCCCCCCAGCCCCGCCCTGGAGCGTAGAGTTCACACCACACTGACCAGTATGCAAGTCCTTGCTTTGCACCACTCGTGGGTGACCTGGGGCGAGTGACCACGTGCATCACTCCTGTCTCCTGCCTGTAGGATGGTCATGATTCCCGCTTGACAGGGCTGCTGTGACCCGGAGCTTGGCTCACATGTGTGACGCGCACGGCCCCGTGTACAGGGGGTCGGTGGTGCCGTTTGTCACCGATTCCCCGAGTCCTCCACCTGCTCACTAAGCCCGCCGTGGTCCTGCAGTGCCCAGGTCCGGCACTAGGCCCTCTGGAGCCCCGCAGCCCCCTCTGTGCCCCTTCCTCAGCTGCCCTGGAGGCCACGCTTCCCAGAGGTGGATTCTCCAGTGTCGTGTTCTCTCCCGTGGTCTCTGGCCTGGAAAACTGCTCCGGATTTCTAGGAATCTGACAGCCTCCTCCCGTGGAGCTTCACTAGCTAGATTTTTCCACCACACCCAGGGGCCCCTGGGGGAGTCACCTCCTGCCTGCCAGAGGGAAGTTCATGAGAAAGGCACCTGTGGCCAGGCGGGGAGGGGCAGGAACTAGAGAAACATCTGGAAATTCTTAATCCTTAAAATCGTTAAATACAGTCCACTCTCCTCCTTACCTCTCAAACAACCCAAGGGAATGCCGCCCACAGGGCGCATGGGGCAGCCGCATCTTCCTGCGGACATCAGGGTTTCCAGGGACCAAGGGTCCCACGACGGGTGTGGGTGGGGCCAGCCGGGCATGAGACCCGGGCCCTGCTGCCCACTCTGCAGGCGGCTGCGGCCTCAGGCACGTCTAGCCCTCCCTGGGCTTCAGTTTGCTCATCTGTGTCTGCGGGTGTTTCTGGGAGGGTCTTCTCTGACTCCCTGGCTCCCTAGTGTCACATTGGTGGGTTCCTCCCAACTCTGGCCCAGAGGAGGAATCAGAAAAACCAGAGGAAGCATCTCCGCCCCACTGGGCAGGGTTGCTGCTGCGCCCCTGCATCCCAGCCCTTTCCTGGGCTCCTCCAGGTCCCAGCAGTGGCCGGCTTCACGCACGAATCTTTGGGGGAGAGCCTCCCTCTCCAGGCTTGCTCAGGAGCAGCCTGGCACCCCAGACCCCTGCTGCCTGGAGGCCCCGTGCCCTGCCCCGCAGCGTTCCTGCGGCTGTAAGAGCTTTGCTTCATCATCCGGGCCCTGGCTGCTTCTCCCTCACACACGTGCCCCAGGAGCCAGGGCCCTCCTGACTGTCCCCACCTGGAGGAGGCCCAGCACTGGGGAGGCGCTCCTCGGCCACAGATGAGCGAGAGAGGGAGGGAGCCAACTGGACCAGGCCCAGGCCTGCAGCAGAAAGGCAGCCTCCACTGCAGCAGGACTCGAGCAGGCAGGGGGCTGCCCCCGAGCTGAGGCCCTGGAGGGGACCCCGGCAGCCGCCTGGGCTGGGGGTGGTCTGTGCCCGGGAGCTTGGCCTGTCTCGCAGCCTGGAGGCCCGGCTGGTGGTGCCGTGTCCAGTGGTGTGTGTGCATGTGACGGAGAGGGAGAGGGACACAGAGACAGGGGCGCAGAGCCCTGAGAGTGGCTGGTGTGTCCCTCAGAAATAGAGTAGGAAGCCCCCAGCACAGACATGGCAAAAATGAGCAGCGAGCCCTCCTCGGGGTGCAGCTGGGACTGCGAGCATTCACCCCATCCTCCTGACAGCCGGACACCCTCCTGATTCCATCATCCCCAGTTTACAGGCAGACGACAGAGGTGGAGGCCCGGGAAGTCAGTGACTTTCCCAGAGGCGGGAACGGCTGGTAAGTGGCAGAGCTGGAATTCAGGGTCGGCCTCCTGACGGGCTTGTTTGCCAGTCAGTGAACAGCGGGTTCTGACACCCCCCCCTCCTGGGCTACCAGCTGTTGCCAAGGTCCTTCGCTGCCCTGGGCCTTACAGTCCTCTTCTGGGAGAGGGGCCTTTGGGGGAGAGCGGAGCCTGGCCTGTGGGCGAGAATCAGCCTCCCCAGCACACAGGCAGCCCCCTCCCGGCCCGAGGCAGTGAGCCAGACCAGCTGGCTTGCATCTTCTGTTTGGCTAAACCGGTTCCTCCCGTGCTCGGTTAGCACCGTCCCAGGAATGGGGGCAGGAGGGTGTTCTCCCAGGAGGCTAGGGCTTCCGAGGGACGGCACGAGACACCCCAGAGCTGTGCCGGTCGGAGTTTCTCGTCCCCCCACCTGCTTCCCCTCAGACACGGAGGTGGCCTCCCTCACAGACAGGCCGGTGAGTCCGGGCCTCGCCTCCCCCGTGTGCCTGCCTCCCTTGGTTGGTGGGTGCCACCATCTTTCGCCCCCCACCAAGGAGCCAGCAGCACTGCAGCAAGGGTCAAAGTCGGGGGCCAGCGGGGCTGGGTCACTAAGGGGACCCGCCCTCCCCAAAGGCCTGCAGGCAGGGGCTGGGGTGGGCATCAGGGAGGCTGCAGTCCCGGTTCCAGAGGTCCCAGAATGGGGCGGCGTGGATGGCGTGGGCGCCGTTGGGGTCTCTCCTTCCTTTCTGGGAAGAGAAGAGGCTCACGCGGGCAGCACCAGGAAGGCCTTCCCACCAGATGCTCTGTGACCTCCCACAGGTGACTGACCCTCTCTGACCCTCCCGTTCCCCGAGCTGGAGGAGCCTGGTGGGAGGACCCACTTGCAGGGCCTCACCAGCTCTGACAGTCTTCCCCTCTCCTCCTGCTCCCCTGCATAGACCGTGATGCCAGGTTGGAGCCCCTGGTGCCCCCAGGTGCCCCCTGCCTTCCCTTCCTCCCCCCAGCCACGGCTGAGACCTCACCGACGTGCCCCTGGGACAGCATGATGCCTTTGTTACCCAGTCTAAGCTCTGGCCGCCTGCCGCACGACAGGCCAGTAAGTTAAGAGATAAGGTGTCGGGGCCAGGAGAGCAACTGTGTTCAAGAAGGCGGCAGACTCATGTCCTATAGCCCCGCCTTCACTCAGGGCTGACTTCAGGGCAGGAGGGGTTGAGGTCGGGAGCTGAGAGCGGACCTCAGACCTCGGGACGTCGGCCAGGGTGTGAGGAGGGCGGTCAGGTGACTCCAGGCATTTTGCTGACGTGGGTCTGGCCACAATGTTCCCGGAAGTGCCTGACGGTCCCGTCTTCATTTCTGTCCGTGCGTCCTCGTCTCCTCGGGCAGGTGAGTGTCGGCTGAGGGGCTGGCTGCACGCACCTTGAGTCAAGAGCCAAATTCCTTTGATGATCACCCAGCCCACCTGCAGGGCCGCAGGGCGGAGCAGAAGCAGAAGATTAAGCGGCAGAGGAGACGGACAGTGTGAAGGCAGAGATGCCGGCGTTTCCACTTGGTCACACCTCCTTCTCCCAGATGAGAGACTCTCCTGGAGCTCTTGAGTGGGTGCACCTCTGGCCGAGGCACGAAGGGCCCTTTGCTGGTGGCCCCAATTCTGTGCCTCAGGCGTCCCAGGCGCTGCTTCCTCAAAGTCCCACACCCCAGGGCCTTACTGCCGCTGTGCCTCTGTCTGGAAGGTTCTTCCATGACCCCTACTCTCTGTCTGCTAAAAACTAACATGCTTTCCTGGTTCACCCAAACGGTGCCCCCACCTGGCCAGTGTCTGACCCCGACCCTGGGCCTCTGCTGTTGTTCATGCGCTGGACTCCTGGACGGGCTGTGGAGGTCCCCAGGGGCAGGGCCAACGTCATGGCCACCTCTTTATGCCCAGTGCCCAGCAAGTGACTTACCTGCTCTGTGGCTCAGTTTCTACTCCTGCAAAATGGGTTAATAACAGGACTTATGTCATAGGGCTGCCAGGGGGACAAAATGAGTTAACGTCCGTAATGCAAGCAGCCCCTGGCACAGTGTGGGTGAGGGTCAGGGCCTGTGTCAGCTCCCCGGGGCCTCTGCACAGAACACACAGCTGGGTGGGCGTGGAGACCCGTCTCCCCGCAGTCTGGAGGCGGGAAGTCCGAGATGAAGGTGCGGGCAGGCTGGTTCTCTGAGCCTCTCTCCTTGGCACGTGGACGGCCGTCTCCTCACGTGGTTGTCTCTGCGCATGTCTGTGTCCTAATCTCTTACTATAGGGACCCCAGTCAGATTGGATCAGGGCCCACCTGATGACCTCATTCGATCTTCATCACCTCTTTAAAGACCCAGTCTCTGATTACAGCCCCATTCTGAAGACCTGGGCATTAGGACTTCAACACGTGGGTGTGGGTGGGGACACAGCTCAGCCTATCACAGGTCCTCACTGATATTTGTGCGGTGAATGAATGGAATTATGCAAACGAGATGCTTCCTTTCTGCTCAGGAAATCACAGTTGCCTCAAAGAGCTGGTCCCTGTTACATATTCAGGGAGAGTTGCAAATCTTCCTGTATAGGAGTCTTTATGCACGCTGTTTCCCACCGGTGAGCCTGTGTGTGCCTGTGCAGGGCACCTCCTTTTGAGGAGAGAAACCTCCGTAAGAGAGGTGACTCCACAGCAAGCCAGGAGCAGAAGGGATGGGAAAGCATTTATTCCCTTGAGAATTTGGTTTCTGGGCCCTGAGCTCCGTCCCCACCTGGGATTCGAATGGGAAAGCAGGAAGGGGGCTTGTCAGTGCAAACCCTTGGATTTTCACTTTTGTCAATGGAAGACTCCCGGCCCTTGGGATTGCGGAGGTGGAGAACCTGTGGCTCCGCTGCCGCCGTCCCGGCTGTCGTCGCAACACGGTTAGCACTAGGCTTGGGGGCCTCGGACCTCACTCCCCGCTCCTCCCTGACATTTGTCAGTCGTTTGACCTTGACAAAGCCCTTCACTGCTCTGGCTCCATTTTGCCTGCTGGGAGGGATGCTTGCTTCCCGAGATGATGAGGGGTGGTTGAAAGGAGATCTGCATGAAGGACCAAGCTGGAGTTCACATGAGAGTGCAAGCCCCCTGCGGACACTGCCCCAGGCCTTCCTCAGGGCCTGGCACACAGTGGGGGCTCAACAATGGGACACAGGTCTGCAGACAGATTTCCTGATGTCCTGAGCCCGTAAGGAGGGCGTTTTCTCATCCCAAGCATCCCCTTTGTTTGGCCTGAATTCTGTCCTCTCATCTCAAGGCTGTTTGGCCTCAGCACCAGGTGGCTTTATTCCAGAAAGGACATGAGCCAGACCTGGAGGCAGAGACCCAGCCAAGGTGGAGAAGGAACAACACAGTCTGTCCCCAAGTGGCCTTCAGCCAGGGAGCTGTGTGCCCCAGTGGCCTCACAAGTTGGCAGGTGTGGGCCTTGGGCAGGGGGCCTGACTGCGCCAAATGCGTTTTGTATCTCCCCCTGACTTGGCTTGGCTTTCTCGGCTGGGGCGAGGGCAGGAAGGGAACTAGAAGGCCCTTGTGTTGCAGTTTTGAGCTGACACAGCTGTGTGCTGGGCCACTGCAGGGGTCAGCTGGGCTGCGAGGGGCCTGGGCTCCAGGGTGGGGTCCTCCCCACCACGAGCCCCGAGAGGTTACAGGGATGAGGGTTTCTGGCCTGCAGGTGGGGTGGGGGCAGTGTCTTGGTGAAGGATAAACCCCAAAACAAATCTGCCCATGGGTTAGGTGGAGGGATGCCCTACTCCCCTCAGGGCACCACGGGTGGGGCAGAGAAAACCGGGGGGAAGGAGGTGCATTCCAGGAAGGGAGGGGAGACCCCAGCCAGTGTGAAGGCACAGGCCCCACAGACGCTTGGCTGGGGCAGGCATGCGGGGCTGAGGGCGGCAGGGCTGGCAGGGCAGTGTGCGGCCCGAGGGTGGGCAGCTGTGGGCCGCAGGCGGGGGCACGGCGCTCCGGATACTGTGAGACCCCGCGTGTCCTCGAGCAAGGGAAGGCCGCACCCAGCGGTGTGGCTGTAGGGCCAGTCTTACGCGGTAGCCTGGCGATTTTCTGGCTGTGCCCCTCAGCCCTTGGGGGACCCTGAGCTGAGGAGGTGTGGGGGAGCCAGCTGAAGTCCTGCCTCCCTCCTGTCCTCTTTGTCCCCCACCTCCCCCAAGCCAATTTGCTCACTGTAACCTGTTTTGTTTCTGATACATGGGCTTCTGGGGTTTTATTTTGGACAAAGGGTTCTGCTGCCTAAAACTTACTGAAACCCTTGGAAAGGGAGACTGATGTGGTCTGATTGAATCCCCATTTATCCATTCGTTAGATGCGACCTGAGCGTCTTCCCTCCAAGGCCTGTGCCGGGCAACGCTGGGGGCTCAGCCCAGCCCAAACAAGCCCTGCCTGCGGGGCGGCCGCCCAGGGCTCAGGGCTGGGCCAGGGCGAGCCCAGGCTCTGTGAGGGCGGCAGGGGGTCTTGGCCAGGAGGCTTCTTGGTGGGGGTGAAACTCACCCAAAGCCCTAAAGGATGGGCAGAACTTGGCCTTGGGGCCAGGAGGGAAAGGTACGACCCCCAGCCCTGTGGTTCTCCGCCTGGGTGCTCAGTGAGTCTGGGGGGACTCTGAGCAGCCTACAGGGGTGGGGTGCCCCACCTGCCAGCTTGCGGAATCCTGGGCTGGTTCCGTGGACACTGGGCAGCGGCATCTCGGGGCCCCCAGGCTGTGTGCTGAGCCCAGGAAGTCTTGTTCCCATCATGCCTCCTCCTGCAGCTCCGAGGTAGGTGAGGGATGGTGATGCCCATTCGTGCCAGGCCCTCACAAGGCGGGACGCTTGGCGTCGCTCGCCCAACTCTGAGATAGAGACAGACCCTCAAGGGACCGTGTCCTCTCAAGCTCAGGAGAGGAAGGGCCACCGCAAGGGCCACCCATTCCACCCCCACCTGGCCAGCCTGGAGCTCCCACCCCTCCCCGGGCATGAGGCTACCAGGCCACGTTGTCAGGCCTGGCTCTCCTACTGGTCCCATACCACAGGCTGGCATCAGGGCCCCCGCTGTCATACCCTCAGCCTTGTGTCCCAGCGCAGGGCTGTCCCAGAGGCAACCTGACAGACCCTTCTCATGCGGGCCCTTCCTGGGGCGTGAGATGGCTCTCCGACTGGGGACGCCCGCTGGGAGTCCTGCGGCTGCCCCTCCGTGCTCCGGAAGCCCCCCGCTGCACCACTGGCACCAGGACCTCTCTTCACATGAGGCTGAACAGTTGCCTCCACGGGGTGTCTTCGGGGAAGGTCCATCACACGGACAGTGTGTGTTTTAGGCTGAGTTCTCGAACCTCACCTTCTCTTCTGTAGTTGCGGGCCCATAGGAAGCCCAGCATTGTCACAGACACGCAGACACGCGGACACTCGCTCATGAGCTGGCGGGCCAGTGCCCTTGGAACTGCGCACTTTGCTGCCCTGGCTCTGTCCTCGGTCCCCTGGGGGGGCCAGTCTACACAATGTCCTGGTAAAGTCCCGCCAGCTTCCCATTCCCTGCCAGCTTTCACTTCCATGTGCAGCCACATGGGTGAAGACTTACTTGCTTCCCACACACCTGCTTTCGGTCAGCAACACACGCAGGGCAGCTGCCCTGGCAGGTCTGAGCTGGAAGTCCGAGGTCTGTAGGCCAGAGGTGGTCCTGCAGATTTAGGCCCGGGCTCCCCATCCGGACTGCATCGCCGCTGGGGGTTGGTCACTGTGCCCAGCTGGGGCTGAAGCACGTGCTTCAGGGTTCGCCGGGGCCGCTCAACAGAAACGTTCCGTGCCAGTAGCCACAGGCCCCCCTACGTGTGTCACCTTCCAGTGCATGTCACTGCACTCTCCAGTTCGGCTCTACTGCCACCTTCAATGGGAAATGCAGCCGTGGGAGGCCAGCCATTAGATTTCAAGGGCTGTTGCAAAGCCCTTTGTGCCCCTGGCCTGCAGTGTGAGGACAGTGGGGGCCGCTCCTGTCTGGCCCCCATGCCGGCCCCCACTTCAGGCTCATTCATAAGTCAGCCTTGTTCTCCAATGCCCCTGACATTCAATCATTCATTCATTCAACACACATCTTGGTGGGTCTGCTGTGTTCCAGGCACTGTGCCGTGCACTGGGACCAAATAGGGCATGTGGTTGTCATCCCCATTTTACAGGAGGGGAAACCGAGGCTCGGAGAGGCTCCCTCACTGTCCAGGGTGTGGAAGGAGAGGCCTGCTGGCTCTGCCCCTGCTCTCAGCTGTACCGAGCTGCATGCACACCCTTCCTCAGAAAGCTGCTCGCCCTCCCCTTCCAGCCGCGTGGCCACACGTCCTCCTTGGGCTCCTCACGGCCGCCGTCACGGTGACACTGGTCTGGATCGTGTTCATGTTTGGGTCCTGCCTCCCCCGTCACCCAGTGGAGTCCGGTTACCCTCGGGCCCCCCGATGTAGTGAGACAGCCTGAGCACTTAATGCCCTGAAGTCTGCTCTGCCAGGACCCACCCGGGCACCAACCAGCAGACCGCAGTCTGTGGCCAGCGCAGCCGTGAGGCCCTCACGCACACGTCTGCATGAGGATGCCAGCCCCACCCTTCAGAGCTGCCAGGGTGGGAGGGCAGCCTCAGGTCGCAGCATACACTTCACATAAAGGGCCCAACTGATACTGCATCACACGCAACCTCAAAAGCGTTTTCCCCTTGACTTTAGCCCCGTCATGCCCATGCTCAGAGCCACCTCGCAGTGACCCGGGCAGCTCAGACCCCATGGTGGGTTTCCTTGTCCTTGGGAACAGTGGCAGGCTTGTTAGCATTACAGGCGGAGGCTGTGTAGTCGAGTTTGGCAAGATTCATTTCTTTTGAGTGGGAATTTGGTGGGGATGGTCAGGCGGCCTGGCGGATGTCTGGATCTGTGGAGAACCCCGACGCGCTCCCCAGTCCTGGTCCAGCCTGATGTCGCGTTTGGACGTCTGCAGCCTCCGCCCCTGTGAACTCGCTTTTGCCTTCCTGGGGCCTGGGCAGCTCATTCAGTGTCCACGGCTACATTAGTTATCTAAACCTTTCACGGTACCATGCTTGAGAAAAGGTGCCACATTCTGTTGGGGATTCTGCGTCTCTCCCCTCTGCCCTTCCGTGCCCTCCGCTGCGGGCCGTGCCCTGGCTGCTGTGGGTCTAGCTGGCGGGGGCCTTCCTGAAGACGCCCTGCCAGAAATGTCAAGAACAATTAGAAGGGGGTGTCATGCCTCAGGTAGTGGAGAGTCAGCCGCTGGTGCCAGTCTTTCTCCAAATGAAATTATTCCTCATTTCCTGGTCCTTAATAAAATAATTACTGCCTTTGTTTTCTTCGCACCGTAAAGGATTTTCTTTAATGTCTGAATGCGAAAGAGGCTGTCAAGGACCCCGGCCTGGAGAACTAGAGCCCACCCCTCTACTCCCCACTCCTACCAGTTCTACCCCGCCCCGCACCCTGACTTTTTCTGCCCCACCCTGCACCCCGACTTTCTCTGGTTCGGCTGCCCACCCCACCGTAAGTGGCTGAGTTTCCTCTTCCTCCGGGCTGGGCCCGTCCACACCAGTTCTCTGCACTGTGGCCACAGATGCCCTGTGATCAGTGGGAAAATGTGGGATGTCCGTTACCAATACAAGTATAATAATTCATGTGTCATGTGCTACGGTTTTATGTACGTGATAAAACCACGCTCAAAATAGAAATTTTCAAAGGTAAGATAAAATGTAATGGAATTCTACCATTTTCACACGCCCGGAGGGTCATGTTGACAGCCCCACTGGAGGAGCAAACCAGCAATTAGAAGTCTCTGCTCAGGCCCTTCACGGCCCACTGTCCTCCTCTGGGGACAGAGCCAAACGAGATGGGCAGAGCATTCTGGGCTCACCGCCTCCGACCCCTGGTCACCCCTCCCACCACTGCTGCCCGCATGGGGTCTGAGGACCAGCGCCATCAAGACCCCTGAGTGTTCCTGGTCACCTCCCTGTGTGAGTGGCACCGCTCCACACGACCCTGGGGGGCTCTCCTCACCTGTCCCTGCCGGGCAGCCCCGCCATCCCGTCCTGGTCACAAGCGCTGGTTGGTTGCCCAGCCCCACAGCCCGCTCCCCTCCAGGTCTCCTCCAATCACAGTCCAATCTTGATGGCAGCTCCCCTGATGGATGGCCACCCCCATCTGGTGGGGAGCACCCTTCTGCAAGCCCGCTCCACCCGCTCTGCTGACCTGCCTTACCTCACTCCGTCCCTCTGGTGGTGGCACCTTTATGCTCCAGGAGTCGAGCAGAGTGAACATTCCCCTCCCACCTGTGGGGCCCTGGTCCTCGCCATCCCTGGGAGCCCCGCCTTAACACTGCATCTAGAGGCTGAGCAACACGCTCAAGGCCACAGGACAGGCAGCGGGTCAGGGGAAGCCCATACCTGGAGACCCTGGCGGGACAAGGCACACTGTGGCCCGCTCGCCCCTCACGTGCCCGGGCGCTCCCACGACGCACATCTGCTCTGTCGCCATGGGGTTTCAGAAGCCCAGGTCTGAGCAAGGCCAGGCATTGGGCTGCCCCGGGCTGGGGTGTCCCTCCTGGTCGAGTCCCCCGCCTGTCTCCGTGGTGGGGGCCTGAGAAGGGGAAACCAGGCCTGCGGGTCCTAAGGCTCAGCTCTTTCTCCTCACTGTTGTCTGGGTGAGGATGCTGAGAGATGATGCTCTCATGGGCCTTCTGGGTTCAGGGGGAAAGACCCCCTGTGCCCCACTGGGGAGGCAGGATGAGCCAGAGCAGCCCCGGGGGCTGAGGCCTGTGGGTGTCTGCCCTCTGCCCTCCTCCTTGGCTCTCGTCGGTGGGGGATCAGGGGGTGCTTCCTGGCCCCTCTGGATGGGTGGGGGGGGCCTGTGTGTTGATGTCACATTGTGAAGCTCCTGCCATGGCAGAGAATTCTGGGGGACCCAACCCACTCCCCCTGGCCAGGTGGAAGGGGGTGCTGGGCCCCAGCTCCTTTACCCTCCTGAGGCCCCTCCTGTGCCCCCTTCAGGTGATGGATCACATTTCCCCATGAGCATTTCACATGGAGGGGAACTGCCCGGGCGGGGTGGGTGGGTGGGCTCCCTAACCGGGGGCCCATTTCCTTTCCCGGCTGAAGCGCCCTGTGCCGCTACGTGAATGACGGAGACAAGTCCTGGAGCCTGTGGCTGAGCTTGCACTCCCCCAAGCCCCCAGTTTCTTAAATTGTGGTGAAATACACCCAATGTAAAATTTGCCATTTACCCATTTTAAAAAGTGCATGTTCAGTGGCACTGAGAGCATCTGCATCACTGTGCAGCCGTGACCACCATTCACCCACAGAGCTCTTTCATCTTGTAAAACTGGGGCTCTGTCCCCATTACACACTCGACTCCACACCCCCTCCCCCACCTCCGGGAACCGCCATTCTGCTGTGGGTCTCTGTGATTCGACTCCTCTAGGGGCCTCACGGGAGTGAGATCATGCAGTGTTTATCATTTTGTGACCAGCTTATTTCTCTGAGCATAATGTCCTCAAGTTTCATTCATGTTCTAGCACATATCAGAATGTCCTTCCTCTTTAAGGCTGAATAATATTCCACTGCATGTATTTACCACATTTTGCTTATCCATCCATCCATCAGTGGAAACCTGGGTTGCTTCCACATTGTAGCTATTGTGAGTACCGCTGCTTTGAAAACAGGCACACAATTGTCCCTCTGAGACCCTGCTTTCTGTGCCCGGTGTATGCTCGGAAGTGGGATTGCTGGGTCATACACGGTGCTATCTTTAAGGTTTTGAAAGTAGCCATTCTCTTTCCACAGCAGCTGCACCGTTTTACATTCCCACCACCAGTGCGCAGTGTTCCGATTTCTCTACGTCCTCTCCAGCACATACTTTCTCACTTTTCATGGAAGCCACCTGCATGGGAGTGAGGTGGCATCTCAGTAGGACTTGGCTTCGCATTTCCCTGATGACTAGTGATGTGCAGCACCTTCCATGTGCCTGTTGGCCGACCATATGTCTTCTCTGGAGAAATATCTACTCAAGTCCTTTGCCTATTTTCTATTGTTTTTGTTTTTTCTGTCATTGGAGCACTGCACTGTATAGCTTACAAAAAGCTGTCTACATCCTTGCACAGCAGACAGAGAGTCTGGCTCCTATTTCCAGGTGAGGGCTCTGAGCCAGGGGGTGAAGCACCTGGCTCGGGTCACCCGCGCAGGTAAATGGCAGGGGCTCTAAGCCCAGTGTGCCTTTCCTGCGTGTTCTGGGCCTTGATGCACTTTATCTTAGCAGAGTGAGAACCAAGAAGCCGTTAGCCTTGTTTCTTCTTCAGGAGGGAGGCAACTTCAACTTGACACACAGGGCTGGGGGCTGAGCAGTGCTTTATATAGGCGGCAGATGTTAGAAGTTCACCTGATCACTACAGATCGGTCACATCACCACCACCGCCAACGGTGTCCCCAGACCCAGTAGGACTGGCCAGAAATGTCTGCAGTGGTGGTCCTAACCTCTGTGGTCAGGGTGTAGATTCCCACCCATCATCCATCCTGAATTAGACACTTGGAGGTTGGGCTTTGGGGAGTGTGAAAGAACACGTGTGAGGCATCCTGCCTGTGGTTGAACCCACACGCCCTGCTTTAAAACCTGACTGCCACTTGCTAAAGTGGACCCCTTCCTGTGCCTCTGTTTCCTCATCTGTAAAGTGGTGAGCAACGGTTCTCAGGAAAGAGGGTTTACCTGTGGAGGGAGTGCAGTGACAGGTGCCAAGCCACATATGAATAAAGGGAGGGGGGTATTTACATCAGCGGATGTGAGGAGAGCTGCTGTCTGTGCCCTCCGAGGCTTTGGGGCAGTCAGGAAACAGTGTGGTGCAGTGCAAAGAGGGGGCTTCAGAATGAGAAAACTGTGGGTGCCAGTCAGTGTCTGCTGTGTGACAAACCACCCCAAACTTGAGAGGCTTTAAAAAAACAACCGTGTCTTTAGATGGCTTGTGGGTCAGCACTTTGAATGGGGCTCAGCTGGGCGGTTCTTCTGTGTCCCAGCTGAGCTCACTCACACCTCCGTGACCAGCTGCTGGTCAGCCAGGTGGCTCTGGTCCTGGGGAGCAGGAGAGACCAGGTCATAGGCCTTTCTGTGGGAGGGGCTGCCATGTCCTGCTACAAACGCACGGATTTAGGAGGGGAAGAATGTGTGGCCATGTTTGCAACTTACCTCACTGAGGTTTTAAGTCCTGGATCTGCACTCACTATGTGAATGTGTTATGTTTTTTTTAAACATTTGCTTTTGCATCTGTAGAAGTGAGGTTGGGAACACCCACCTGGCCAGAGTTCTGCAGATGGCCGGTGCTGGTGGCTGTGACAGTCGTGTTGGGTCTGCCTGGGCAGGAGGCCGTCCTGCTCACCACTGCTCCGAGGCTCTGGGCTAGGGCTGGAGGCCAAGGAGGTGGGGTGCGCGCCTGCTGAGAGAAGGGGAGGGACAGGGGGTGTGGGGAGAGGCCGCTCTCAGAGGTGTCCAGCAGAGAGAGAGGCGTCCTGGTGGGGGGCAGAGAAAGCATTCGAGAAGATGGCTGTGCTTGCCCCTCCCCAGGGCGAGGGGTGGGATCATGAAGGGGGGGTAGACTGTTAACGTGGGTCCTTCACGGAGACAGTGCGGGATTGGATTTCCTGCGCAGGGCTCTGTGCTGCGGACACGGAGGTCCCCTGGGTTTCCAGGTGGGAAGAAGCGATGTGTGCGCAGCATCCCCACGTGTCCCTGGAGAGGCGTGTGCAGAGTGAGACCCACCAGATGGGCACCTCTGCCAGGCTGTGCCCTCCAGCACGCACAGTCGGACGCGGCTTCTTGCTGACAAGTCCTGTACGATCTTCCCAGCCTCCGTGGCATGGGCTGGGGTCCCATTACTTCAATCCCCCTGCTGTCTGGTGGCGGCTGGACGCAGCTCCTGTCTGATAGGTGCCACCCCAGACTCAGCTGTGTCTGGGCCCAATGCTGAGAGAAATTAGACCGAGGCTCCAGGAAAGCCACGTCACGAGGATGAGGGCCAGGATGCTGGGCGACTCCCCAGGGCATTTGAACCTGCTTCCCCTCTGTGGGCCAGCTTGGTGAGCTGTGAAAACCACTGTGTGGGCAGGGGGCTGGCTTTTGTGGAGGCTGGATTAGGTGCCAGCTCTCCTGCAAGGTGTTTTATGTAGGCCAGGTGGGTGGGGAAGGCTGGGGTCAGATCCAGGCTTAAATCCGAGTGCCCATGGGTCAGCTGGGTGTGGGGGCACGCCATGTAACATTCGTGGGCCTCTGCTGCTTCTCCTATAGAATGGGGAGATGACAGCCTGGCGATCGGAGGACAGCTGCCGGAGGCGGGGGTAGCGGGACTGAGGAGGTTGGCATGAGTGCCACACGTCTTACAGGCCAAGCAGTAGGCTGGGGACCCCTGATGTGCAGGACGCCAGAGAGAACCAGACGGAGACTCACACCACCAAGGTGTTTGTGTTGACTGGATTGCAATCCCACATCCCCACCTTTCTGGTGCTCAGGGCTTCACTGTGGAGGCAACACACATTCTCAGCATGTGGGGCACTGTGCACTCTTTCCAGGGGCCCATGTGGCTCCACATGACCTTCTCCAAGGCTGGAGCTCATGACCTCAGGGCCCAGCTCCAGGTCTGGCACTGAGGACGTGCCAGATGAGTGCAGGGAGGCTGGCTGGCCCCTGGCACCCACTCGGTGCAGCACACACAAGATGCCCAGCAGCTATGCTGCGCACGCACTGTGCCCTCTTCCACATGCCCCTCATGCGGAGGACGCGTGGCAGCCCTTGCAGGTAGGCCCATCTTCTTTATCCCCATTGCACAGGTGAGAGAACTGGTGCCCCCCAGTCATCCAGGGAGTGTGGGGCAGAGCTGGCCCCAAAGCTCAGCTCTGGCCACCATGCTGGGGAGCCTTTCTGAACTAATCTTCAGAGGAATAAATGGGGGCTCTGATGAATTCAGTCCCTTGTTAATAGGATTTGCTGTATAGCCTGTTAATAAAAAGAGAACTCTGATGTCAGAGACCCAGTGTTGAATTCCACACATTTTCCAGCTGTTTGACTTTGGGGGGAGGGGCAGTTTACTTGCTTTCCTGGAGCTCAGCTCATGTATTTTGAAAAGGGGACTTTAAAGAACGACACTGGCGCATAGTAGGTACTTAATAATGTCCCCTTCCTGGGGCTGGGGGGTTGTCTATCTGGTCTCCCTGGAGGGGGGCCCTCTGAGGACAAACCCAGATCCGCTGTTAAGGGCCTTGCTGCTCTCCACGTCCCGTTAGGACAGCAGACATTGGAGGCTGGCAAAGCAGTTTGTTGTTTAACTTTGGGAAAAACATTAGATGGGTGATTTGTGCTCCTTGCATTTGGAAATGCTGAGGAGGAGAGCTGGGCGGATCTGGGGACACGGTGGTGCCGCGCCCGCTGCTCCCGAGCGAAGCGCAGTGCATACAAATGGCCCTGATTAATTTTTCAGCAGGGCTCCTGCGCCGCTTGCATATTGATGCACACCAGACTGGCATGAAATTGGTCTTCCTGTTGTCACACTGGGCGCCACGATACGGCTGTGAGACCGGGACACGGCGCAGCCGGTGAGCTCAGACGGGTACCCCTGAGCCCCAGCCTGGTGGGCTGTGGGCTGCAGAATGGAAACATGGCAAGAGTGTCTTGTTTCTTCATCTGGCTTGCGGAACCAGCTGTGAACCACAGTGCTGGTTAATTCAATCATTCACTCAAGAAGCATGGGTCGAGCTTCTGCCCTGGGCCAGAGATGAGCTGAGGGCTGGGGCTGCCACAGTGAATAGGGCACAGCCCAACAACCCAGAACTTTCCAGCTTAAGGGAAGTGAGAGGGACTTGGCTTCAGGGCCGTGCAATATCCTAGTGCTGGGAAGCAGCTCACAAAACCTGCCCAACGCTGGGGGAGCTGCTGACAGCCAGGCAGTCAGAGAAGGCTCCATGGTGGGGCTGTTTTGTCCTGGACATCGAGGGATGCATAGAAGTTCATGGTGGTGGCAGTGGAGGGGTGGGGGCAAAGGGGATGCAGCCTGGGCTTGGGTGCCCTGGCAGGTGGTGGTCTATTAGGGAAATGGGGGCAGCATGTGGGTATGAGTCAGCTGGGTGGGGTGGTGGGAGAAATAAGTGGGCAGCTGGCAAGTGGCCTGGCCTGCCACGCTGACGGGCTCGGCTGAGTCCTGACGCGGGATGGCCACGGAGGAATTTCAGGCAGGGACGTGCCAGGGGCAGATTTGTTGTCAGGGAAGGTGTGTGTTGCATCAAGAATGGATAATTTTAGGGTGTTTGCACCCATTCAGTGTTGGTGAGAGGCAGGGCTAGGGGACCCCACTTTTGGGAACCCCAAGAAACCATTCCCATTGAAATGAGTGAAAAACAGAGACCAGAACAGAAGCCCAGCCTAAGTTTGCTCTGTAATCCAGACGTTAATGGATCCGGAGCTCTCAAATGGTGCGTGTGCCAGGCCTAGGAGTGGGGCCCAGCCCAGAGGGAGGAGATGCCCGGGCTGTAATGGGGAAGGGAGGTGTTGCCTTCTGGCCAAAAGCCGCCCAGCGCTGGCCATCGGTCCCAAGGCCACCTGGCCTCGGCTGGCCTCTCTTCACGCAGTGGACTGCGGTCTTGGGAGCCCTCTGGGGCCTGGTCCCAGGTGCTGGTATGCTGGCCAAGTTTCCTGACCTTTCTGTAAAAGGAGGGTTAGAACTGCCCCCTCATAGGACTTTCAAAGGTGAAATGAGGACAATATTAACTTTTCCAGGGGGACCAGTGATCCCTGTGGTGACACCGGCTGAGTGGACGGGATGCCTGTGGACCCTGAGCATGCAGGCAGCCCTGCATTGGAGGCCCTTCTGCTCGGTGGAAATGTTCTACCTGTAGCCCTGAAGAGTCCCTGCCACACAAATATTTAATCTTAGTGGCTGCTATTACTACAAATGCTCTTTTCTCTTTGAATTTAGCAGAATAGTAGAGATCTTGCAGTTTTTTTTACACTGTGAAGCATGTGCTGTCCTTCATTCATCAGCTGTGGGGACCTGGGGTCGGGTGGGGAGTGGGGAGGTACTTTTTCTTGTTTCTGCTGGTTTCAGTGTTTATAGGGACACCTCTGCCACCTCCAGGGGACTGTGCTAGAGCTAGGCCTTCCCTGTTTGTTCAACGTTTTTTTTTTCTCCTTTATAAAAATACAGATATTATAGAAAATGTAGGAAGTACGGAAGAGAGAAATGCTCACTCATAATCCCACTCGCCGAGGACCATAGGCGTCTCTCCTTTAATGGCGAGGCGTTTATTAAGTAGGTACTAGATCGTCTCTGCAGACAAAAAAAAAATAGGCCTGAGTCAAGCAGAAAGCATTGCTGGCAGCTCCTAGTGTGGGGTGTTGGACTAATGACCACAGGGTCACTTGCCAATAATCCTGACAGGCAGCTTCTGTAATTGCTCCCATTTTGCAGAGGAGGAGACCGAAGGCCAAGTATCTTGTGCAAGAGCTGCAGGCCAGTGGCAGGGCTGGGATTGGCACACGGACACTCAGACTGCGGGGCACCAGGTTGACAGGGGTTGCTTTAAAAATGGGCCCAAATCTCACACTTGGAAGACCAGCCCCATCGGCATGGGTACCTTCCTCCGGATATTTCCCGGGGCAGAGGGATTCGGACCCAGACATTCTCTCAGGGCGCTTCACTGCTCCGGCGAACTGCCCCAGGCCTGCAGTGTCCTCCGGGCCTCGCCACAGTCCTGTGTGGCCTGTGGGGCTGGTGGGCGTCAGGCTCCACCCCTGCATTCGTTCAGCGCCCGGGCTCCTTCATCCCACCGCTCATCCCTGCTCTGGTCCTCCCGGTCCTGGGGGGAGGCGGAGGCAGAGGGGTGACACGTGGGGCGTTCTAGGGGGCGGTCCAGAGAGGCACGCGGCCCTGCTCCCCTCATTCCCTCGGCTGGGACCCAATCCTGGGGCTGCACCTCATGCAGAGGAGGCTGGGAGATGTAGTCCGGTGGGCCTGGGGTGGGGGCAGTGAGTAGCTGTGGAAAACTGCATCTTCCCTGACTCACCCACGCTGCCTATTCCCAGACACTGAATCATGTCTGGAAAATCCCTCTGGCTGCTGTGGACAGGGGCTGAGAGGGGTGAGTCTGGAGGCACAGGGTCCTCTGGGAGCCTGTCACCATGGATCGGGTTGAGAGCTGGCCAGGCCTGACGTCTAGCTCGACTGTTCCTCACAGGGCGTAGTTCTCTGACCCCAGATCCCTCTGCCACCCTCTTCTGAACATGCTCTGGTTCTCTGCTTCTCCCCAGTCTCTGGTCACATGGCTTCTGTGTGGATAGCCCCCATCTGAGTGGGACTCCCTACCCTCCTTCCGGTGATGGAGCTGCCTTTATTAACGTAGCCTCAGTGTGCAAACTTGTTTATGGTAACCAAGTCTCGTGGCCAAGTCTTGCTGGTCTCCATCCCATCATGCCCAAAGCCTTTTGCACATAGCTGCTACTAGGCCAGTTCTATCTCCCTCATCCTGCAACTTACCATCTCAGTGTCCCCAGGACCAGCCCAGGACCTGGAACACAGCAGGTGCTCCAGAACAATTTTAGAAGCCTTCTCTGATGTTTGTATGACCGTCAAGGGTAGATCACCCTCTGCCCACGTGAGAGCCAGAGGGACCCCACAGTGCTGGGCATAGCAGGGCATTTGGGAACGGTTGGTTGGATGCATTAATGAACGAACACTCTTCTGCTGACCCAAGGCAGGAGCAGGGTTTTGCATTTCTCCTCCCCTAACTTTGTCTTTACCAGTTGAAATGCACTCCCTGGTCCTAGTTGGTTGTTTTGGATTCTAATGGTGTCTTCTGCTGACAGATTCTCACTATCAGCCCTGGGGGAGAGGGATTCGATTACTGAAAGACAAGGCTGTTCCCTGACACTCAGGAGTTTGGGTCTAGACATTGTGTTCCATCTTCCGCTTTCTATTAAAAGCACCAAATCTGGTTTCTGGTGCACCTGTGTTTGTATCTTCACCTCACTGTCTGGTGGCTATGTGACCTTGGGCAAGTTGCTTAACCTCTCTGAATCACAATGTGCTCATTGGGAAAATAGGAAAAATAAACTACATCCCATAGAGTTCTTGTGAGGGCGGATATGAGTAACCCTCATAAAACACTTAGCACAGAGACTGACGATGACGATCAGACGCAGCAGTGATGTCGGTGGTGGTGAGGAGGAGATAAAGTATCTGAGGCAGAGATCATATGATTAGTCTCATGAACAAGGATTGTTCCTCCAAGAAATTCAGAGCCCATGGTTGACGTGACGCAGATGCTGAGGCTCAGCTTTGTGGGTCAGTTCTGTTCCCCTGGGCTCACAGGCTGCCTGAAAAAGCAGGAGGTGACGGGTCAGAACATCCAAAGGTAGACCTGTCGGTCCAGACGGATTCGCTCCCCAAGCACCTGTCTGGTCTGTAGCCTTCTTCTAGCCACCGAGTGCTTCCAAGTCTCCAGCGTACTGGTCCCCGGGCCTAGCAGCGCACGAGTCTCCTGGGGGGCTATGAGAGTCGTGAGCCTGGACCCCACCTCCAGGGATTCTGATTAAGTTGGACAGCAGTGGTGCCCTTGTGTCTGTTTAAATCTCCCCAGGTGATGCCAGTCTGCAGTCAAGGCTGAGAACCCTGCGAGGAATTTCATTCTTTCTTGTCACAGACTATTCAGAACAATCACCCATCTCCCATCTGGGAGGTGAGATCAGTGGCACAGCCGGAGTTTGTCATCAGAGGGAGGCAACTTTTATCAGACAGCAGGTCCTCATGCTCAGCCATACTGAAAAGAAAAAAGAAGCCAGAGGTCACAAGGAGAGGCACGAATGTACTGAAGCCCAAGGATCAGGGGTCCCGTCTTCTCCAGACAGATTCATACCAAGGGAAAATGTTTCCTTCTACCCATGAACCTTTTCTTTTCACCAAATGAGAATATGGCACTCAGATTGGCTAAGGGAGCTGCTCAGGGTCACACAGCAACTTACTGCATCTATCCACCCACCTATACACTCATCCATCCACCATCCTCTCATCCACCATCCATCCATGCATCCATCTGTCCAACCATTCAGCTGTCCGTCCGTCCGTCTGTCCATCCATCCATCCATCCATCCATCCATCCATCCATCCATCCATCCATCCATCCACCTACACAAACATCCATTCATCCATCTACCCACTCATCTATCTGCCCATCCATCTGTTCACAATCCTTCCATCCATCTATCTTCCCACTCATCCCCTCATCCATCTATCCCTCCTTCACTCATCTACCCACCTACCCATCCATCCATCCACTGTCCACCCATCTATCTGTCCATCCATCCATCTACCCATCCATCCACTTTCCCACCCAAGTCTTGTTACAGAAGAAAATAAAGAAGAGCTCTAGTCTGGGGAGGAGGTACCCTGAGTCCAAGCCTCCCTGGGCACCCCATTCACTGGCACATGTGCTTTATCCTGGGTCCTCACTGGGTGATCATGAAGGAGTGGGTCCATCCCTGGGGAATCTGGAGAGGGTGTGATTATTTTAGGTGCTAATTAAATGGCAGCTGATCACCTAATCTGCCTATGTTGATTTCAGAGGTCACTCATAGCATTTGAGTTAAGTCTTGATGGGTTTGCAAGGAGGGGGATCCTGGCTGGAAGAGAAGCACGAGCAGGACAGAGAAGGCAGGAGTGTTGGGGGCACCCTGAGTCCTGAGGGTGGCAGGAGCAGAAGGGCAGGTGGGGTAAGGCTGCACAGGGGCGTGGATGCTCCATGGGGGCCTCCTTGGCTGCCAAGCAGGGGCTCGGCCGTGCCCGGGGGCCAAGGGGAGCTCCGGGCTGCTGTCTGAGGGAGAACCGGGTGGCCGTTGCGATGGCCTGGGGGCAGATGGTTGGGACACACGGGCTGGGGCACTGAGGTGCGAGGAGGGATTTGCGGAAGAACCGTCAGGACCGAGCATTTAAACACAAAGCCCCCCCACCCCCTGCCACCAGCCAGGGGAGCTCACGTGCCCTTGCAGGAGAGAGACAGACAATAAAGCAATTAATGGGTTACCCATTAAGTACCCAGCTAATGCTTTCACCTCACTGCTTCGTCCCCAGAGCCCAGCCGGGTGCTCAGCCCTACGGGGTCTCCATGAGCATTTCACACATGAAAATGCAGGATGTCAGAGTGACGGGTGCTGGGAGACAGGTGCCAGTGGCCGAGGGAGTGACAGGCAGGGCCGGGGCAGCTGGCAGCCAGGGAGGCCCCTCCCAGGGGGAACGTCTGAGCTGAGCCCTGAATGCGGGGGGAGGCCGGGCTGGAAGGGTCGAAGGAGAGTGCTTTCTGGGCCGAGAGAAAAGTGGGGGCAAAGCCTGGGGACCTGGGGACATCTCTCTGTAGCCCCAGGTCTGGGGTCCTGTAGGTCAGGGGCTCGGAAGCGGTAGCGGAGCCACCTCCGCCCGGCGTCCGCTGGCCCTGCCCCCTGCTCTGCCCACCCCCCGCCTCCCAGTCCACCCCCCTCTCACCGCGCACCTACCCAGGGCGCATCTTCTCCCTTCAGGAGGGAGAGCCCCTCTCTTGGGGCAGCCTCTCTGTCCCATGATCATCTTTTCAGTCAAATCCAGACACAGCAGGTCTCTGTTCATGGGTTTTCAAGAAAAGCTTTCAGATCCGTGGCTGCCGTTGGACCCTGATTTGTTCTAAATGGCACTTGTAAATGATAGGACAATAGGGCACGGCAGGGCCACTGGGCTGCATCACCTTCGTTCTGCACTTCCTGGGGTGGCTCCCTGGCTGTCTCTGTCCCACCACTACCCAGCAAGCTGACCAGGGACCTAAGGGTGAGGCAGGCAGGCAGACAGAGTGGGGCCCAAGCCCTGCATGGGTGTCCTGGGAGAAGGCCATTCTCAGGTGTGTGCAGGCAAGGCAGGTCCTCTGTGCTGCTGGCTGGGCTGCAACCCAGCTCCTTCCTGTGGGTCTGGAAGCATGTCATGCTTCCTATGTGATGTCTGTGAAGTGCACGCTGTGTGTTCTCGGGCAGGGTGGCCTTTGCACAGCTGTGCTGGCCCAGGTCTGAGAACCGCCCCCACCCCGGGGCCACCACCCTGGGTAGGAACAAGGCCTCCGGAGGAAGTCGGGGCATGGGGTTCAGGCTTCCTGGTGCACTAGCTCCCAGGCCCTGCCATCTCTGGGCTCGGTCTGCTCAGCTACAGAGCAGGGAGCAGTGACCCCTCCCTGGGTCGCCATGACACCAGTGTGCAGCCCAGGACACACGGAATGCTCCTGTTGCCAGCTCTGTTCCTGGCTTCTGCCTGAGCTGGCTGCTAGAGGCACAGAGGGGCCTCACATGCAAGTCGCCAAGAGCCCTCAGCCTACAGGGAGCAGGTGGGCCCTCAGGTGGGGCGAGACAGAGGGAAGGGCCTGGGGCCAGCTGCAGCGAGCCCACCCCGCCTGCTGGGTTGCGGAAGGTCCAGGGAAGGTGTTGGGGGGTGTAGGTGGCTGAATGGGAGTTGGCTGGGTGGGGAAGGTTGAGGAGCAGGGGGCTGAACTAGATGGACTCCCCTCCTTGGGGGCAGGAGGGGATGTGCAGCCAGCAGAGCCTGCAGCTGGCTGAGGGGATGGGCACTGGGGCAGGCAGCAAGCAGGGAAGCCAGATCAGGAAAGGCCTCAAACGTGGATGCCGAACTTAAGGGCTTGGCCTCTGCCCTCCAGGGGGGGCCTGAGGGGGTGGCTAAGGAGTGGGCAGAGCCCTCCCACGATTCTCTCACAGACCCCACTTCTCCGGAGGACATGGGAGCAGAGACTCAAGCCAGGAATGGGTGGAGGACGTCCAGCCACCCCTCCCTGCTGATCCCATGAAGACAGGGCCCCCGAGACCAGTCACGGGGCAGGGCCTCGTTATGTCGGATCACTGTCCCACTGGGGGGCTCCCACACCCTGGGCCCTGACTGGGGCAGGAGCTGGGGGTGCAGGGTAACTGTGAAGAGGAAAGCACAACTTGGGTGGAGCCAGAGGATTAATACAAAAAATATTCTTGATCTTCGAGACCATTATTGTCAATTATGAATTAATTTAATCGATTCCCTTAACAAAAATGACATGCTCCCCCGGTGTGTATGGTTTTGTGTGCTAGACACAGCAGAATTTGCTAGACTAAACCCTGTAGGCTCATGATGTCAGCCAGCCTTTGTTCTGGACATTGATTATTAATTTTTTTATATTAAAGCCTCCAAAGAAGGAATGTCATTAGGAATGCAGATGCTATGAGCAAACAGGAAAAATGGCTTCCAGAGCAAATACTCCATCAATAAAACCAACAAATACATGTGCAAAATTGAACAAGAGGGATTGAGTCAGTGCTTAGCCATCGGACCCGCCACATGCCCTCAGTACTAAGTGCCACGTGCAAGGGATAGCCAGTGTCTGAAAGAATAATCACAAGGTGGGGGTGTCACTGGGGGGCATGATGGGCAGAGCTTGCCTTGGCTTGAGACAGCTCCAGAAAATGGGGTTCAGCCCTTGGCATTGGCACTGGAGTGCTGGGGGCTGGGGGCCAAGGCAGTAGCAGGTGCAAAAGGTTCAGAGGCAGGATGCGCATGGAGCCTTCTAGAAGCTTGGAAGGTGGAAGTCTAAGAGTCATAGTACAGGGATCATGTGGGGTAAGGCTGGAGCACCAAGACAGGATCGGGTCACAAAGGGCCCTGAAGGCACACACGCACGTTCCATCTGCCCCTGGCTTGGACTGCAGCGCTGTGGTCTGGGGCCTCGGCAGCTCGGAGAGTCTGTCTCAGAGCTGAGTCCTTCTTAGCTCTCCTGGTGCCCAGGAAAAGTCCCTACGATGCTGTGAACTCACCTGTTTCTTGCAGCCATCTGTGACCATGACAGACTGGTAACGACCCTCAACGTCCTGTCTGGGCCTGGGAAGGGGGCTTAGCTGGGCTGGGTATGTGGCAGAACTAGTCTTCAGCAATGAGTCTCTGTGAGCTGTGGCCCCCACCATGAGGTGGGTCCAAACCTTGGAAATAGCTGGAGTCGTTCAGAGGGGAGCCCACTGGGCAATCCTGCTTGCCGTGGGAAGAACTGGTAAGGAGACATGGAGAAAGTCGGGCGCCAGTGGGCTGAAGGAGGCTGGGGCTCCTGGCAGGGAGGGCGGAGCAGCGAACTGAGACCCTCCCATCCCAGATCCAATGCCCTGCAAACTCACATCTCTGTGCAGGTGGGACTAGACAGACTCACCCGGGGTCGGTTCCAGGCCTGGCCCAGCCGGCTGTGGACGGGGGGCCTGTAGGTTCTGCTCACTCGGCTGGAGCCCTAAGGAGAAGAAGGGGTGGGAGAAAACGACTGCATCTCTGCTGTGCTCGGGCGTGGACATTAAGAGCTCCGAGCCTCAGTTTCTTTGCTGTGAGACAGAGATGGACACTCAGAGCTCCCTCTCATCTCCTGCGTGGCTGAAGGAGCAAAATGAAATATTCTGTTAAAGCCTCATGCATGGTGAAAACACCTCGCATCCCCTGCAGCTTTGTGCCTGCTTTCTGGCAAAGTCCTTCTTACAATCTGCTACCCCAGTGGGAAACATGAGCACAGGAGACGCAAGTGGGGGCAGCCCATCTCGGTCCCCCCGCTAATTTGCCACGTGGCCTCAGGCAGCTTGCTGACTTCTCAGAGGCACCACTGCCACTTGTATGATGCATGAGCTGCCCTGCTGGCCCCACAGCATTGCCAGAAATGCCAGTAAAATAAGATTGAAAAAAGTGCCTGGCTCATAGTGTAGATAGATAGATCAAAATCATATATTTATATATATTTTTAAATAAATGAGGGGAAAGCTAAGAAATTTTTGGTAATGTTCTCAAGCATGTAAATGTGAAATAACTTTGAGATCAAGCCTAAGCAAATTTTTTTCCACCTGGCTTCTTAGAATCTGGGTACTTTGAGATAATCTAACCCAAATCTCTCGTTTATCAGGGATGGAGCTTACAGGGGAGAGAGAAATGCATGTTTCTTGAGTACAGACTTGTGTGCCGGGCCCTGGGCTGGCACCATCCCACCCTCCTTCTCTTCCTAGGGCCCGACACCCCTGCTGTGAGCCTCGCCAAGTCCCCATACTTTCTCAGAAATTGAAATCAAGAGTTGAAGTCATGCATACTCAGAAAGTAACATGCATATCCGGAGTTCAAAACACCAGGCAGTTCCGGATCTGTAAACGTTATTTTCCAGCTTATTTCTTCAAGCATTTAAGTGCTTTGCCTTTCTTGGCTTTCCCACTGTTCTCTAGAAAACGCAGCGCAATAAAAATCAACATGTGATGAGAGGCATCTTCAACGTACCCTTCCCAGAGGCCGTAATCATCTGCTCGCACGGCCTTGGCCGCAGCCCGCTGTTGCCGTGCTGGCAGATCACCGCTGTGTCTGGATGTACGTCCCAAGGTGATGGATTTAGGTGTGCGGAGCATTGCATCTCTGTCTCCCCCATTAAAGGCCACTGTATCTGTCATCCGGCTTAGACATCCCCGTATTTCTTGAGTCGGGGAACCACAGTGACCCGCGAGGTATTGAGTTTATCTTCCTCGTATTTTATGAATTCTCTCTCGAACGGAGCCGGCAGGGTGGCTGGCCCGGACCAAGGCGGTACTGCGGCGGGAAGGAGCCCTGTGGCAGGGAGAGCGGGGGACAGAAGGGAGCCGGGCCCCGGGAGGCTCTGGGAGGCCCTGGCTAGGCTCAGGGAGCGGTGCGGACTCAAGGTCTCCACTCGGTCACCGCCCTGCACATTTCCCTCTTTCTCATTCCCTCCTCTTGGGATCTTAAATAAAAGCAATGAATAAAACGATCCCATCTTTACATGAGAACATTCTGGGACGGAAGGGAATCGCGGATTAGATGTCACTACCTGAGAGCCGCCCTCCTGGCACCCAGCCGACCTCCCCTGCTGGAAGGGGGGCCCCTCTCCATCTGGGCCTTGGCTGGCTGGTCCCCACAGGGGCTCAGAGTCACGCTCAAGGGTGTTTGTTGAATGAATGAGTGAGCGGTGAGGGCTCTGGTCCCAGGCCCGCCCTCCCTGCGGGCACAGACTTCTCTGAGGTCCTATTGGAAACCCGATCACACGCCCGCTGTCATCATTCACTCGCCACACCTCCCAGCCCTCCTGCGGCTGCCTGCAGCCCTTGCTCTGCGGGTGAGAAGGGCACCCCCTGCTGTTACCGTGGACAGCCGCGTCACGTGGACCAGGAGGCGGGCCCGGGAGGGCCTTGGTGTGGACCCGGGAAGGAGCTGGTGAGGGCTGGTGGGCCACAGGGCCAGGGTGTCAGTTGAAGGAGCCTGGAGAAGCATCCATCAGGCAGCCTGCCCTGGGCTCAGGGGGACACCAGCCTGGGTCAGCTGCAGAGGAGAGAAGAGATGCCGGACTAAGCTGGGGACTGGCCCCGTTGGGGGGCTTTGTAGCCCCGGGGGTGGGGGTTAGGGTGCATCCTGAATTCCTCTTTGTGGCTTGCCAGGGGGGAGTTCCTTAAACCAAGCAGGTCTTGGGGCCCAGCTAGTGCCCTAGCCCCTGCTTCTGCCTGCACCACAGTCACCCCAACATGGTCCTGCTGGGCTCCAAGTTCCTGCAGCTTGGGCACACACGGCCTGCTGGCCCCGTGCAGCTGGCTGGGAGGTCTTCCAGCGTCCACTGCCCCCGGGCTGCATTCAGCCTTCTCCTCCCTTGGCCCCCATTCTCATGAGGAGGTCCCGTTCGGGGCCCTCAATGCCCAGGCCTGCCAGGAGACCTTAGGTGAACCTGAGCCCAGTGTGCCGGGGCCGCTGTAATGGCCTGGGGGGCTTGCAACAACAGATTTCTTCCCACACAGTCTGGAGGCCAGAGGCCTGAAATCAGGGTGTGGGCAGGGCCACACTCCCCCTGAGACTCTAGGGGCACTTCCCTCCTTGTTCTCCCAGCTCTGGGGGCTCCAAGCATTGCTGGGCCTGTGGTCATATTGCTCCAATTTCTGTGCCCCTTCACATGCCTTCCCCTGCAGGTCTGTGTCTCCTCCTCTGTCTCTTAAAAGGATTTAAGGCCGCTCAGATAATCTGGGGTGACCTCCTTTTAAGATCTTTAACTTGCTTTTCCAATAAAGTTGGTTCACAGGTTCCAGGGGTCGGGATGTAGAGCTGCCCTCTGGAGGGTCACTATTCAGCCCACTGCAGACCCCAAAGGGAAGTGGCTGAGGCCGCAGTCCGTCTCTGTCCAGGACGCTCCCTGGCCCCAGGGCACCCTTTCTCCCATCTCCCCAGGGGCCAGCTTGGAGGACTTGAAGCCCCACTGAGCTGGAGTAGGGCCGGGGGGTTCACCCTCTGCCCCTGTGTGGCCTACCCCGAACCAGGGAGCCCACTGATGTGCAGGCAGCAGGAGCCTTCCCCCGACGCTGCAGTCAAGTTCAGCCTTCCTGAGCCCTGTTACGTCCACCTGGCATCACAAGGACCTTCAACCCTGGCCCAGCTGTCCCTACCTTTGAGGGACCTGGAGGGGCTGTGACTTGCCCAGGATTCCCAGTAGGGGGCGGCAGACTGTGGTCTTCAACCTGGGGCCCCAGCCCTTTGCCGGCTGCCCTGAGAGGCACCTCCTGCATCAGCAATGTGGGGCACTTGTTGGCTACAATCTAAGCTGTATGGGGAAATAGGGAAGTGGAGCTGTTAACATTCTCTCTCATGTACCTGAACTGCAGAGAGCTGGCTACACTCAGCCATTCTTTGCACTTCTGTGGTCTAGGGATTGCCAGCCTGCAGGGAGGCCGCATGCTAATATCCACTTCCACTAAACCCTAAGGGTGACAAGCCTGCTGATTTCAGGCGCTCAGAGCCCCCGGCGGGCCTCAGCCCCCCCGACCTGCCTGCCAATCGAGCCCCTTGCCTCTCTTTCTCTCAATTAAGCCCAGCAGCTACGGCGCTGAGGCATTCTGGTGTGTGCTCTCCATGCCTTAATTAGGGCTCCTTGCCAGTGGTATTATATCCCAGGCTTGCTGTGATTCTATTTAAGTTTCTCTTTGCAGACATCAGGCGCGGCCTGGTTCCGCCCGGGGACAAAGGAGAAAGAATCTGGGGCAGAGCGGCTCGCTCATCAGCAGGTCGCCACTTTCTTCCCTGTTACGGCCTTCAGCCCCTCAGCCTGGGGATGGTCAGCAGGTCTCAGCATTTAAGGGAGCTCAGAGCTTCTGGTACCTGGGCCGGGAGAGATTCTGAAACGAGGACGGTCCCAGCAGTAAAGCATGGGGTGGTTTGATTGGTGACGTCTGCCGTGGACTCGGGCGAGGACTGCGGCCCGTGGGCTGTTCGCCCCTCCGGGGAGGCCTTCAGGTCCACCGGCCTGGTTTGCCGCCACCAGAGCATTTGCAGCCCCGGAGCTCACCAGCATGCTCTGTGGGTTTGCGGCTGTGCCTCTGAGAGGGTTGCCTACGGACAAAGGCAGGGTTCCGAAGAGGGTCACAGGGTCCTGCCTGGGGCCTGTGGGTCAGCCTCAGCCTCACAGCTTGAGAAATGAGGCCAGAAAAAGGAACAATGGTCCTTCTGTGTCTTGCCCCCCTCTCCAGGGTGGTATAGATGCCCCCAGCGCACAGACCCCAGCCCTGCTCTGGTGTAGCCTCTGCCTCCTGTACAGCCTCCACTTGATTTTTCGGAGACCCTGTCCTTTTCAAAGCACTCTGCAAACTCCCCTGCCTCCGTCCCCACAGACTGTCACCCACTAGGACAGAAACGGCCACTTCATTTCAGACGAGGAGGCTGAGGCTCGGGGTGGTGAAGGGACCAGAGGTGGCAGAGTGGAGACAAGGGCATGCGTGCCGCCTGGCTGCCCGGGGACAGAGACCCGGTGCCCCGTGTGCAGAAGTCTAATCCGTGCTGGCTGCCACCTGTTTTTCCTCTCTTCTGAGCACCTGGATGAGATGAGATCCTTGCATCTTAAATTAGCCATGATACTAACGCCAGTTCCAATGTGTGGGCTCCTTCCCCGCTCCAAACAAGTCTCAGCATCAGCTGGGTGTCCTACGGTGCCGCTCAGTTCTGACACCATCTACTTGGAGAAGGCGTCAGACCCCACAGGACTGCTCCCGCCTTCAGATGCCGGTCACCAAATCCAGGTTGTTGCCCGGGCTTCTGACCTACCTGCCATGGACTGGAGGTCCCCATGCCCTCTTCTGGGCATCTGATTGATTTGCTAGAGTGGCTTACTGAACTCAGAGGAGCATTTTACTCTCTCGGTCACAGCTTTATTATAAAAGAATGTAATTCAGGAACAGCCAGGTGGAATAGACATGTGGGGTGAGGCCCGGGTAGGAGCAGGATTCCTGCTGCCAGGCATGTGTTCGCCAACCTGAAGCCCCCTCAACCTTCCTTTGGGGCTCTTTGGGGACTTTGTTCCTCAGAGGTGACTTGAGAAGCCATCGCCCATCTGTGACCGCCAGCCCCTCTCCCTGCTGGGAGGTCAGTGGTGAAGCCCTCAAATCACAGGCTGGCTCTACTGGCTACCAGGTCCCATTCTTAAATGGTCTAGGCAGCTTTCTAGTAGTCACCTTATTAACGTAATAAAAGACAGGAAATTCCTACAGTTTTAGGAGCTCTGTGCCAAGATGAAAACCAAATACATTTATTATAAATCACAGTACCACATCATAACAGGTTGCAAAGCTGTTTCACAAAAGCGCAGGCCTCTGTGCTCACTGCTTCCCAGGCAGGTAAGACCACCTCCGGCATCCGACAGGCCCTGTTTCGCTTGGCCCGTCAGTGGCCCCTGGCGTCGTCATGTACTCACACATGTCTCCTTCATTCGTTCAGTAAGTCGTGAGCATCTCCCCCCCACTCGGCCCCATCCCGGGCTGGGGGTACCTTCATGGGCCGTCCTTCCACCTGGGGAGATGGACGCTGATTAAATAATTGCAGAGACAACGCGATGGGACCTCAAGTCCTGAAATGTGGGAGCTGGAAGCAGCCTCTCTGGGTCCCTGGCTCTGACTCCCTGACTCTCTCCAGCAGCGGGTCTGCAGGCACTGGGGCCGGCTGGCTGGAGGGCGGCCTCCCTGAACCCCACACCCTTTCCGATGCTACCTTTCTAAGCCCCCTAAACCAGCCTCATGATCTGCGGCTACATGACCCCCGGTGCCTTCTAAGTGAACCGCTGCTCCCTGCCTCGCTCGCCGCAGCTTTTCGGTGCCTAAGTTCCCAGTCAGGCAGCGTCATAGTTTTAAAGGCTCTTGAAAATGTGTGAATCCTTTTTCAAAACGTCGCCTTCCTCTCGGTGGGGCAGCATCCACACCGAGTGTCACAGCCGTCCCGCATCTCGAGGACGTCTCGGGGTCAGTAGCGATGTTTTAAGTCATCCCCAGGGCCTCAGCCCATAGACGAGAGATCTGTTCTTTCAGTTTTGAAAATCCCATCTGTATATGAAAATTGAGGCATCTGAATCAAAATAATTGCACATAATTTAGGTAAACACTCTGTTTCTGATGTTCAAAGACAAGAGTCTGTGTTTTGGAAAACACAAATACCTCGTCAAACTCCAGTCAAACACCTTTTCTTCAGGAAAGCACTTGAGGTGTGGTTCCCCTGCTCCTGCTCTTGAGCACACGGAAGCGCCCAGGCTAAGGGAGCAGACGGCCAGGCAGCTTTCCCCGGGCGCCCGGGCCCATGCTGGGGTTCAGGCGGAGAGAAGTCAGGGTGAAGGGGGGACGGTACCGGGCGGGGAACACCAGGCCCAGGTCTCAGCTCAGGCTGAGGGTTTGAAGCAGGAGGGTGATGTCCTATTTCAGGTCTGCAGCAACCCCAGCAGCAGGGGGATGATGGGAGGGAGCAGGAGCAGAGGGTGGAGGGCAGGAGGTGGGCCGTGGGGAGAGGCTGTGATCCTGAGGCCGGGGAGCAGTCAGCCGTGGCTGGGCACAGGCGGCAGACCCGCACCGAGCCCTCCTCGCTGGGTGTCCTTCCCTTTCAGCCCCGCCTGCCCACTCCGGGCCGATTGCCCCTCTGCTCTCCATCCCTCTGCGCCCCGGGGCTGCTTCCCTTTGGGCTGTGTGGGGATCCCGGCCCCAGCGCTGCCAGGACGGGTCAGGGGTGTGGCCTTCATGGGCAGCTCTCCTTGAGGAACTGGCAGACCCAAGGCATGCCCCCCAATGAGGCCACGGAGCTCACTCACAGGAATGCCTCCCATCTGGGTTGGTTTTTTAAACAGGTCTTGCTGGCACCTCAGGATTGCCAGTGTCAGGAGATCAGCTGCAGGGCCCAGTGCCACCAGGAGGACTCAGCCCAGAGACCGCCTCTCCCTGAAGGAGGCTGGGGGATGCCCAGCAGGCGTGCGTCCTGCGAACACTCAGGGGAAGGTCGGACAGGCAGTCGGAGGGACAGTTGCACAGTCTTGGCAGTGCCCAGAGCCTGGCTCCTTCCGTACCGCTGTCCACCCCCAGCAGGGGCCCAGCGACACAGGGGACGGGCTATTTGCGTGGTTCTTGCCGGCCTCCCGGCTGCCCACCCTGCCCCCTGCTCCGCCCTCCCGGTTTTCTTGTCCATGTGTTTTCCCTTTGCTGCACTGCGGGTACGAACTGAATCCTTTGCCCACCAAGCTGTCCAGCTGTCTCCCTCCTCTCCATGCCCCTAATTCTAAGTTCCCCCAACTCTGAAGCTCCCCGATGTCCTCTGAGCACACAGTGCCAGCTTTCTCTTCCAGGCCTTGGCGCACGCTGTTCCTTGCGCCATCTCGCCTGAGTAACCCGCACTCACCCTGCAGTGCCGCATAGGTGTCTGTGCTCAGGAAGCAGCCATGGTGCTGGTGGCCTGCAGCTGTGTTGGGGTGGGACCCTCACCTCCACCCCACAGCAGCTTTGCACCGGGGTCACAGAGCTTCGTGCGCTTGGCAGTGAATTACACCTGCCGCTTCTGTCGCCGGGTCTCTAAGAGAGGTTGACTATTGGGTTGCAAAGGAATGCCAGTTTCTGTGACAAATAGGCCTCCCACTGGCTAGTGGCTGAAAGGCAGAAGTTCATTTCTCACCCCTAATGCTCACCAGGAGCTCCTCCACGTGGGGCAGGGGCCCTGGCTCCTTCTGTCTGTGGCACAGCCCTCTTCCTGCCTTCCTAGGTCACATGCACATCTCTCTGCGCTGGGGGCAGGGGGGAGAGTGGAGAATCTCAGGTGGAAGGGTGGGAACCCAGCCTGGAGGGGGCACACACCATTTGTGATCACATGACCTGGGGTGGAACCCAGTCAAGTTCAAAGGGGTCTAGAAAATACGGTCGCATGGTGGCCCAGGCATCCTGTCTTGGCCAGATTTCCCGCCAGATTGCACAGAAGACAGCAGGTGTTTGGAGCGCAGAGCAGCTCCATGTGGCCTGGGCTTGACTCCGTACCTGCTGGCCCCTCGGTTCTCAGCAGCTACTCGTGATTGTGGGGACCCTGCAGGCCCCCTGCGGTGGTCACAGTCCAGATACCCGCCCCTGGTCCTTGGGCCTCGGTTTCCCCAGCTGGACCAGATGAGCTCCAATAAGGAGACCTGAGGCACCCCTCAGTGTGTGTGCGTGTGTTTACAGGAGGAAAGCTTCCCGGGGGCGGAACGGGGGAACAGTGCTTGGGAGGTGAACACAAGCGTAGTACTGAAGACATTGTTGCCCAGCCCGAGTGAGTCTAGCCAACTTATCTTCTTTAAAAAAAATTCCTTTTAAAAAATTTTAGTAATAATACATGTCCATTGTTTGAAATTTAAATAACAACCCCCCCCACCACCACACACACAAACACATACACAAGAAAAACCAGTCAAGAAAAGTGTATTACTATTGGGCATAAGTGCTTTGAGTAAACATCTGCTCCCAGGTACACACACACTTACATGTTGGCATATGTGTATGTGGACGTATTTCTGTAGTTGACATCTCAGTCCAAACGCAGCTTTGTGTCCTGCATCCTTCGTGGCGTCACCTTCCCACTACGACAAACCCTTCCTAAACTCCACCGTGAGGCGCACAGCGTGTGAACCTGACCTGTGTCTCCGCCACACGCTGGTATTTGGGATGGGGGTGCCCCATGTTGTCACTCCTTTAAGCAACCCTGGGGCGAATAGCTTTGCCTCTCAGGCCGTCATAACGAATCCCGGTGGCTGGGAGCTTGAACCACAGACACGTGTGCCCCACTGGAGGCTGGAAGCTGAGATGGGGTGCACACGGCTGGCTCCGGTGAGCGCCTGCATCCCGGCTTGCAGATGGCCGCCTTCCCGCTGTGTGCTCATGCGGAGGGGAGAGGGGGGCTCTCTGGTGTCCCTTCATATACGGCCACTGGTCCCTGCGTGGGGCCACCCTCATGGCCTCTTCCCACCCCGCTCACCTCCCAAGCCCCCACCAGCTGTCCCACTGGGGAGCCGGGCTTCAACATGTGCGTTTTAGGGGACACAAGCATTCAGTCCATTGCGGTGAATGGCTTTGGACCGCCCCTCACCCCCTTTCCGGGCAGTGTCCTCGGACGGCAGCCTCCCATGCGCAGCTGCTGGTTGAAGGGCTGTGCGCCTGCACACGGGCCCGACTCCCGCAGCCGGGGCGGCGGCTTTGGGCCTGGGGCTCTTGGAGGAGGGCGAGCTGGCTGTGGGGCTCAGGGCACTGCTGAGGGCGGCCGTGTTCCCGGGCATCTGCCCAACTCTGGGCAGAGGAGGGCACTGATGATAGTGTTTTCTCCAGGTCTCCCTGGCGGGGCTGGTTTGGCAAGGAGAGACCAGGCGAGAGACCATGCCGGGGCCATTGCCTTGAAATGGGTGTTTGCTCAGCGGCTGTGCGTGGGCTCTTGCATCGCGGCTGTGGCCCCGCACGGTGGCCTTGCTGCTCCAGACGAGACGCTGGAGAGGCAGAACCTCCGGGCACTGTTTTTCTGCCGATCTGCATCGATTCGGGCCCCAGAGCTTCTTGGGATCTGCTCGGAGTAAAGGAGGGTGCAGGGGAAAGCAGGGACATGGGCAGGGGCTGCAGGGCCGGGTCACTGACCTCCTCCTGGCCCTGTGACCCTGCACCCGTCCCCAGGCTTCTCTGAGAGGCCCTCTCATCGCCCCTAAAACGCACACAGCCCCATGGTGCTCACAGGGGTGTCCGAGTGCCGGCGGGGGAGGCCCAGCTCACCGTGCGGGGCCGGCAGCTGTCACTCCTCACACCCCTCACACACGGGCGCGTACTTGTTCTTGTGAAGCCCGTCTGCCCCAGGTCGGGCGGGGCTTCCGTGTCGTCCTCGGCTCCTGGCCTGCTTTCCAGCTGGGCAGGTGTGGCGGGGCTGGGCCGGGTCTGTTGGGCCGAGGCCCCTTCTGATGTCCCCAAGGCTGCTCTCAGCGCCCCTTCCGCCCCTCCTGGTGCCATCCCCAGCTGTCCAGGAGTGTGCCCACCGACCCTGGATGGCTGAGTGTGGCATCTGGAGTTCCCCAGACCCAAGTCCAAGCCCTGCTTGAGCCCTGAGCGGCTGGGAGCCTGCGCATGTCACTGGCCCTCTGGGAACTTCGGGATCTTCATCTGCAGAGCAGGAATGATCAGGCTGGGCCTGCCTTTCTCATAACAGAGGTGGTGTGTGTGGACATGACCTGTGGACTTGCAAGCGGGGTTACTCAGGGTGCCTCCCACTTCCAGGGCTGGCAATGGAAACACCAGCTTCAGAAGGATGGTGGATATCCATGGGTACTGCCCAGGGTGGGCAATTTCATTCACTGAGCGCCTAGTCTGTGCGCAGCACTATCCGAATGTGATCACTTTGTAACCCTTGCAATGGCCTCTTGAACAGTCAGGGAAGAGAATTCTCACTTGCTGAGAACCTAAGGCCTGCCAAGCACTGACATGTGCCGCCTCCCTTCAGTCCCAACTCAATCTCATGAGGCTTTAGCAGAGTCCCCATCATGTAGGGGGCATCTCGAGGCTCAGAGAAGGTGGATGACTTGCCCAAGGTCACACAACTGCCTAGTGACAGACAGAACTGGGGTTCACACTGCAATCAGTCTGGCTTGAATGCTGGTGCTGGTCCCCACCACGACCACCACGACCACCACCATCACCACCACCACCATCACCACCACCATCATTATCACCATCATCACTGGTATCACCATCATCGTCATCATAACAGCCACCTTTTATTGAGCATTCACCCTTCGCTAACCCCTTCATCTGTCTTATTTCATTTAAATGTTCCCAGAGTAGCCCTTTGAAGCAGGTTCTTTTATTGTCTTGTATTCTCCCCCATTTTACAGATGAGAAAGCTGAGGAGCAGAGGGGCTAAGTTTTGAAGGCCACACAGCTAGTCAGAGACGGGATTGGGGCCTGAGAGGAGAGCCTGTGGTCTTGATCACACAGGAATGTGTGGTACCTGCTGGTACACGGGGCCCAGCCAGCCCCATCTTTATGGGTGGCAGGTGCATCTACATCTGTTCATTCATTCATTTGCCCATTCATTCTTCTGCTCACCCAGTCCGCACACTGGGCATACCAGCAGGACCCCAGCAGGGCTGAGGCCAGGCCTAATTCTTGAGATCTTAGAGCCTCAGTGGGTGGCACTTGGCGGGCTGGAGTGGGGTGTGTGTGGTGTGTGGGGCCGACGACAAGGACTGTGTGCGATTGCAGAGCCCTGGAACCGGGTGTTGGCATGCTCAGCCAAGACAAGAGCAGAGCTGGGGTCTAAATTCATGAGGGGTCATTGGGGGTGGGTCCCCAAGAAAGAGCTCCTGGAGGAGGGTGACCTTGAGCTGACCTTTTAAGGGAAGGGGAGGGTGGGATTAGGGGCAGGAGAAAGGAACATGGGTCTGTGAAGGTGGTTGGTCTTTGCTCCTTGCACCTCAGGGCCTGCAACTTTTTGGGTGTCCCCACTCATCCTGTACTTTGTGTCTGTCCTTTTCCCATGTCCTTGGCACCTGCTGGAACTGGCAGAGCCAAGCGTCGGACATGCTGCGTGGGTGAGGGAGGGAACGGAGGCCCATGTGCGGCGGAAGGCGAGAGACCTGGCCAGAGAAGGAGCCTGCTCCGATTCAGAGGGACCTGGGAGGTAAGGGTGGCGCCAAAGGATTGCAGAGCAGAATGGAGTGGAGAGCTTTCTGGAAAGGGTTTCTGGAAGGTTCTTCTGCTGCCTTATGTAGCCCATTGCAGGAAGAGAGGGAGGAAGTGGAAGTCATGGGGTCCACTCTGTGCCAGGGGGGGCTCCCCCAGCAATGTGTCCTCATGTCACAGGACTGCTCAGAAGCCCAGTAAAGGATGTCCTGTGCCCCCTGCTGCTCCTGTCAGGGCCTGAAGCCCAGAGGAGATGCCCGCCTGGCTCATCCAGGGGGCAGGCGGTGAAGGTTCCCACCTGGGTCTGACACCAAGGCCTGTACCCGTCCCGCCGTGCCACCCGGTGCCCAGGAACTGGAACTCTCTCGGGAAAGCTGCTGGGGCCCCCATGGGTCCTCTGACCCCCACTCAGAGCAGCAAGCCAGCACACTCTGCATGGAGGCTATAAAATTAGCAACTTAATTTTGGTTGTCAGGAAATCAGTTGAGGGAAAAATGTGTTATCAAGGGATTAGTTTTCTTACAAACCAGCGGGATAAAAATAAAGAGAAAGGCTGAGTTGCGGGAAGCAAGGACGTTTTCTAAATTTGTAACAGGGATTCATTATTCATAGGCCACATCGGAAAGGGCCACGACTACAGAAGGGCTGTCGTGTGAGTGGGAGGGGCCTCGGCCGGAGGGGGGCCTTCCCAGGGCACCGTGCAGGGGAAGTGTGGAGGGCCATCTCCTCGGGGAGGGAGCAGGGGGCCGCGTGGGTGTGTGCGCAGCTCCGCTCTACCAGCTGGGAGTGGCCTGTCCACGCAGTGCCAGGCCCTGTGCCTCAGCCACCCGCATCTGCGCAGAGGAGGAGGCCATAAGGAACCGAGGTGGGGCTCCGGTCACATGTAGTTAGTTCAATCCAGACAGCAATGCTGAGGGGATACTGGCCATCTGCAGACAAGGACACTGAGGGTCAGAGTGGTGAAGAGAGCTGGTTTCTGTGGCTAAGACCTGGGCTTTCCCCACCCTGCCAGGCTCTGACGTGCCATGTTTTTTTGGTTAGTGTCTTTGGTACACGATGGAATGGAGGGAAATGAAGGTGGTGGAAGGCCCACACGTGCCCCTCACCAGGCGTGGCCTCTCCCAGGGAGGGGTCTCACTCGGCCTGCCCCACAGGCTGGTGCGATCCTCAGACGAGGGGAATAAGGCACACCTGTTCCACCGGGCTGCGCATCTGTGCAGACAGGGCCCCTCCCCTGGCCAGCCGCTGGTTCACGCGGGCGCAGAACACGGCCCCCAGGCTGCCCTCACGCCAGAGCACCCCAACTCCTCAGCGAAGACTGACCCCAGCGGGACCTGTGGCCTGGCTGGGACCCAGCCAAGGGCCACGAAAGTCACCCCATCACCTCCAAAGAATACCACAGTTGGGGTTTCTCCAGGAGTCACGTCACTGTGAGGAGACGGAGCAGATGATGGAGCAGAGAGAGCGGATGTAGCACGGGGGTGAGGGTGGGGGGTTGGGTGGCACAGATGTGTGCGCGTGAGTGTGTGTGAGCGTGGATGTGTGGCCCAGGAGTGACACGCCCACAGCATGCAGCATGGGGGGCAGAGTGGGCTGGGGCCGGGGATGCCGGCACCTGACCCAGGCAGGGGGCTTCATCCTGGGGGCTGTGGGGAGCGGGGGAGGCAGCTTGAGAGAGGGGGAGAGCCGGGCCTGCTCTTTCAGGGACACGCTGGGGTCGCATACAGGAGGGTTTCCATGGCTGTGAATGCAGGGTCCCTAGGGAGCAGTCTGGTCAGGAGGGGAGGGGGCCATGGGACCGACAGGTAGGAGAGGTTCGGGGGAATGTGGCAGGGAGAACGGGCTTGGGGTCCAGCTGAGGGGAACGGGGGACCAGGCTCTGCCCTCCAAGGTGGGAACAGGGCCTTGTCTCCCACTCACCTTCCCCTGCAGCTGCCCAGTGCCCTGGGAGCCCCTCCCCTAAACCAGCCTCCTGCCTGCCCACCTCTCCTTCAAACACTCAGCAGGTGATTCAGTCAAGGCCTGGCAAGGTTTGCGCAGCAAAGCTGACAGCCAGCGAGCAAAGGGCAGGGCCACACAGTCAGAGGCTTGGGGGCCCCGTGTGGTGGGAACAAAGGCAGCGGGGAGAGGGGGCCACCTGGGGTGGTGGGGCCAGCCGGGGTCCCTGCGATCCCTGTTTCCAGGCCATGTCACTCAGTCATGTGGACATTAGGCAAGTCGTCCTGAATGTCCAGGGTGTGCGGGCGGAATGTCCAGTGGACAGAACCCCTGCCCCCACTGGGCCTTCCTTCCAGCCGTGGGCACTCCCTGCCCACAGGCCCCCTCCCCGGTGGTTCTGCCTGCGCGGGGGGGGGGGGGGGGGCAGGATGCACTGGGGGCCCTGCCTGGAGAAGCCGGTGGAGGGAGGTGGGGGTCCCTGCCCCAACTCGCGGGCCCGCTCTGCGCTGCCTCCCAGAGGACCCTGTAGGACTGAGCCCTCCGTGTGGCCACAACTCTTGCTGGCATCGCCTCCCCGTGTCCCACCTCCCTGCTCTTCTCCAGGTGCCTCTGGGGCTCACTTCCCAAGTAATTGCCCACAGGTCCCCTCCCTCTAGTCTTCACCTGCTTCTGGGGTCCTGGTCTCAGACCTGGAGGAGCATAGGTCATGCTGGGAAGGACCCCGGGGCTGTGGCAGAGGGAGCCGACCTTCCTGTGGCCTGCCCAGGAAGGGCATCTGAACTGAGAGGGTCCTGGGCAGGCCTCGGTCACTGAGGAGGGGGTTGGGGCCAGAGGGCAGTGATGGAGAGGGGCTGAGGGAGACCCCGCTGGGGGCAGGGGTGAAAGGACCCCAGTGTCCGCCCAAGTACCCCTGAGGGCTTCCGTTTGGGGCTGCAGGCTGCCTCCAGGCTCGATGCTTGGACTCGGCCTCGTGGCGGCCTGAGCAGGAAGAAACCCCTGGCAGACCTCAGGGTCTGGCCGTCCCCGCTCCGGCCTTCCACTGGGGACTTTGGCTTCTGCAGGAACTCGCCGCCTTAACCAGGCTAGAGGCAGCCTGCGTCTGACTCGCCCCTCAGAGCCTGGCAGCTGTGTCCTCCCCGTATGAGAGCTGGGCCCTCGTCTCCTGCAGGGACATCGGAAGAGGCCCCACAGCCTCCTCCAGCACCACCTGCTGCCTCAGGCCTTGGGCAGCCCCTCCAGCCGGGCCCCCGGCCCCCCAGGCCGCCCAGGACTCAGCACTTCAGACTGAGCCTCTGCTCTGGTCCTGCCTTGGCTTCCTAGATGCCGGTGAGCTGCTTCTTCACATCTTCCTTCTTGGAAGGAAAATAAAAGCAGCGACACGTCGTGATGGTGTTGCTGGTCGCTCATGGCCATGTAGTTACCTCCCTGTTCGCTGTCGGAAGCAAAGCCGTGAGCAGCTGGAAGGCAGGACTTGAGTTCTGCTGCTGCTGGTTACGCTCTGGGGCGAAGGCACCTGGCTGGTGCTCATGGTCATGGCTGAAAAGGAGCCTTGTGTGGCACCATGGCTTTGATGCACTTCCCTCTGTGCCAAATACTTCAAAACTGGGTCCCGGGCCAGCAGCAGGCTGCTCCAAGCCCCAGCATCCCCTCTGTGAAGGGCGGCGAGGGCCCTTCTGTTGAGTTCTTACTGGTACTTGGCGTCTCTGGGTCTGCAGCCCGAGGGATCTGGAGGTGTCTCTTCCCTGCCTCCCCTCTCTCTCTTTTTAAAGTGTGTCTCAACCCAGGGAAATCCTCCCCCGCTAAGACACAATTAAGTTTCTCAAATTAATTATGCATCAGACAGCAGGGTTAGTGAGTTTCTTAATTTCCACCGTGATTACACTGGAGGCGCTGTCACCCCTGATCTCCCAGGAAGAGGCATGGGCTCCAGCAGCTCTGAAATCCAGAGCTCTGGACTCGAGATGGGCACTTGGCCCAAGCACACCGTGTCCTTGCGCAGCCCTCATGATGCAGCCAGAGGGGCTGGGGCTGTCATTGTCCCATGTCATATGTAGTGCCATCTAAAGCAAGGAGAGGGGCTCTGGGTTGTCTCTGGCTCTCGAGGTCTACGCGTGCATCTAAACGAGGAATGTGTGAGGTCGGAGCTAGAGGAGGTCACCAGGGAACAAGTCCTTGGGAGGCCAGAGCAAGGCCTCACGGGGCTCAGCAGCCGCAGCCAGTCCCACTGCCTGGGACTGAGAAGGGCTTGGGGAGGAGTCTGTGGTCACGGTGCTTCCCGAGGGACTGGTTCTGAACCCGGAGCTGGGCAGCAACCTGCTCTCAAAGGGGTGATCTGTGGACTTAAGGGAAAGCCTCCAAAGGTGGACATGGGGACTTCAGGGCTATGGTCAGACGACCACTGCTGTCCAGCGGACGCAGCTGCAGTGGACTCAAGTGGCCGGTCCGTGGCACCACTCCCTGCAGCCTTCGTTGCTCCTCTCCTGCCCTGGCCGCACCATCACCCCGTCCCTCCCCAGGACTCTGTGGCACTTCCAGGTCCATCTGCCTGCTGGCCTGAGGCACCTTGCCATGCAGAGAGTGAAGTGATTTACCAAGGCCACCTGGCTGGAGGGGGTACAGCTGGAATTTAAAGCCAGGTCTCATTTACCCTCCATCTACCAATGAGTTTTGTGCTAAAAAAAATGCTGTGCAGGGAGAACAGAGGCTGGGTTTTCACTCCAAGATATGCCCGTTGACACAATGCACTGAAAGCTACATTTCTTCAGCTTCGGCAATCGGGGGAGAAAAGAATATTGTGAAACCATTAGGGTGTCAGTGACCCACAGGAAGTGCCATCTATTTAAAGGTTATTCCACGTTTTTAAAGAATCTGGCTACTTCTTTATCTCTTGGTACAAATTCCACCCACTTCACATTCTAAAATTAAACAGCTGAGCAGAAAGTCCTTGCCAATAATAGTATCCTGGCACTTGGATCCTAGGTGTGTCTCTCTGCATGAGCCCAAACTCACCTGAGGGATTGGGGGATTCAAAAAATAATAATTCACATATATTATAATCTTTCATATATATCATCTTTTCAGAAGCCCCAAGTAGGACAATTATTACTTTGTAGAGCAGGGAAAGGCCTAACTCTAAAGGGGGAAAATCCTGCACATACGTATGTCACCCATATTCATGGCCTTGAAATTCCTGGCCATGATTTTTTAAAAATGGTGTGACTACCTGCTTAGAAATTAGGTAACAGAGCTTTTTATAACAAGTTTTATTTTATCTCCTAGAAATACAAAATTGGGAGTGACCGTGACTCAAATGTGCATACAGATTTTGTAGCTCCAACCACATGGAAGTGAGATGGAGATGGAGATGTGGAGGTGGATACAGACACGGCTAGAGGCAGAGGCGCAGATGTGGAGACAGAGATGATGATGCAGGTACAGAGGCACCTCCCGGTGCAGGGACAGGTGGAGATGGCTATAGATTATGATATGGGGAGAGACAAGCTGGAGGGGGACGTGTAGATGCAGGTGCACATGGAGATGGAGGTGGAGGTGGGTGTAGGTATAGATCCAGACAGAAATGGCCATGTGTCCCCAGCAGCTGATACAGGCTCAGGCCCAGAACGCATGTTCACATAAAATGAATTGAACTAAGCAGACTGGCCTGGTGCCCCGGCTTGTTGGGTATGACATTTCACTATTTCTCATTTTAAACTTCATCAGTGACCACAGACTGGAGGCCAGGTGTAAGTGGCTTCTCAGGGGCAACAGGGGTGGTTCTGAGGACCCAAGTCCTGGAAAAGAAAGCCTTCCCTCTGCAAGCCCACCCTCTCTGACCCAGAACTCTGCGGGGCACCCTTGCACCCCAGGCCTGGGGCAGGAGGAGGAGCTGGCCAGTAAGGCCCCCACCGCTGGCCTTGAACCCTCACAGGCCTCACCCTTGGCCCGGCCTGGGAGCTCAGAGCTCTCCGAGTGCTGGGGTGAGGGGTGGGCGCTGCATCCCAGCGCAGCCTGTCACAGCACACAGCCTAGGCTCCCTCCGCAGCTCAGCCACGAGTAGGGGCTTGGGGGACTTCTGGCTGCTGACTGATGTTCTCTCTACTACATGTGCCGTGGAAATGGGTGTTGGCGTGTTCATCAACATGATCAAGCCCAGGGGCCTTTGCCAAAGAACCCAGAGTGTGGAACTGAATGTCTTCAGGTGGTTTTGGCTCAGCCTTCTCGTGTGGCTTTGCTGGGGGCAGAGAGGAAGACATGGAGGCGTACTAAGCATCTGCTGGGTGCCAGGGATTGCACTAGCTCCTTGGATGTGTGTCAGTTCAGTACATCTTAATAATAATCCTTAAGTATTGTTCATTTTATAAACTAGGGAGCAAACCCAGAGAGGTTCAGTAACTGCCCACATCATTCAGTTAGTAAGTGACTGTGTGGGATTTGAAACCACATCTGTCTGACTCCTGGCCACCGGCTGGCGACTGGGGGAAGCACACCGGGCCCCCCGCGCCACAGGGCTCCGTGCTGAATACTCTCCCACTGCCATCTTGGGATTCCTGGTAAATTTTAACTAGGGACCAGCTCTTTCCTTCTGCCCCAGGCCCTGTAAGTGCTGTAGGCAGTCCTATCTGTACCCCTGCAGGTCAGACCCTGCGGATACCGGGGTCTTCAGATTCTCTCTCCTGCCCCATGCCAGTTCCCAGGGGCAGCTCCTGCCCCACAGGGCTCCTGGGCCCACCGTTCTCTCCCTGCTCACATGATGGGCCTGGGCTGTCCCTGACGGGCCCAGTGACACTTGATTCATGTAGCCCAGGTCCTCTTTCTGGGATTGGAGACAGGAAGCAACGTCTGCATGGAAGGTCTTGGTACCCAGAGCCTGGCATGGCAAGAACACTCAGCTAGATGCCATCTCCCAGGGGGCAGGACGGTGAGGGGTGAGCAGAGGCTCCAGAGCAAGGCTGCACCAGGGGAAGCCCCGTCCTACTGTGTGCCCTTCGTGAGTCAGTGACTTCCAAGGGCCACAGGTTTCTCACTGAAGACCAGGGCTGAAGGCTGCCTCACCCTCCTCTGGCTAGAGGGCAGCGTAGGTGGTGGCGCATGGACACCACTTATTAGAGCCTGCCTGGAACCTCCTGAGCCCCTAACTCCCCAGTGCCTCCATTTCCCCAGTGGTGAATTAGGGATAATTGCACCGGACTCCCAGATGTGCTGCAAGGATGGCAGGCGAGGGGAGCAGGTTTGCTGCCCCTGCTAAGGGTTAAATCGCCACTCTCCCTCTCATGTTCCTTTGGGGTGGGGAAGGAAGCACCTGGAAGCCGCAGGGCAGCTGAGCCAGCCTAGGATGAGCATCTGCGGAGACTGCGGAGAGCCATGTTGTCCTATGTGCCTGAGCCCCAGGAAACAGCAGGTGGGAAATGGAACTTTTTCTAATTGGAATAAACTGCCTCCACCGAGAAGCAGGAGGCTGTGATGGTCTGGACTTAACAAGGCCTAAATGTGTCAACCGTGGAGGCTGTTGCCTGTGGTAAATATTAGGCATCCAACTCTGTTTGGTGTGGTTGTATACACTATGCTGGGAGAAAACAGTATCTCCCCATTTCCCATGGATTCGTGTTTCTCTACTTAGAAGTTTCCAGCAGCTGCTGACAGAATTGCTTTATCTGTGTGTCCATCCACCCGTCCATCCATCCATCCATCTGTCCATCCATCCATCCATCCATCCATCCATCATCTCTCACTCATCAGCTGACATCCTCGAGGTCTTACTCTGTTAGGGCAGAAAGATGAACAGTGGAGGGAGTAAGCCACAAACTGGCTGCGTTTTTTAACTGTGTTTATTTATATAAAAGTATATATATTTTATTTACCTCTAAAGGGTTCTTATTTCTGACCTTGTAGGAGTGTTCAGGGGTGTGAATTAAACAGATGTTTAATATAAAATGCTTGGATTGTGCATTGAGTAGAAGCCCAATAAACATTAGCTGAGACTTGGTATGATCAGGGAGGGCTTCCTGGAGGCAGCAGGAATTGTAGGGGGTAAATAGGTGTTTGTCCTCAAATACATAGTTACAACACAAAACTAACAAACACATGAAGCAAAGCATGGGTATGTATATAGGTATATGTAGCAAATTTAAAACTATAATAATCTACATGTAAAAACAGTTTAGGAATATTTCCTCCAATTTAGCTGTTTTTATTGAATCCCGTGAACCAGTGAACACACCAGCATCTGACTGTCAAAAGAAACACCCATGCTCATTTGCAGGAGGTCATGACTGTTAGAATTAAGTGTGTTTCTGAGCGTTTTTGGCTTAATCAAGGATTGTGGCATCTCAGACCCAACATTTATTTAGCCTTAGTCTTAAATGTTTTACTGTATAAAAATAAAAGTGGATAAAATTCTCTTAAAGTTTATGTAGGGGGATGACTGTTCAAGACTAGCAAAAATTTCCAAAAATAGAAAAAACAAAACCAAAGAAAGGAACTCTGTTAGAAGCTATTAAAGCTTAAAGTCGCTGCCCTCGGAGACAGACCGTCTCTCCTGGGGAAATGAGCTCTCCGAGAGAGACCTGGAGCCCGCCTGCTCACACACTCACCGACGGACACTGAGGATCCGTGATGAGGAGGGTGGGAAATCCCAGAGGGAAAAAGATGTCCCCGGGCCCTTTGGTCGGTTCCATGTGAAAGAAAATCAGCCGTGCGCCGTCCTAGGCGAGGGCCCAGCAGCTACAGAGTTGGCTGTCTAGGCTGAAGCTATGCACCCAGGTACATTTCAGACACGTCCAAGAAATAAAAGTAAAAAAAAAAAGCAAATATGTAAGAAAACTTAGGAGAATGTATATAATCATTTAAACAAGATAGGAAATCCAGGATTTTTAAGAGAAAAATGTAGACACGTAAAGCATACTTGTATGTAAGGCAAAAATGCTACCAACTAAAATCAGCAGATAAAATGGATTGATGAGAAATGCAACACATCTGACAGCGGCAGGATTAATGTCAGCAACTACCCCTGACGTGCTCCCAGGACGCTCTGGTAAGTCGTGAGCAGAGAGACACGCAGAGGAGGGGAAGCTGAGCAGGGCGGATGTTCACAGAAACGCGGGTCCCGAAGCCTGTTTGCTGGGGCAAGATGCTCTGTCCCAGGAGTTAGGTGAGGACTCCTCACCCATCAAAGATACACAAATAAGAGAGAGCGCCAGCCTTTCTCAGGGAGCTTCCAGAAGGGGGGTGAGTGAGCTGGGGTGGAGGATTCCCAGGGAGGAGGGCTAGCCGGCAGTGACTGCCACAGGGAAGGGACGCGCGTTCCCCAGTCCCATCCTGCTGTCTGTGCCAGGGCAGCCGAAGTGGCGGCCCTTACAGTGCTGCTGAAGGAAGTTTTCTCGCATCTGGCACTTCTGAGAGTGACAAAAACAAACACAGTGGGCAGCCAAGTGGCTGTCCGTAGACAGGGCACCACGGGAAGTGCATCCATGCTGGGGACCCTGGGCAGTCACAGGGGGGTGCTCTCGGTCCATGTGGAGGGGTTTCCACATTGCATTTTCTTAAATTCAATTTATTCAAACTAAAAAACAAAACGGCTCACCCATTTCTCCCACTGTCCACTCCCCTGCCCCTCCCTCTGGCAACTATCAATTTATTTCCTGCATCTATGAGGTTGGTTTCATTTATTTATTCATTCATTCATTCATTTATAGATTCCACATTTAAGACAGATCATAGGGTATTTGTCCTTCTCTGTCTGACTCGTTCCACTTAGCATGATGCTCTCAAGGTCCATCCATGTTGTCCCATATGGCAAGATTTCATTTTTTATGGCTAAATAATATTCTATTATATATGCATGTACATACATACATAGATACACCATACACACACGCACACGCACACCGGATTTCTTTATCTATTCATGCATTGATGGATACTTAGCTATATCTTGACTATTATAAGTAATGCTTCAGTGAACAGTGAACATATGGCTGCATATATTTTTTTTAGTGTTTTCATTTTCTTCAGATAAATACCCAGAAGTGAGATTGCTGGATCATATTGTAATTCTCATTTTAATTTTTTTGAGGAACCTCCATACTGTTTTCACCAACTTACCATTCCCACTAACAGTGCGTGAGAGTTCCCTTTTCTCTACATCCTCTCTAACACCTGTTATTTCTAGTGTTTTTGATAATAGACATTCTAACAGGTGTGAGGTGATCTCTTATCATTTTGATTTGTATTTCCCCGATGAGTTGTGATTTTGAGCATCCTTTCATGTACCTATTGGCCATTTGTATATCTTTTTGGACAAAATGTGTATACAGATTCTCTGCCCATTTCTTAAATCAAATTATTTGTTTTTTGCTATTGAGTTGTATGAGTTCTATGTATTCAGGATGTTAGCCCTTTCTCAGATCTGTGATTTGCAAATATTTTTTCCATTCAGTAGGTGACCTTTTCACTTTGTTGCTGGTGTCCTTCGCTGTGTAGAAGATCTTTAGTTTGATGTCATCCTACTTGTTTATTTTTGCTTTTGTTGCTTTTGCTTTTGGTGTCAGATTTTAAAAACCATCACCAAGACCAATGCCAAGGAGCTTACTTCCTATGTTCTCTTAGGAGTTTTATGGTTTCATGTTTTATTTTACATTCAAGTGTTCAATCCTGTTTGAATTAGTTTTTGTGTCTGGTGTAAGACTTGTTCAGTTTCATTCTTTTGCATGTGGCTGTCCAGCTTCCCCAACACCATTTACTGAAGAGACTGTCTTTTCCCCATTGTATAATCTTTATCATGATAGCTCCTTTATCATAGATTAATTGACCACATATACTTGGGTTTATTTCTGGACTCTGTTCTGTTCCATTGGTCCATGTGTTTGTTTTTATGCCAGTACCATATGGTTTTAATTACTGTAGCTTTATAATATAGCTTGAAGTAAGGGAGTGTTATGTCTCCAGTTTTGTTCTTCTTCCAGATTGCTTTACCTATTTGGGATCTCCTATGGTTTAATGTAAATTTTAAGATGGTTTGTTCTATTTCTGTGAAAAATGCCATTGAAATTTTGATAGGGATTGCATTGAATCTGTATATTGCTTTGGGTTGGATGGACTTCCTATCCATATACATGGAATATCTTTCCATTTCTTTGTGTTTTCTTCAATTTCTTTATTCAATGTCTTAGAATTCTGTGTGTGTTATGTATGTATATATATATATATATATATATATAAAATAGTGTACAGATCTTTAACTTCCTTATGTCTAGGTATTTTATTCTTTAGGTTACAACTATAAATGAGTCTTTTTCTTAATTTCTCTTTCTGATAGTTTGTTATTAGTGTATAGAAATGAAACAGGTTTTTGTGTATTGATTTTGCATCCTCCAACTTTACTGAATTTGTTTCTTAGTTCTAAGAGTATTTTGATGAAATATTTAGGTTTTTCTATATAATATCACGTCATCTGCCAATTGTGACAGATTTACTTCTTCTTTTCTAATGTGGATGCCTTTTATTTCTTTTTCTTGCCTAATTGCTCTGGCTAGGACTTCAAATACTGTGTTGGATAAATGTGGTGAGAGTGGCCATCCTTGTGTTATTTCTGATCTTACAGGAAAAGCTTTCAGCCTTCCCTTATTAAGTCTGATATTAGCTATGGGTTTGTCATAAATGCCCTTTATTATGTTGAGGTAGATTCCTATACTCTATACATGCTTGTTGAGACAGCTTTTGTATTATTAAGTGAGAAAGCAGAGTACAGAATAGGAAGTAATGTGCTCTCAGTATAAGACAAAACAAAGAAAGCATGTAGGTATTTATATTTGTGCATGCATATATGTGAGCTCAGAGAAAGATCTGGAGGGGTCCTTCTGGGATGTTTGGTTTAGTTTGGTTGTCTGGGAGTGGGCAAAGGGAAGCTTTGTGGGCAGGGGCAGCAGGGAGACTGAATTTTATAAGACACTTGGAAGGGGAGGAAGGGAGTGGGCAGCAGGGAGGGTGGCTCCCCATCACCATTCGCCGATTCACCCACAATGGTGGTCATGTCGGGGTGGTGGGATTCCAGATTATACTTCTTTTCTTATATATGTTTGCATTACTTGGTTTTTACCAGGCATAAGTGTGATTTATACAATCAGAAATAAAATAGCAAAGCTATTTTCATTGCATGAAGGAAATGGCTGTACGTTGTCAACCTCTGAGGAAAAGGCCAAGGGACTGAAATCAAACCTAATGTACATAAAGAGACAGAATATTGTAAAAGAAATATGGAAAAGGAAAGAAAAGGCTAAACTATGCTAGAACTAACCATAACTTCTAGATGTGAATCATAGGAACCTGTTCTTGGAGAGGAGCATTGTGTGGGAAATGCATGTTACACTGTGAACAGGGCACTGAAGGAGACTGGGGCCATGGTGGGCACACTGAACACTTACAATGACACATTGTTAGTCACTACTGACTTCTGTGGAGACACCCTGTGTCAAGACCCAAACAGGGAACCAGCGTGAAATATGTAGAACAGAGAATCAGTTACATGGTGATGGGTGAGGGCATGGAGCCCTCCAGAGACACTGAGGCAGCATAGAGCCCTGGACTGCGGGGTGCACTGCCATGTCGAGAGCAGAGGGATGAAGGGAGACCGTAGTGTCCCTGAAGCTCAGGAGCTGTTCCCCTCCCCACCCCAGAAGGGGCCACAGTCAGGGCGGCCTGTCCTGCATGAGCTGGAGCCAGGAGGAGGCAAAGACAGACACGGAGGGGAGAGGGGCAAATACCCCAGCTTCTCCCTGAGGCCAGCAGGAAGTAGGCTGACAGACGGCCTGGGATAGGTGGCCTGTAGGGGTCGGGCTCCCATGACCCGGAGCAGAGCTGGGCAAGGAATAGATTTGGGGAGAAGCAGGAGAATGGCTGGCTGGTGTAGCCATGAAAATATTTTCAAGTCCATTCTCATTGCACAGACAGGAGGAATTGACGCAGATGCTGATGGCGCTCATCATGCCCACTTCCCAGATGGGAAAGTGAAGCTCCGAGAGGGCAGGACAAGCACCAGGAGGAGAGGGCCTTGCTGGCGAGGAAGGCTGCAAAGGACCAGGGGAGGACAGGGCGCGTGGGGGGCCAGGGAAGCCCGGCTCACCCTCCAGGCCGTGACCCCGTTCAGCTCCGGGGAGCGGGCTCTGCGTGGCGCAGCCCCCCTGCCCCGACGGCTGTCCTGGGGACGGCACCGACGCCCGAGGGAGCTCCGGCCAGGCGGCAGGCCCAGCGCCTATGGGGCTGGGAGGGTCTGGCCCCTCAGTTCCAGAGTTGCCCTTCCAGGCCACAACCTCTGGCCAGGCAGCCACCATCACTGCTTCAGGGACTGCGAAATTACATCTCTCTTAAAATTCTCTTCTCTTTTTTTTAATTGCCATGACTAGAATAATTCCAGTTTATCTTCTCTTTCACCCTTGACAGTGAATTTAATATTTAATAGACTGTAACTGCAATGCCTCTAATCTTTAAATACCATGTTTATTTGCCTTATTAGCATGGACGCAATTTTGGAAGAAAGTGTGGAGATGTCTTGTGAAGTGGGTTTCAACCAGCAGGCTGCTTGGCTTAGCGGCACTGCTGTGTCCACAGTCTAGATTGAAGCTGGCATGGATGCAGAGGCCTTCCATTCCCGTGGGGTCGCAGGACCCCACTGTAGTGTGGGAATGACAGCGGAGACTGAGCAGATGGGAGGGGGCCAAGGCTTCCCCATGGAATGTTCTGGAGTCCTGTCTGGCCTGCTTGAGGGCCTGAGACAGGACCGGTGCCTGTCAGCAGCTCTTGTGTGTGTGGTGACTTCCTGGCCCTGCCACCTATACCTCAGTCACCAAGTCGACCAGTCAGCTGGGGTTGAAATCTAAAATGTCCTAGCTTCACAATACAGGCCCATTCCAGATCCCTGGAATCCAGGGACAAGGAAGCCAGGGAGGAAATGTGCCCATCCTAGGAGCGCCGTGACCCGTAAATGCAGCCTGGGTGTCCCAGCTCAGGGCCTTTGCACGTGCTGCTCTCTTTCCTGGTACCCATGTTGACTGACCCCTGGATGCATTCCGGTCTCTGATCCAAGGTCACCGCACCGGGAGAGCACCCTGGGCCACTCTGCCTGACAGCCCCCCGTCACCCTTACTCCTTACTCTTTTATTCGCAGTACATAGTACTCCCTGACATTATACATTTGCTCCATTTATTTATCGTCTGCCTGCCCCTCTAGAGCATCAGATCCCTGGGCTCAGGAGCCGTGGAAGCCGCTACCCACCAGGAAGGGGTGAAATCGGAATCAGGTCTCCCGCTTTCCCTGTGGCCCAGGAGAGGTGGCCATGCACTGTCCCCAGACCTTCCTGGCCTGGGACATCTGCTCTTGAGATGAGATGTCTGCTTAGGAGAGGGGGATGTGGGAGGGGGTGAATGAAGGAGAGAATGGCTCACACAGACAACCAGAGACACATGGAGGGACCGGCAGACCGAGAGAGACAGGGACAGAGCTACACCCCTGGAGAAGCTCTCAGAGACAGAGACGGAGTAACGATACACGCAGATACTGACACGAGAGAGAAGGGACGGAATTGGAGGTACCTAAGGAGAGTCAGGGACCCCCACCCGGAGAGAGACAGAACGACGGGCTCCGGGCAGGCGTTCCTGCAGGTACTGAGTGGGGCACCCCTGGAGGCCACCAGTGCCACCGGGGCCAGGAGAAGAGCGTGAGCAGGGCTGGTGTCTTCATTTGCTGAGAAACTGAGCTCCTCCCTGTCACTCTGTCTGGAGTCCCGGTGTCAGCCCTCCGCTGCTCCCGCAGATGCTCAGACGCAGAACATTCGACGAGCTTTGGCCTGGCCCGTCTCCAGTTAGGAGTCTGTCCTCAGGAAAAAATCTTAATGGGGAGGAAAAGAGCTCTGATATCATGCCAGGGCCCCGATGGTACATGGTCGTCTTGAGCAGGTGCTCGCAAGGGCACATTGTTGAGATTCGTGATGCCCTCCCACCTGGCAGCACTGTGGGTCGCACAGATTCATTCGTGTGCTTCCCGTGAAGGACACCATGAATGGTGTACCGGCATTTAAGACAGGAAGGTTGAGTCACGCTCCGGATTCAACCCAGTAACAAGCCTGGCATCTAGGAGATGTGACAGGGGCATAAACAGGCATCAGAGATGAGCAGCTTGCAGGCAGGGCAGGTCCTGGCAGAGCATCTCCAGGGCCCCCCACCACTCAGCACTCATCAACGCCTCCTGGGCTGCCAGAGGGCAGAGGCTCTCCAAGGCACGTCCGTGTCCCCGTCTGGAGGCCCATCGGATCAGACACACAGCAGGTACCAGTACAGTGGGCGTGGGCGTTGGATAAAGGCAGGGAAGGAAGGAGATGTGGGAGGATGGGTGGGTGGGTGGACAGACAGACAGTCACTGAGGGAAGCAGATGGGAAATGTCCCTAGAGGGCTGGGGGTGTCCAACCAGAACAGCCCCAGAAAACCACAAGGCCCACTCACTGGTCCACAGCTTGGGCCCACGGGAACCTCCCCCCGGAACTCAGCCCTCCCAGACCCCATCCTCACTGCTGCCTTAGAACCTGCCCCCTGGCTTTCCGAGGGCAGCACCTGCGAGGAAGTCTGCCCCAGCCCTTGCCGTGGCCCATCGGGCCGTGGCCACCTTGCTCTTCGACGTTACTGGGGGGACCAGGCCCCCCCTTGACGAGCGCTCACGTGGCTGTGGCTGTTCTGTGAGCCCCGCTGGAAGTGCGGGACCCCACGTCTCTGTAAAGCCAGAACTCCGGCCCGTGGGGAGATTCTCTTCCAGCATGTGAGCCTGTCCTGCAGGCACTGCCACTCAGGGACCGGGGGTGGGGGTCACAGCAGGTGCTGGAACCTCGTTCTTCCCTTTCTGCGGAGGATTCCCACCCCTCCCTCCAGGCTGCAGGGAGCTGAGAGGCTGTAGGTCAAGCCCGCGGCACAGCTCCCGGGGCACAGGAGGCCCTGACAGACCGTAACCACGGCCTTCTCTGCCGACGGGAGGGGAAGGCCGTGGGCTGCAGGATGCGGCAGACCGGGGTGCCCGTGCCTGTCTGTCTGCTTGCTGTGGGATTCCAAGCGAGTCACTCAACCTCTCTGAGCCTCGGTTTTCTAGTTTCTAAAATGGGGTCCTACACAGTCAAACTCAAAAGAGCGCTTTGGTAAAACGTAAGATCCATGATTCTTTAAAGATGCTTCTGCCGCGGACACGTGGGAGTTGCGGCCACAGCCTCCTGGCCAAGGTCACGGAGGGCTCCACTGGCAGGAGCTCCCCCGGAGAGAGGACAGGCTTCAGCTCGGCTCCGGGACTGATGGACTCACGTTCTCCCTTCGCACGGCCTGGAGCTTAGGGGGCCCACTCACAGCCCAGCCTGGACACATGGCCTCTGCGGCTGGCCAGAGCTGGGGACCGTGGCCGCTGTCTGGCATGCAGCCAGGGTGCTGGGGGGCCCAAGGGGACAAGGTGAAGGGGGAGACAGCTCCTGCCGGTGGGATGAGGTTCCCCGGCCCCGGTGACAGAGCCCCATGGGCCCCCACGGGGACAGAGCCCAGCGTGACCCAGTGTCCTGTGGTCCTCCTTCCCCACCAGGCCCCTCTCCTCAGACCCATGGGTGGAAAAATCAATTCTGCGTGCTTGCTAAATGACGGGGCTTTTCTGAGAATGGCTTAACTCATCATTTTCATGCGCTTTAAGGCATCTTGTCATGATTTAACTCTCAAATGGGATTCTTAAGAATTGAAGATGTATGTTCTGCCAATTTCCACCCGCTTTGGTTTCCTTGCCTGCAGAGCTAAATGCACGTAGTTATTACAGGTGCCTGCAGGAGGAGGTGAGGGACAGGCCGTGTGGGGAGGGCGCATTAGGGGGGTGCGAATGTGGGCAGCTGCTGGCCGGAGTTTTACTGTCATTTATTGCCATCATGGAAGTCATGTGGGCACCCATCATGTTAGCACATTTTTACCAGCTGTCTGCTGGGGCTGGGGCCGGGGTCACCGAAGTGGGGTCCGCGGTCTTGCAGCTTTCACAGTGCCACAGGGGCCAGGGGACAGACCCACAGTAGCAGTCTATAGCTGATGTCTGGGGCTGGGGGTGCCAGCTCTGTGGGGCCAGCATGGGCCCAGACCAGGACCCACCTGTTGGCCCTGGCCCATGACCCAGGTTGCTGCTCAGGGCAGGGGGTCGGGGAGGAGGCATAAGCCGGTATCCCCTTGGGGGAAATGAAACTTGACCCTGGCTCAGACTTGACACAAACCCCAAGAGAGTGTCTGTGATGGGGTCTTCAGGGCAAGGAGATGCAGCAGCTCCCTAGGGTGAAAAGTAACCAGACACCAGCGCTGTCCTCCCAGGAGCTGACCTTCTAGAAGGGAGACAGAAAATAAATCCACAAAATGCATGTGTAATGTCAGGCAGCAATATGTACTGTGGATCAAAGCCAAGCAGTAGGGGGCAAAGAGCCCTGGAAGGGCTGTTTCAGCCTGAGTCACCCAGCACAGCTTCTCATTTAAGTGACATTTGAGCAGAGCCTGGAATGCAATGAGGACTCGGGCCACATGGATGTCTGGGAAGGAGAACAACAAGTGCAAAGGCCCTGAGGTGGTCGGGCCCAGGCTGCATTTCCTGGGCCACATGGCCACTGCTTCATTCTTTAAGCAATGATGTGACTACGCATATGAAGTATTGCCCCCAGAGAAGCTCACCCTAGCCTTAAGTGTCCAGCGTATGTTTGGGGGTTAACTTTGTAACTGACTTTAGTCCCCAGCCCCTCCAGAGGTAAAGCTGATACCAGCTGGCCCGAGACCCCCACCACAAATCACATTGTTAGCTTAGACTATCGGGCTGGCCCACAGTCTCAGGCAAACAACAACTCTTACCCGGCAGGGTCTTTCAAGAGCTTAGAGATGACCTTCGAGGTGCCAATCAAGGGTCAAACCTTCCTTTGGAGTGTGCAAGGTTTGGACAACCCAGACCTGCTGAGTTAACCCCTTGGTGCTCAGTTGCCGAATGCCTCCTGCTTCTGTAAGGGGTAGGCAGAGGTGGATGGGGAGGAAGGCCGGCTGCACTCTGAGCTGGCCACGGTGCTGGCAGGTGCGAGCTGGTCACTTCATTTAACCCTTGTGACGACCCTGGGTAGAAGGCGTGTCCCCACTGTACAGAAGGGACACCTAAGCTCCAGTAAGTTGAGCTCAAGGTCACTGAGCCAGTGGCATGAACCTGACACCATGCCCCCTCCATTTAAGCATGACACGGGCCACGGCTAAAGACTCCTTGGGAAAATGCTTTAACCCCGGAGGCGTGGAAGGCGATGGGCTGGGGGAAGGTGTGCCCTCCCCAGAGCTCAGCCACCTGCTGGCCCAGAGGGGCGGTGGAGTGACCAGACTGCTCTGCAGGGCCACCCTGTTGCACAGTCTTAGAGAGCCACCCACCTCCCAGAGCCAAAGCCCTGGGCCCCGTGCGCCGTCTCCCAGAGTGCTGGAGGCGGCGGGCTCTGGGGGCTTCTGGGGGGCCATGGAGCTGCATCCTCTGCAAGTTGGATGAAGGATGCCCAGATACCTGTCTGTCCTGCCAGCACCCTGGAGCCTGTGGGCAGACGTTACTGCCAAGTACCTGTGGCCAGCAACATGAGCCTTTATTTACTTATTCTTTCTTTGTAATCTCCAAACTTCACCCGATGAATCTCGAAGATGCCTTTGGTGCGTGTAAGGTGGGAGGGGTTCCGTTCCATCTTGTTTTCTTGACCGCAGGTCAGAGCGAGGGACCATCTAACCTCTGCCCTGCAGGTGTCTCGCTGACACAGCCTGACGTCACCTAGACAAAGATACATTGCTTGGGGCCAGGAGACCTTGGTCAAAGTCACCCCTCAGCTACTGACTGCTGTGAGCGAGTGCCTGCCCTTTCCTGGGCCTGTATCCTATTCAGGGGAGGATATGAGGAGGCCGGAGGCGTCGGGTCAGCTGTACCCACAATGGTGCCTGAGCACCGTGTCATTCATTCACTCCTGCATCCATTCAACCAGTGTTTACTGGCACTCACTTCCTGCCAGGTGTTGGGCCAGTTGCTGGCCAGACACAGCCTGGCCTTTAAGGAGCTGTCAGGTGGGTCAAGGAAACAGAATCCATTCATGGTGGAGCAGGTGCCCCAGGGAGCTGTGGGCATGGAGGAGGGGAGCAAGGGGTCCCCCGTGGGGGCACAGGGAGGCTCAGCAGATGACTCGTGTCTCGTCACCACCTTCTGGAGGCTCTGCCTTGAGTGAGGCTCTCCTCGCTGGGCCCTGCTTCTGCCCTGTGCAAAAGGGGTAGTTGACAGCATCCCCCTTGTCTGCCCTCCCAGGCCTGCCCCTGGGCCTGCTGTTAGGGATTCTTGGTTTATTCCGAAGGTGCTAGGGACCCATTGGAGGCTGTTCAGAGGGAGAATCACAGGACTTGGAAGAGCAGACTAGTGTAGGCTGAAGGAAGAGGAACGTGGGGCCAGGCCGCTGGCTGGCTGGCACCACCTGCAGGTTCTATCAGCTGGGAGACACAGGCTATGTGGCAGGGGGCCAGGGGGTTGCTCACTACCCCAGTGGGATGCCTGTGTGCATATGCAGGTGATGGGGGCAGGGCCCCAGGAACACATGTGTGTGGGGAGGGGGTGCTTCCTGGGAAGACAGCATGCCCCCGAAGGAGTGGGACATGCCCATCTCCTGCCCGCAGCTGAGCCATGGAGGGAAAATTCCAGGTGCACGCAGAGCCTCAGCCTCCTTCTCTGGGGGTTTCTGGCTCCCCCCCACCTGCCATAATTGTGGGTGTGGATCAGAGAAGTCTCTCCTCTCACGCCGTTTGCGAAGCAGCTGCTGGCAAGGAGTGGGGTGAGTATGGGGGGGCAAAGTCCCACAGCCAGACTGTGGGGTTCAGAGTCAGCTCCCCACGCCTCTCTGTGCCTCAGTCTCCTCCTCCAGAAGATGGGATGGTGGTACTTGTCCTCACCCTCCAGGGTCCGGGAGGGTTAAACAAGATGATACATGCAAAGTGCTTAGCCTGGAACGTGACATGCAGAGAATAGCAATGATTATTTCCATCACCATTGCTGAAATCACAAACAAGGTAAATCTCAGAGTTACTGGCTGGCCTTTCCCAGGCCCCAGATCAGAAAAGGATGGAGGCATGTCGCAAGCCCAGCTCTCCCAACTTCAACCAGAGTGGGTGTCACAGGGCCTCCCACTGGGGAATGAGAGGCCAGGTGCGCGGAGAAACCCGGCACTGGAGAGCGTGTCCTTAGGGACACAGTTTGGAAATGGAAGTGTGTGGGCCACTGGCTCAACTATTCAGTTACATCAGCCTTTGCTTTGTGCCCCGTGAACTTTTGCCTTTAAAAAATTTCAACCCGATAGCCCCAGTTTCATGAGTTAAATCCCTTCTTTGATGTTTACTGAGATGGGAAGTTGTCGGTGTCGATATGTCTTTGCTCCTTAAGACTTCATTTCTGTGCTGTGTACGGAGCTATTCCTCTTAACACCTTGAAGAAGAGGTGCCTCCCAGAGCACCCCAGTCTCGTCTGCTGACATCTCTTTACATTTTTTCCTCTTCTTTAAAAATGCTCAGTGTATCATTTGGGCTGCCTTTCGCAGAAACTGGGTATAGTCAACAGTTAGTCAAAAAAATCAATTTAGAGTGTCAGATTCTGTAATTCAGGAATTGGCACATAAAAAATTACCATTTTATGTGAGGACCCCCTAAGAAGAAATGAGCCCCCTTATTTTTTGAAATAATTGCATTAGAATTTTCTTAATGTAACTGAATAGTTGAGCCAGTGGCCCACACACTTCCATTTCCAAACTGTATCCCTAAAGACACGCTCTCCAGTGCATCCGACATTTTCCTGCATCTAAGAAAATGCTTTTAAAAAGCCACGCTGAGGAGTCTGCTCCTGGGACTAAACCCTAGGGAATAATCCAGGATGTGTTAAAAGTAATGAAGATGTTGTTGGGAAGGGCAGAAGGGCTCTGGTGACAGCAATAAATAGAAAAAGCACGTTTCCCAAGCCCACGGCACGCAGGCACTCAGTGTCCGTGGAAAGGCTATCAAAGTCCAGCCTAACGGAGGCCCCGTCAGTAACACCACGTGCCCTGGATGGACTATTACTCAGCGAGCAGACACGCTGCCTGGTTCGGTGCAAAAACCAGAACAGAATCTGCCCTCGCGTTGTGACTGCGACACTGTAAATATATTCCCACGGGGACAGTGGTGTAGCAAAATAAAAGGGACACGCGATGGTTGCAGTACTGTCTTCTTTCCTCGTTATTGTCGGGGCTGTGTTCTGTCGTTTCACTCCATTATTTTTAAATGATTCCAAGAAGGGTAGAGGCTATGTTGGCATGTTAGGAAATTTTAGTGTGTGTGGATCATTAACATCAGAAATGTTCCTCGGGGTAGGTGCCAGGTCAGAAGGGCAGCCTACCCTGGCCCAGGTCCTAAACGGCTAGCATGCCACGCCGGGCCCCTCTGGGCTTGCTTCTCCCACCCAACTCCTGCTGGGATTCCGGGCCGACCCTCTTCCATGGCTGAGGCGGCTGCTGGATCGCAGAGCTATTCAGAGCTGCGATATCTGGTCTGTGGCAAGTCTATTTGCGATATTATTTGTCTTATTCTATTCGGGCATTTTCTATTTGAAATGACACTTCTGGGCTTTAGAGGGGCCTGGCCTCCTCCCAAATGGATCGGTTTGCTGGGAGAGCACGCACATCAGTGTGTTTCACCCTGGACAGCAGGAGGGAGGGGCTGGCCTCCGGCAGGGCCTAGTCCTGGCAGGTGACTGGCCTGTCGCGGTCACCGAGGTGCTTGTGTGTCCTTCCTGACAGAATCGAAAGCACCCAGTGCTGCTTCCGCAAGTCCGTCCACTCCCCCGCTGCACCAGGGTCCCCAGAGACTCGCCCTCACCTGGGCATAAGCCCAGCCTGGCCCTCCAGACCCCCGTCAGATACAACTTCCCCGATTAACACAGAAGACACAGCAACATCCTGGCTGGTCCCTGGGGTGCTTCTCAGTGAGCCGCCCTCCGTGTCAAGGGCAGCTTGGCCTCGCCTGCAGCCTGTGGACACTCCAGGCAACACCTCCCTGCTCTGCGCCTGCTGCGGCTCACGCCCCTGCTTTTTCCCTCTGTGGTGTGGGCTGGCGGCAGCCCGGTCAGCGTGCCCAGCTGAGGTCTTGCAGAGTGGCTGTAGAGCTCTGGTGGTTATAATCCAATTCTAAAGACCCCACCAGTTGGGAAATCAACCATCGCAAAGGCCCCATCTTGTGTCCTTTAAAGACCTCCAGAAACAAAACATCTAGAACCACAGTGGCCTACAGAGCTGGAAGCCAGTAGAAGGTGCACAGCCTGGAGCCAGTCAGATGCAGTCGAGCTTCATCCTTTACGAGCCCGGGCACGGGACTTACCTGCTTGCAGCTGAGTTTGCCCCTTGCACAGCAAGAGTCCTTCATGGGACCACACGGGTGGGCACCGCCTTTCACACCTGTGGCGGTTTTCCAAGCTAGCCAGTAGGAGCCGGGCGGGAGTCGGGGGCTCCTCTGCACGAGGGGGCAGGGTGAGAGCTGAACATGTCTCCCTGCCAATAAAATAATTATAGACTATGAAAATGGTTTAATTAAATCATTTTTTTAAAAAGTGACGATGTATAAACACTCAGCAATTAAGCAGCCGATTTGCAAAGAGTGATTTTCCAACTGTGCTTGCCTTCCATGTTTCTATTTGCCTGTTTATAGAGCCTGGCTTTTATTTTTAATTTGAATAAATGTGGCTTGGAATGATCACTCTCTGAGTCGCCAGATGCCATGCAGCTAGAAGAACTTGGAAGCGGTGAGGAAACAGAGCGCCGAGGAAGGTCACCCAGAGGGGTCAGTGTGCCTCACTCCCCTACCCCTCTCGTCCTTCCTCTGGACACTCAGCCCACCGATTCGGATCCTGTCCGCAGAGGAGAGGGGCGTCTGTCCCTAGTGTGCAGGTTCAGGGCTCACCAGGACAGCTATGGGATGGGTGTGTGGCCAGATCCACCGCTCAGACAGAATCCAGTCCAATCCTTACCATTTCCCTGGGAGGCTGTTGCTGGAGAAGCCTGCTCACCGGCTCCCTGAGCACCCCCACAGCAGTCCTGGGAGCACTCCCTGAGCTCCAGCTGTGTGTCTGGCCCATGGATTCCCGTGTGGTCTCGGTGACCACTGTCCTCACTGCATCTCCGTGATCCGCATGCACACACTTCAGGGAGAAGAGGCACACTGGGTTCAGAGTTGGCCAGAGGGCCCTGGGTTATGACCTGCCCCCTGCTGACCAGCTGGACACTGAGGCACATCACCCTGTGTCTACCAGACTTGCTCAGGGCAGTAAAGCCCTGAGTGGACCGCAGCCAGGCGGTAAAGGAGGTGGGGACCCGACTGGCCAGGTTGGAGCAGGCCTTCCCTCTCTCTGCTCAGCCCACCCCGAGGTCACTGCTCAAGCCGTCTTCTGCTGACCTTCTCCTCCGGCAGTTCTTAGATTGCGTATCGAGCGTCAACCCCAGGCCGCATCCTGGCACCTGGCACCGAGCTGGCCCCTGGTAGATGGACGGCCGATGCTGGGGGGCTGATCGGGAACGCCGACAGCCTGCCCCATCACCAGGGTCCCGTGGAGCCTCGGTCCCCATTGTGCTGCCCTGATCTCTGAAGGAACTTTGCCCCCAAGCCCACGCCCCTGAATCCTGCCCACGCACCCTATTCTTTCTGGGGCCCAGTTAGGGGAGGGATAGCAGAAGGGGGCTTTGCTTCCCTGCTATACACTGACCAGCCGTGAGCTCTGTGTCTTCATTTCTTCATTGGCAAATAGGAGCTAGGATGCGTATCCAGGAATGTGGGGAGATCTAAACCAGACTCAGGATGTAAGGCATCTGATGCAGACTCACCCTTGTATACCGTAGGTGTTTAATAAACGCAACGGCCTGCGGTGGGTTGATAGATGCCCCCCACCCCAAATCCATGTCCACCTAGAACCTCAGAATGAAGCCTTACTTGGTTGGATATAGGGTGTTTGCTGAAATCATTCAGGACTTAGGGTGGGCCCTGCATCCCATGATGGGTGTCCTTACAAGAGGGAAATGTGGACACAGGGACACACAGGGAGGCCAGGCGAGGGTGGAGAAAAGGCTTATCGTGTGAATATTTGGGGGTCAGTATGCCCACTTCTCCCCCTCAGCACCTGTGCCCACAGTCCCAGGCCAGGAGCCCCCCTGCTGGACTCGGTTCGGACCCCCTGAGCCCCACTGGCCACCAGCACAGGTGCGGTGACTACAGTCCGAGGGTGGCCCTTCTCCCAGGGTCTCCAGCTTGGTGAGCGCCCAGCACAGATGACCCTCCTCCCAGAGAGGAGAGAAGCCCATCCTCTCGGGGCCTCCCGACAGCCCCAGCCACCCCGCTTGCAGCCGGGCGTGGGAGGAGTGGGGGAGCCTCCAGGCACTTCCTCGGATGCACCACGAGAGGCGGACACCGTACAGCACCACAGCTGTCTTCTGCTTCCGTTCCTCAGAATAAATCTTCACGATGCAGACAGCATCCTGCTAGCCTTGGTCATTTATTTGAATTTGAGAAACTTGTGTCCTGAGGAAATCATGAGGTGAAGTGAGGACACTTGAGTCGCTCACCGGAAAAATCAAGGTCCGGGCCAGAGATTTCCCGGAGCACCTGCCTCGGGGGAACAGGAGCCCCACAGCCCCCCTCAGAAGGGATGTTGGGGGGCTGGCCAACAAGCAGGGATACTTGAGGGGTGGCTGCAGGTTAAGGGTGTGTGACCACAGCCTTTTCTGCTCACAGGGGCCTCAGGGACCCCTGATTCCAACCCTCTGATGTCTCAGAGTGGGGGACTGATGCCCGCACCCTGAGGGGGCTTCCTGGGCCTGACCTGGGCCCTGAGCCCGCCCAGCTCGCGGTGCCTGTAGCCCCACAGGGCCGCTCGGCTCCCCCGGCCCTGCTCCAGCCCTGGCCGGTCCTCGAGCCCTGACCCACGGGCTTGGGGGGTCAGGTGAGCGTGCTTCCCCGAGGGCTGCCCCCCTGAGCCTAGCCCCTCACCTCCCCCAGGCCGCGCCTCCCCCCCCCCAGCAGTATCGCTCCACCTTCTGTGTCACCTGGGTTTAGCTGCCATCTCCTCCCTAACCTGGCACCTCACGCATCTCCACATGGTGCTGATTCCACATCCCGGTGAGTGTCCTGCCCCTCACCTGCCCCCCACGTGCCCCGTCACCTGTATTGCCACCAGTTACAGCAGTCCTGGAATAGCAGGGATGAGCTCCTAGGGCCCGTGCTTGGACCCCGGCGCCGGCTAACTCTTCCTGCAGTCATGAAGCTGATCCCTAAGATTGCACTTTCTGGAGGGGGACATAGACCTGTCCCCTCAGGACCCTGGTTCCCCCTTCCAAGGCCACCCTCAGCCTGCGCCCAGACCATGGAGTCCATTAGAAATAAAATGCCAGCCACGTGTGGAGTTTCAGATGCTCATTAAAAAGTAGAAGGAAATGGGTGACACGGAAAGGCCTGGAGGAACCTTATCACAAAGTGAGACCACCAGCCTGAAGGCCACACACCGCATGCTTCCCACACAGGACATTCTGGAAAAGGCAGAGCTGTGGAGGCCATGAAGGATCAGGGGTCGCCATGGCTGGGGGGAGACGAACAGGCCGAGCACGGGGGGCCTTTTAGGGCCAGGAGGCTGCTCTGTGTGCTGCGGTCATGGCACATGTGGCACGACGCACGTGTCCAAGCCACAGGATGCACAGCACCCAGAGTGGCCCCGATGTGAGCTGTGGGCTCTGGGGATGATGATGGGACAACCCTGGGTCACCGATGGTGGCAGACATCCCACCCTGGTGGAGGTGCAGGTGGCCGAGGAAGGCATGTGCGTGTGGGGCAGGGGGGTGGGAAAGCTCTGGACCTTCTCTCAGCTTTGCTCTGAACCTGAAACCGCTCTAATAAAATTAACTCCAGCAGTTAAAAAAGAAACAGGTGAAATTAATCTTAATAGATTTTATTTAACTCAGTCTTCATTGGCAAATAGGAGCTAGGATGCGTACCCAGAAATGTGGGGAGATTTAACAGTCTATCCAATATATTATGTCAACATTAACCAGTATAAAATTATGATGAAACATTTTACATTTTTTATATATGAAGTCTTTGAAGTTGGCATGTGTTTTGCACATACAATGTTCCTCAATCTGGATGAATTCACAAGCACCACGGGACATTCAGAGAGCTCCACCGCCGTGTTGTGAGCAGGTGCTATGTTAAATCAGGGACCTCGAGGTGGGGGGTTTCCTTGAATTTTCCAGGGAGCCCTGTATAATCCATCGCAAGGGTGCTTACAGGTGGGAGCCCGGGGGAGCTGTGACTGCAAAGGCGTAAGGACGGGGTGGTGGCGGGGGGGACGGAAGGGATGCCATTGGAAGGCGGAGGGGGGGCCCGGAGCCAGGACTTCGGGGTGCCGCCAAGAAGCGGGAAAAGGAAAGGAAAGGGGCGGTTCCCCCAGAGCTTCCAACACAGGCGGACACCTCGGTTTTAGCCGGTAAGTCCCATGAGACTGCTGACCTCCAGGGCGGCGGGGTAGTAAGCCTGGCTTGCGTTAAGCCACTCGCCTGTGGTGGTTCCGTCACAGCAGCCACTGGAAATACCTGCTCCCTGAGGAAATCCATCCGCCCAGCCTCCGCTCGCCCTCCTCTGGGCCTGTAGCCAGTGGGGACCCCCTCAGGGACAGGGCTGGGGCGTGAGGAGGGCTCGGACGGGGTGGGGGGTCGAGATGTTGGGATGGAATGCAAAGGATTTAGGAGGAAGGGTCAGCAAGGAGGGGGTGGGGTGGCAGACTGGGTGGGTGGTGGGGGCAGCTGGGGGCAGGGGAGTTGGGGATGGACCCGGCCAGGTCGCTCTGACCACCTCCTTGGAGTGTCACAGACACGTGGTGTCATCGCCCACCTGGAATTACCCGTCTGCTCTCTGTCTCACCAGCTAGCCTGTCCCTCTGTGGGGCAGGGTGGTGTCTATCCTGCTCACCATGGGCAGCAGTGGCCAGCACATAGTAGGTGTTCAGTAAACATATGTGGCGTGAAGGGATTTGAACAAGTGTGGAGCTTAGAGCATAAAGGGAGCAAATGTGGGCTGGAGGGAGTGAGGCGGGCTGGAGGCGGGGCGCTGGGGGCTGAGGGCAGTTGGGGGATTCGCCTGGTCCTGCAGGGGAGGAGCTGCTGATGCCAGGGAAGCAGGCGTGGGGCTTGGGTTTAGACGGATGCTGTCAGTCTGCTTCCAGAGGAGAGGGCGGGGTGTCCTGTCCCCAGGGCCTGTGTGCCTGTCGCTCCCTCTGCCTGGAGGGCGTGTCTGTGTCTTCTGGCCCCTGACAAAGCCCCGCACACTGGCCGCCTGTAAACAATGAAGTCTATGGTCCACAGGAGGGTGGGAGCCTGGGACCAGGGTGCTGGCAGGCTTGGGGGAGAACCTGCTGCCAGCCTGCATCCCAGCTCCTGGCGGCTCCTCACCGTCCCTTGTCAGGCCCGTCTGCACGGCATCCTCCCGGAGTTTGTCTAGATCTGCCTCTCCGTAGGACGGCAGTCACTGCTTAGGGCCCACCTGGCTCAGGTGACCTCATCTTACCCTAATTGCATCTGCAGCAACCTGTTTGCAAACAAGGCCACAGTCACAGGTTGTGAGAGGACACGGATTCTAAGAGGACCTTACTTGGCCAGGCAAGCAAACGGCTTTCCCCCAGCCAGGCGTGCCGCCCGGCCTCCCTTCATCCCACTGCCCTGCACCCCCACGCTGTTTACTCTTCACAGCACTGGGTGCAGTTTTATTTCTGCTTATTTGTCTCTCCCCTCCTCTCCCCTCCCCTCACCCCCTGAACTGTAGGGTCCTGGGTAGCCAGGCCTTGGTCCCACCGGCTCCACGTGCAGGTGCCTTCGGGTGAGCGGTGTGAGCAGGTGTGAGCGGGGTTCAGGGAGGGGGCTGCGTCCCTGGGAGGCGGAGGGTGTGAGGAAACGAGGGAAGGGGTGGGTCCTCAGGTGCGGGAGGTGGGACCGGTCCACAGGGCTTGGACTGGCTTGTCCAGCGGGGAGGGAGAGAGGAGGCTGCGCGCATCAAGCTCCTAAACACGCCGTTTGTTTCTGCGGGGCTCTGAAATTTCCTGGGCCTCTGCATCGATCCTCTGCTAAGGGGCCTCTGGCTCTCTCCTTCCCGAAGAAAATCAATTCTCCGAGGTTGTGAGTTTTGCCTAATCACCCCTTGGGGGGCCTGCTTTGTTCCCTCCCTGGGAAGGCCGAGGGCAGTCGGGGACCCTCTCCCAGCCACCCTGGAAGGGGGTGGGCCCCTGCTGGACTCCCCTAGCAGTCAGGGGACAGGGGCTACTCTCTGACCCGGCCTGAGAAGGACCTTGTGACCCTGAGGACTGGGTGGGACCTGACCTCTGAGGACATGGGCACATGTGGCCACTAAGCCCCCAGGCAGTAAACACGCCCATCTTCCGGGAGCCTCTGGTTCACTGAGGTTTAGAGGAAATCCGCGGAGGGGGCCTAAGAAGCTCCTTGTGGGGAGGGGTGTTTATGCTAAGCAGCTCCAGGCCTCCCCACGGGGCCCCCTGGCGACAGAGGGGAAGGGGCTGCTCAGGCCATCCGGTGCTGAGGTCTGGGAACAGGATCCAAGCCCTTCCCCCTCGTGTAAGTGGGGGCACTGCCCACCCACAGCCCGGGGCTCAGCTCCCTCTCCTGTCCCTGTCCCCACCTGGGGCTGAGCTCCCCAACCTGCTGGAAGATGGGCGAGCTCCAGGGGACCCCTGCAGCCGAGCGTGTCTGCAATGGGGTGGGGAACGCTGCCCCCGGGCCTGGCTGCGCTCCAGCTCCCGGCCACGCTCTGCGTTCACAGCACATCGATGGGGTGATAATAAGGAGTCTGGTTTCAGGGTCACTGGGACTTTAAGCTTCAACCTGGAATTAATTCCATGTTCTCATGTGTGGGTTGTTTCCAAACAGCAGACATGAAATCGCCCTTCTCTCCCTCCTGCTGCTGCAGGCCGGGCTGGGGCTGGGCGGCTCGTGGAGATGCTCTTCTGCACCCTCACGTTCCTGGCAGGGAAGTGGGCCCACAGGCGGGGTGGGGCTGGCCCAGGGTGGCCCTGAGGAGCCCTGGCCTCTCCGTGAGCCAGGGGGTGTTGGCACTCGCTGGCCAGCACAGGGCCTGGGCGCTGATTTCCAGCAGTGCCTGGGGTGTCTGCCCCGGCCTGGGTGCCGGAGCCCTCAGCCCCCGGCAGGGCTATGGACAGGTGGCCAGGGCCCAGGGAGGGACATGGCCAGGCACACCGTCCACTAGGAGGCCTCAGCGCGGTGGGGACATCCTATAGAGCAGACAGGACGCCAGCTGTGTGGGGGGCAGGCCAGCACTCGTGTTCTGAGCCGGCCACTCGTGAGTGAGGTGATGCCAGGCAGGAACCCACTTGCTCAGAGTCGCCTCACTGTCCCTGGGTCGTCTGCGAGAGAGACGGAGTGCCGGGCTCTGCCGGGCTCTGTTGAGGAATCAAGACAGAAGGCCTTGAGGTGCCTGCACATGAGACCCTCATGAACACTGAGCCGAAAGGAACCAGGGGCGGGGCGGCACGCTGCCGGCTGCCAAGGAGGATGGACCCGGTGGGGAGGTGCTGGCATTCGCCGTCACCAGGACCTGATCCACACCCCAGCTTCAGATACGAGCGAGTGCTTGGTGTCCCTGAGGGAGCCCTGGCCCCCCATGACCTGCTCCCCGGGAGAGGGTGTCCTGGGCACATGGCCCGTGCTGGATACAGTGTGGGCCCGATCGGTCTGTGCCCGGAGGGGCCCGTTGCTGACGGCTGTCCTCCTCCTCCCCCAGGTCCTCGGACTTCGGCACGTCCTACACCAAGCTCACCCTCCAGCCTGGCGTCACCACCGTCATCGACAACTTCTACATTTGCCCAACCAACAAGAGGAAGGTATGTGCTGTGCCCGGGCGGCCACCACGCTGCAGAGCCAGCTCCTGCTCTGGAGGCTGGCCGGGCGTGTGCCTGATTACCTCCCGCTCCCCAACCCTCCCTTCCCGTTGCGCCGTAACCCACTGCGGTGACTGTCGGAACCAGCTGGGCCTTCGGAGGGCTCTGGCTTACCCGGGGTGTTTGTCTTCTCCCCGCCCCGGGGAGCCGCATGGGTCAGGACACAGCAACCAGGAGTGGCGGCTGCGTGGCGGTGGAGGGGACAGGCACCTCTCCCTCTGGTCCGCGGTCCCTGGCAGGGGAGTAGTGGCCCGCGTGTTCAGCAGCGCTTCCCTTGATCTGGGTGGGAGTTGGCTTGGACCCTGCTCTGCGCCCGCCCTGCTGCCCCTCCGGTCTGAGTGTGTCTCCTGACTTCACTGTCTGCCTGGCTGTGGAATAGGGAGTTTGGCTGTTTCAAGGCTGCTTTTGTGAGAAACCCATTTGCAAGCCCATGGTTGTCTCCGGGCCATCCCAGGAGCCCAGAAGGAGGTCAGAGGAAGCACCCAGTGCACTGAGCTCCATCCAGGGAAGCAGCTCATTGTTGCAGAAAGGGACTCAGTTCAGGGTGCTTGTGGTAAATGAGCTGTAACCCCATCTTGTGTGGAGAATTGTGGCACTGGGGGTTAGCATCCAGAGCCCGGTGCCTGCTGGGCAAGAGCCTGGCCCTCAGGTACTGACAGTTGCTCTGGTGACTTTAAAGGAAAGGCAGGGGCTTCACAGAACCTGTGAAATCCTCTGTAAGTCACCAGAAAGGGAGTGACTGATGCCAGATAGCAGGTCCGGGAGGGCCCTCAGGGCTTGCTGGCGACGCTGACGGCAGATCAGCGGGCTCAGAGGAGTCGGTGTGCCCGTGCCCCTGGCAGGCTCTGCAGGGACTGAGGGCCACCCGAGTTTAATGAACATGGGTGCTAAGGTGTGCAGCGCCCACTGGGCGTGGCCCAGGTAATCTCAGAGGCACTTTTTAATGGGGTGTCATCTTTCTAAAGCAGGTTTCCCCACTTCCTTGACTTTCACTGCTGTAAAAGCTTCCTGTTGGACAGAATCGGGATGCAGAGGTGGGGTGGGTGCTGCTGGAGGGATGGGGACCCTCCTCCTGGGGACCCAGCGCTACCTGGAGGGGAAGGACTGGGGATGAGGAGAAGGCAGTGGATGGCTCCTCGCCCTGCCTTCATGCCCGTGGTCTCACTCGGCTCCAGAAGGCCCAAGGAGGGAGGCATTACTATCCCATTTCCAGGACAGGAAGCGGAGGTGTGGGGAGTTGAGGCTCGCCCAGTCACACAGCTGGTGGGAGCCCTGGATCTGAGCTCAGCGCCTTCTGGGTCCAGGACTGAGGGCCCTTTCTGTGCAGGAGGAGAAGCAAGCATGAGGGAGGCCCTGCCGCTCACCCAGCATCCATGTCTCCACCCCCGGCTCCCCACCTTCCCCATCCCCAGGCAGGCTCAGCTCCAGTCTCATCACTGCCCTGAGCGGGAGCGAAGTCATGGACGCAGGCAGCAGCCAGGCTTCCAGAATGCTCTGGCCTCCATTCCTGCTCTGGCAGAGACTGGCCCCCCGACCATGCACCTCAGGACTGAGCTGACCCCTCCCCTAGAGGGCCACCCTCTGCAGCCCCAGATGGAGGGTGCTTCCAAAGACCCCTAAAGGCACAGGCATCCCTCTTGGAGGCAGGCAGGGGGAGCAGTGGGGGGCAGGAGCAGTGCCCGGGGGCAGGGTGGTGGCCCAGACTGTGGCAGCCTGGGAGGGCCTGGGGGGCAGGAGGTCAGGCATATGGAGCTGGGCCACAGGAGGGCTGAGCGCTGAATCCCTTATTTCTGTTGCTGGAGCTTTGGGGTGGTCCTGGGCGTGGGCTGGGTCGGAGCCGGGCTGGAGCTGGGCTGGAGCTGGGCCTGGGCTGGGTCGGAGCCGGGCCTGGGCCGGGTGTAGCCCCACAGCTCACCAGCTCTGCAGCTTCGCATGAACTGTGAGCCTCCCGGTGCAGTGAGGGTAACAGCAGCATCTACACTGGGGAGCCGACAGAATTAAACTCAAAGCAGGGTCTGGCTCAAGCAAAGCTCTCACGTGTTCCTCTGGACATTCTTCCTAGAAGGAAATATAGGAGGCCTCTTCTTACCCTCTAAGGGTGGGAACTGGTTCCGGGGTGTACTTTCTCATGTGGTTGGCCTGGTCCCCTGTGTCTGCCTGGGGATGGAAGCCCTGGCAGGTGTCCGTGACAGGCATCTGGGTGGGCACTGCCCTCTGTCCAGTGACTGCAGCCCAGCCCCACAGGCCTGACCTCTCTGTGTGGAGAGAACAAGTTAATCAGTCACAGAAAAGGCAGCACTGCTCCCGGCAGTCCAGGCCCCCGCGTCTCAAGAACGACACTCCAGCTCCCCCACCTGTAGCCGCGGGACAGGTGTGGGGCAGCGGCTGGGGCTGGGTCCCCCTCCCTGTACGGGCACAGCCACTGGAGGCCGAGGTGAGTGGAGGCCCAAGCTCCAGGCTGTGGACCCCACGGCTCCCTGGCCGGCGAATGTGAGCAGTTATTTCAGGGCTCTGTGCCCGGCTTCCCCGTCTGTCAGGTAGGATCGTAGCAGCTAAGTGAGGACTGCATGAATCGGTACACGCGGGCTGCCAGGACAGGGCTGGGACCCCTAGTGCTGCACCCCCAGAGCCGTGCCTGCAGGAGGGGCTGTTGGTGGGTGTGAGGTTGGTAAATGCACTTAGGAGCAGAAAGCCACAACCACTTTTACAGAAGAAGGTGATGTGAGACCATGTCAAGTGAGAAATGGGTAACGGGGAAGACTGGGGCCGCCATGGGCTGGTCTTCAGACTCCCGGAGGTGGTCCTAGAGAGCAGCAGGCCCGTGCAGGCCGGGGGCGGGGGGCTCCCTTTCATCCACTCGTGTCCTCGACAGTGAGTGGCCCTTGGCACTGAGCCGGTACTCAGGCCTTCTGCATGCGGTGGGCTGGGCTGAGCAGGGCTGGTTCCCTTTAGGGGAAGAGATTTATGTTTACTAGGGAAGAAACTCTCCTTCCATCATTGCATTAGATTACTCACCACTCACAGTTCCTCGATCCCTGAGCCATCTGCTGGTGACTATGCACAGGGTGCCAGGCTCTGGGGCAGAACCAGATGCCAGTCTAGTCCTGCACTTGCGGGGAGTGGGGGCATGACCTGGGGGTTTGCAGCATCACCTTTATTACCCCGGTGAGAAAACGGAGGCTTGGGGGAGCTGGGAAACCCATAGAGGGCATTCTACTATTTGTCGTGGCATGACCCGAGACCCCGGGAGCCTGACTGTCCCCAAACACACCCCACAGGCTTTCCCTTCCGTCTGTCAGGTTTGTCCAAGGTCACCCGGCTGGTAGGTGGCAAAGCATTCACAGTGCAGTTCATACACCGAGTGTCTGTGCCTGGTACTGAGCAAGGGTCCGAGCTGAGTCTGTTAGGCCCCGGAGCACCCTTGGGCACAGCCCAAGCTCACCAGGCCCCCGAGGCAGCGTCCCTGGGAGCAGATGGGGTTCCTCACACCTGGGCAAGCCCAGCCCAGCCCGCTGTACTGGAGGTGGGAAATCAGCTTCTCCTTAATGTGCGTGGCTGGACAGGGTGCAGCCTGACTTCTGGGCAGATACTCTTCCTCCATGAGGCCTGAGCTTCCCATCCATCAGATGGGGAGCTTGAACCGGAGGGTGTCCAAAGCCCCTTCCAGTCCGGACCTTCTGGACCCCCCTGGCGTCCTCCCGGCGGAAGAGCAGCAGCAGGGGACGAGGCACGTGTGGCAGGACCCAGCTCCTCTCCGTTTGCCCAGCTCCCCGTTCCCTGCTGTGTGCAGGTGCTTCCACAAGGTCTGCAGGCTTCCTCTCCACACCGACACCCGTCCATGCAGCAGGTGTCGAGGCCCTGCTACACGCCAGGCTGCTGGGACAGGGAACCCTAAATCCAGTTTTGTAGACAAATTCAGATTAAGCACCTACTAGGTATGGGGTCCCTTGCTGGGGCGCAAAGGTGGTCTGCACAGACAACTCTAACCTTCTAGAACTTTTGAAGGCCTGTTAGGTGGCTGAGAAACTGAACTTCTGCATTTGTGTGGGAGGAGTAAGAAAAAGGGCCAGACTCAGTCTCCTGTGGAGATGAATGACCCTGGGGTGCATCTGAGCTGGGAAAAGGCAGGGCCCTTAGTTGTAGGGGTGCCTGTGTGGGTGAACCTACCTCTCCTGTTATCAGGTAATGGATACATTTTATAGGAAAATGTGAATACTATTAGGAGTCCATTTAGCAGCAATTACAGGCCAAGGAGCACTTTACAGCTTCTTAAGAGACCACTTTGCAACCTGTCTTACAAAAATGAATTCCCTTTTATTTTTGTCTTGCCTGCAGTAAAATCAGAGCTCCCCCACCTTGATGCCATGGGCAAGGTGTTCTATGACTGTCATGGCCTGGCCCGAGGCCCTGGGAGCCCTGATAATCCCCAAATGCACCCCATGGGCCTTCCACGCTGTTTGCAGTTCCCACATTAGCTTTGGACCCATAACACATTTCTGACGTGGCCATGAGTAGAGAGTGGCATGGGGAGAGGGTGTGAAGGAGACCCGGGGTGGGAGGGGTGGCTGGGGCATGTACTTGCTTTTAAGTGTCATGGTTTATATTAAAAATTCATGTGAATTTTCATTTTGCTCCATGATATATCAGTTTGAACACTAAAATCTCTCTCTCTCTCACTCTCTCACACACACACACACACACACACACACACACTTTTAACAAAAAGTCTTTGTCGCCCTGACGGCCCAGGAGGACGCTCTGGGTTGGAGCCCAGGACCCCCGCGCAGCCGCCACTGTGGGCCTCCTGGGCACATGACTCCTACTTTGAGAAGAACAGGGTCAGGACAGGGTCTCTGTCAGTTCACCTGCTCACTCATTCTGCTCACTCACGCGAGGCATCTTGAGCAACTGCCGTGTGCCGAGCATTCAGGACAGAGAAATGAATCAAACTAAAATCCAACCTCCAGGAAGCTCAAAATGTTGCAGTGAGTGAAAAATCTGCTCGGAAGAGGCAGTACCGACCATGATAAGGAATGGCCCTTCCTGTATACGAGCTTGGCACGGGGGGCTGCACGAACATTACCTCCGCTCCGTGCCACATCCCTGCAAGGTGACAGGAGCAGAGCCCAGACAGGCCCAGTAGCTTCCCCAAGGCCACACAGCCAGTGGGCAGCCAGTCCGGATTTACACCCAGACCCCAGTGTCTCCCAAGCTGCTCTTTCTGCTGCACACACCGCCTCTGAGCAGCTCTGCACCCACAGCAGTCAGCCTGTCCTAGGATCACCATGGCCGCCCCTTCCAGCGGGCAGAGAGCCTGCAGGGGCGGGCAGAGGCCTGGGAGAAGGGCGCCGGTCCTGGTGCTGCGCCTGCGCCCAGCTCCCTGGGCCTCGGCACCCTCTCCAGGGCACGGCCTCCTGCCCCTGCTGCCTCTCTTGGTGCAACTGTGTCCTGTGGCCGAGGTGAGGCCCAGCCTCCTTAATTATTCTACAGCCCGTGCCCTTCTGCTTCCCCAGGACATCACAGGGTGGGAAAAGCAAGCAGTCTGGTCTGCTCTGTGTCTCTGGGTCTTTTTGGTCTGCATGCGTAGGTCAGCTCCAGGCCTTCTTTCCCTGTCTGCGCCCTCTACTCAGCTGCCCTGCCCCTGTCCTGTGGTCCTGGTTTCCAGCCCTGAGCATCGCCCCGCCCTCCCTGCAGTGGAGCCCCGCTCCTCCCTCCAGCCGCTGACCCCTGGGTCCGCTGCTGTCTCGTTTCCTCCCTTGGGTCCCTGGCAGAGCGTGGTGGTGGTCCGCCCTCAGGAGGGAGCTGAGGTTAGCCCAGGCCCCATGGACGTGTCCACTGCGGACCCTCACCTGCGCTTAGAGGACACTTAGGCAGGCCATCTCTGGCCAGGTGCAGGCCGGACAGTGGCAGCCCTGCAGGTCCTGTGGGGACCCTGATTGTGCACCAGGACCTTGCGAAGCTCAGATCTACTCATATTTTTAAGAAGTGTTCTAAGCAGCAAGGGGTTGTTTTTGCTCGTTTCTCTTCATGCTGGCCGCCATCTCCCTGTTCCCGGGCCTGAGCATCTGACAAGGAATGTTAACGGAGAAGGGGAGGGGAGACAGAGGGAGGACCGGGCTTTGAGGGGGCTCGAATCCCCGTGTCTCCCTCCTCTGCCTCTTGGGGTGCAGACCGATGTTCGCATTACCCACCCACGCAGTCGTGGTGGGTGTGAGATGAGATGACGCAGGACGTGACGCAGTGCTCGGCCCCGGTGGCTCCTTCATGTGTCAGTGTTGTGGAGCACCGAGGGGCCAGGGCCAGTGCGTGCGACATGCAGGGTGCAGTGCTTGGCCCGCAACTGGGCTCTGAAAGGGCCAAACCCACTCTGTGTGTCTTTCCCTGGATGTGCCACTGGGCATGAAGCAGGACCCAGGCTCTGGAGAACAGACCCATCCTTCGTGTACCCCTGGGAGGGCCTGCCATCTCCCTGTGATCGGGAAATGGGCTTGAGGTGCACATCTATCTTCAGGAGGCGAGTGCAGGAGTGCCCGTGCTTGGTCTGGGCTGCTGCAGGGCTCACCGCACGTGATCTGAGACCTGCTGTGGCCCGGGCTTGTGGGCATCCCAGTGTGCCACCTTGTACCCAGGGCTCACGGTCAGGACATGTCTCTAGACCTAGGACCTGGGCCCATTCGGGGGCCACCGAGAAACCACTTGGGAGTGGATGTTCCACTGATGTGACGTGGGAGGCCAGGCGCCTGCCGGGACTATCCTCTGGGGCAGGAGTGGGCAGGTATGTCGATGTGCATTTCTGCTGTTGATCTGGGACCGCCAGGAAGCATTCGTGGTACCCCATGCTGCTGCGTGCTTGCAAATAGGGGTTGTGCCTGGATGACTCTCTCCAGGCCAGATGTGTGCCGGCTGCTAGTGGGGGTGTCCCAGACTTCCTGGGAGAGGCGTTCCCTCCAAAAGTCCCGAGCAGTCTGTTCTCACAGGGTGGGGGGCTCGTGGGGTCCCCAGGAGAAAATCAGATGTGCCAGCTAGTTTTCTTGTCTTTTAAGAAAGTTCTTTTACTGTGGTGGGGAGACTGGCATGGACTGAAAAGGAGTTCACTCTCCACCCTTCCATCCATCCACCCTTCATCTACCCATCATCCACCCATCCATCCACCCATCCATCCACCCATCCATCCATCCCTCCATCCATCCATTCATTCATTCATTCATTCATTCATTTAGCCATCTGGTGGGCATCTGCATGGCTCTGGCATCTGTGAAGTGACACCCAGGTGAGAGATAATAGGTGTAAACCTGGTTGGTGAGATATGGGGAAGACAGGGACCAAGTTAGGAGACATTTCATGAGTAGGCAGTGCCTTCAGCCTTCTGGTATAAGCGGTAGGTGAGTGAGGGTGCTGTTCCCTGAGATGAGGTGCCCTGGGGAAGTGGCAGGCCATGGAAGGAGCATGAAGGGCCCAGGGTGGGACATGCCATGACCACCAGCCTGGGAAGACACCCGGAGTCCCTCTGGTGGCCAGGCTGGAGCGGGAGACAGTGGTCAGGGCTGGCAGTGTGTAGAGCCACGCTGCCAGCTGCCATTATGATTCCATAGGGTGGGCCCTGCGAGGGCGTTCTCATCAGCCTGGGACAGAAGAGGAGGCACACTGGGTGGGGTATTGATCCCCAGCACCCCCAGCTCTCTGAGAACAAAGCCAGGACCCCAGGAGCACCCCTGTCATCCCCAGGCCTCACCTCCCTCTGCCAGCGGAGCTCAGGGTGGGCCTGCTCCTCTGAGGTCTGTTCCCTGTGAGGGTGGGAGCTCCTGCCAGTGGGAAAACAAGCCAGACAGTGGAGCCCCGCAGGTGCTGGGAAGTAGACCTTGAGCTAAATAGGACTTCTCTTCCCATCAGCGATGTGCTCCGTTTCCCTGGAGAGCCAGGCATCCTCTTCTGTCCTGGAGAAAAATGGCTCAATTGGGCCTTTCGGTGTACAGAGCTTTTGTCTCAGAAATAGAGTGAACCCCCTGAAACTTCAGCTAATGCATGGAAAATTAGTGCCTCTTAAAGCCAATAGCTTATTGCAGGGGAGAGGAGAGAAAGGAAAAGAGCCCTAGTTCCTCAGAAAACAAGTCTCCTGGACCTCTGGTCTCTGGAACTAATAAAACATAGGGGGAAAGAGACTCTGAATTTACTCTCTCTTCTGAAAACAGTGCAGAATCTAACACCCCAAAAACCACAGCCCAGAATCAGCATGTCTGCTCATGTGGCAAAGGGGACAGTGAAGATGTGATCAAGTCAAGCATCTTGAGATGAGGATGCTATCTTGGGTTATTTGGGGGGCCTAATGCAGCCACAGCGGTCCTCGGAGGTGAGAGGCCGGCCGGAAGGCGGTGTGATGTCGAGGAGGACACATTCCCTCTGTCTGTCAAGGCTCTTCTGGCCGGTCTAACGGTCGGGCTGACACAAGGCAGCTTCACGGGAGAAAGTCAAATCGAATTGGAATCCGATTGGGGAATCCACGTAAGCTTGCGCTTCCAAAGAGAGTCGGGCAAAAACAGGCATGTATGTGCCATTCTGGACTAAGAAGCAGGCAGGGGTCTGGGACTTGAAAGAGCAGGACGGCAGCTCCCAGAAAGGATGGGAGGAGAGTGGCTGCTTGGAGAACATTTGCTGAGCCATCCAGAGACAGCGGGACAGACAAGGCTTGGGTCACACGGGCCTTGCTGGCTTCTTCCCTGTCCACCACCCCGGGTCATATTACACCACAGTCATCCATAAATAATGTGCATGCCGAAGTGGCGCATCTTGGAGTGTCTCGTACTGAACCCCTGCAGTGACGGTGGAAGTGGGGTGCGGGCAGTCAGGGAGGGAGATAATACTACACTAACGGCTGGAGATGGAAGGGCTGGGAGCCTGGGGACGCAGTGCTGCCCCCGGAAGCTGGACAAGCCAGGAATGGGCCCTCCCCCTGCCCCCGGGGCCTCCAGAAGGAACCAGCCCTGCCCCCACCTGACTTTAGCCCGGTGAGACTGACTTTGGATTCCATGCCTCTAGAGCTGTATGAGAATAAATGTGTGTTGTTTTCACGAAGTTTACAGTGATTGGCAACACAGGGACCACAGGAGACCCACTCAGCCCCAGGACCCCAGGGAATGCCGTGGTGTCTGTGGCCCCTGGAGAGCCAGCCACCATCCATTCCACCAGGGCCAGTCACCTCTTGCACTTCTGTGGTCCCACTGCTACCACGGCCAGAAAAACACCAAGGTTTGAAGGGCTGCTCCTCGGCATGCAAGGAGCTTTGCAGCGTGAGGGCCACTGCCCCGTGTGGCAGCAAAGAGCTCACCCAGGTGGGGCTGGGCTGGGCTATAGCTCATGTCTCACGCTGGGCTGGGTGGGCTTGGTGTCGGGTGTGAATTCCCAAGTCCCTCACCCCAGAGCTTCACTTTCTGTCCATGTGGCGGTGAACTCGAGGCAGCCAGGCCGCTGAGCTTTTCACCAGGTGACTTTTATGTAAGAAAAAAATTGATCAGTGCCTCCTGGGCCAGGTCCCAGTTTGTGAAAGGAGACTGTGATTAGGCATATGAATAAATTGTGATACACAAATAATACCACCGTGTAATTACTCGGGTATAAGAGAATAATTACATGGGTAATTATGCTCTGTAATCGGCAGTGCCGCCGACTGTGGTATTCTTAACGGTTGCAGGCGCAGTAACTGTGCTCCATGCAGCCCATAAATAGATACCTAAGGACAGGGCCATGCTATGAATTCTAACTGTCATGTAATTAGTGATCAATTAAATAGTTATTTGTCCCTTATAAATTAGTCATTATATGTCCTCCAAAGTCGTGCTATACTTTAACAAAATGTGGCCATCCCCCTCACTGGCAGGGAATTAAATACCCGTTCTCCCTGAGAGTGAGGGTCCATGCGAGATGGGGCAGGTGGCGTTTCTGAGGGTCCTCAGTGGCCTGTGTGGTAGCACTGGGGTTTCTGATCTTAGTGTTGCCTAGTTGTTTTCCTGGCTGTTGCTTGGAAGATAAAGATTCCCAGGACGGTGTCTTTGTCCCCCTGGGCACCAGGACTTTCCCCAAGGCAAAGAGGGAGAGCCTGCCCTGAAATCTAGACTAGGACAGCAAAGGCTTCCAGGGCATGGGCTTCTCTACGGGACAGTGCAAAACAGTGTTGGCCCCTGCCCCAAGCATCCTCGAGTTCCCTGTCCACTCACTATGCAGACAGGGCAGAGATAAACCTCAAGAAGCAGAGCCATGCTAGGGGCGGGACCGTCTACTGAGTGGAAGGCTAATGGAACAGAGCGGCCCTACCTGCCTGCAAGACCCTGGGGAAGCCCTCCACCACCAGCCTGGCTAGGTCGGCCTCTGCAGGGAGGCACGGTGCCCCCTGGGTGGTGAGCTGGCTTTCCCTTCACACCTGCCCATTGCCCCACCCTGACATCCCCACACCTCCTTATGCACAGTTTAGACGGCAGGAAAGGAGGTATGGGGGTCCACAGTGGGAAGATGACATTCTGCCATGTGTGATCCCTGTGGAAGCCCCCCTGGGTCCACCCCTCTCAAAGAACATCCTTCCAGCAGGTGCTCCGGGGCTGGACATTCCACAATGAAGGTTTTAAGTGCCAAAGCAAATTTGGCAAATTCCTTTGAAGTGGTTAGAGGTGGAATACTTACAATACATGGAAACAGGAACATGAAAAAGACGGCTATCTTGTCCCCAGGGCACTTTTTTCTTATGGACCAAATTATTAAATGTTTTTGAAACATGTTTAAGAGGATGTCAGTGAATGAAGAATATACAATGTGAATAGGTGGGAAAATATCAATTTAGCAAAGAAGTCAATTCTTCTCAAATTTATCTATAGACAATGAAATTCTACATCAAACACCAAGAGGTTTGGGGTTGTTTTGAACCTGATGACCTGATTTGAAAATGTATCAAAGACTAAGTAGAACGTTCCTGAAGAACAAACAAGGTGCCTTGCTTTACCAGAAACACCAAAATCTATTGGCATGCTTTGGACGGACAGATTGACAAATAGACCAAATGAAGGGCCTGAAGACAGACCCAGATACATACGAACGCTTTGGGCACTGCTGGTGTGTGTGACTATTTAAAGGGATGGACTATTTATAATGGTGCCAGGGCATTGGTGATTCACTTGAAAATGAATGAGACTGAACCTCTGCCCCCACCACCTGACAAACCATTCCAGGGGGATTAAACATTTATATGTGAGAGGGAAGCCCATGCAACTTTCAAGGACAAAGCTGGAGAATATTTTGATGACCTTGTTATAAGGAACAATTTCTTCAACAAGACTAAGATCAAAGTTTGATGAGGAGAGGGAACAACCTGACACTTATATACTGCTTGTGGGCACCTCAGGGCACTTTGGATGCCTGGCAGAGACACAAAGTGCCAACACTGAGATTTGCACAGGGCTATGGGAGCCCCGAGGAAGGACATCTCCCCAAGAGAAATGCTTTGCGGGCTGAGCTGGCCACACAGAAGAAAGCAGAGGGCAGGTGCATGCAGGAAAGGGGGCATAAAATGTACCCGTGTAGGGACAGGTGTGATGGCGGTGTGAGGGGCTGCTTTAGGGACACGAGCTGAGTGCTGGGGCACCCCCGTGAGGCTCAGGTGAAATGCTCAGAAGCTTCACAGAACTGGCTGTCCGGAACCCGCCGCTCAGACTGGCCATCCTCTCGGCTGGGCGTGGGAGGACAGGGCAGGAGCACCGTCCAGGTGGGCGGCCTTGTTTAGGCCTCTCCCGGGGACCAGAGTTCTGTCTGAGACACGGGGATGATCTGCAAAGACCCCTCCAGCGTAAATTCACCCTGTGTATGAAAGTGATGGTAATGGCATGGGATGGATCGTTTCAGAACCTCCAGCTGTGTGAATGGGCTGCTATTAATCTGCCTTGTTTTAATGGGCACTTCAAGGAGTGGTTAAGTGCAATCCCTTTTGAAATCCTCTGTAAATGACTGAAGGCAGGCACCATTCTGATGGCACTTCCTAGTGGGGGCCATTTCCAAAGATACCCCCCAGCCACAACTCCCTGCCTACCGGTGTGAGCCAGCAGGGCCTGGGGGAAACACCCCGACACCCCCCTGCAGCCCGTGTGGGCAAGTGAGGCAAGGAGGGGCTGCAGTGGCCCCACCCAAGCTGGTCCTTCTTTCATCCTGCAGCTGTTTGGAGTGGACGGTGAGGGAATACAGCGGACACCATCCGTGCTCATTCGTGGTAGGCAAAGTGACGTCAAAATAAGGGCATCGAAGTACAAACCCCGTGGGTGGAGGAAAGTCTCGGTGGTAGGAGACAACGTGGCTTTAAAAGTCATAGTAGTAGAGGGTCGTGGGAGTTCTCCTGCAAAAGTGGCACCTGAGCCCAGATCTGAAGAAGGGATCACATAAATGAAAACGTGGAGAGGAAACAGCAGGTGCAAAGGTCCAGGGGCCGCAGAGATCTGGAGAAAAGCCAGTATGGGGGCAGACAGCTGGGCCGGGCCTCTGAGGAAACTGTCCCAGAGCTTCGATGAGGAAGCTCTGTAGTCAGCGTAGCCACACCCGCTAGTAAAGGGGCACCCAAAGCAGTTGAGGGGTTTGGGGCACAGTCTGTACATCACACAGTCCACTGACGGCTCCTGAGAGGGCCGGGAAGCTGGTACCGGGCTGTAATTAAAGGAAGACGTTGGGCTGCATTGTGGTGAGGTGGGAGGATGCCCAGCGGTGGGTCACTGCCGTCTTCCGGGTGAGGGGCGGTTGGGCTCCAGCAATGGAGAGAGTGGATTATCCCTCTGACGGGGAGGCACTGGGGGGAGCGGTGGGTTTGTGGGTACAAATAATGCATTTTATCTGGCACATGTTGACCCACTGGGGAGGAGGCATGTGGCTGCAGGAGTGAGGCCCTTGGGAAGGGTGGGTGCTGTCAGCCAGAAGCTGGGCACAGAGGACCTCTTCCTGAGGGCACGTGGGGGGCAAGGAGAGAAGGCCTGGGCCCCACCGCCGCCAGGCTGAGCTGGACATGGCAGACGGGAGGCCAGACCCAGTGCGAGGCTGGTGGGAATTACAGGTGCACCCCTGTACGTGCAGCCACACCGCTAGGCTCCAGAACTTGCTGTCAGCCTATCCATCCATCCAACTGGCCACCCTCCCACCTACCCTTTCTTCCCCTTCCCTGTGCCAGGCACACCACTGAGGCCCTCCCTGCTCAGCTGGGGGACAAGTGTGCAAACATCACATACAGGAAGGGCAGTGGTCACGGTGCAAGTGCCTCCCCCTGAGACACAGTGTGCTTGTCCGTAGGTGCAAGGGGTTGGGTAAGAGGCTTCCCAGAGAGGGAGTCGCTGGGTGTGTGTAGGCTCAAGAGGAGGCTGAAAGAAGAGGCGCTCAGCCTCCCCGGGGACGAGGCTGCAGTGCCGAGGCTGGCGGTACGAATGTGGGCCTGGCCCACACCTCGTCTCAGACAAGTTCCACCCCCCTGTGCTCAGCGTCCTCACGTGTAAAATGGGCGTGACAGGAGGCGGCTGTATGAGTGGAATGTGCTGCCCTCGGGGTCCAGCCCCGAGCCGGCTCCAGCGCCCAGGCACGAACACCCGTCCCCGTCCCCAGTCGGGCAGGACCCTCGGCCGCGCTGGGCTCGGGACCTCATTCCCTGTCATTCTGGTTGGGAAGCAGCAACGGGACCAGCTGAACTGACCTGAGATGGACATCGGCGACGTGCCGGCTGGACCGGAGGCAGGGAGGCCTCTCTAGAGGCCTGCCTGGAATCCCAGGGACAGACGCTCCGGCCTCACGGCCTGGAAGTGCAGGCCGAAGGCTGGCTGCCACGCCCGTGGAAATGGCTTGCGCTGGTCCTGATCGGTCTGTGTGCCCTGCTTCGCCCACCCCACCGTGGGGGCCGGGTCGGGGCTCCTTCGGAAGCGGCCCTTACTGACTCAGCTCACATGAGCAGCCACGGAGAGACACCATCGCGTGGCCGGGGAGGGGGCGGTTAGAGTGCTGGGCTGGTTCTCACCTGACAGGTGATTTCCGAAGAGTTGCTTGGCCGGAGGCGGGTGGTGGATGGGAGAAAGAAGGCAGACCCTGCTTTGGGCACGCTGGGCGGTGTTTCCTCTCCCTGGGGCCTCGCCCGGGGACCCAGGGTTCCCACCTTTAAGGAGATCAGAGTGCTTATCCCAGGGCCGTTGGGGTGGAGGGGAGGATGCCGCACGGAGTCTAAGAGTGCCGGGCTCAGAGCACGCCGAGAATGTCACGGGGCTCCCCCCGCCCCACCCTGACACCGCCGAGTTCAGTGGATGGTGAAGGTGTGAGGGCGCTGGGCACGTGCAGCCCGGCTGCCTGGGCTGCTCCCCCCTGGAAGCCCCCTATCTTATGCTCTTACGATTGTCAGCTACAGAGGGGAGAGCAATGTTTGTGCCACATCTCATTCTACTTTAGATTCTGGCTTTTCGGAGGCCGTCTAATGAGGTCCCCATTAGCATGTTGATAATCCCTGAGTCAGACAATTATTTCCCCATCAACAGAGGCTGGTGTGGGTTAAAATGCAGCCCTGAGAGGCAGGGAAATTGAGGTTTGCCAAACAAGACAGAGTGGAACTTTCTCAGTGGCCTCTGGAAGTGAGACAGAGTCAGCTTTGGGGACAGTAGTTAATGGGTGGCAGCCGGGGTGGGCTCCTACTCTTGGGTTCCTACCTCTAGGCTCCCTCCCAGACCAGCCCATTTGCAATTTGAATGTCACCTCCTCCCCAAAGCCTTCCCAGATTGCCTCAGGCAGTTGGGGCTGCATCCCCCGACTGCTTTTAAGGTGTATTTACTGAACTAACAGCTGGTGTCCAGTAAGCATGTCCTCTGGGCTCCCATAGCAGGTTCTCCTGGATGGAGGCCCAGTGGGGGCTTGGACTGGAGTAGAAGCCTCATGCCACTTTGCTCAAAGCCACCCCATTTTTCACATAGTCACAAAGGGCCACAGAGGCCTGGGAGCTGGAGCACCACATAGCTCTTCAATCTGAGGTCCAGGTGTGTCTCCAGGCCAGGTAGGAACCCAGGACCAGAACTACACCCACAGAGCTCCTGAAATGAGGTTCATTCATTCATCCAACCCACTTTTGGAGGACGTCTTGACCTGCACAAGGCGCTTTGGTGGGCACTGGTGACTAGGCCCCCACCCCATGAAGCTGACTACCTATGTGGGAACAAGCGTTGAGTGAAGAACTACCTGGTTAATTACAATTAGCTGGTGACTGTCATTAATTATCACCGTCTATTAATTGTACCCAATTACCCCAGTGGCGGTGGTAGGAGAGGCGGTCAGATCCTCTGAGAGGGTGTCTCAAAGCATCTGACTCGGCTTTGCGGCTGTGGAGGGTGGGGGTGGGGGTGGGCCCTGAGAAGGTGGAGTATGAGCTGTGGTCGGTAGCGCGTGCAAAGGCCCTGGGATGAGACAGATGTGCGCGGACACGGAGGAGGGAAGGCCAGGCAGGGGCTGGGGGAGCAGCGAGCTCCGAGGCTGAGTTGTTGAGGTGGTGACACACAGAGTGGGGTGCGCAGACCTCTGGAAACGACCAGGTAGACGTGGCTTTGAGGGCTACGCTCTGTCTCTGCTGCCTATTCCCCGTCATCTTTGTTTTCTTTTGTCTTGTTTTAATGTATAACCCGTATTGGTTTCCTGTGGCCGCCATGACAGAGCTCCGCAAACTAGATGTGTCATCTCTTAGACGACAGGAGTGTCTTTCTTCTCTCCCAGTCTGGAGGCCAGAAGTCGGGCTGTCCGCAGGCTGCGCCGCCCTGCTGAACACTCCAGGGGGAATCCTTCCTGCCTCCGCCTGCTTCCGGGGTGTCAGCGAACCCCCAGGCTGCCTCCATCATCACAGGGCCGCCGCCCCATCTGGGTGTGTCTGTGTCCAAGTCTCCCTCTCCTTACAAGGAGACGGTCGCCAGATTTAGGGCCCACCCTACGCCCGTGCGACTCCATCTTAATTAGTCATGGCAGCAGAGACCCTGTTTCCAAATAAGGTCACATTCTGAGGTTGGGGAGTGTCGTGAATTTGGGGAACACAATTCAGCCTAGTACACAGCCCTTTAAAATGTGAAAGAATTCTCAGTTCCCAGGTGTGCAAAAACGAGCCACCATTAAGATTCACCTTGCGAAAGGCAGTTACCCAAGCTCTGGTCCGGGAGCCGTGGGTGGGTGTCCTTCCTCTGTCTGTGGGCATGGAAGAGGGTGGGGGGGCATGAGGCTGCGGAGTGGGGAGGAGAGGACGCGCCCCTCGCCCCCTCTGTCCAGGCTTGTGCACCCACCCGGTGGCCGTGTGCCCCAGGGCCTGCTCTTGGGACTGGGAATGCAGCAGCCATCACTGCGGACAACTGTCCCACATGGGACTTTATTTCCACTTTGTCAATAAGAAAACTGAGTCTCAGGGGACAAGTGTCCTCGTGGGGCAGGCCTGGCAAACAGCTGGGACAGGAGGTGGCCAGGACTGGCCCCAGTTCCATCTGTCATGAAGCCCCCGCACCCGCGTCTGGTCTTCCCTGCACCATCCCCCCGTCGGCCTGCACGTCTCACTGTTCTGGTGCTGAGCTAAGTCTTCTGGGGGATTATCTTCTCGCTGCCCCCTTCCTGCCAGGTGGGCAGCACTACTGAACGAGGGGAGAAGCACGCGCAGTGCAGAACTCCAGGGGGAGGTGGACCCCGCCCCCCTTCCTGGGAGGTCTCTCCTTACACACTTCCGCGGACAGGGGGCTCACTGCCTGTAACGCAGCCTGGCTGGGGGGCTCTGCGGTGCAGGTTCTGCTTGTTTATGTGATGTGCACCGAGGTGTTCTGGGATCCGCACAGGTCTAATCATTTATGAAACTATTGTCAGTGCACAGGGTCTTGCTGCTTTTCACTATCACTAAGCAACGCAAGTGGGAACAATTTGGCTAAAATGTAAACAACCTAATTTCAGTGAAATGGTACTTGTTAGAAATTACTTTATGAAACATAAAATGTCAGGTTAATTTATTTGATAACATGTTTCTCCTTTGCTTTTTTTTTTTTTTTCCAAGTTGGGCGTTTTTTGCATTAGCGTGGAGAAGGCTGCCAGAGAAACTGGGCGAGATGTTAGCTTAAGCGTGGAGGACGCGTCAGTGGGGCCTGCAGGCTGTTGTCTGCCACCTCACCGAGAGCTTGGTGGCCGGGTGCTGTCCCGGGGTGTGGCACGGGGTGTGCCGGGGCGCTGGACTCACTCTCGGGTCCCTGCCCCTCTGTCGTCTGGCTTGGGTCAGGGGCACTGGGCGGGTCACGGCTGAGGCCGTTTGCCCGTCTGTGACGCCGATTATTTTCCTACCTCTCTAGGCAGTTTGAGGATGAAAAGAGATGGTTACAAAGTCACACGGTGTGGTTTCTTAAACAGTCAGTACTCAGCAAACACTTTCCTTCAAAGCCTTTTTTGTTTGTTTTGGTGGACGATTAGTTTTGAATGGTAGGATCAATGACTTTTCGTTCCTGTGCGTAAGGAACATGCAGGAGGCACTCGATGAATACCTGCTGAGCGAGTGAATGCATCACTCACCAGAGTGTTATGGGAAAAAATGCAAGACTAGCAGCATGGATTGCTGTTTGAAAGTCTTTGCTAAGTGATCAGACCAAACCCCTGCCGGTCTGCACAGTCCCTGGACCAAGAGGGGCTCTGCCACATCAGGGTGGCCATGGACGGCCATGCCCTCCTCCTGGAAGCCCCAACCCTGGTCACCTCCCTGTCTCTGAACTGACAGCCCCTGACGCTGAGCCAGACGCTCCCCCAGGTCTGCCTAGAGCCTGGGATGGCACGCTCTTTCAGCAAAGGCCTGGTGTCCCGGCTCCCACATCCCATCCCACCCACACGGCTGCTCACCCTTCTTCCTCTCAAGGCCACACTGTCCGCTGGGGGAAGAGCTGCCTCCTGCCTGCCTGCCCCCCACCAGCCGCCTCTCCCGGCCACCTCCCTTCACAGCCCTGCAGCTACAGGGCCCCCCGCAACTGCTGCTCTGGGAACAGCTGCATTCAAAGCCATGACTCTTCCTTCCCTGGAGATGAACAAGTGGGACTACATCAGACAGAAAGCTTCTGTACAGCACAGGACACCACCAACAAAACAAAAAGGCAACCTACATTGTGGGAGAGCATATTCATAAATGACAGATCCAATAAGGGGATGACATCTAAAATACATAAAGAACTCATACCACTCAACACCAAAAAACAGATAATACAATTAAAAAGTGGGCAGAGGACCTGAACAGACATTTCTCCAAAGAAATACAGGTGGCCAACAGGCACATGAAAAGATGCTCCACATCATTAATCATCAGGGAAATGCAAATTAAAACCACAGTGAGATATCACCTCACACCAGTCAGAACGGCCACCATCCAAAAGACAAGAAATAACAAGTGTTGGTGAGGATGCGGAGAAAGGGGAACCCTCCCACACTGCTGGTGGGAATGTAAATTGGGGTAACCATTGTGGAAAGCAGTATGGAGCTTCCTCAGAAAACTAAAAACAGAAATACAATTTGACCCAGGAATTCCACTCCTAAGAATTTATCCTAAGAAAACAGGATCCCAGATTCAAAAAGACAGATGCACCCCAATGTTTATCACAGCACTATTTACAATAGCCAAGATAGGGAAGCAACCTAAGTGTCCATCAGTAGATGAGTGGATGAAGAGGATGTGGTACATATACACAAAGGAATACTATTCAGCCGTAAGAAGGAGAGACATCCTGCCATCTGCAACAATGTGGCAGACCGAGGGGATTCATGCTTCTTCTGCCTGCTCTTTGCTGGTCCCCAAGACCTGATCCTCGGCCTTCTCCCGTCCCTTCTCGGGAACCTCTTCTCCACCACAACCTTGAACCCACTGAGCCCCACCTATGCCGTCAGCCGCCTCTGTCCTGAGCCCTACAGAGCCCCTGCTATGGGACTTGCCCTCTGGGAAGGGTCACAAAGGCCACGCCACCTCCTGCCTCCAGAGGGTGCTGGGGAATGGACACCAGAGCTTGCTTTTCTCCACCAGACCTCACCTCAGAACACAGCACTACCACCCACCCAGGTACCCCATCCGGTGCTCCTGACATCAGTCCAGACACCCCCAGTGCCCACCCCCATGGCCAAAGGACCCTGTCTCCATGTGCTGCCCTGGCCTTTGCGCAGCCTGGGTCAGGCCCCTGGGCTGCCGTCCTGCCCTCCCACCTCTGCTCACGGCTCCATGTGGGGGCCAGGAGCTCTGTCCCAAGCACAGCTGTGGCCATATCCCTTGCCCCGCTCCCTGCCAGCTGCAGAGTGAGACCAGAGCTCCCCACACCAAACCCGGCCCCTGAAACTTCCTTTAATAGCAGTTCCTTTCCCCGCTGCCTACATCCACATGGGACTGTCCCAGGTTACAAAAACATTCACCTCTTCTTTGCTTCATGCACAGCCAGGGGCAGGACAGCTGAAATGGCAGTTCCCAGGCTGGGGCACGCGCCAGGCCTTTCCGGTCCCTCCTCGGCTTCCTTGCATGCTGGAAGGCGTCCGGTGGGCTGAGCCCGTGAACAGGCAGGGCTTCGTAACAGAGCATGAAGCTGTTACCAGGAGCTGGGTTGATAGCAAGTGGCCCTGACACCCAGCCCTTCATTCAGTGCTTCCAGATCAAGTCCTGGGGTGGCAGCGGAACCCAGAGGCGTCCGAGGGGAGCGAGTGCCCACTGAAAAGTGCTGCGAGCCGGGATTGGCACAGACATGGAGTCCTTGGTTAGTGGGCTCTGCCACTTCCTACCTGTGACCTCGGGCAAGGTGGCCACATAGGCCCTCTGAGCCTCCCTTTACTTGTCTGCAAGCTGGGCACAAGTATGACAGTCCAGGCGGGTGACCCACAGGAACTCAAGTGTGTGCCCGTAGGGAGGGGTAGTGGTGGGAGAGCAAGTGTGGGCAGGGGACAGATGCTGGGGTGTGACAAGGTATGGCACCTGGGTCTCTGTCCTGAGAGCCTCTGCCAGGGTGACTGTCCCACGGGGAACCCCCACCTGCCGAGTGTAAGGCGGGGGCTCAAAGAAGCAGCACTGTGAGGTTCGTTTGTGCGTAAGACTGCGTTTCTGTCTCTCCGTACATTATAGATGTGTGTGGGTGTCCATGCGTGCACGGTGCCACACGTGCACACAAACCCATGTTACAGACAGATATAATGCACTGGTTGTAAAATGTGTGCGTCTTGGACACGATGCCCCCCTTTTGTGGAGATGTTTACAGGCTCTTCAAGGGAGTTCTAGTTTTTTCAAGCCCATCCCTGTGGGGGACAAATGACTCCAGTCCCCCAGCCCCGCCGGCTGCGGAGGGGAGCCAGTGATCCATGTGGGGTGCCTTGAACCACGGGGAGCCTCTAACTGCTTTCGGCCAAGCACATCGCCCACTGGATGGCCGGGACCACTCTGGAAGTCCCTGTTCGGCACACCGGTGGACATGGCTTTTAAGGACCACTGGGGCCCCCTGTGAGCAGGGACGGGGCGCGTTACTCCTCAGCTCTGCCAGCAGGGACCAGGGCAAGCAGCCTGCTTCTGTGGTGAGAGAAGCAATTGCTGCCATGGGAGCTAAGACCCCACGTCTGACCCTGACTCTAAATGCTAATTGCCTGGGCTAAGGTGTTATTGATAAGGCCAGTCAGGGCGAGTGGAGAAATTCATTATTTCAGGTTTTGTGGCTGTGGAGGGGTTGGCAGTGAGGAATGGATGAGAAAGCAGCCTGCCTTCTGTGGAGTCCCAAGTTATGGGCCTATAAATCAGCCGCCTGCAGAGCCCAGGATGGGCAGTGCTGACCGCGTGTCCTCACAGGCTGTGGAGCCCTGGGCCACCCCAGGCATAGCAGGTGCATCCTGGGACTTGGACCCTGCCACACACCTGCTGCCGGGCTGCTCCAGTGCCCTGCTTGTCGCCAGTCAGTACCTGTGCCTGGTTCCCTCTCTGAGCCCCCATCCTGTGCAGGCGGGAGCACCACCAGAATGCCACAGGCCTTTCCACACCCCCACATGTCACTGTCTTCAGCAGGAAGTGACTTTGTTCCCAAGAGCTCCCCACGTGCTCTGCAGGTCAGCTGCCCTTTACTGAGGCTGGGAAGGAATGGGGTCTGAGGCTCTGGGGCTGGGGAGGACACCCAGAGAGGCCCCACAACTTGGAAAGTGGCATCCTGGCACTGGTCTAGGTCTCTTTCCTCCGTGCCAGACCGTATCTGCCACATCTTGGCACCAGACCTCTTGGTGTCCAGGAAGTTCCTGCTCTGTTGGAAGGGGAAGTTCCCACTGGCACATAGACCACGGACCTCACGAGCAGGCAGGGCTGGGGGAGAGGGCACGGACCGGGCAACGGTGTTCCGGAGAACACAGTGCAGCGAGGTCAGGCTGGCCGGGAGGAGGGATGGTGTCCCCCGCTTCTGGCTGCCCCTTGCTCACCCGAGGCAGCCCGAAGAGACCTCAGGGCCAAGGCCGGCACTGTCTCCACGGAAATGTGTGCTTGCACCTTGCCACACTGTCCCCATCTCCAGAGCTGGAGCAGCACGTATGTGTTAAAACAGTGAACCCTGTCAGCGCAGCCCCCAGCCCTAGACAGTCCTTATGCCGGTGTTTTCTTGAGAAGCAGATAGAATGCAGGGAGCTTCCAAACCACTTGCTCTTTTGGGGTTTTGGCAACTGCTAGTCGCTGGGCCTTGGACTGGGCACAGCAGACACAGAAGGGGCCAGACGCAGGCCCAGCCTCTAGGGAGACAGATGGAGGAGAGGTCTTTACTGGCTGGGGAAGCCTTGAGAGACAGCCTTATGCTGGACCATGAAGGAGGAGACCTGTGCCAGGCAGGGACAGCCAGGGCACTGGCACAGGCGGGGAGCAAAGAGGCAGCCCCCGGAAGAGCCTGGGCTGGGGGCTTCCACCCACCCCTGTGTCTGCTGACTGCTCTGGGCCAGGCCCTTCCAGGTGGCAGAGTAGACTCTGAGATGGGCTGGAGGGGAGACGCTGGGAGCCACTGCAGCCATCCAGTGTGATGGGGAAGCAGGAGAGAGGTGACAGGGCCTGCGAAGTGACAGTGAGCGTGACTAAGCGAGGCGGGTGCTGGGAGGAGTGGGGCTGAAAAGACAAGGCGCTCCCAAAGCTGGGCATCTGTGCCAGCAGGTCACATGTCGAGGAAGACAGCCCCTGAGCAGGCCGCCTCAAGGCCTCGACCCCAAAGGGTGCCACAGCACTGAATTGTGGGTGTCACTCAATGTTAATAATGGTGATTATCATCAGTAATGGAAAGGAACAAATAGATCCTGTTAACAAGTCCAGCTAGTTGGCTTCCTGGGACCCGCCACCCCCACGCAGTGATGGAGCTGGCAGTTAATTGCTCTTTGGAGAGAGCGCGCCATCCTCCAGGCAGCGAGGATGAGATCCGCCCGCTGCCAGGCGCCAGCCCACATGGACCCCGTGGGCAGGAGCGGGCAGTCTGTATTTGACATGCTCACGTGCATCCGGTTGTATGCCACTCCCAAGGTGGAAACCTGGCAGTTCTCCCCGGTGCTCCCGGAGCCGACCCAGAGCCCTCATCCCTCACCTCTGCCCTCCCTCCCTGAGCTCCAGCCTCTGCTTGTCATGGCCTTGACCTGTCAGGCCTGAGCAGGGGCCAGAGCCCTGCCTCCTCCCCTTCAGACCAAGTGCTTCCTCCAGGTAGCCTTCCGGGGCCGCCAGGCCTGGTCTCCTCCAGGGGCCCCGAGTGGGTCCCAAGTACTCTCCGGGACGCCGACCTGGTGCTCCAGCTCCTGGAAGGACAGTGAGACCCTTTCCGGTGTCCTCCTCCGGCCTGTGTGTTCCCTGGGGGTGGGGCTGGGGTTCGTTCCTTCCCCCCTGCACAGCACACTCACTGAAAGGTGGTGTACAATGTAAATATGTTGAGCCGATGGGCTAAAAAACATATTGAGCCTCTTTGGAAGAGTTTTCAACAGGCCAGTAATACTCGCTTCCAGGATTTTAAGGTCTGCACGTCTGAGAGATTTCGCGAGCAAGCAATACCCGTCATGTCGTAACATCGGAAATATTGCCAGACATCCATTTTCAAAACGCTCAGTCAAGCCAAAATCTCTCTGGAACTGACAGATTTTCTCACTTATTATGAAAGCAGCTGTTGATTTGAAGGGACGAGTTGCATGTGTTGATTCTTTTTGAAAAGGTGGGTGAGTAGCCTGCCTGCAGTTCCTGTTTGCAACTTGGGTCTTTTGGTAAAAGAAAAATGCACACTTCACCTTCAAGTTCAATAGCTCTTGAAAGCACTTCTGGAAATCATCTTACTTGTGTGTGTGCTTGTTCTCAGCAGGTTCCCAGGCGAGCCTCATGGAGCAGGCTCTGTGCCGTGTTTTGGCAGGTGACAGGATGCCCCAGCCAATGACCTTGGCACCTGGCTTCCCCACCCAGAGATGGGCTGAGGGAAGGCCCCTCCCTGGAGCGAAGATAGGAGCTTGCACGTTTAGAGCCAGATACGTGATTTACTTATAGAACAGTGACTTGTTTGTCTCCAGGTCCTAACGAGTGGGATGAACTGCTGCTCCAGCCCTGCCCCCCACCATTGCTCCTCACGACAGTTCTTGCCATTCCTGACGCATGCATGCTGTGCAGGACGCCAGGCCGGGCGGCAGATGGGACCGTGTCTTATTAAAGGAGAGAGAGGCAGGGAGAGACGCGGTGAGGGGAAGTGAGAGGAAGAAGGGGACAGAGAGGAGAGGGTTAGGGGGAGTAGGATGGCCACTCATGAAGGACGCAGGCGATCGTCCCACCCTGGGCTGAACTTCCAAAGGTCAGCCCCCATCAGGGAGCCCGGAGCTTTCCTGGCGGAGTCCTGGGAGACACCTTGTCCGAGGGAGAGGCACAGGGGCCGTGCTGTGCGGGCTGCCCCCGAGGATGCCCTGCGGGAGCGCACCGGGGCTGGAAGGCTTCAGGTCTGCTGGCCCATCTTGTCCCCTTCTCCCATGGAGGTACAGCTTCCTTCTGAGCTGACCGCGGGTGGCTCTTTTCCTGACCCGGGCCAACCACCCTGTGCGTCCCAGAAGCCGCAGGGTCCGGCTCCGCAGCGTCCTGGTCTGACCTTCAAGTGAAGGAAACAGTGAGACAGGAAAAGCTGCTTGGTTGTGACATCCCACCAGACAGGCCCTGGGGCTGGAGGCAGCGGCCCCAGGGTCACCTGGAGACCAGGGCAGAGGGTGATGGCCCCCCAGCCTGCCACAGCAGCCCTCCTGTGAAACGGAGGGTCTGCCAGGCCTCCACACAACCTGTTGTTCCCCGGTTCTCTCCCACTCAGTCCGTGGGAATGCGGGAAGGTCCCGTTCTGGATTTCAGGTTTTCTAGCAGCCACATCAGGAAGTTAAGGAGAAATAGTGTAGTTGATCTTAACAGTGTATTTAATTTGATTCAGTATTTTTTTGAATTTTGTTATCATTAATCTACAATTACATGAGCAACACTGTGGTTATTAGACTCCCCCCAGTTATCACGTCCCCCCCCACATACCCCATTACAGTCACTCAGCGTATTCAATATTTTCATGTCCACAAATAATTGCTGTAAAATTACCCATGTGACACTTTACACTCCTTTTTTTGTACTACATCTTTGAAATCCAGCACATCTCAAGTCAGCCACTAAATTTTCATTGGAAGTACTCAATCGGTATTTAAAGTCATAACATTTACTGTTGAAAAAGTGGATTCACGTGCTCAAGTTGCGTGAAAGATACTTAAATTTCCCAATAACCAAACCAAATGGCAACTTAAAAAATTAAATTTAAATTAATTAAAGTTCAGTTAAATTAAAATCTCCGCTCCCCCATCGCACCGGCGCACACAGAGCGCTCAACTACCCGCCGCCAGAGGAGACAACGCGGTCTCGCTCTTTGGTCATCCGAGGAACTGGCCAGCGTGTCCGCACGTTCTAACTGGGAGGTGAACCATGTGCCGTCTTTTTCTGTTTCCAAGCTGAACCGGGCAGAAGTCCATGTCTGACTGGCGAGATCCTTACGGTCCAGTGTCTGTAGTAGGGGGAGGAAGGTAAATTACCCAATGTTTCTGTTTCTGTGCAGTAATTTGACGAATGATCTGAGTTCATAATTAGGAAATTAGTTCTTTGAAAAGCTCCATTGGCTTGTGAATTAACGAAGTTGAGACTGTCACGTTTCTGGGGGGACTATTGTAATGACTGCCACACGGCTGTGCGGATGTGGCGAGTAGGGATGGGCGTGGACAAGCTCCAACACCAGAATACTCTCGCTCAGAGGGAGGGTTACGCAGCGCCAGAGGGAGCTCCGCGCCGGCAACGTGCCCCTTGGCCGCTGAAATGCCCCTGTAGCAGAGATAAGCCATGTTTCTGGCTCCATGGGCCGCAGGCAGGAACAGGTTGCCTGTGTATAGTGATGAGTCAGTAGGGATCTATTAATGAGTAATTTCATTCTAAAAATATGAGTTTTCTTCCAGTAATCATCTTTTGAAGACCTTTTCAAAAACTGAGTTGATTCCGTCACCTAATATTAGCATCTTCCTGGATTTAGAGAAAGAAGACGGTAGGAAAGGGCCCTACGGAGCGCACCCCCAAGTGTCTGCTGGGTGCCGAGCACTGTGTGACCCGGAAGGGGGCAGATTCAGTCTGTGTGCATCTTAGCACAGTGGTGACGTTCGTGCTGGGCGTTGAGGGATGAATAGGTGGTGGCTGGCACAAGACTCAGTGAGCTTGCATTCAAAGGCCTGCTCATTTGGGAAGTGGTGACAGCCGGCACATGTGTAAGGTGTGGCGAGAAAGAGCAACAGCTGGAAAATGGAGCTACTGTCCGAGGGAAGTTTCTGGAACACCATGGCAATGGGTGGGAATGGTCATGGAGAGCTAGAGACTGCGGACTCGAGGGGCTCCTGGGGCCGGGCAGGGAAGCAGGCTACGGCGCCAGCCTGGACCGCACCGTGGAGTGTGCAGCCCAGATGAGAGGCAGCGGCTGCTCGGCTCTCTGCAGGAAGGGCTCCAGTTGCCACAGCCTCTGAGAGCTCAGGAGCAATTAGGATTGTGGCTATTTGTTAGAAGTTTCACAATTGTTGAAACCTCGTGAGGGCACATGCGGCCTTCTGGCAGCCCGTGTGCCACGTCTGTTAGAGTTCAGCAAGGAGAGGCCTCTCCGAGCCTGGCTTCTGCTTTGGAGAATTGCAGCTGCTTGGGCGAGGGGACTCGAGTGCGGGGTGCAGACCACAGCGGGGGTCCAGGTGAGAGGCTGTGGTGCTTGTCCGGAGAAGAAAGGGGAGAGAGGAAGCAGCAGGTGTGAGGACAGGGTGCCTCAAAGACAGGGCACCTTCCATCTCCTGGCATCAGCTTTCTGGTGGGTGTACAGGTGAAGGCAGGTGGGCAGACAGGTGAAGGGGCTCTTGACCTAAAGTACTTGGGAAGTTTTCTAGTCAACTGCCAGCAGTTCATGTCTGCCGCTGTGAATTAGGACCAAATCATCCATCACAATTACTTCCAGTTAATTTGTCCTGCTAAGCCTGAGCCGACTGATGAGTTTTCTTAATTCTGAGCATATGCTCAAGGGAGCGTTGTACGTTCCACACGTGCAGTGCGTGTAAAGGCAGACAAAGCCGAGGAGGGATGCCGGGGCCTCAGAGGCCACCAGCTTCCCGTTCCAGCTCCAAGGCTGACTGATGACCTCGGGCAAGACACGCCGCCTCTCTGGGGCCTGGCTTCCCATCCATAAAGTGGAATAAGTAGAGTGTTTGGTCTCGAAGTTTCCCCCAGTTCTAGAATCCCACTCAATGTTATATTTTCTGCAAAATGTTGATGATTTAAAACCTTACATTTCTGCTTACTGGATATTAGCCCACCGGACCCCTAAGTTGACTTCTCCCTGCCCCCATAGTCTGGCTGAGGGTGGGTGTCTCTAGGGCCGACTCCCTGCCATTCTGCCCACACTGTCTCTTTCCCAGGCTGGAATGAATGACTGAATGAGTCAGTCGTGATTTATTGAGTGTTACTGAGCCTGACCATGTCCACACTGCCCCTTCCCAGCTGTCCCCAACACAAACCCACCAGCCCCTCAGCTCCCTCCACAGGGGGCTCCCCGGATCCTAGACTGTATCTTGTGCTTCTGTGTTCCCTCACTGAAGAATTCCCCTTATCTGTCTTTACTTTTCCCATCCATGAATAATGATGTGTGGGTGGTTTTAATGTTTACTTGCATTATGATTTTTTAAAACTTTTATAATACTGGCCATCTGCTGAGTGCCTACAAAATTCCATGCGCTTGGCTAGGCCACCTCCCCACCTACACCCTACATGGACACCATTTCATGACATTGTCACAACATCGGGCAGTATGCATGGTCCTTATGGTAGAGCTGAGCAAACCGAGACCTGGAGGACTCACTTTCCTCACACGATCAGCACGTGGAGGAGCCAGGCTGGGACACTGATCGTGCCTCTTGCAGCCTTCTCAGGCCGCACTCCAGGATCTTACTCATCTTTTTGGACTGCCCCAAGAATCCCCGAGACCACAGGGCCAATAAGACATGGCACATGCACCCCAAGACTACAGGGCCAACAAGACATGGCACATGCACCCCGAGACCACAGGGCCAACAAGACATGGCACATGCAACCCAAGACCACAGGGCCAACAAGACGTGGCACATGCATCCCGAGACCACAGGGCCAATAAGACGTGGCACATGCACCCCGAGACCACAGGGCCAACAAGACGTGGCACATGCATCTCATCACGTCCTGTACATCAGGGTGGCTCTCAATGGGCTCCACGTCTGATGAGCACTTGTTCTGTCCTGGGCCTTGTGTGAAGCATTGAACGTGCAGGGGTGAAGGAGGCGTGGCCTCTCTGGGGAGCTCACCTGGTAGTAGGGGAGGCAAACTGATACATAGCAGGACTCCCAGGATGTTGAGACACGAAGTGCCAGGAGATCATAGATGAAGATTCCCTCTACCTTTAGGGATTCAGGAAGGCTTCCTGGAAGAGGAGGCAACTGTGTTCATAGTTAATGCAGGAGCAGAGTGGCATGACTCCAGCCAGTGTGGGCAGGGAGGTGGGAACATGCAATTAGATGTGTGTGCTTATGAAGGTCTATAAGTGGGCATTTGGTTAAACCACCATATGGGCTGTGTAACCAAAACCCAGGCTTACTGCAAACCCTTCCAGTTCATGGCAGGTAAGTTTAACTCATTTTCTACATAAATATACAAGTGATATTTTTTTTATCTGCTAGAAATTGCTTTGCATAGTTACCACTTCTTTACAAAATCATTTCTTGATCTTTTTAATTTCTCCCATAGAAAGTCTCAGGGAGGGAATGGCTGATGGGCAGTTGCCACAGCCTCTGAGAGCTCAGGAGCAATTAGGATTGTGGCTATTTGTTAGAAGTTTCACAACTGTTGAAACCTCGTGAGGGCACATGCGGCCTTCTGGCAGCCCGTGTGCCATGTCTGGTAGAGTTCAGCAAGGAGAGGCCTCTACCTGCTTGGGAGCCATTTGGGGGCAGCAGTGTAATGGTGGGCTTGGGGGCTGTGGGAAGGCTGGGCAGAGGCTGGGGCAGTCTGCCAAGCGTGGCAAGAATACGGTCTTGATCGCCTGCATTGTGCACAAGTCAGAGACCTGTGGGCCACCCGTGAACTCAGTTTTAGGAGGTGCAGAGACCACCCCCAAATCACAATAATGACAATGTGCCGGGTTTATAGTCTTTGTTTTATACTCAGATCCTTAAAACAGCCTTACAAAGAAGACGTATCACCTTTTTTGCAGATGAGGAAACTGAGGCTTAGAGGACTGAAGTGACTCACCCAGGTTGTAGGAGAGGCGCTGTGCCAGAGGGACGAGCCCAGACCTGTCTTGCGCAAATGCCTTTTGGCCCTCATGTGTTCTTAATTTTTTTTAACGTTACAGTAAGAAATTTTTAAGAAAAAAGGGGAAAATACACTTAAAAAGCAGTGTATGGAAAAATAAATTCTCTTACATATTTGAATAAACATATGAAAAGATGTTCAACCTCTTAATGAAAAGCAAAGCAAGCAGCTAGATGCCCTTTATCCTTCCTACACCAGCAAAAAAACTCTGGGAGCAATAATAGCAGCCGGTTTGTCGAGGATATGAGGAAATAGGAATTCTGGCAGTATGTGTACTGCTGTTCCGTTATTTGCATGCATTACTGTTCCTTTAAAACAAAATGTTCAAGCCAAGCCCGTGTCCTTTCCATCGGTGACAATAGCAGACCCCGTCTTAAAGACAAAGCGAGGCATCTGCTGTCTTCTCAGCTGGCACGACATGTGGAGTGGAGGAGAACCTGCCGTGTGAATGGGGGAGCCCTCTACTGAGGACTGGGGCTTTGAGAGGGGCAGACCCCCTCAGGGCAGAGCCCCCAACCAGCCTCCCCAGTGCCCACCAGGGCAAAGCGGGCCTGGGCGCTGTCCGTGGTGCTGGCCCAGCTAAGGCTCTCTGGCCACAGGGTCGTGCCCCTGGGAGCTCCAGCCAGGCCCTCGTGTGCCCAGCATGGAGTCCGGGCCGGAAACCCGCCAGACTCTGACCCTGTGCTAAGACCCCATAGACAGCTCGGTCGCTGAGGGACAGCACCAGCTGTGACTGCACCGCCTGGAGACGGCCTCGTGGGATGTTCTCATGTATCGCCTTCTTGTCTTTTTTCTGTAAATCTTTATTTAGTTGAGGTACTTTCCTGCTCTGACTTTTCACCATATAAGTCTTCCCCCACATAATTAAGAACACTTTGTAAGCATCATTTTCATGGCTTCAAAACAGTCTGTGATTTAGGGATGAGGTAGCCACTTTTGCAGTTAGCTACTGTTTATTGGAGACATGCTGTATTCCCAACATGATAGTAAGGTATTTACAGGCCTTACTTCTAATACGCAGAAGAACTTTGAAATGAAGGTGTTATTACCCCCAACTTTAGAAACGTTGGAACTGAAGTTCACAGAGGGCAAGTAAATTGCCCAAGGTCACACAGCTCAGTAAGGGACAGAGACGGTTTTGAATCAGTGGATGTCCAATGACAAATGCTGTGATCTTGGCATTGCACCACGTTGCCTTCCACAGTCTTTACATAAAATGGTTAAAGAACAAAACCATGCATGTATCACAATTCACTTATAGATGGACATCTAGGTGGTTTTCGTCGTGAATAGAATGTTGTTAAAGATGAAAAGATTATAGAAGATTGGGGCTGGGAGACCCATGAGGCTTACTTGATGCTGTCCAGCCCTCCCTCTGTGAGCAAGAGCGTGCGGCCTGCATGACAACGTCCACTTCCACTGCAAACGAGGGCCCGGGCCAGGCAGTTCCATCAGCAAATGCACCTGCGACTTCAGCCAAGGAGCCCTCCGGGCGGCCTAGCTGAGCGTGGCCACCCGCCCCCTCCTCCTCTGCCCTGCCTGCTGGCTCAGCTTCCCTTGGCTCAGGTCTGCACCCACTGCAGGCTCACTGAGCAGGGGCTGTGGCTTCAGGACCTGGCACATACCTGGCTCAACACGTACTTGCTGACATGAAGGCAATTGGCTCCAGGTGCCCGAGGACCTTGGCAAACTTACCTTCACTCCAGAAAATTGTCTAGAAACGGCTCTGCCCAGATCAGCCGGGGCAGCAGCTGCCTGTGTGGGAAGGCCTGGGGGTTGCGAAGGCCAGCATACCTGGCCCTGCTCATTCTGACCCCACCTCAGGTGCCTCCCAGTGCTCGAGGGCCTTCTTTTTCTCATGATCTGAGGGCTGCTGTCCCAGAGCCCGCCTTGGAGAGAGGCAGGCTTCACCGAAGACCTGCTCTGGCTCGTGCACCACAGCTGCCTTCCCCGTTCTCTAGGGGCTTGAAGGAGACAGGTCAAAACAGGAGAGTTCATTTGCCACATAACAGCAGAGTGGGGCTGCAACCCAGGCTGCACGCTCGGTTCGGAGCTCTCTGCACCCCCAGAAATGTGAACGGGGTCCATTTTATTCTTAGCCTCAGTGCCAACTGGAGAGCATGGGTTCTGGGGCCGAAGCCCTGATTCCGCCTCTGCTGTGCTGGGTCTCCTGTGCAGCCCCGACTCCTCACTGTCCTAATTTCTTCCTCTATAAGGAAGATTCATAAAACCTGCTCCAGAGGCCAGACACTCAGCACTGAGGCAGCGTCTGTGGACATGCTCTGCAGACTCTAACGTAGGAATGTTTTGTGTTACATCAGTATCTTCCTTTTCTTTGTTTACAACCCATATGCTGCCTCCTAACAAGGTCTGCCAGTTTAGCATCATTCTCAGTGTCATCATTCTCAGCCCTCCACAGACTGTGCAGGAGATTCCCAGAGTGAAATAAATGCTGCCATTACGCAGTTGAACTGAGAATGTCTATGTCATTCGCCTAATCATGTGGGCTCTGTTTATAGACTCTGAGTTCAGGCACTAGGGGATGTCAAAATGAGGACAGCACGTTGCAAAGCAGGAAGGGAGGTCGCTGTGAATATCTTGTGATTCTGGGCACCGCTCCGTTTCTCAGAGTGTCCGCATGGTGAGGGAAAGAGGTGACATGGCTCTCGGCTGAGGTGTAAGAGGTCTTCACAGTTGCTTTGTGGGATGGCCGGGGAGTGAGGGATGGAGGCAGGGAGGGAAGAGCTGAGACAACCACATGGAACTGAAGAATGTCCTGTCCCCTCAGGAACCGCATTTTCTTCAGCAGAAAACGGACCTACCGGGCTGGGATGGCTCTGGCATCCAGCGAATCACCTGCTGAGGCGGGAGCCCGGGCTCTCTTGGGAAGGACAGGACTTGCCCTGACTGTCCGTCCGAGTGTGGTCTGCGTGTTCGCCCGGCTGCTCCAAGCCGCTGGACTTCAAAGGAAGGGTCTGGCAAGCACGTGGGAGGGGGACACTCATGGATGGGACGGCCAGAGGAAGACCATCACGGGGCCCCCAGAGACAAAGGGCAGCCATCCCCCCTGCATTAGGCGGGTCATTTCTCCCATATTCCTCCATGTCCCCAGGCCACCGTGCTCCTGGCACTGCTGAAACTCCAGAACAAATAACAGAGATATCCCGGGACTGGCTTGTATCTCCTCTGCCTCCTTTCGGTCAGATAGACGCATTCACAGACCATGGTCACTGAGTTTTTCATCATATGCCTTTGTGTTCAAGAATTAACCGCAGCGTTTTCACCGTTTCATGGTCATTTGCTACAAGCGTTAGGACAGCTGTGTATGGAAACGGCTTCTCGCAGCAGTTTTGCACTGGCCTTGCCCAATCTTGAGTTAGTAATGTTGACGCATCCCTCCGTTGGCAAGAATACATCTTCAGATACTGTTTTTGAGGTTGGGGGGCGGGTAGTACATCGACAAGATCCAGCGATAGAAGTGGGGGTGAGGTCAGTTTCTCTGACACTGGGGTGTTGCCTGGCATTCTGGGAGGCTCCTCTGTCGGCCCCTCCACAGCTGGGCGACGAGGGGACGATCCCCTCTTCTCTCACACATCTGAAGGGGGCGCCCTGTTTGCTGAAGAGTTAGCCTTATGGGGTGCCATTTGCCCACCTGATTTTTCTTTCCCCTTTGGGTTAAGTGTCTTCACTAGAGTGGGCTGGCTTTCGGTGTCCTTTCCTGGACTTTATCTTGGACGTGCTGAACTGCTCCCATCTGCAGCCTCCCCTCTTTGGCTCCGATGATCTTTCTGCTACAATTGTTCTGGCCTCTCCGTCCTTCGGGACACTTACAATTTTGAGGATGGATCCCTGCATTCTAATCTGTCAGGCCATCTTTTTTTCTCCCATTAATTTTATTTATTGGTCTTCTGCTTCTTCTGGAAGAGTTTCAAAGTATTCCTGTGAGGTGCCTGACTCCTCCTCTGCCCTTCGACCCTGCCTCCCGCAGCCGTAACTCTGTTCTGGCCACAAGCATGCCCTCCAGGTCTGCCCTCTCCGAGAGCTGTGCCTTCTCACACCTCCTGAGGCTGCCAGCCCCCTCTTCAGGCTTCAGAAGTTAGTTCTTTTCAGAGAGAATGTCTTTCTTTGACTCTTCAGGCTAATAGTCCCCTCTCCTCTGCTGCAGTGTTCTTTCACGAGCGCCACACTGTTTTCTTTTCTGTTTTTCTATTCACCCATCTTCAATGCAGGTGAGCGTCACCCACAGTGCCCATCACGTGCTCATGGGGGGCATTTGTCATGGACGGAGCACCCAGGGGAGGGCCTCACGGGGGGGCCTGGGCAGGGACTCGGGCCACGTCAGGCAGCCCCACAGTAGCAGCGTGGCCTCCCCGTTCCTGAAGGCCTGGGCGTGGGTCTGGCAGCCAGTCAGTAGATGGTGGCAGGCACAGCACTTCACTCTGACTGGGCACAAGAGCTCCATTTCAGATGGCAAATTATAGGTGAACTACCCGCTGGGTCTCTCCGTCCAGCACCCTCAGCCATGCAATCCATGGGCATTTCTCTGGTGTGTCGGCGGTGGGCGAGCAGCTCCCAGCCCAGGCCTGGAAGTCAAGGCTAGCTAATTCTGAGTCCTCGCTCTCGGCCCCGCAGAGACAGAGGGGACAGCAGAGCGGTGTGTCCTGTGGGCCGGGTGGGGCTTGCTGCTTCACACATTCCGCAGGGAACTGCAGGCCATTACGAAATCCCCAGGCCTTTCCTTACACCCCCATCACAGAGGGCAGGGAAGTCAGTGGGAGCGAGCCATGAAGTTTACCTGGTGGTATTTGAGCCCCAGCGTCATTCAAAATGCAACAATCGCCTCATTTTCTGTGGATTTCTGCTGTAATTTCCCGCTGCGAGGACCCAGCACTGCACCCCGATGGCTCCCTGCCCCCACTCCTCTCCTGGCCACTCTGCTGACGTCCCCAAGCCAGTCGGAGCAAATTAACCAAAATGCCAGTGAAACAGCAGGGCCATTTCGGCCCCGGAGACAAGCACGAGGCGCTCAGAGATTCAGAGCGCGCCCGCAGATCTTGGGAGGGACCAGAGGTATGACGAGAGGCGGGCCAGGGGCTTGCCTGGAGTGTCAGGTGTGCAGGATTCAGGTCCCTTTCTCAGAAAGGTCTTGGCGGTGAGAAGGACTCACCTGCTCAGCTGACCCAGGCCTGCTCCTGCTGGACCAGCCTCTCAAGTGCTTCCGCACCCTGGGCTGGAATTTGGGGTTCAGGGAGGGGGACAGGGAGAGAGGAACTGACTCCAGGGGCCTCATGTCCCCCCACTCCCCCCAGAACCCCTCCATCCCCCTCCTCCCCTGCACTGTCTTCTGGGAGCCCGCCCTTCCCGTCACCTGCCACCCCATCTCTTCCCTCGCCCACACCTTGTCCCGTCCTGCCTCTGCATGCTGCCCAGTGGGCGATGTCCTGTGCAGGCAGCGAGGGCTCGGGTGCCGCTGGGCACTCCCGTGTAGGAGGGCATGTGTCAGGCTCTGCTCCTGAAGCACCGGTGAGGATAAACATGGGCTGTGCCAAATCATCTGTGGCACATCCGCATGAGGGCAAAGCGCTGAAATTTCTAAAAGCATATTTACAAAGAATATTCAAGACTCCAGGGTATACTTGTGTGGAAAAGCTGGTTACCAAAAATATGCCTGTCGGTAGCCCCCTCCTTTTTGTGTAAAAGGTAAAATGTATGTGCAAAGAACATATCTCATTTTTTTCTTCTTTCCTTTTTCCCTACATTGTCAATACTTAACATGCATTTATTGTTGGAAAGAAAGGACTAGACTTCACCACTCTATACAATATTGGGCTTTTTAAAATTGAGGTGATATTCACATAATGTAAAAGTAACCATTTGAAGTGAACGGTTCTGTGGCGTTTAGGGCATTCACGGTGTCATACAACCAGCCCCTCTGCCTACTTCCAAGCATGCTCATCACCGGGAACCCTGCCCCCGCTAAGCAATCATTCTGGTCCCCTCTTCCTGCCACCCGTCCACCGTCTGGAAACTTTCTGTCCCTGGATCTGCCTGCTCTGGACGTGGCCTTAAATGGAATCTCCACACTTGGCTTCTTCCTCTCGCATCATGTGCTTGAGGTTCCCCCACATCATAAAAGGTGTCTCGATGTCATTTCTTTGTATGACCAAATCATATTCCACTGTATGGAGAGGACACACTCTTTTTATCCACCCAGCCCAGCTTTAAACACCCACTGGGCTGTGTTCAGCCTCAGCACAGCCCTGTGGGACGGGACCCTCACTACTCCCATTGCAAGACGAGGACACCGAGGCCCAAGGGTGTTAAGTAACTCACCTAACCTCAACCAGTGAATGGCAGAGACAGGACCTGACCAGGCATGCTGGTTCCAGGGCCCATGCAGTGGCAGTGCCAGAGAGGCTGGCCTCAACTGCAGACCAAGAGCAACCTGAGCAGCTGCAGCTGTCCAGAGACAGGCAGAGCTGTCCGGAGGCAGTGAGCTCCCTGTTGTGCGAGGCGTGCAAATGGAGGACAGCAACCACCCGTAGAATGTCACTGAAATGAGTCTGCCCCTGGGTTGCCTGCCGGATGACCTTCTGCTCTTAGGTGTGGGCTATCAGGCCTTTATCAGTGCTGGTCCACATCAGAAGAGGCAGAGGGTTGGGGGTGTTCAGGTAATATTTGGGCCACAACTGCACTGCCACCTGCCCAGCAGCTCTGTGACCTCAGGCAAAGCCTGACTCTCCTCTCCTGACTGGGTGGGGATCCTGGGGCCGACATGGCCAGGTTGGTTAATCCACTCACTCTACAAACACACGTGCCAGTCCCATCCTGGAGACTCAGTGAGACAAGCGGACAAGAGCCCCCACTTGGAGCTCACATTCTGTGGGGGTGCTGTCGTCAGGGCAGGAGATGAGGCTCACCAGCGCTGGCTCTGAGCAGGTGTCTGCTCCCTGGCGTGGTGGGTCCCTCAGGCAGAGGTCCCTGGGGTTTCCATAGAGACCCACACAGCCTGGAGTCACCTCCACTAGGCACCCCACTTGGCCCACAGCACAGAGGAGGTGGTGCAGCTCCCGTTGCTTTGTAAACATGAACTGGCCAGTCGAGAAGAATCTGTTCTGTAGCTCCCTTCCTGCGAGGGGTGGCCAGGATGGCATTGGCTTCGCTGGCCCCCACCCCTGTCTGCTGGGTCTCCCCAGGACAGCTGGCCCGTGCTCAGAGCACCCCCTCTCTGAAGCACCATGTTCTTATGAGCTGGAGTCTCCTCAGGGAGGTGGAGACGGAACCGGGATTTATTTTTAAAGAATTAATTTGTCATCTCAGTAGCAACAACGAAAAAATGATGAATTGCTTTTCTGTAACAACCGAATGCACTTTATCAGGCCTTTAAAAGCAATTTCTTTAACTGTAAAAAGTGGCCCCACAGGATTTGTCAGAGCCCCTGGGGACAGAGTTTTCCTGTCGTCCGACAGCCAGCCCACAGTGTCCTTTGTCCTCTGTCCCTGGGTCCCCAGAGAGGAGATGAGCCGGTGTCAAAGTGAGAACAGCAGCCCGCCTGCGTCTCCCGGAATAAGAAAATGGCTTGTTAGCGAGAGCATTTTCTGAGGGCTGCAAATCCTGTCTTTTCTTTCCACGGCCAAACCTCACTGAGATCCCATTTCTCAGGTGTCACCGGGGAGCCGGCTTTGGACTGGGAAAAGTCTTGGGCACAGATGGCTTGGGTCTCTTTAGGCTGATTGAACATGCGATGACTGTTTTATTTCTTTTTTTTTTAAGAAGGATGTATTTTAACTTGGGCTCTGAGTGGGTGGAAATCTCGGCAGTGAGCAGAGAGCAGGCCTGGGGTCCATTCTGGCCTCTGCACATTTGTGGGAGACCTGGAACCGGGTCTCCAGAGCACTCGGGGCCAATCTGGGGCTAAGGGAGCTACTGCCGGAAACCGTGAGGGGTCTGCTGGACAGACTGAGGATCGAGGGGCCGCTGTCCATGCTCAGAGGCATATCGGGGCTTTGCAAGGACTTGCCTCATCCAGGCACTCATGACAGTTACTGGGGTATAAAAGCCCTTGTAAAGGCCTTTTATTTTCCTCTTGGAAAATTGAGGTTGGACATGCCTTCAGGGAAAAGCTAGCTGGGTTCCTGCCCCAGAGGAGGGAGGAGGTGGTAGAGATGACTGACAACACTTTCATGTGTTCATTCATTCGTTACGTGGAGAGCGAATGCGCAAACCACGGTGGGGCCGGGACCTTGGGTTGTTTTGTGCAGCTGGTTTTGTTCTGTTCTTTTCTCTCCAAGCCCAGAGCAGATGGCTCCTAGCTCAGCCGGGGCTGGGACACGTCACAGAGGATATGGAAATCAAGTGGGGTCTCTCAGGGCTGCTGGCAATCAGATCAAAGTGGATAAGCATCGTGGGCCCAGGGAACAGCATGTACAAAGACACAGAGGCCTCAGAGTCTAGCCTGTTTGGGAGTCAGTGAGCTGCTCAATGAGCCTGGTGCTCAGGGAGGGGTGGCACGGGACACAGACGTCCTGCAGGGTCGGTGAGCTCATGAGGGCCCCTGAATACCAGGTTAAAGAGTCTGGGTTCCTCCTGGCAGGACCCCGTCCAGGAGGCTGGTTAGGAGGCACTGCAATATTCTGGGTGAGCCACAGCACTGACATTGAGGATGGAGAGGCTCAGGGCACAGACTACACGGAATCGGGCTGCTTGTATTGGTAATGACAGCAGCCATCAGGGGTGGTGTTGTGAGGTGCCAGGCACTATGTGACCTTGCCAGAGGCCCCCTTCCTGGCACTGCACATGTGGCAATGCCCACGATGGCCTGTGCAGCAGGAGCTACCGCTGTCCCCCTTCTACAGAAGAGGAAACTGAGCTCAGGGAGGTGAAGTGCGGCCACACAGCTGGGAAATGGCACATAGGGATTTGGACCCGGGCCACGTGCATTTGTCAGGCACCTTGACCCCCTCCAGTGTGGAGGTTCAGCGGATCTGGGTGGGAACAGGTGCAGAGGGAAGTGGCACGGAGGGGGGAGAGGGGACACCCAGGGAACGGGCGGAGAGGCCTTTCATCCAGGAAAGCCAGGAATGGGGACGCATTTATGCTGTGTCAGGAGTGCCCCTCTTTAACATGAGAATCAGAGAAAGACATGTGTTATTGGGGCATGTGTACCCTGCCTCACTTATTAAGAGAAAAACATTGAACCAAAAACATGACCTTCTCCAGGATTTGTCCCAGCATTAAATAATGACTAATTTGAATTTCAATATGTGGCAGAAAATTATGCTCTGAACCCTTCTTCTGGAAAGGGTTCGGGGTGTTTGATTACTGAATACATCATGCATATTCATAGCTGTGCTTTAATCTTGCCAATTGGACTCTCTTTGTTATTTGCCAAGTTTAAGAGGAAAGGGCTTGTGAGAACCCTGTCAAGGGTGCTGCGAGGCATCAGGTCCTCTCCCAGGGACACATGAAGAGAAATTCCTCAGGGTTAAGGAAGAGCACTGGCCCAGGAGTCCAGAGGGGACTTCTCGCAGGAGCTGGGGTGGGTGTTGGGTATCTTGTGACTCATTTTGACATGCTTCACCACATTAGATCTGCACACAGCACCAGGGTAAATCTACCCATGCCTGAGATGCAGAAACTGAGTTCCAAATGGAAACGGGCAAGGTCAAACCTCTAACAGGCAAGGGGCTGGGCTGAGCATTGCCTGCCCCCCGGGTCCTGTCACGGCCCCAGAGACCGCCATTCATTCCTAAAATTCATAGAGACCCGTGGCTCCTCTTGAGTGCTGGGCACAGGACTGTGGTTCCCTAACTGTGTCCCCAGCCCAGTAGGCTCATAGCAAGTATTCGTGGAGGTGAACTGAGCAGATTGCAAGTGACTCTAAGGCTCACTCTCCCATCTGCAAGGAGAGGCTAGCCAGCATGAACGGTACCCCACACCCCTTTCTCATCCAACCGTTTATGAGCAGATCAGTCTAAGAATGAGCGATAGCTGTTTGGCTTCATATCCATATACAATTTGTAGAGCCGCTTGTAGAGGGCAGAAGACTGGCCCCCAGAGACGTCCAGGACCTGGTCCCTGGAGCCTGTGCGTCTGTTCCTTGGTGTGGCAGGGTGGTCCCAGAGGATCCTGTGGCCCCGTCCAACCACAGGGGTCCTTAAACATGGTAGTCCTCTCTGGGCTTTGGTCAGAGGAAGATGTGACTTCGGGAGGGTGGCAGAGACACGCAGCATTGCTGGCTTTGAAGATGCGGGAAGGGCTGCGAGCCGGGAGATACAGGAGGGCAGGCACCCCTACATGCTGGAGAAGTCAAGGACACAGATTCTCCCCAGAGCTTCAGAAGGAACCCCACGCACCCACTCCTCGAGTTCAGCCCAGGGAGACTGGGTTGGACTTCCGGCCTCCACAACCAAGAGGATGACATGCCTTGTTTTGATGGCGAGGTGCGTGGCCGTCTGTTATGGGAGCACCAGGAAACAGGTGCAGCACTATGTTTAGGTGAGTCAGCTTTCTTGTCTGTAAAATGTAGAAAATACCTTCTTGCAGCTTGTTGGCAGATTTAACCTAAGAAGTGAGTTTGCAGAAATGGTGTCCATGTGGCCTCATTCTCTGGCCCCAGACGTGTTCCATGATGTCTAGCCCATCGGTGCCTCTGCACTGGGGAAACAAGAGCTGCAAGCGCGTCCGTGGTGATGAGCCCGGACGGACGGAGCCCCGAGTCCGCGCCTGCCTGCTGCCCCTCTGCCCACCTCCTGCCGTGTCTCCCCCTGTCTCCCTCCTCCAGGCTCCACTCCGCCCCCTCCCACCCCTTCCCCCTGCATCCCCGTTCCTTCCTGACAGTGGGCGCGTCTACAGACTGGGATTCGGGGCGTGTGTACCCTGCCTCAGATGGGGTGCCCATCCACTAGAGCCCCTCCTGGGAAGCAGGTGCCTGGGGAGCCTGTCAGATGTCCGGAGTCCCTGACTCAGGGGGGCTCTCCCTCTGCTCCACCCCATGACCCAGGGGAGACCTCAAGGGGCGACTCTGAAAGTATTTTGGGGGAGTTTCCAGCATGGTTGGTGGGGCGCAAGTTCAGCCTGCCCCGTTAAATAGGAGACCCAAGATCCTGGCCCAGGAGGAGCAGAAAGGCATCCCAACCCTGGGGACCCGCTGTGGGGCTGGTCACTCTGTCCAGCCTTTGGCCGTTCTCCTTGGCTCAGCGCTTTGAAGCCTGGCTCCTGAGGAGTAATGGTGTCCCCCACCCCACCGTGGGACTTTCTGAAGCAGCCCCATGGCACTGGTGAATCCCAGTGAGGCCTCCTGCCCTGGGGGGGGGGGTGTCTGTCAGCAGGCATGTCTGCCACAGGGATAGGAGGGCAGTTTCCTACAGTCGTCCATGTCCTTCCTCGCCACGTACATTTCTCTGGGGCACTTGTGTGTGCTGATTACACTCTGTGCTTCTGTGTCAGCCTCCAGGGGACATTTGAGACTCCTCAAAGAATTCTATGGGGCCATTTCAGAAAACCCCAGTGGCCACGGGTGAGGGAAAAACCCCATTTAAATTGGCAAAGCAACCAGGGAGCCAATGGGGCTTTCATGCTGGAGGCTTTTAAGCACGGCGTGCAGCCCTGAGCATCTCCCCTTTACAGTTTCAAACGATCAGCTTCTGGTTTAGATCTCCCCACAAAGGCCCCTCATGTTCTCCAGGGCTCTGCTGTTCACAGCAACCCCCCTGCTCATTACTTTTGTGGGTCCCCCCAATGGGCCACTTCCATCCCAGTGCGGCTACTCTCATTTAAAGAAACAACACAGGCTACACTGGGATATGCTGATAGATTGGGAGCCAGAGGGTCAGTCCTGCAACGGGCTTACTTACCCTGTAACCACAGCAATGAATTTAGGCGCCCCCAGCCTGGGAGTCCTCAGTCATAAAGCAGAGGATGGTGGAAGGTGATGCTGGCCCTCCCCTGCACCCAGATCTCCTGTCCTGGCTGTGTGACGCCTGCTCTCCCAGCTCCCTTACAGAGGTGAGGCCATGGGGAGAGGAAGTGATGAGGGCCACTTCTAGGCTAGGACCATGAGTGCCCACGAGCACATTTCCAGCATCTCCCCGCACCTCAGCGACTGAGAAGGCTGAGTACCCTGGAGAGCAGAGCCTGTCACCTGGGTCCTGAATGGCCGTGTGGGGCAGAGCCTCCCTTGGCCACCTGCAGGCAAATAGCACGAGGGAGACAAAGCGCTCACGTGCCGGGTTGCTGGGGCTGTGGTGTGAATCTGCAGCAGACCTGTCCTCTCTACAATATAACCCCTAGTTTTTAGTACTGTGAGGGTTTGCTGAATGACTGACTGAATGACATAAGCCATCAGAATGACTGCCTCCTGGTAGGTATCAATAAATGCTAGTAATTTCCCCCACTTGGAAGCTGGTGTCAGCGATGGGCTGCCCTGGTGCTGTACTGCTGTGTCACAAAGCACCCCAAAACTTACTGGCTTCAAAGAAAAATTTGTCCTTGTCTCCATGGCTCTGCGGGAGGCCAGGCCTAGCTGGGGGCTCTCGCTTGGGCCTCACACATGGTTGTATGTGGAGTGTGGCTGGGCTGCTGTCCCCTGGTCACTCAGTCGATGCGGGCAATTGGCTGAGCTGGCAGGACACCTAGATGTGGCCTCTGCCTGTGCCTGGGGTGTCACAGTGGCTGGGTCCTAAGGGGGAGCAACTCTGACATCCCAAGAGGCCCATGCAGACAAGGCTCTCTATGACCCGGCCTCAGAAGTCCTGGATCACCACTTCTGCTCTGTTCCTTTGGCCTAGGAGGTCACCAAGACCTGGACTGGAAGGAGGGGGGTGGACTCTGCCTCATGGGGGAGTGGCCTGTCCCCTGCAGCAGAGCAGGTGAGGTGAGGGACAGTCTGCTGTCATCCTTGGAAAATGCATTCTGCCACCTGGGCCGACAGGCAAGGGGGAGAAACACCTGTTAGGTCATCATAGCAGATGGACTCTTATCTGGGGGCCCTAAGATAACCCTGGCATCCTGGTCCCCAGACCCTACACCTCCAAATGTGGGCTATGCCCTTTCTCACCCGGCCAGGAGCGGCCCCCCAAACATCAGGCCAAGCACGGGTGACACTGCAGCTGCTCAGAGCCCTGCAGAGACTGGGCCAGCCCGTGGGCACCTGTGAGGCGGACAATGAAGAGGGCCTGCAGATGCTGGCAGGGGCAGGCCGCGGTGCCGCTTGCCAATTGGCACAGGAGCACCATGCTGAGCAGTTGTAACTCCTTTTACAGAAACTGCCCAATTTTGAATGAATGATATTGTTACTGTGGTTAGACCATCACCTCCAGTGATACCTCCACCCCTCTTGGGAGCCTGGGCGGAGGAAGGGGCCGTTCAGAGACTCATTGCTCATAAACCAGTGCTCTTGTCATGGGGAGTGGAGACCAAGCGGGCATTTATTGAAATCCACCCTAACATTCTCCACTTTGAGGCATTTTAGTTATTTTTTTTCCTCAGCTCTTGGGCATGTTCATCTGCTAAGAGCTGGTGACAACAAAACACAGTTCCTGCCTTCAAAATGCTCCATCTATAGGGAAATAAGGACAGAGAGGCAGGTGGATTAGCAAGAGTGAGGGTGCTGACAGCCCCAAAACCACCCTGCTAGCTGTGTGCCTCAGTTTTCCCATGTGTGAAGCAGGGGTGGCCATCTGCCCTGGTGGCTGTCATGCTCACTGTCACGTGTCCACCACCTGCCGCAGTGTCTGCACTCCCTAGAAGTGGGTGTAAACGTGGGTGCAAGTCCAGAAATTACAGAACAAGTGGGAAGCCCTGCCCGTCCCTCAGCCCGCATGCACTGGCCCCCAGCTGAACCCAGGAAGCAGGCGCATCACCGACCTGAAGCCCCAGCTGGTGCTTCTGTCCTCATGTGGCTGTGTCCTGCTTGCTTCTAGGAAGGCCTTAGGGGTGGGCGAGAGGTCAGGGGTCAGTGGGGCAGATTCCCACCTGCAGAAAACAGATTTGTCCGGGATCACAGCCTGGGCCTACTAGTCAGAGGCTGTCGACTTAAGGACGGCTCCTCCCCGCCTCCTCTCCACCCTCCCCTACCTTACTTCAGCCTCAGTGTGCAGAGCACCCACTGTGTGCCAGGCACTGAGGCTGGGAGGTGAAGATGGCAAAGACGACATTAGATCCCTGGAGCTCACTTCACACAGAGAGAGACAGACCAAGGAGCTCAGGAATGGCTGCAGGACCTGGAGGAGCCCCTGACTGGGGGTGTCCGGGGTTTGAGGCAGAGTTCGGGGTGTCTAAGAGAGTGTGCCCGGGGACCTGACGCTCGCTCAGCAGCTGCTGTCGTGCCACGAGGTGTGTGATGTCCGGTGCCTCGGTTTCCTCATCTGTGTGATCAGGGCAGTAAGAGTGGCAGCCTCTCCAAGCGGCCCCGAGGACCGGAGGGCGAGGTATGTGAATGGCGCCAGATCCTCACATCTGCGCCCTCACTCGTGGCGTCTTCTCCAGCCGCTCCTCTCAGCCCTCCGACACCAGGGGGCATCCAACTTCAAGGAAGGTCAGACTCAGTCTACCTGGAGGCAGCCGCACACCCCACAGGTTATGGGCTGCCCACAAAACTGCCCCCAGTTCACACCCAGTCGCCAGTCCTGGGGTGGCATCTGTGCTTCTGACAGACGGGATGTAAGTCCAGGGGTCCCCAGACTCCTCCACCTGTTTGATTATTTGCTGGAACAACTCAGAACCAGGACAGGGAGCCTCACCTGCTCTTACTGGTTTATTATAGAGAATACAACTCAGGAACAGCCTGATGGAAGAGGGGCACATGGCAGGGTACGACGGGCTATGCAGAACCCCCACACCCTCTCTGGCCACCCCACCCAAGCATGAGCACCTGGACGTAGTCCCCAACCAAAAGGCCCCGGAGCCCACCCCACCGTTTCAGGGTTTCGTGGAGGTTTCACATGTAGGCATGACTGCTGACATCATTGGCCACTGGTGACAACTCCAGCCGCGGCCCCTCACCTCTCCCAGGGCGGGGACAGGAGCTGGAAGTTCCAGTCCTCGGAGCCTGCTTTGGTCTTTCTGGCACCCAGCCCCCATCCAGAGGCTGCCTGGAGGCCCCCAGCCACCGTCAGCTCATTAGCATACAAGAGATGTTCCTGTCACTGCAGAGACAGCAGGGTTTCTGGAGCTCTGTCAGGGACAAGGGACAGTGAATGACCAAACATGGTGCTTCTCGTTATGCCCCAGGGCATGGTGGCCTTGCACAGGGCCTGGCGCTGCCGGGTGTCCAGTCCAGGTTCGCTGCCATGCCGCTGCGCCTTCCTCAGCCCTCCCGTGCGGGCAGGTGGGACCGTCCAGCGTCCATGCACCTGTGGTGTTCCCTGGGCGCTCACTGCCGGGTGCCTCAGCTGGGTGCTCCTTGATGGAGCTGCCAGCCAGGCTGCCGGCATCTGTGACCCTGTGGGGGACCTTGTCACTGCTGCGGAAGTGGGTGGGTCTGTGTTCAGGCTGCACGCTGCAAACTACATTTCAGTTGGCATGAGGCAGGTCCCAGCTCGCAGATTTGACGCCTAGGCACATTGCATGTTTTGATCGGCATCCGCTGCCAACAGAAGACACAAACAAATTCACTTCAGGTTAGGCCGAAATAAGCATATTAAAGAATAGGTTTGTGAGCCTCACTCAGATGTACGCAACATGGACAATCCGCTGCTCCTCCCTGCTGGGGACGAGGGCTTCTGAGGGCTCTGGTGGGTGCCTGGTGGCCAGCGTGGCTGGTGAGGCAGGTGCCTGGTTGGCATCTCTTGTGAGGGGGGCTCGTTAACGGATGAAGTGCAGACACTGCGCGTTCCCCTCTCGTTGCTTTTTATAGGGACTCGCCAGACTGCACGTCAGGTTCTGTCTGCAAAGGGCCCTTCCAGGGCCAAGACTCAGCTCCTTGGCTCAGGGAAGGTGCCCTTTAATTAGCAGCTCAGAAGGACGCTCCATTTTGAGGTACAATGGGCTGGAAGAACCTGTTTTTTCACATTTTCTCATCCCATCCCCCTCAGACAAGCTTTTAATTTTTCAGGAGGAATCTGTATTCCTTTGGGAATCGGTTAAGAGACACACTTGCTTTGGCGCCTCATGGCTCATGGGGGACGGAAGTGTCCAGTGAAGGGCCTCGGGCTCCACCAGCATCTGTGGGGTGCCCACCAGGCCCTGGTTCTGTGCGGGGCACCCCCACGGCACAGAGCCTCCGTCTGGCCCACACCAAGAGGGCCACGCTCTCAGGGGTTCTCAGGAGGCCACGCCTCCCCCCTCATGGGCAGGGCCCCACCCGCATGGCCCCCACTCCCTGTCTACCGGGCACCAGGTGCCACCCCTGAGCAGCAGGGGAGACAGGTGGGGGGTGTGGGAGGTCGGTCCCGCTGCTGCTCGTGGTGGAAGAGACCCCCCAGGCTGCCATATTCAGGTGGTGAGAGGCTCCCAGGACACCCTGGGGATTTGGAAGAGTAGAGGCTTCACTCTACATGCGGCAAATCCCGGCAGGAAACCCGGAGGGGCCCTGACACAGCCCCACGGTGTGCCTGGGCTCGTTCCCCATCAAACTAAGGTCAGAACTCAGGGATGGAGAGACTGGACTGCAAAGGACTATTGCAATAGGGGCGGGGCTATTGTTTAAATGGGGTGGAGCTATTCAGATAGAGGCGGGGCCGTTACAGCGGGTGGAGGGGCTGCTGCAGTGCCGCGGGGCCCTTACCCCAGACAGTGGAGGGCGGAGGCCCGACGGAAGTCGGTCGGGCAGGTGATGGGCATTTTGTCAGCTGGGTCAGCGGGCTCCGCGGGTTGGCCAACCTTAACATGAGTGAAGAGCAGGAACCGTGGGGTCACGTCCGGTCTTGTCGCAAGGGCACCATGTGGCTTGCGTAGAGTGTCTGCCGCAGCTGTTCTCTGGACGTGGATGGCGGGGAACTTCTTCCGTGTTTCTGGGGAGGCACAGGGCTCAGGTTAAGTTCCGCACTGTCGCCCGGGAGGGGGCCGCGGTGACTGCGGCCCCAGCTCACCGACTGGCGTGGAAGGGTCCCAGGAGGCCCACAGCAGGGCGGGCTCCACCGCTGTTCACCCAGACCCTCTCGGATCCTGTGCATCTGCAGGAGGGCCTTCCAGGGGGCTTGCCTCCCAGCCAGTCCAGTGAGACCTCAGCAGGGGCCCAGGATGCGGGACGACCCCCGCACCCACTGACTAGCCCCCCGCACTGGCCTCATGTCTCAGGCCGGCTCGAACAGGTCTGGTCCAAGCCCGACGCACAGATGTCGGCACGGGGTAGGGGCTGCCGGGGCCCAGCAGGCTGTCGGCAGGGCAGGAAGAAGCCAGATGGAGGCGAGAGGCGGACAGAACGGGAAGATCCCTCGCTTCTGCTTTCCCAGCGCTGAAGCCTTCTCCCCACGCCTGCCTGGGCGCTACCTGGGGAGACCTCGTGCCCCGGGCTCGTCCACCGACCAGCTCTTCTTACACTTCTCAGAAGTGAAGTGTGCAGGCCCCAGCCAGTCTGCCCAGACAGGGATGGCGTAGGGAGGGGTACCTGGGAGCTGTGCTGCGGCCCGCGGCTAGTGTCATGGCTGTGGCAGGTGGAGCCTGCAGCTGGGGGCCGAGGGTCCTGCCGCTTCTGCTGTTGGACCCACCCATCTCGGGCAGGCAGCAAGCAGGGCACGGGGAGGCTGCCTGCTCAGGCAGAGCCTCCATGGGACCAGTCCTCCCGAGCACAGGCTGTCAGGTCCGGAGGGGACGGAGCCTTCCTCCTGCAGAGCACCTCTCAGAGCCACGCTGGCGGCCTGGGAGCCTGGCTGGCCCTGGTCCTCCAGGCTCCCGAGAGGCTGAGCAGTGTCCATCTGACTCCAGTGCACATCCTAGGGCTTCGGCCACTGCCCCCGAGGCAGCCAGGGCTGGGGTGGCATGTGGGCATGGCCTCCAGACAGCAACTGTGAGGACGGAAGTGACCGCTGTCTACGTGCTGGGTACCAAGCCACCTGGCACAGGTGGTTCCCTGGAAGCCTCCAAAATGACCCCTCCCCACCTCTGCCTGAAGACATCCGGGTGGCTGTGGAGGACAGGTCTGTGCACAGGACAAGCCATCAGGTGGAGACAGGTGTGCTGCTGGCGCCTTCCCGTGCCAACTGGATGAGCCTAGACCCCCGCCCTGAGGCTCCCCCAGCCACGGAGTCCTTTGCTGCTCTTGCTTCTGCCGCCGACTGCCCTGGAATGGCACACACCCCTCTGTGCATGGCTTCATTCAGCAGCTCTCGCTGTGATCCTGGTATAGCCTGGGGCAGCGCGTCCGTGGGGAGGGGAGAGGCAGGCAAGCCCGGGCCAGGTTGTGGAGGTCGCGGGTCTTCACTCTAGAGCTTGGACATCATTCTGAGAGCCGTGGTGAGAGCCAGGGAAGGTTTCTGAATGTTTAAATGTGTGAGGGCTTTGGGTAACCAGTCTTTAATTACTTTCCAATTTGGTTGCATTTGTACTAGTTTCCAATTGCTGCTAAGACAAAATAGTACAAACTTGCTGGCTTAAAACAACAGAAATCTGTTCTCTTACTGTCGCAGAGCTCAGGAGTCTGAAGCGGGTCTCCCTGGGCTGGAGTCCAGGTGTCTGTCATGCCCCAGACCTCACCTGGGCTCTGGGGGGACGCTGTTCCTGGCCTTTGCCAGCCCTGAGCTGCCCGTGTGCTGGCTCCTCGGCTGGTGGCTCCTTCCACATCCACAAGGCCAGTGGGGAGGCACCTTCAGTCTCTCTGACTCAGACCCTTTGCTTATCATCACGCCTCCTTTTCTGACTCTGACCCTCCTGCCTCCCTCTTATAAGGACCCTTAGGGTCACAGCAGGCCCAGCGAGACAATCCAGGATAGTTTCCCATCCCAAGGTCTTTCATTTAAACCATGTCAGCAAAGTCCGTTTGACCACGCATGGGAGCATAATGACAGGTGTCTTGCCAATGGGTTTCAGCCCCAGATAAATTCACTACAGATTCAATGAGATCAAAGAATGACAATGGAACGTTCTTGGGGTGAAAGGGTTTATACCCAACTTTATTCCCACGGTGGCAGGTCAATCACTAGAATCCCGTCCACTCAGAGCGAGTCTGCAGGCAGCAAGCCGGTCTCTGCCCCTGGTCCCCTCTGTCCTCGGCGCTGCCACCACCCCAGCCTCTGCTCTGCTCTCCTGCAGCCGTGCCACCGTGTTGCCCAGAGCACTGGGTGGAGCTCTGTATATAGAGTCAATCCCAGTGTATTGCCCACACGCGTGTAGTGAGCTAGCTGACCAGGGCCAGGTGACAATCCTGGCCACAGGAACCTTCCCTTTATCCACAACAGGTTCTGAGGATTAGGGCATGCACATCTTTGCAGGGGGGGCAGTGGGTGGAGAGATATTATTCTGCCAACCATACAGGTGGTCAGAATGAGGCCTGCAGGATCCCTTTAAATCAATAGAAAGCTGCTTTTTGACTGAGTGGTGCATCATCCTGATGTTCCCTGAGTGCCCCACAGACCTGTCCTCCTGTGGTGGGTTAGAATGCCCCAGTATATCCTTGGATCAAGCTTGTTATAAGTGTTGTTCAGTCTCCCATTCTCACTGATGTTTGTCTGCTTGACCATTAATTATTGAGAGAGCAGTACTAAAATTTCTACACCGAACTAAGGTTTGTGAATTTTTGCTTGTGGTTTACTTATTTTGAGGTTATGTTCTATTATAAAATTACAAGGTCATTGTCTTGCCAATGGATTTCAGCCCCAGGCAAGTTCGCTATGGATTCAATGTGACCAAAAGAATGGCAGCAAAATGTTCTTGGGGTGAAAGGGTTTATACCCAACTTTATTTCCAAGTGGCAGGTCAGTCACTAAAATCCTGTCCACTCAGAGTGAGTCTGCAGGCAGCAAGCTGGCCTCTGCCTCTGGGCTCCTCTGTCTGCACAGCCGTCCTCTGGGCCCCTCTGTCCACACAGCCATCCTCCGGGCCTCTGTCCTCTGTGCTACCACTGCTCCAGCCTCTGCTCTCCTGCAGCCTTGCAGCCCTGCCACCATGTCATGCCCAGAGCACTGGGTGGAGCTCTTTATATAGAATCCACAGCCATGTAAATGCCCACAGGTGTGCAGGGAGCTAGTCAACCAGGGCCAGGTGAGAATCCTGGCCACAGGAACTCTCATTTTATCCAGTCATATATTATTATATCTTATAAATTGAACCTTTTGTCATTAAATTAGTAAACTTTGATCCAACTAGTGATCATTTTGCTTGTTGTGTGTGTGTGACCTGCTGTGTGTGTATGTTGTGTATACTTTTCTTCTCTTCCCAGGGTCAAAGTAAAGACAGGCAGGTCTCCTTCTACATCATGCTGTTTATTTCTGGTTCACCCTCACACCAGAGATGCGGCCCTTGGGGGCCCAGCTTCAGGCAGAAGGCTTCTTTTCAGGCTCCCTTTCTTGACTTTATTTCCTGACCCTGACCCCTTATGCAGCCGTCAAAAAAAGAGAACCAAAATGTTCCACTGTATTTGGATGTTTCAGTATGAATAACGTAAAAACTCAAGCCTGAGTGACTTAATTAAGATAGTTTATTTCTCTCTTATAGCCAATAAATCTGGCGGTGGTCTGTGCAGGGCTTGTGTGATACTCCTTAGCATCCAGGTCTCTGCTTTATGCTTGTGAGGAAAATGGAAGTTTCTATGGCCGGGATCCTCACCTGACCCTCAACTACCTGATGATGTCACCGACCTGCTGCTAGGCTCCTGCTTCCACACCTGCTGGCAATGAGCTGTTATTGACTGAGTCACCATGTAAAGAGCTCTGCCCAGCGCGCTGGGTGGAGGCAGAGACGGAGGTGGATTACGGACCTGCAGACTGCCGGATGCAGGGAGGATCCGAGGCTTGACCTCCCCACCATTGAGAATGAAGCCAGGTATAAACGCTTTTCCCCCAAGAACATTCCATTGTCATTTCTTGGTCCCACCCAATCCATAGTGAACTTGCCCGGGGCTGAGACCTTCAGGCAAGACAGCTTCACTTTGTACAGCTTCCATTTCCAAGGTCCCTCACAGCCCAGAATGGCTGCAGCAGTACCAGCCATTGTGTGCACTTTGCAATTATTAGAAAGAAGAAAAAGAGTGAAGAACAGTGTGCTGTTATTTTAAGACTATTCCCAGGTGCTTCACACAGCATGTCAGCTCATAATCTTGGGTCAAACCTGGTTACTTATTGAGCCTTATTTTCACAGGGGTCTGGGAAGTGTGGTCCCTATTCTGTGTGGTCATATGTCCTGCTGAAAATTAAGGGTCCTTTTGTTAGGAAGAAGAGGAGAATGGCTATGGGGGGCCAACTGTGGAGGCTGCCCCTGGCAGAGGCACTGGGGGAACGCTGGCTCTGAGCTAGCTTGCCGCTCTGGTTTCCACAGCCTCTGTGGGCTGTCACCTCTAAAGATTCCTATTTCCTCGACAGCTCAACAATGCACCTTAAAATATCTTAAGATACATTTAACGAAGCTTTGTTGTTGTTTCCATGGGAAGGATTTTACAGTTTTTAGTCTGCCCCTCTTGCCAGTAAAAGCGTGTCTCCCCAGAGGGACGTTTGGGCTGACAGGCCAGTCCACAGCTGCTGCTCATCTCCTTTCAGAGCCATTCCTCTTGCTTTTGTCAGCACATGTGTGCTTCCCGGTGTTGGTCCTGGTGGGGCCTGAGTCTGGGTGGGGGACAGGCAGCTGGATGGCACAGACCCGCCTGGGGTGGGGGCTGCTGCTAGTGGCTGATCAGCCCGTGGGACAGCCTCAGAAGCCCATAGATAGTCCTCCAGGAAGCGGCGTTGGTGGACATGGTCTGGGACCTGCACCAGTGAAGTCACAGATGCTGAGAGGACACGTGGGGCACCCAGGGTGGGGCCGAGTGGATAAAGTGAAGGTTTCTGTGGTCAGGATTCTCACCTGGCCCTGGTCGGCCTGCTCACTACAGACATGTGGGTAATACATCGTTACTGACTCTATAAAGAGCTCCGCCCAGTTCTCTGGATGACACGGTGGCACGGCTGCAGGAGAGCAGAGCAGAGGCTGGAGTGGTGGCAGTGCCAAGGACAGAGACTGAGACGGCTGTGCGGGCGGAGAGGCCGAGAGGCAGAGACCGGCTTGCTGCCTGCAGACTCGCTCTGAGTGGACGGGATGCTAGTGACTGACCTGCCACCGTGGGAATAAAGTTGGGTATAAACCCTTTCACCCCAAGAATGTTCCACTATCATTTCTTTGGTCTCATTGAATCCATAGTGAACTTGTCTGGGGCTGAAACCCATCGGCAAGACAGGCAGAGTGGGGTGCTTTGGGGCCAGCGACGGGGAGCTGTGGCAAGAAGCAATGCTCAGGCCTGGCTGTGTGACTGGGGGTGCAGGCTCCTTCAGTTCCAAGCTCTTGAACTCGGACCAGTCTGTTTCCATCCCCATGAACCATTCCTTCCTGATAATAATTTACTTTAAACTTAGCTTTCAATGCCTTGGATATGAAGATGTTATAAGTCTTTAAGGTGAGCTGCAGTAGTTATTCCAGTGAGGAGCTCCTTTAAATCACAAAACAACTGGCTCTTTATGAGCTGCTGTGGAAGATCAGCCTGAGCCTTTTAGCAATGGGTGATATCCACTCAAGCTCATTTGACTGTGGATTACATTTTTAAAAATATTAATCAAATGATTGTCTCTGTGGCCTTGAGACCCCGGCAGCTATAATTCATGCATTGAGTGACAGCATTCTGGCATCCCATTCTGACACCTTCTCCCAGCTCTTTGCTGGGAATGGTGGCTTCCCAGACTTGTAAGATTCATTTGCCCCTCTCAGAATCTTCCAGAGCCTCTTTCCTGTGGCAGGCTTCTGAGAAGGTTAAGGTGCTGCCCCTTGTCTGGAACATGGAGGCGCGCCCTCAGTCCTAGGGCCGCACTGGACCTGCACCTGCCTGCACGGGGGCATGGGAAGCGGTGACCCCAAGTAGTACACCATCAGTGTCACACTTCCTGTCACAGGGTTATGGGGCCTCTGGGCTGTCGGAGACCCCACCATTGCACCCCTAAATAAACAGGCGGGGCTGCAGCTGCCTGCTTCTGGCCACTTGTGAATCATCCGGGGTACTGAGCTTCTCCTCTGCAGCTATTTAACTTTACTGAGCTTAGAGCCCCAGGGCCCTGGGACCTGCATCGATCTTCTGTCACCTGTTTACAGTCAGAAAGCCCTGCTGAAAGCTTTTGACTTTTGGTATTTTAATTGACTAGATATCCACAGATTTACACTTAGGAAGGTGTGGGTTGCCATCTCATGACAGATCTCTCTGTGGTTCTGGTGTTATTATGTGTCTTTTGTTGGCCTCTCGATAATGGAAAGAAAAACTGTGTCCAGCATTTTAACACTTGAATCTGAGACGGGTGCCCCTTCACTTTTTGAGGAAGTGCTCTGGTCTGGAGGTGGGATCCTCATGGGGAGGCAGAGCTTACTTGGAAGAATTCTTATTTTAGGACCTGTCCCTCCTCCCCGCCCAGCCCGTGTCACTCCTCCTCCATGAAGCCCTCTATAAATCATGCCTCCACCCTCCTGCCCTTCCTACGCTGGTGCTGAGCTCTTCCTGGAGGCCTGGAGTTTCAGAGGTGACCCCATCCTTAATGATAACTCCACAAGCCAAGAATTCATATCCGAATCTCATGGACAAAATTGGGGCTCAGAGAAGGAATGACTTTTTCCCAAGGCAACCACATCCCATCATGCATGGGCCTGAAATTCCAGCAAAGTCTCTGGCTCCCTCCTCTGGGCCATCCTGTGTCACCAGGATCTTGGAGCAGATGGGATCCCGGGGCAACACAGATCCCCATCCTCACCCTGTTGATCAGGGAGTCAAGGCTGGAGCCTGTGAGGGGGTCCCATTCCTCAGCAGAAACAGCGACGCGGCAGGAGCCCGTGCCCTGTGTCCAGCGGTGGGCCTCTGACCCACCCTGCAGGTGTCAGCCCCGCTCCAGGACCGGAGCCGACCCTGCCCAGGCCTGCGTCAAGCCCAGTGGCCCTGCGCCCTCTCGGCCTCCCTGGCAGGGTCCCCCCCAGACACCAGCACCTGGGCGGGAGCTGTCCCTGAGGCCCACCAGCGGTCTCTCCCAGGTAAAGGAAATCATCCTTTGTCTGAGGGTGGGTCCTTCCTGCTCTGGGGCTCCTAAAATGCCCTTTCTTCTATGAATTAGTGGCTGAGGAGAGTAATTTTCTCTTTTAATAACCTGCCTTGGAAACATGAAAGGTGGAAGCCTGGTGTTCTCGTGAACTGTGGTGCTCGGTCTGCGGAGGCTGAAAGCCCGTGAGCGGGGCCCCGCCAGCCCTGCAGCCCTGCACGCGCGCCCCCTGCTCCGCGCGCCTTCATGCCCGCAGGTCGCCAGCACTCCCGCAGGGCTCTGTCCGCCGTGCCCTCCCTGTTCTCCCCGGGAGGTCTTGGTGTTCCGTGTGCCGCGCAGCTGCCACCTCCTCCAGACAGCCTTCCTGGTATGCCCTGCAGACAGATGCTCCACTTCCAGGCTTCCCCCAGCCCCTGGGGCTCCTCTCTCTCACCCTTTTCCCGCTGCTTCTAAAGGGCTTTTCCTCCCCTGGACCCTGGTCTTCCAGAGGACAGCAGCCATGTCCTACTGTGTGTCCTTGGCCTGCAGCCCGGCACATAGATGACCAGAATGGCAGAGTCGGGATCAGGGTGGACCTGGGCTGTAAAGGGTGTGACGGGAGCTGCTCAGGTCACCCACCCCCGTCAGCTGGGGAGCAGCTTGGTGGGGCGAGCGGGGCCGAGCCAGGCAGGCGCTGCTGGTTGCTGTCCTAGGGACCTCGTCGCTTCTGCTTCACGGTCAGCAGCCCCGCCAGCCTGCCTGGGCGGGGCTCGTCGGACCCTGAACACAGCTGCTGTCTCCTCTCACTTCGTGTTTACTTTTGGCCAATGCAACCTTGCATCTTATTTTCCGTTATTATTTGGTGACTGTGCTCCAGGCAACCAGCACCAGCAAACCTTTGGCCTCTGTGATCTGCAGGCCGGCCCTTCTGCCCTCTCAGTCCTGAGGCTGGTGATTAGCCCACTCATGCCCTCTCCCTGGACTGCCTCCTTGGAGCCCATGGACTAATAATTATTGTCAAGACATGCTAAGTTAAGTTCACGGTGTCAGGGGCTTTTTTGGAAATTTTACCAGCTCTGAAATGATGGCATGTGAAATATGTTCAGAGGATGCAAGTAGCCGTGGTCCGTGGGACTTGCTGGAGCAGGAAGCCTTAGGGGCCCAGTTCAGTCCCTGCCCCTGAGGCCAGGCTCTGCACATATCCACCGCAACATGGTGGGAGATACCGAGTCACACGTATGAGGGTTATGAGGGTACGTGTGGGGCATGAGGGCATGGAGCCCCAAAGGCCTCGGGTCTCGCTGCTCTTGGACTGCTGGCCCCTGTAGGCCCTGCCACCTCTCTCCACCTGCCCACACCTCCAGTCACGTGATGGGTCAGAATGAGGTGTGCATGGACTTCATTTCGTGATGTTTCTGCAGAGTTAAAGCTGACTCTGGTCCTGTGCCCGCAGGGATTACAAAGATGAGCAGACCTGTTCTTGTCTTAAAAGATGCTCAGTCCAGAGCCGAGGTCTTTTCTCTTGTGGTTGGGTGAGTGGGGGCTCCCTAGGATCCTCAAGTGCCTTAAAAATGCAGGCCCAGTGGTGGGCAATGTGTGCACATGTGCGTGTGTGTGTGCGTGCAGGGGCATATTCAATGCTCGCTGTTTCTAGGTAGCCAGTCCATTGCTCCCATCAGACGCGAAGAGTTTAGAACCAAAAAGGTCAGGAATTATTGATCTAGCAAAGGAGCCATCAAGCGAAGAGAGAATGCAGCTTCCCATGGGCTGTGGTTGCCTCAACCCAGCAAGGGCATGCCTCCTTTTCCAGGGTCCCGGGCATTTGTACGAGTTGTATTAATTCCTCAGGAACTGGCATTTATGCACATTGCAGTCCATACTGCCCCCAGCTGCCCACCTGCCCCCGCCTGCCTCTGTGTACACAGATGCACAAGTGGGTATGCTGGGACCTAACCACACCGCAGAGCTCGGTGAGACAATGTGCACGTAGCATTTAGCATGGCGCCAGCACGTGGTTCGTGCCCCATACCCACAGCCGCTGATGCCAGGGAAATGCAGCCACCATGGGGCTCTGACAGGTCTCTCCAAAGGACTGTCACCATCTCAAGACAGAAATGTGACCTCCTTGGCAGCTGGCATGGAAGCTGCCGTGGATCCGGCGCTTCCTCGCATTTTGTGCCCTGTTGGATGGAGCCAGAAGCTGCAAGTCAGCAAAATCCAGAGGAACTGGGGCTGTGGAGCCGGAACAACCAGGATCAAGTCTCGGCTGGGAGCACTTGGGCAAGTCAGGGCCACCTGCATGTGGGGTCCCCCCAACGCCGCCAGGTCCCTTCAGCAGGTCAGCTGCCCCAGCACCCATGGACGCGCCCACTGTGCCTGGAGCAAGAAGCATGAGAGATGTTTTTTACAGCTCATCTGTGTAAGCACTTGGATCAGAGACATCCCCACACCGACCGTCAGTGTCCCTTCAGAAGGCCAGCTCCGTGAAGTCGGGGCATTCATGGTTTTTCTCCAAACAGTTGGAAAAAAATTTAAATGGTTGACAAAAATTTTTTTAATTTAATCATCCTTCATGACCCATGAACTGCTGTGGAATCCGCTTCAGCGCTCGTCTGGGAAGTTTTGCTGGTGTGAATCGCGCCTGTGTGCCCACATACCGCTGGTGGCAGCTCTTGGCTTGATGGCAGAGCTGAGGAGTTAGGACTGAGGCTGTGTGGCCTGCAGGCTAAGAGGCTGACTCTGGTCCTTCGTAGCAAATTGCTGAGCCTGGTCCTGGGCTCAGTAACTACCTGTTGCATGAGGGGAGTGGGGAGCAGGGGCCCTGAGTGAGGGGGGTGCTCTGCTCTGGGTTCTGCCTTTCACCTGTCGTGTCAGGAGTACACGCAGGACAGAGGGGGCATGGCAAGGTGATGCGTTTAACTTTGCACACGATGTTTGGAGGTGTCAAGCCACGAGGTGTCAGGATGTGGAGGGCAGGTGCAGAGGACTGGCGGCTACTGTCCAGAGCTCAGGAGAAGGCTGGGCTGGAGGCCAATCTGAGCAGCAGAGGCCTGAATGTTGTTTTGTCATAAAATGATGAGGCCACCCAGGCAGGACAGAATAGGAACCCAAGATGGTTTTGTGGAGGCTGTGGGGTGAAGGCAAGGAGGCTCAGGACATGAGGCAGCATGTGGGACCCTGTGCCGGGCAGGCGCAGATCCCTCCCCAGCCCGCACAGCCCTGGGGCTCGGGGGCCCTGAGCTGCTGGCCCGCTTCCCTGTCCGTGGCCTGTGCGGGCGGGGCCGTCTCCACCTCCTCAGGGGCAGACCTCTGCCTGAGTCGCCTTGGTGTCCCCGGCAAGGGCATGCCAGGCTGGGGCGGGGGTGCTACCTGCAGCCCACCAGAGCTCCCACCCAACTCCGCCAAGAACCAGGCCTGCTTCGCTGTCCTGCCCTCTCTCCTGTGAACCCTGCGGAGGAGTGGGGGCCGTTGTTGGGCCCCTGCAGCGCACCCCACCCCGACATCAGGGGCCTGGTGTGTGGCAAGAGCAGGATTGGTTAATTCCCTCGCATCACACAGGAGCCGTTACACCCCCTAATCCCACCCCGCGGGTGGCCGCGCCCACAAGGGAGACAATACAAGTTAAGCCCCGGTATAGGGCCCGCCCCACAGTAGACACTGGGAGAAAAGAATGACAGAGGGAAGGAGAGATGGAGGAAGAGAATGGGGGCGGAGGGGCCCCTCTTCAAGCTGGGCCAGGACCCAGGCCAGCAGCCGGGCTCTCAGACCAGCTCCCACGCCTTCTCAGGTCAGAGCCCCCCCGCCACATTGTCCCTCTCAGGGAGGAGGCGTGGCACTGCCTGCTGGGGTGCTGGGGCCCGGGACCAGACAGGCCCATAGGCCCGGGGCTCCCAATACTCTGAGGTGGACCCCGGCCTTCCAGGCAGAGGGAGCGGCTGCTGAAAGAATGAGCAGGCATCAGGGGGCCGGCCTGGCAGCCGCCTTAAAACATAGGTGTTGATTCTCCACTTATGCACAAAAAATGCCAGGGACTTCTAAGATAGCCTGATAGAGAACCTAATTCCTAAGACAGGGCGGAGAGGCTGAGGAGCAGGGGCAGCAGACAGCCCCCCAGTGACGCTGAGCGCTGCCCGCAGAGGCGGTGAGCCCCCCCTCCCGGGAGCGCGGGGGAGTCAAGGACACGGTGGTCCCGACGGGCAGCAGCTCCGAGGTCAGCCTCGCAGAAGGGGGCACTGAAAGGCCAGAGGAGCACGTGTGTCCCACGCAGTGTGCCAGCAGTGACCCTCGGGAATGCTGCTGCTGGAAATGTCTCAGGCACAAAAAACCGGGAGTTCCTCCCATTCCATACCCTTCCTTTGATCTCCTAGTGCAAGGTGCTACTGGGTGCCCAGGTGTGAGGCCTTGCCGTCCTGAAATTTGCAATTTACTATCCACCTACCCATCCATCTGCCCATCCACCCGCCCACCTACCCACCTATCCATCCATCTGCCCATCCACCCACCCACCCACCCACCTATCCATCCATCTGCCCATCCACCCACCCACCCACCCACCTATCCATCCATCCGCCCATCCACCCGCCCACCTACCCATCCATCCGCCCATCCACCCGCCCACCTACCCACCTACCCATCCACCCACCCACCTACCCACCTACCCATCCATCCGCCCATCCACCCGCCCACCCACCCACCTACCCATCCATCTGCCCATCCACCCACCCACCTACCCACCTACCCATCCACCCGGCCACCCTCCCTCACTCCACACTGATTTATCAGGGACTCACCTGGCACTGCTGCAGGTTATGGGGACACAACAGCAGGCAAGAGAGACAAGGACCCACCTGTCTGGAGCTTAAAATGAGAGTGTGTCGCTTCGCCCCACACCTGCACAGCCAGCACTAGAGTCACCTCCCTCCAGGGGCTCCTTTGCTGTCCCCTCCGGGCCAGGAGAGATGCCTGTTTTGCGTGCCCCGCCCACCCCCCAAACCTACACACACACACACACACACACACACACACACGTGTGCACAGTCCTAGCCCCTGGGCTTCCCTCCACCTTAGCTGGGCAGCTCTGTGTCCTTGTCAGGCACCCTTTATGCCACAAACCCCCAACAAGGCTTTTGTGCGGGCCAGGTCCCAAGGAAGCCCATCTCTAGGGGGCTGTTAGGTCACAGCAGGCCAAAAACTAAGCTCAAAAAAGGAAACTCAGCCCTGGATAGATTTTTCTTTCTGCCTAATTATAAAATCCATTGCAACAGAAATCATGAAACAGAACAACTTGGCTATTATAGGGACATGCTTTATACTCATAAAGAGCTTGCTTTAAAAACTGACTGTAAAACCACTTAATTACTTGGTTTTAAAACCAGCCATGTGGAAATTATGTTCCCTTAATGTAGGTTTTGGAGATGTTTTCTGGCAAAGGGAACTCCGAGGTAGTGTGTACTGTGCCAGGCTGCCTGGGCTGCTTTACCCGCATGCAGCCCTCGGCCATCCCCAGGCCCCTCTCACGGCCACTCTGAGGCCTGCAGGGTCTCAGTGGGTTGATGACTGGTCACTGCTCTCTCCCTCAAGGTGAGGAGCCCAGGGGCCAGCAGTGGGGACTTTGTGGCACCTGCCAGACAGCTCCAAAGTGTGAGGCCGGGACCAAATCCTGAATATTTTGACGATATATCCTGTTATCTTTCTACCATGCCTACCTGCCTTCCACCCATCCATCCAACCACCCAGCCATCCAAGTGCCACTTATCTATGTATTTATCTGTCCATTGATTATACCATCCATCCATACACCTAACTACCCATTCATATATCCATCCACCTGAACGTATGTACACACGCACCCCCTCACCCATATAACCACATCCACACATCCATGGGCCATTTCTCTAAGTGGTCATCTATCCATTGATTTTCCATCAATAAATACACCCACTTATCTACCACCTACCCATCCACTCACCAATCCATCCATCCTCCATCCATCCATCCATCTATCCACACATACATAACATACACACACACATACATTTATCCATGTATCCATCCATGTATCCATACATCTATCCATTCATCCATTCATTCATCCACACATCCATCCATAAATCCATCCATTCATTCATCCACACAGAAATATATACATACATGCATACATTCATCCATCCACCCATCCATCCATTCAACCACATATACATACATACATGCATATATATATATATATACACATAAATACATACGTTTGTTTACCCATCCATCCATCTACCCATTCATCCGTCCATTCATCCTTCCATATACATTTAAGTGTATACTTAAATACACACATTTATCCATACATACATACATATACACATCCGTCCATCTATCCAGCCCCAGCCAGCCAGCCAGCCAGCCAACAGTCATCCGTGCACCCTTCCACTCATCCAACCACTCACCTGTGCATTCATCCACCATTGAATCTCCCCATTTATCCACCTCCATTCATTCACCTCCCCACCCACCCCCACGCATCCCTCCATCTGTCCACCCATTTAACAGGCCTTTACGGAGCTCCTCGTAAGCTGAGTTTCTGGAAAAGCAGGGTTGGGGGTGGGAATAGAACCCATCTCCTGACCTTGAATTGCTCACAGCCCAGTGAGGTCATAAACTGCTGTCCTAAGGTGGAATGAGTCTAAGCTGGAGCTTCGTATAAAGTTCTACGGAACTCCATGGGCACCGGGCACCAGACTAGAGCTAGGACTGTTTAACAGAGGTTTTTTGAGTTGGCATTTGAAGGATGTATGGATGTTGACCATATGGAATAGGGAAGGGCATTCTAAGCAATAATTCTAGTTCTGAAGGTCAACGTCAAGAACGTTGAGCTCACTATCTGGCTCCACCTTCCCTGGCTCTGTTTCTGGGGACAATCATCAGTGTCTTTGAGCTCAGGCCCCTCCCCTGTGAAAGGGGGGATCGTGCTGACCGCCCCCGTGGTCTCCGTGCCAGCTGCACCTGGCCCTCTCAGCGGAGGCTTTCCCTCTGGGGTTCGTAGCAGCGGGCGTGGGGTGTTCACCAGTCCCTCAGGTTTTCTCTCTCATTTCACGATCCTTTCCAGGCTCATGGTCAGACGCCACATATGCACCCAATTAACCCCCAACATGTTGTCTCCCCCCAGGCTCCACACTGGGGGTCTATGGCTGTCTGTACAACACCTGGGCATTGTTACTAACAGGCACCTCAGCTTCGTCACCCCACAGCCAGAACTCTTCCTGCCTGCCTTTCTAGAAGAAGTCATCATCCCCTGGTCAGCCCAAAAGTTTAGGAGCTGCACACTTGACCCCTCTCTGCCCCACACCCCACATCAAGCACATCGGCAAGTTCTGTGCTGCTGTGTCCAAACCACGCTGTCCTTGTCTGCTTCTCACCCCATGGTGAGCACCCTGGTCCACGCCACCCCATCACCACCTGTCCTTTCAGCCAGCATTTCTCTTAAAATCGCTCAGAAGCCTTCTGGTCAGGCGAACCTCACTCTGTCCAGCCACCCATGCAGTGCACACTCAGGGACAGGAGGGAAAGTCTCCATTTGGGGAGGATCTCCCACCTTGGCCTCGGCATCGGGCAGCCAGGGACCCCAGCTCAGCTCCTGGGGGCTGTGACCTTGGAGAGGTGGCTATGCTCCTTGGATGCTAGTGTCCCCAACTGTAAAGTAAGGTATTTGGACTAGATGACATACCCTCCCTGCTCCAAGTCCTCACCGTGAAAATGTCCAGCGGGGCTTCCCGGCCTGCTCTCCACAGGGACCCAGAGCGTCTGCTAAGTTCACGTGTCAGGCCAATACTCAGGCATCGTAATGCACCTATGTTAAGGTTCCTTTTAGGAATGTACTTGTGTGTCTGTGTGCATGTGCATGTGCATGTATGTGCATCTGTATGTGTGTGTGATTTAAAGCCCATAGGATATTGTGTCATGAGAAGTAAAAATGGTCTTAACAGGGAGTCTTCAGCGCCCCTCGCCCCCGCCCCGCCCCCGCCCCCACCCTGACACTGCTTCCTCCCACTCTGGAAACAGCTCTCACCTCCTCCCGTCCCTGTTCCTCCCCTTCTGTGTCCTGCACTGGGACCATACAAATGAGGTTTCTCAAGCCTGGTACCTTTTTTGCTGCAGAATTTTGCTGAAATTCTGACCCTGTTGGATACAGGATGCCCTGCCTCCCCAGACCAGCCCCGTCCCCCAATATCACTATTATTTCCCTCAGTCTTACAGGAGACAGGCAGGTGGGCTGAGCCTCTGCTGAGAACAGTCTTGCTTCATCACGTGACGTGGCCCAGCGTGTGGCTGTTCGCCTCCAGGCCTCCTCGGCCTTTCGTGGGTGCAGGTTTCCACAGCGGGTCCTCATTCGCTCCCTTGGCCCATGCTTGCGGAGCCCCCACTGCCGTGTGCCAGGCGCTGGGGACAGAGTGAGTGCGACAGCCAGAGCCACTGCTCCTAGGAGCTTCCTCAAGGATGGCCACTCTGAGAAAAGGAAGGAGCCTTAGGTCAGGCTCCCCAGAAGCAGAGCCTGAGGCAGGGATTTGGTCCATGTGATGTGTTGAGGTGAGGTCTCAGGAGGAACCTGAGGGGAAGAAGTGGCAGAGGCAGGACATGCTTCCTGGCACAGTCTGACCTAGGCCTGGTCACAGCGAGCTCAGGAGCATGAACCACAGAGCTGCCCCTCCTTGAGACGAGGGGCCAGTCTTTCCACCCTCTGTCCGTCAGGTTCTGTCTGTTGGCCACCTCCAAAGTAAAACTTCCCAGGCCAGGTGCTCCCTCCAGCTGAGGGCAATTTTCTGGGAAAGGGGTTAGCTGTGAGCTGTTGGTGGCCAGCACCAGGGGCATAAGGGTCTGGGACTCACGAGAGTGCCAGCCGTGAGGCAGACGGCCTCATCGCGTCAGGCGACGGCTACACATGCTGCGTTTGTCTTGGAGTATAGGTGGCCTGCAGGTTGGCAGGGCAGGAACTGTTTGCCCTCTTCTTACAAATTAGAAACAGGCCTGGGGTTGGGAGGTGGGAGGGACAGGACTGAGGGTCCCCACGGCAGGGGTCTCCCCCTATTCTCATGTCCCATCTGAGTGGGCAGGCGGGTCAGCATCCCAGGCCCTCCTGCTTCTCAGCCAAGGGGACTTCCCTGAGGTTCCCAGACATCCTAAGTGTCCACCTCTGTCTGTCCCTCTCCCGCCTGCCACCCCTGCAGTTAACCTGTGCCCCAGAGGTCCCCAGGAGGCAAGAGCCAGCAGAGAGGGGAGACGACTGGCTGTGGATAGGACAGGCCGTGAATCCGGGTCCCCTCCAGCTCTGGCTACCTGAGTAGGGGACTCACAGATCCTCTTTGAGCCTCGAGGGCCTCCCCTGTCGGGCGGGGTTGCGTCCGCCCTGGGCAGTGTGGCCAGGCCCAGGGGAGCAGGCGGCCTGCTCAGCCCAGAGCTCGCCAGTGGGCGGCGCTCAGCAGACAGGAGCAGAGGAAGCCTCCCGTTCTCCAGACGACTACTTTTAATACTCTTTCCCCTCACTTGCAAAATTCAAGCTGTGTGTGTGTGCATGCATATGTGTGTGTTGAGGGTGGCAGTGAGGGGACAAAATCAAAGGTGATGAAATACATTTTTTCACATCAAAACCCTTTTGCCAAACAAAATCTTATACAGGAACCCAATCAATGAATTACATTAATGAAAGGCCACTTGGCTGGGGCCTGGAACTCTCCTGTCAGGAGCTCAGCCGTATATGAGCTGGGGGACCTCTGGGCAAGAGGCTAACCCATCTGGAAAGCGGGGATAGTAACAGCATGGGCCCCATGGGGAGCCAGCACATCGGCGCTTAGAGCAGCATCCGCCCAGTGGGGGCGGCCACCAGGGCTGCTGCTGTGGTCAGTGCTGTGATTGTCACCGGGCCTGGTGACTTCTGCCCAGTGTCACATCTGCACACTGTCACAGCAATCCTGTTTGTTATTAACCATCGTGATCAGGGACCATGGGGGACTGTAATGACCTGGTCTGTGCAGGGACCAGAAATACCCGCACCCTGCCCCAGAGGGCAGCCCCTCACCCAGCCCGGCTCCCCGCGGGGAGATGCCCCGGGGCAGCCCCGGGGGAGAGCCAGGGGCCGCTGAGCTCCTCGCTGGGCCCAGGTACCGCCTCCCATCACCCACTCCATTTCCACCCGAGGCTTGGGTGGGGGAGGAAAGCAGAGAGGGGAACAAGAAGGGTGCAAGGGGTCCCACTCCTCAGAGGGGGCACCCAGGGCTCCAGGACCGCCACACTGAGCCCAGGTCACATGGCTGTTCAGTCATGGCCAGAATTCAGTGTAGGTCGGCCAGATCCCAAAGCCCTTTCTTCTGTACTTGCAGAGTTGAGCTTGTTCTAAAGAAAAACCTCATACAGTCAGTGAGGTAGGGAGCCCCTCATCCCTGGAGGCATCCAAACAGAGGGGCAGGGTCACTCTTGCAGCAACACCTGCATAGAAAATGTGCTCATCCACGTGGCACCGCAGGCGGCTCAGAGGAACCTTCTTGGCCACCTGTTTCTGTGTGAGCTGCCCTGCCTCTGGTCAGTATCTGCAGGTGTGGGTGTGGCCAGGCCTCCCCCAGGGGTGCTGTGGGGGGGGGGGGGTCCTGGGAGCCGTCCTGCAGGACGGTGTCCACACCCCTCCATCTGACACAGATGGATCTCACTGAAACCAGAGCCCCCGTTCAAGTTGGTCTCCCCGTGACTGCCGAGAGCCCCCGGGAAATCTCCTGCTCCGGAGCTCCTTCCCAGCAGCTTTAATGAAATCATCATTCATTTGTGGTCCAAAGGGTGAGAAGAAATTGACAAAATAGACTACTTCTCTCTCCCATTATTGCCCGGTATTCGCCCAATTTGCCTACCATTTAGGAGCATCTGCTCTGCCCCTGAGAAGTAGAAGCCACAGGACTTGCTGTGGCTGACGGCACTTGGTAAGAGGACAGAAGGGAGGGATGAACTCACACTGTCCCCCCCACGGACACCAGCGCCCCACCTGCGACCATCAGTGGCGCTGGCTCAGGCCTTAACCATGTCTGGGCTCTTCGTGGCGTGACCCCAGTGCCCGTGCGCCTCTCTGCCCACCCCTCCTCAGTCTCCCCTTCAGGCTGCTGCCCCTTAAAGACTGTAAGAGCCACCAGGGGGCACAGGGGCAGTTGGGCTGACCGCTTTCCTCCCGGTGCTGCTGGCAGGAGCCGGGGAATCCAGACCCCCAGCTGCCCCCCCACCTGGGGGGCGGGCGTCCTGTCCTGCCCCTGTGCCTTCTCTGCATCCACCTCCCCCAGCCCGCTCCCCCCTTCCTGCTGGCCCGGCCCATCTCTCTCTCTGGGCTTGCTGGTGCTCTCCTAGACAGCCCCCTGCACACACCGGTGCACACCTGGGCCCTCCTCCGAGCCCACAGTTGCCCATTATGTGCTCTTTGGTCACTGTCTCACCACTAGACTGCGTGCCTCATAAAGCCAAGGATGACGGGGCTGCCCACACGCTGTCCCTGGCACCAGCTGCCATGGTTCTGTGAGGGCATGAGTGACAAGCCGATGTCAGAGTAGCATGCACCCCGGCCCCGGGACAGCCATGGTTGGGACCTGCCTGCAACTCACACCGTGCCCTTGGGTGGTCACTGCCCTCTCTGGGACCCACTTACTTCATCCACCAAACAGGAGTGAGAGTAGTGACCACGACGATGGAGGGCTGTGGAAAATACGCATAAGGCATTCAGTAGAGTGCCTGGCAAATAGTGAGTGCCCAGTAAATGCCGGGTGTGATCATCTTATTACCAATGCAGTTGCCTACGCCGTGTAAGGCGGAAGTGTTTCCTTCGGGCAAACCTGGATTCAGTTGATACCAGCTACAAGACCTTGTCTACATCCCCTGGGACCCTCAGTCCCTCACCCAGATGTGAGGAAGCTGCAGTCGCAGCCTCTCGCTTGGTCCTTACTGATTTCCTGACCACAGAAAAGCAGCGATCCCACAGTAACGACCTTGGCCTTGACCCTTCCAAGCAGATGTCCAGGCACTTTCAGGCTCCAGGCGTTTACCTCACAGGAAAGCCAGGGAGCAGCCCCTGGTCAAGGCTAATGCAACGTTTTAACCAACCTGACCAGCAGTGGCATGATATCTTGGTCTCTGTTGCAAATATTTGAAGAGAAAGCCTCTGGAGAGTCCAGTTACTTCCTGAAGCTGCCGTCTTTACCCAGGAGGCTGCTGAGAAGACACACAGAGGAACAGAGACCCACTCCCTTGCTCTCTGCTGTTCAGTTAGGGTGCAGATAAATGAACAAATTGTTCACAGATCTAATCACACACAGTTAATACAACTGTCCTGATAAAAGACAATCTCCCAAAGCACGGAGTCACTCCAGAGAATTTGCTGCCTGCCACACTCCACCCAAGCGAGCAGGCTTTTTAGCTTTGTTTGCAAAATGTCTTCAGACAGCCAAACAAAACACAATTAAACTGTATTCACTCCAAAGCCTCAGCGTAAGCCCCTTCAGAGCACCGAGATCGTCAATAATTAGGGGGGACTGGGGCGGCGGGGGCCTCTCTTTTCACAAATGCTACAGACAAGATTATTATTAAATCAAGGCTATAAAATATTGGTGTGAGTTATTTTTACATGTCCTGAAATATGTTTGATCTACCAAGTTACTATCGATCAGACACAAGATCTTCCAAGTCAGACTCTTGCCAAAGGGGAAAGGTTTGCAGCTCCGTGAAATTTACAAATGTTCCTGGGGATATTTCCTGGTATTTCAGTGATTGCGAGGCCCAGTAATTAAAACTGAGCCAGCCCTTTCCTGACAGTCAATTCTGTAATTGTGTTTGACGGGATGTTTCACTAGATTGTGTTGGATGCTTGTCAGTTCAGGGCTCAACCCAGAGGCAGGACAAGGGCTGTCAGCCTGGGACACTGGGGCTTGTGCCGACACCGGGGCCTCGCCGCCCCCGACCCTCAGGGGAGTTCACGTCTACACAGAGACAGGCTGGGAGACCAGCCTCTGGTGCCCATACCAGGGAGGGTGCACTCGGGGGCTGCGTCGTGGGGATGGTCACAGCGGGTGACTGGAGTGTGCAGTGGGCTCCAGGTGTGCACCACCGCCCACTCTTGAGCTCTTACTTTCGCTTTCTGAGCAATTTTCAGCAGATTGATGGATGGAGGACAGATGCAAAGACAGGGAGGAGGGAGGGAGGGAGGGAGGGAGGTTGACCGGGTGGGTGGGTGGAGACAGGGAAGGAAATGCAGGTGCATTAAAAATATTCATAACTATTCATGGATTATCTAGAAGTAATCTTTCATTTAAAACAATTTTGTTACTATCTTGTCCACTCAAGAGAGAACTGAATATATATTCTTAGGCCTTTGTGCACAAGCAAATTCCTCTCTTCATAAACATATACTGTGTATTGTTTTCTCTGATTACACATTTAACACATTTTCATCTTAAAATATCAATTTATAAAAACGTATTTATTCACTCCACAAATATGTGTTGAGTACATTGGGCAATGGATTGCAGAAAGAATGGAACCAGAAACATTCTCTGAAGAAAGAAAACACATGAAGTCTCATTGGCCAAAATCCGTTTTTAATCTCCAGACTGTTTCATTCATTCTTTGTCTGTATATTCATACGTAAATGTGTGTCTTCATACACGCATGTTGGGAAGTTTGTGTGCCATATATACGTGTGTGTTTATGCGTGTGTATGCACAGGTACACACATATGCTTAAAGTCATCTAAGCAAGTGATGCCATTTCTCTCACTGTCTGAAATTGTGTCCCTGCATTTGTTCACCACCTGTCTTTTCGGCTCAGATGTGAGGCCCATGCGGGAGGGATTGAGTCTGTCCTGTTCACCATCGTCTCCTCAGCGCTTAGCAGTCCCCGGTGCTCAGGAAAGGTGTGTTGACTTAACCAAGGAATGAAGAATAGAATCTCAGGTGTGCATCCTCTCTCCTCCTCCTTGATGACAGCTTGTGAGGCATATTTCTCCTGACCTTTCACCTCTGTAGGTTCTTACAAATTTCCTCAGCTACGTGGAGGACAGTGGGGCACCCCACTGAGAATGCCAAGCTATAAGTATCTCTGCTGTAGGGTGCAGGGGCAGTGCACCCGCCCCACGCCTGATGTTCTGTGCAGTCCGTAATCCATTTCTAAGAAGCACCCGTGGATCAGCCTGCTCTTGGGGGCTGATGGGGGTCCCGCCCTCCTACTTCAACGTATTTTTCATGTCTCCTTTAGGAACCATGTTTTGAACAAATGTCAGGAAGCCTCTCCCCTAAACCCTGCCCCAGTTTATAGTTTTCCAAAAGATTTTATCAATATCTTATTTGGAAAATGAAGCGCTCATTAACTCATGAATGTGCCTCTGTTGGTTGGAGATCCGCTGCAGGGGTCTCAGCAAAACTCCGGGCTTTTGACAGGTAAATGCTGAGAAGTCTCAGGGTCTCTGGCAGGAGCGAGCCAGAAACACTTTGTAAGAGACAGCGGCCAAAATTAAGGTTTGCTGGGGTTGGCATGAGAGAAAGGGAACTGGGATCAGCTTGTTGTATTGGGTGAGATAGTTCTAGACACAGCCACTGGTCAGGGCATGACCAGAAACCACCGGAGCCTCTGCAACAGGGAGGGAGCCCACCCAGGGCCTCGAGCTGCCGCGGTTGGTGGCGGGATAGCGCGAGGGTGGGAGGCTCTGCTGGCGACAGGAGGCCCGGAGCGCGGGAAACAGCTGCCCAGGGTCCCTGCTGCCTCTGCAGCCAAGTGGGTGGCCCCCAGAGGTGGCTGGAGGCCCTAAGAGCCCTGCACCTACCCCCGGGAGCAGCCGGGGAACGCCAACCCCGACTCTGGTCCCGCCTGGCCCCAAAGGAGGCCAGGCGGTGCGGTTCCCCTGCTCCGGCTCCTGGGTTCCAGGTCCGGCTGAGAAGGGCTGCCGTGGTCTGAGTATCAGCACACAGAGCCGGGCACAAATAGAAGGCCCCCTCCCTTGTATGTGAAGCATCTGCCAAAAATGAGACGTAAATATATGCAGTCAACAGCGTTCCGCAGGCTCGGACTGAGCCCCTGCTTGGTGCCAGGGGAGGGCCCGGGGGCCAGCAATGAGCACGACGTACCTGGTGCCTTGACAGTGTGGTCTTGGGGGGCCCTGGACAGTAAGTAAGTGGACACAGAGTGTGACAGGAGTGGGGTGGGGGGAGAGGCAGTGTTTCAGTTTGGAACAATGGGACGTTCTGGGGATGGGTGGGGTGATGCCTGCGCATCCAGGAATGTGTTGAATGCCACCAAACTGTGCTCTAAAGGGTCGGAATGATTCGTTTATGTTACGTATATTTGCCACAATTTAAAAAACAATGTAAATGGATCTTTTCAGAGAGTGCTAATATTTGCTTTCAAGGCAATTGAGAGGGACTTGGTGACCAGGCCTGTCGGGGCGGGCGGGGCCATGTGCTCAGGAAGGGCCTCGGGGGCTCAGAGCAGCGGGTGAGGAGGAGCAGCCAGGCGGGGGAAGGGCCCGGGGCCCTGGGGGTGGAGGGGAGAGGGCTGGGGGAGGGGGGCGGGGACAAAGTGAGGCCGGCGGGTGCGCATGGAACAAAGCCAGAGAGGCCATCGCAGCCAGTCCCGCAGACCCGCGGGTCTGTGCAGGTGCCGGCAGGGATGGGTGCAGGGCGCAGGAGGGGAGAGGGGGTGGCGGGGGCCTGAGCAGGGCGCCTCCTTCCTGTGGGCTGCCAGTGCCTCTCACTCTCCTCAGAGGCTCCCACGTGTGCCGTCCCTCTGGTCTAGATTTTTTTCTCACTTTACAAATCCCTGAGTGGGCTTATCCTCTCCCAGGACCCCCAGCCACGCGTCTGTGCATCCCACTTCCAAATGCCTACCTCCAGGGCAGATATCTTTGCAAAGCCACTGATATCAAACCTTCGGACCCCTCCACCCACCTGGGTGCCCCAGTGGACCCTCAGCCCCAGTGCTGCGCTCAAACTGACTCCGTCTGCCTCTCCCCAAACGGCGTCAGGGGACCTCTTCGTCCTGTGTCCTCATCTTCTTCAGGGGTGCCACCGGCCCCAAAGAAACTCTGCTGTGGTCCCATATGTCTCCATTCTACTTATTTCACACCAAATCCTCTGAACTCAAACTCTGAAATGTCATTGACATGTGCCCTCTGCCCTAGTGGAAGCCACCAGGTTATCTCACTTGGAAAACCTCCATGGCCTCCCTGGCAGGCTCTGGTGTGCCTGTCCAGGCCCTGTCCTTCACTGTGGTCAGAGAAGATGGCCAAGGGCAGCCTGGGCACAGAGGGAAACATTCAAAAGCAGGACATGAGGGTGCAGCAGGCATTTGGGGAACTGGAAGGGGTCTAGGATGCCTGGAACTTGGGCCCTGAGGTGGCAAGGGCAGCCGGGTGAGGTCCTGGGCGACAGCCATGAATGCCAGACCCAGGAGCGCGGACAGGACACACCCCGAAGGGTCTCAAGCAGGGACATGATACTTCAGGCTTGCATTTATCTGTGACTTCTCCAGGAAGAAATCTTTCTGGCTTAAGAAAGCACAAAAATGATAAGCACACACAAAAATATTTCTACAGTGGCTTCCCATGCTGTGCTCGATTTGGAGCCTCAGCACAGAATAGATTATTATGTCCGTTTAAAGTTGAGGAGCGCCATCAGCCCGAGGTCTCAGCATGTGGACATGACAAAGCCGTACCGCAGTTAGACTGTGTGTCCTGGGACCTCTCCTGTGCTCCTACCCAAACCAAAACCCATCCCGAGGCGTGATGTCCTCCTTAAACTCTGGGTAGCCGATCTGAGTGTGTGCCAAATATCCCAGCAAGATGCCTTCATCCTCAAGTGTGGAGCGCCGGGTGCGAGAGTTATTTTCGCTCCCCGTGACTCACCCGGGCTTGGATAAGACGCTCTGCACAGCTTCTAATTGGAGACCCGAGGGTGGGCGCCGCTCTGTTTGTTTGTCCCCGCTGTCTGCCTCTCCTGGTGGCAAAGCCGTTTCCTGTGCCCCAGCTGGGCGCATCTGTCTGGCCAGGAATAGACTGGGTGACTGGGTTTTAAATAGAAAGGTAACTCCAGATGACACCAGTCCTGGGGACTCTTTTATGGCTAAACTTGGTAAAGGGCAGACTGAAAAAGTGACCCTCTCTTGATAAAGAATTCTGGATGGAAACTGAAGATGTTACCGTCCGAGCAGAGCTCCAGCCGAGGCGATAAATAGTTTCCGGATGCTGTTTGTTTTCCTTTTTTGACTCAGAGGTTTGAGAGCTCCGATGTGCGTGAGCTCTGCTGCAAGGTTAGACTGGGATGTTGGCACCACCTTTTGGAGGAGATGGGTCGGAAGCCCTGGAGCAGGGAAGGTAACCTGACAGCCCAGGCGACGCAGAGCAGAGCCACACGGGGCTCCCGCAGGGGCGGTGCAGACAGGGAGGTCCGAGCAGGAGCCTGGGTGCGCTGTGATCCAGGCGGGCAGGGAGGTGTAGGCTCGTGCTGAAGGGGCAGAGAAGGCATCTAGGGCTCCAGGTTCAGGCAGCTCTCCGGACAGGCAGAGGAAGACTGAAGCCCCACGTCGGGGTCTCGTGCAGTCCGCCCGCTGTGGTCCTGGAGTGTCTCTGCGCATAGAGCCAGCTCTGGCCCACCCCCTCCGCTGGGAGCATACAGCTCTCCTGTGGAACCTTCTGGACTGCCTGTCCTCTACCCTGCTGCGGCCTGGAGAGGACCCTCCCTCTGTGGGGCCGCCTGTGCACTCCCCCACCATGAAATGACCTCCTGTCTGCTGGGAGCTTCAGGGGCAGGGGTCCTGTGGGATGCATCCCCCAGCCCGGGCCCCACACGCACTTGAGGGCATCAGTCAGTGCTCTCAGAGCATTCGACAGTGGGCCAGAGGAAGAAGCCAGGGAGGAAGTGGGCCAGAACCCCTCCTGTCCCTGTCTTACTCTGCCTGTTTGCGTGGTTGGAAATCCATCTTCAAGCTCTGGGTGCACCTGGGGACTCCTGGAAGCCACCCCTGGTATTCTTTAGGGGTACGGGGGACCCCTCTGGACTCTCCCAAGTCTCCCAGGACCCTCAGTCTTTGCTGCTCTCTCGGGGGTGCATGTGAGAGACGCAGGGCAGGAACTGGCTGAGCCCGGGCTGGCAGTGTGGTCCCCATACGGCCCTCGGCCTGTGGCCTGAGACTCCCCACCTGGAAATGGGGCTGACTGCGTCTACCCAGCAGGTGTGCAGTGAGTCTTAGATTCAAGGAGTGAACCGCTGGACCCCTTACCTCCCCCTGCCTCTCATTCCCACGCCAGGGCAGCCCTGCATTCCTCTCTCCCACTGGACGGTGGTGGCGCCCGGACAGCTGCCTGGTCTGAAGGGAAAATTGGTGCTTGTTAGGAGTGGGCAGGCAGGGACAGCAACGCCCTGCCTTGCAGACGTCCCACCCGCTCATCCCAGCAGAGAGCTAATTAGACCCGGTTCTAACGGGCCGGCTTCCTGGGGAGTGGTGCACAGGCGGGGCCAAGACAGGTCCTGCAGGCGCCCTGGGAACGCGGCCTTCGGGGTGAAGCACCTTGCTGCCCCCTCACCTGGAGGGCACCACGGGACATGCTCTCTCAGCACCCCCAGCTGCCCACCAGCTCTGCGGCCTGCTGCATTCGTGTCCACTCTGGCTGGCCCTCCTCCCTGCCTGATGCCCAGCGTGGGGCCTCCACCACCACGTCCACCACGAGCACTGCACTGCCATGTCAGGGAGAAACAGGCCTCATCCTCAGACGGTTTTGGAGTCAGTGAAGCCCATCTGGTAAATGTGTCAGCGACATGATCTGCAGAACGCAGACACCTGAGCACAGGACTTCCTCAGAAGGAGGCGGGCACCTGCCCGCCGCTGCCCCTCAGAATCGAGGTTCTGGCCACACTGAACCCCGCCATTACCGACTTCCCCCCAGGGAACTGCTCCTCCTCCCTCAAGGCCTGGCTCAGGAGACGCCCCCTCCAGGAAACCCCCCAACCAAGGCTGGGCCTAGGCTGAGGCAGGTCAGATGCACCCTTAGGGAGGCACTCGCACCCGGGTGCTGACAGTGAGCGCCTCCAGCCGTGCCCTGGCCCACCGCCTGGAGAGAGGGCTCACTCACCCCCGACGGCTTCTCTGCCAGCTGCCTGGCGTCTCAGGGTCCGAGGGAGCCTATGCTTCCCAGCCCCCTCACCGCTGCCTCCGGGATGCCTCAGCTCTGTGGCCCTGACCTAGGGAGGTGCCCCATGAACTACTTTAAAACAGCAGCAGTGCCATGACGGTAAACTCAGCAGTCCTCTGTGGCATGTCTGCTCCGTCCCTGGTACTGTGCTGTCCATCACACGCTTTGTTTCATTAACTCCCCTGGGCACCTCTACACCGGGACTGCCTGTCTTCACGTTACAGGGGTGGAGACCCAGGCTCAGAGATGTGAAGTGGTTTGCCTGAGGCGGCACAGCTCACAGGGGCCAAATCGGGGCTGAAGCGCAGCTCCATGTGCTTCCAGAGCCCGCATGTCTCCTCCCCCATGTGGGGCTGTGGGTCACGTGCAGCTCGGCCTCTCCGGGTTCCTGGGGCTGTCGTCAGTATTACCTCCATCCTGCAGTGGCCCCGGGGCAGCTGAGGGGGGCTGTGAGGCCTGGTGCGGATGTGCGTGTCTGGGGCCGGAGCTCAGAGTCTCACAGCCAGTGGGTGCGGAGCTGAGAACCAGCAGGGCTGCAGCCTAAAGCTGCCCTCCAGCCGGGGGCGCCCAGGACCCTCCAGGGGCCCTGAGAACGTGCAGACCGTGACCCAGCAGGCCCGGCGGGGCCAGGACCCCACGTGTCTAACAGGCTTCATGACGCTTGTATGGCTGGTCCCCGAGTTTACCACTGAGGAGCTTTGGAATGATCAGAGCCGGCTTCACAGGTGTGACCCGGGCCGTCCCAGAGGACCCCGCTTTTGGTTTAATGTTCTGCTGCCATACTGGGCTTCCTAAACCTTTTTTGAAGAAGGAGTCCTGCCTTTGCATTTTGGGCTGGGCCCAGCAAATCATGTAGCTGGTCCTGGGCTCGTGTTCCAAGTGGCTTGGCCATTAGTCAAATGAGTCTGTCAAATATTTCTCTTTAACATGTTGCCTCTTGTTTCAAAACAGCCTCCTAGGCCCCCAGAACCTAGTGCAGGGACCATATGCTTCCCCCAGAATAGTAAGCAGTGAAAATACACCACTGAAAATAGTCTGGTTCCCGATTTGGAAGAACAATCTGCCAGCCTCCTCTCGGCGTGATGCTGATTGGTTTGTCTTCTCGGCCCCAGCAATCCTCTCCTGGTCAGACCTCTTTCTTCCCCCATCTTTCCTGGCTTACTCGTCCCGATCCGAGGCCAAAAATAGCCCCGGCTCCAGATTGCTGGGCCGTTGGCCAGAATCACCTCCTTGGATTCTGTCTCCCCCACATTGGTGCCACTGCTAGCAGGGTGCTGGCTGGAACCCAGAGCTGGGATGAGAGGCGATCCCTGTGCCCACGCACTCAGGCGATGGAAGAGCACCAGCGCCCGTCTGGTGGGAGCGTGGCACCTACTTTGTGCCAGGCCCTGTGCAGGACACATGAAGTGATGAAGACATGTGCTGTGCCAGGCGCACAGCCTCCCTGCCAGGAAGGAGAGGCAGAGAACACCAGGAACATTGGACTGGAGCAAATGAATGCACAAGATGCTGGAGGAAGGGGCAGAGGAGGGATCAGAGTGACTCTGTTGGGGGGTGCGTATCATGGAAGGCCTCCTGGAGGCTGTGGCCTTTGAGATGTGTCTTGATGGATGAGAAGGTGTTCGACAAGCAGATAAATGGGGCAAAGGTATCCCATCGTACAAACAGGCTACGTTTGTGCTGGGAGCACCAAAAATGAATGAGAAGCATTGTTGAAGTTGCCCAGAATTTGAGGCTCGAAAAATTTCAAGTAAGTTATTTTCGTTTTGTCACACATGGATTTAGTGTCATTTTGAGATTCTCAAATCTGATCCTGAATCACCAGTGCTGAGGTTAGGGGTGTCCCGGTCCTGCTGTGCATTCCAGCCAGAGGGGACAGGGCTTGCCAAAGTGGTCGGGAAGTTAATGGTCTCAGTCAACTGGAGAAATACACCAGGAGTTTGACGTGGCCGATGCCAGCACTGGGAGGGGTGGAAGTGGTGAGGCTGGAGCCAGAGGCCTGCACCTGCCTGCCTGTGGTCACGCTGTCCTCTCTGCCTGAAAGACCCTTCCCTGCACCTGCCAATCAAATTTCCATCCATTCTTCAAGGCTCAGCTGAGCATCACCTCCTCCAGGAAGCCCTCCTTTTTGCCCTACACCTGGATGCTATTTTCCCTTGCTCTGCTCCCAGAAAGCCCCATGCATACCTAAATCCATGCTTGATGCTGTGGTTTTAGCAACTGCGAAAGAATGAATGAGTGAATGAATAATGAATGAATGAGCCTCCATTGAGGTGTGGCCTTTTGAGCATTGGAGAGGAATAGGGAAAGATTTTTTTATATAATATCTTCTCTCCAGACTACTTCATTCTCCCTAGGGATGTTTCCTCCCAAAGGAGAAAGGCACAAAAGCATTCCTTTAACTTGCCATGGGAATGAAGGAGATATCTAAGCTGGCCTGTGCATACAGTAAAACAACAAATTTGACTGGATCTATACTGTTGGAACTCAACCAAGAATTAGGAGAAGTGCAAATTGTAGCGCTCCAAAATCTTATAACTACAGACTATTTACTGTTAAAAGAACATATGGGATGTGAACAGTGCCCAGGAATGGGTTGTTTTAATTTGTCTGATTTTTCTCAAACTATTCAAATTCAGTTAGATAATAACCATCATATCATTGATAAGTTTTCACAAATGCCTAGGGTGCCTAACTGGTTTTCTTGGTTTCACTGGAGATGGCTGGTAATTACAGGTATGCTTTGGTTATGTAACTATACTCCTATTATGTTAATGTGTGTGCGCAATTTAAGTAGTAGCTTAAAATATATACATGCTGAAGTTACTCTACAAGAAGATATATCAAAGAAATAATCAATCTTCCCATGTTTTCTCCCGCCTGCTACTTCTATAGCTTTTCTTCTTCCTTCCTAATTACAACGAATTCTTAAATAGAATTCGTGCCTCATATCAAATTTACCGAGTATCATAATTCTTCCAAGTGGTAAAGATACCTCAAGACAAATGCTGGGCATAGAAGCCACAGGGCATAAATATGCAAAGAAGTAAAAAGCTCACCATTTCAAACAATAAGGCTTCTCTCTCACTTACCAACTTAACATTTCCCTGTGTGGCCCCGGAAGATGACTGGTTAGCCAGAGACGGGTAAGATTCCTCAAGGGAGGAACAACCTAAGACAGGCACAGTCGCTGGGGAGTCATCAGGTGAGAAATTGGGGATCAACAGAGGTGAGGCTTAGAACCTCACCCCCCCTGTTCTGAGAGAAATCTTCTGCATATGTGGATGTTTTATTGCCCTTGTCTAGCTTGGATTAACACATAGTCTACAGGCACACACCTGATCATATACATTTGCTCTCTTACAACACTAAACTATGTTTTCTACCTTTATGTTGTATCTACCTACCACTTCAGCATCTTATTAAAAATAATAAAGAGAGAAATGTGGTATCCACATATAAATCAAGTATAAAAATCAAATGTGTATTCATATTTGAACTGACTGTTTATAGTTCATAATGCATGAGCAAAACCATAAGTTTCTGTGATGACTGCCCTTGTACTGTTCACCATGTAACTTATTCACTATGTAAGAATTTGTTCTCCATGTAAGAACTTGTTCGTTATGCTTCAGAAGATTGGAGACTGACGAAAATTAGGCTTGGGGTGGATTAATGATTGTGCATTGAGCATTGACTCCCCTATACAGAATTTTATTGTTGTTAACAACCATTTGATCAATAAAAATGAGAGATGCCCTAACAACAACAACCAAGAAAAAGTACACACTTCCAAGTGTAAAATAAATAAGTAACCGGGATGTAATGTATAGCATAAGGAATATAGTCAAAATATTGTAACAACTTGGTATGGTGATAGCTGGTACTTAGAATTATCATGTATATAAATGTTGAATCACTGTGTTGTACACCTGAAACTAATGTAATGTAATACTGTGTGTCAACTACCCTTCAATAAAAAATAATTATCTAAAAAAAAAAAAAAAAAAAAAAAAAAGCATTCCTTTAGGCATCACAAACTGAGATGGGCCCACTCCTTCATGCGTGCACACATGCATTAATTCGCATGTCATGCCGGCGTGGATTCACCGACAGCTCTGGGTCAGGCCTGTGCTGGACGCTGGAGGTAGGGAAGAGTGAGGGCACTATTCCTGTGCTCCCGGCACAGCCCAGCCGGGGCGGTGAGTAAGTCAATGGTTGTGTCATCAGAACAACACGCATCATGAGCAAAGTGCTTTCGTGAGGTAAATTCGGGCTCCGCTGGCCAGAGGGCCCAGCCCAAGCTCCATGTGGGGGTCGCTGCCCTGGGGGGGTGCCCAGCACTTGGCCCAAGAGTGCTGAATGGGTGTCAAATGAACCATGCTGTCTCCAGGGAGAGGGACAAGAAATCTTGTGATTCATCTCATTTTTCCTGACCATCCAGGGTCGTCAGGTGCAGTGTGGGAGGGCTTCCGACAGCCAGAGCTGGTGCAGTTTGGTCAACAAAATAACAAAATAGTATTGAATTATAACTCATGAGTTCAAAGTGATATAAATAAATGATAGAATAAGTAAATAAATGGGGAAGAAGAGACATGTCCCGTGCAGACTATTCCCAATACGGTGTGTGGCCTCTCCGCCCTCAGAGCCGGGAGCACAGTGTGGGCTGTGCCTGGTGATTTCCTCCCGGAGGACAGGGCGGGAGCGGGAGAAAGGGTGCTGTTCCAGCCGCGGGTCCCGGCATCAGCAGTGGTGGGTCGTGTGTGCGCGCATGTGCCCTGGATGTGCCGTGGTGAGGCTCGCTGGTCCCCTCTGCGCCCTTCCTCCCCAGAGCCGCAGCCCCAGTATCACCATGAGAAACCGTCGGACACACTGAAGCTGAGGGGACGATGCCAAGCACCTGGCCAGTGCACCTCAAAACTCAAGGGCATGGAAAACAGGGAGTCAGAGAGACTGTCACAGCCCCGCAGAGCCCAGGGAGACGTCACCGCTGAATGTCATGTGGGAATGTGGGGTCTGGGCCAGACAAGGACATTAGTGGGAACACTGGCAAAATCTAGTGTGTGGCTTAGATCCTACCGATGTGGCAGTGCTGGCTCCTTAGCTGTGACTGATGTGGTCTTATGTCGCATGTTGATGACAGAGGACTCTGGTGGGGAGGAGGGGAGGGAGCTCTGTACTATGCCACTTTCCTGTAAATCTAAGCTATTCTAAACTAAAAAGTTTATTTAAAATAAGAAAATTCATTCCTTCTAACCCTGCCACTTAAAGCCACTCGCAGGTCCCCTGCGTTTCTCTCCATTCTTTTCCTTAATCGAGGTCTATTTGCCATCGCATCCGTTTCAGCTGTGCAGCACAGTGACCGATGCTTGTTTATATAGCCAGGTGACCACAGGAGTCACAAAGTGTTTTTTTCTTGTGGTGAGAACTGTCAAGATTCACTCTTAGCAGCTTTCACATGCACAGTGCACCACTACTGACGGCGGGTGCCGTTGCCACGTGGCATTACCAGGACTTACTTATCTTACAATTGAACATTTGTTCCACACATTTCACCCACTCCCTGCCTCTGATACTGCCTATCTGTCTCTGCATCTATGAGCTTTGTTTTGTTTTGTTTTTTCCCCTTTTTTTAAGATTCCACCTGTAAGTGAGATCATATGGTAGCTGTCTTTCTCTGAATTAATTTCACTTAGCATAATGTCCTCAATTTCATCCACGTTGTTGCAAATGGTAGGGTTTCCCTCTTCTTTATGGCTGTGTAATATTCCTTCCATTTTATTTCTATGCATTTTTCCACTGACAGAATTAGACTTACTTTTATATACTCACCATTGAAAAATTATACTTCCTTATAATTTTGTCAACATGAAATGTATAGAAATTATAGTTGCTGATCATTTTGTTCTCTGATTATTTTTCATGAGCACATGAGCTCTCCTGCCATTCAACATTTTCTGCAAACATTTTTATGCCCTCTGTGGCTCCCCTAACCAGCCCTCAGCGCCTGCCCCATTCTTCCTGCACATGAGCCAAATCATGAGGCACACCTCCGAGCTCATCTTCATCCCCTTTTCTGGGAGCAAAGCTGAGGAATCGGGCTCCATGAGTGCAGCCAGTCTCCTTCAGGCCCTCGGCTTGCTGGGAGTGAAGGGTTCTGCACTACAGGAGACTAATTAACATGCCTGGGGAGCTCATTAGATTTCCCTGCAAAGAAAGAACATATCAGATTATCATTTGTTCAAGTAAAGACAGGAGCTTTGTGTGGGTTATCTATTTATGCTTCTAGAGGCAAGTCAGAGCTCGGGAGGGGCTATCCCAGTGGTGCGCCCACACCGAAGGGGTCTCCCTGCTCCTGCCTCTTCAGCCAGGCTAGCCCCTTCCCCACCATGCCAGCTTCAGGCCCTGTGAAGACACCCCATCCTGCATGAACTCCCCCCAGAGCATGTGGCTAAGAGCAGGGCCCTAGAATCACCCTCAGATCCAGACCCTGCCTGCAGCCCACTGGGCGTGCGGCCTCAGCCCGTTCACCCCCCTTCTCCGGGCCTCAGTGTCCCTGTCCACCAAGCAGAGGCAGTAACAGCGTGATGAGAACGGCCTCACGGAGCTGTGATGGGGACAGCCCAGTCACACTCGCATTAGACGCTCGCCGAGGGCTCCCTCAGGGCCAGGCGCCGTGTCAGTTCCCTGTTTCACAGGTGGGACATCAGAGGCACAGGATGTCAAGTAAGCTTGCCTGGGTCCTGTAGACGTGGGGTTTGAACTGGGTTGTCTGAAGACTGAACGTGTGCCCCTAGCCCCTCCTCTACCAGCACAGGGTCCACTCACGCATTTATTCATTCACTAATTCCTGCATTCATTCATTCTTTCACTCAACAAATGTGCGGAGTGCCCAGGCCTCGCAGGGTGAGAGCAGGATGGGGGGTCAGTAGTGAATGCCACGGACGTGGCCCCTGGCCCAGCAGGGCCTCAGTCCTGAGATAAGAGGCCACCACCATGACATGTGGGCATTTTTAATTGGCAAGTTGGGGGGTCCCCTGTGGCCTTGAAGCAGGGAGCTCAACCTCGTCCAGGGTGAAGTGGACACAGAGGGGACACGTGGAGGAGGGGCTGCCTGAAGGGTGGACTATGTTGGCCGTGGTTGGGGTGCAGGCAGGAGGCAGGGGACTGGGCCAGTCCAGGAAGGGTCTGCAGACTCCACCACAGCGGTCAGAGCCTTCTTAGGCTAAGAGGAGTGCTGAGGGTCCCTGGGTCTGTGTGCAGGGACGGGCCTCGGCTTCCCTGTGGGGAATGAGTCTCTCAGGTGAGCTTGGAGGTGGGCCACGCACACTGCAGGTGGGGGGACCACGTGGCTTGGGGGAGCCGCCGCACCTGGGCCCAGTGCTATGTCACTTTCTCAGCCCACCCTGACGGCCAACCCTCTTGCTGGCGGGCAGAGGGGCAGCCCTTTCTGCCAGTCCCTGGGTGAGCCCCTGACAACTGAGGACACTGAGGAAACCTAAACCAGCTCACCAAGGGCACGGCCACCCCATGGCCTTTGCAGGAGGGTCCCTGCTTCACAGAGCTGTCCCTGGGGCTGTGAGTGACCCTAAGTCCAGAGTCAGGGTGTCGGCTCCGAGAGGAATCCTTCCCAGGCCCTCCCAGCTCCCGGTGGCCCAGCACTCCTGCTGATCTCAGCCTCAAATGGGCAGCTTATCACTTCTGCAAAGACGTGCATCCACGTCAGGCCACGTCCACAGGCGCCGGGGTTAGGACGTGGCTGTCCTTTCTGGGGATGCCGCGTGACCCACTACAACGCCCTGTGAGGCCTCCTGGACCTTGACCCTCTGTACGTCAGTCCCGTGGCCCCTTGGCTGCCCCCTGGCCCGTCCCTGGTGCCCGCTGCCCCGGGCCCTCAGCCGCGGGTTCAGGGCTGTCCTCAAGGCTGCCCCCCACCGCCCCCCGCATCCCACTGCCCTCGGTTTCCTTGGAGCACCCGTCGTCCCCGAAGCCATAGCTCAGTCACGTTTCTGGTGCCCTGGCCTCAGCCCCGGACGGCGCCTGGTGCTTGCGGACCCCGGGGGCCCTGCCCTGCCGCCCAGGCCCAGGGCTCACCTCTGTGGCCTGTGTTTCAGATCATCCTGGTGGGCTCCTCGCTCAGCGACCGAGACCAGGGCCTGTTCCTCAGCACGGACGAGGGCACCACCTTCCAGAGGCAGCTCGTCCCCTTCGCTGTGGAAACGCTCATTTTCCACCCCAAGGAGGAGGACAAGGTCCTGGCCTACACCAAGGACAGCAAGGTGAGCGGGCCCGGCTGGGTGTCAGGAGGCCAGGAAGGCTTCTGCTCGCGGGGGCCCAGGGCCGCCCCCACCCGCTCAGTGCGCCCTGCGGGCCTGGGGGCTGAAGCGAGAGGCAGGACCGACAGCACGCAGCTCTTAGGACTGCTGCACACTACCTGCCCCTGCACAGCAGCCATGGGGCCTTCCTCCACTTCTGGAACATTCCACACACCCTCCCACAGCTGTGTCCACCAGGGAGCCCGTGGGCACCATCCCAGGGCAGGTGGGTGAGCTGCTGGAGGGCTCTCACCAGGGCCAGGGGGGTGCTGGGGCCCAGGGGCGGGACTGACTCCCCGCCCAGGAGAAGGCCGGCCCCGGGCAGAGGAACCCAGGCACCGCCAGGCTGCAGGTGGGCACTCGGGGAGCAGGAGTAACACCGCCCCAGCCTCTCTGCCTCTGTTTTCTGCTGGTGCCTCCCACGGGCTGACTCCACCCAGAAGCCAGAAAGAAGGACGGGTCAGCCCCACGGGCAGAGAAGGGCGGAGAAGGGCAGGGTGTGGATCTGGAGGCGAATGGAAGCTGCCCGTTTGGGGAGCCTTCCCCTGCAGGCCCACCTGGGCCCCACTGTTCCGCGTCCTCCGGATTCCAGCGCCTCTCTTTCCCGGGCCTTTGTACCTGTGCTGTTATTCGATCACTGTCTGTGACCTACACACACACTTGGGGTGAGCTCCTGAAGGCAGAGACTGTGACCCGTTTTTGCGCCATTTTATCTCGAATTTCTGGTTGAAATTATTTGCTGGCTGGACAGTAGCTACATGCATGGAGAGTGCCTGGAGGGTGGGGCAGGATGGCCACCAGGGCTGGGTGAATCACTGAGGGAAGGGTAGGTGTCCAGCAGTAGGGATCACCCAGCTCGAGGGCCTGCAGATGGGAACTCCGGCTGGCCCGGCTCATGGCTTCCTGCAGGACCTGGCCTCGTGGGCTGCCTCTTCGCTCCTGGCCCCTCCCTTTGGGACAGCGGGTGCTCCTGTGTGTTAATAGCACTACTTAGCCTTCCATGTAATTAGACTACAGCACAATCGCGGAGACTTATTTTCCTGCAGAAATTGACTACATTGCAATTGCTCTTTAATTTACGGTGCCCTGAAAAATTAATGGAGCCGAAATCTCCGATATTTTCCTTGGTTCTTTTCTGTGACTGTAAGGAAAGAGAAAGGAGAGAAGAAGAGAAGAAAGAGCTTAGCTCTGGTTGTATAAGGAATAAGGAATTTGGGGAAATTAATAATGACAGCAGGACTTTAGCTTTTTGAAAGATTTTATGGTTTTCAGAGCTCTCTAACTTCCAAGAAACAGAATGGTGTGGTGGGACAGCCCTGGCTTTTGATGCCATCAGACCTGATGTGTTAGGCAGGCATCTGCTGTCCTAATGCCGAGTAACACACAGCTCCAAGCCTCGGAGGCTCGGAGCCACGGGCTTTGTTCCTTGTTCCCGGGACTGTGAGTCGGCTGGAGTTCTGCCGGGCCCTGCTGGGATTGCCTAGACATGGCTGCAGGCTGCTGGGGAGAGCTCAGGTCTCCACGTGTCTCTTGTTCTGGAGCCAGCAGTTACTTGGGGACATTCTGTTCCTGTGGGGGAGGCAGGGGGCATCCACCTGAAGCAGCATGTCTGCTTTGACCCGGAATCCATCACATCCCCTCATACACCATCGGTCAAAGCAAGTCACATGCCAAACTCAGAGTTAGCGTAAGTGTTCTGTTCCCAGGACGTGCAGATTCATGTGAAACCAAATGTCCTCCTCTCTTTTCTTCCCTTCATTATCCCCCCCAGATGCCTGCCCCTTCTCCCAGCAAACAGACCGTCCACCCTCAGACTGCCCTGGCCCCCTAACTTCAATCCCCTCTTTTCTGTGTCATTATAAGTCGGGGTGCTGAGGCCACCTTATTTTGTTCTTCCCTGGGTGGGAGCCTAATGCAGTGGTTTGTATTTGAAGGCTCAGGAAACAGTATTAGGCTCCTGGCTCAAAAGCTTGTGAGCGCGGGACCGACCCTCCCCACGCCAGCTGGGGGACCTCGGGCACCAGCTGACCAGCCTGCCTCGGGCACTCACCTCCAGACCACCACCAGTCCCGCTGCTTGGTTCTATTCTGCTCTCCGTCAGGGTCCTCCTGTGCTTCCCAGCACTGTGAGAAACCGATCTGATCCCAGGACTGCCTTCCAGAGACTTAGTAGGGGAGAAAAGACACCTTGGGTGGCCTATCAAAGAAGCCTTCCTGGAAGAGGGGGTTTGAGTAGGGGCTAAGAGGATGGGTCAGGATTCACTTCTTTTCACTGTGACTTCAGGACAGCAAAGATGATCGCACAAGAAAGGAAAGAAAAATGAGCGCCCACAGCCTTCCAGCCTCAGTAAAGCTGCATTACCCTCGCTGCAGGGAAGGAAGGTGGGGCCCTGCCCGGGGTGGGGGGACGATCGCGATGGGCAGCGGTTCCCAGAAGGAGCAGTGGGTGGAGGTGCAGACTGCACACCGGATGCTGTGGATACAAGTGGGCTGATGAGCTGCCCTGGAGGGCTCTGGGCTTCAGTGCCCCTCTTCTGGGCTCTCTGACCTCAGACTCCAGAATCGGGAAGAACTGGGCTTCTCTGAGTAAGAGAATGATGCTGTGAGCAGCGAGAACCTTACACCTCAGCGTGTGCCCTGTCTCCACTCTGGATATTTTTAGCAGAAAAAGGACTTAGTGTCGGGGAGTAGGTGCTCCAAACTGTTGTGAGGGTGGGTGGGGAGGCTTCAGGCAGACCTCCAAGGGGTTCCTGAAGCCTGTGAGCTGTCCTGTCACCCCAGTGAGCTTCCATCTCACCTGTCGGAGGAGGGGGACCAGGAGTCCCACTGGACTAACCAAGGTCAAAAACACACAGCTGATGTCGAGATCCAGGCATCTGAAATCACACTGCTGCCGCCCACACCGTGTGACAACATCCGCAAAGCCAGCAATCAGACGCAGGGACGCAGGGTCCACCTGCTGTGTCCAGCACAGCTCCTTTCCACCGTCCATAGCTGGAGGAAGGATGCTGGAGCAAGTCCCCATGACTGTCCCGACCAGCAAAAACAGCCCACAGGGGCAGGAAAATGCCCCAGCACCCTCTGCCCTCCAACCCTCACACAGGTGCATCTATCTGACCCAGAACTCTAGCTGCAGGGCAGTCTGAGCAGTGCTGGGTGTCAGTTTTCCAGCCTGTGTGCCCAGCCCGTCGCCCTGTATGAGGGAGGGGAGGGTGCTAAGGACCTTACCCTGCACACCACTCAAAGCCCCCCGATGATTGCAGCAGACCTACAGGCACCCGTTTCTGGGATGCGCCTTCCTCTGACCTGCCGCTGCTCCTGTACCTTTCTTCCTGCCTGGCTCTGACCTCTGTGCCCTTTATCTCCATGTCGCAGTGTGTGACATGTGTTCTGGCACAGCACCACCACGCCTTTCTTGGATGAGTGGTGTGGAGTCAATCAACCCCTCTGCAGGCCATCACCTTGTGAGGTTTATCCACAGTAACTGGGGCATCCTGATGGGTTTATTCTTGTCTATTTGCTGGTGTTTGTTTTTTATTAAGCAGAAATGTTCTATTTCTGCAGCATTGATGATGCATTATAAAATCCCCTCCCATGAGAGCAAACTGGAGCAGCTTCCCGACATTCTGGGGATGTTCTGGGGCGGGCGTCACCGGTGCAAGTGCCTTGGTGGCAATGGTGACAGTAATGCCATCCGCTAATGCAGAGGCTTTGTTATCCGGCTCCTGGGCACTGATGGCTGCAGACTCATTTTTGTGCTCATGGCCTGAGGGTGTGGACAGTGCTCTCCCAGTGTGCAGAGGGGTTAGGAGAGACATAAGGTAGAAGGGGCCTGGCCTGGTCACTCAGATGGCCCAGAGACAGGATGACAGGTGACCGCCACCCTTCCTGGGGTCTCTCCGCTGCCAGTGTACTATACTCAGATCTACAGGACTGAAATAGGGAGGAGGAATCAAGGGGAGAGAACGTGCAGGGGAGTGGACCTCACACGGCAGCCCTGGGAACCAGTGGGGACTGGAGGAAATCTGCTCATTGGCTCAGGGAATATTCATGGAGGGGCCTGCTGTGCATGGGTGCCTCTGAGCTGGCGAGCAGCTGTCAACAAAACAGACAAAACCCCTGCCCCCAGGCTCTTACTTGTAGAGGAGGGGTAGGGGCAAGGAGCAGATTATAAAGGAATGGAGGAGTAGCAGGTGCAGATGCTCAGGGGACCTTGCAAGGCACATTAGCTCCCCGCTGGTGCATGAGCCCAGAGCCAGGTGTGACTGGAGAGGGGGCATGTGGGAGGGTGGGAGCAGGAGAGAGGCCTGGGCGGCCCCAGGGCCCGAGTGCCCATCTAAGGAGCGTGGGCTCATCCGGAGGGCATGGCATCCCCCGCAGGGTCCAGCGCAGGAGAGTGGTGTGGTCAGGTGTGTGTCCCAGAAGGGTCCTGTGGCCGCCTCGTGGAGCAGGCGCTGGGCGGGAAGGCAGGAGTTTGGAGGAAGTGCCACAGGAGCCACAGGGGTGCGGGGCACTCAGCTGTGCTGTGGGGTAGAGGGGAGGGGCGGAGGGCAGCGGCCGCGGGTTAGGGGGGCAGGGGAAGTGTGGGCACATCTTGGATCTGGCAGCAGGGTGGCAAGGACAAGGCCTGGGGTCCTGGCTCCGGGAGCTGCTGGGAGATTGGCACCAAGCAGGCCTGAGGTGGGCTTCCAGGAGCACGGAGGCCGTCTGTCCACGCTGAAGGTCAGGGCAGCACAGGGTTTGTGCTGGATGGGCCCTAATTTCCCTTCTGGGATTCTGCAAATGCTTATTTGAACAGCAGTGAAAGCAACACCCATGACCTCGTTTGCATCCCATAACAGTGCCTGTGAGGAGGGCAGGTCGGAACAGACAAGGAGCACGTGGCATGGGTTGGTCTGCGCTGGCTCTGAGGCCAGCAGCTGTGGGCTCCAGTCCTGGCGGCTCTGATTGTCAGACCCATTTTACAGATGGAGAGACTGGGTCTGCTCTACCCCAGGTCGAATGGCTGTCTCGAGCCTTCCTTTCAGCAGTTCAGAAGCTGCTCTGCTGAACTGATCCCTTCCAGCCCCATCTCGATACAGAGCAGTGAAGGAAGGTGCGTTCCAATCACAGAGAACAGAGTCCAGCCTGTGCCCGTGACCAGGCCGGGCAAACCACGCAGGGGCTCTTAGCTGTCATTCTCCAGCCGTACAGTGAGCTGATAAAGCTTCCATGTCCTAGAGACGTCATGGGACAGACCGAGAGGTGACGCGCTGGGCATCCAATGGCCAGGCAGGACACGTACTGCAGTGCAGGGGAACAGGAACCTGACCGAAATGAGGAGGAGAGGGAGGGGTTTGGGCAGGAGGCACATGCACTTCCGAGCTCCCCACTGCCCACCAGGGCCCCCTGCCATGGATTGCAGGGTTTGGGGGGAGCAAGTGGGAGTGTGTATTTGCTTGTATACGTGTGTCTGTGTGAGTGTGTCTGCGTGTGTGTGTCAGCATGTGTGTGTGCATATCTCTGTGTGTGTCTATGTGTGTGAACATGCATGTATACACGTGTCAGTGTAAGGTATGTGTGTCTGTCCCTATGTGTGCATGGGTGTGCTGTGTGTGAGTGTGTGCATTAGACCAGGTCGGGTTCACCCCTGGGCTCTGGGCCGGGTGAGCACGAAGCACATTGTGGGACCAGGCAAGGCCCAGCCCACCTCGACTGGCCCTCGGGCTTCTGCTCCTCCCCACCGGCTCTCCTGTGTGGACGTGTTAGATGACCCAATGTCCAGCCTTCTCTTGGCCTCCAGGGCACTGTGGCTGCCCACGGAGATGCCTCTTGGAAAGCTGACAGCCCTGAGAGAGGTGACATCGATCCTGGGCAGGAGGGAAGGTGGCTCTGTGGGGATTGCAGAACAGGTGGTGGGGAGGGGCACCCACGTTAGAGACAGAGCACCCCCTCCGTGCTGCACCAACCCCAGCAGCGCCGGGCACAGGACCCTATAGCTCCATTAATCAGAGGAGAAAACAACTGAGGCCTGGGAAGCTGGCATGAGGAGCGGGGGGTGGCAGAGATGGGTGTGCAGCCCCCACGCCCCTCCCAGCCCTGTCTCGGCTCCGACCAGCCGGCCTGGATGTGAGAACGGCTCTTCATGGAGCCCTGCGCCTGACTTTCTGCCTCCTGGAGGTTGGCCTGAGCCCCCAGGTGAGCCAGGGCGGCCACCAGCAGGTGCCCGGGGGCTGGACAGGACCGACTCCCGCCGGGCTCACCCAGGCAGGACCAAACCTGGTATCTTCTCTCTGCTCTAAAGCTCTACGTATCGTCCGACCTGGGGAAGAAGTGGACGCTTCTGCAGGACAGAGTGACCAAAGACCACGTGTTCTGGTGAGAGCGCCCCGCTGGGCACCTGCGGCTGGGGGGGCCAGTCAGCCCCCCTCAGGGCGCCCCCTCCCCGGCCCTGACCCCAGCCCTGTGTGCACCTCCCTGGGGCCCTCCAGGGACTCTCCCTGCTCGGTGGAGGCTGAGCAGGAGACGTCTGGGCCCTCAGGGCTTGATGTCCGCAGGTGTGTGGCCCCCAGCACAGTGCAGCTCCGGCTCGCCCCTTCCTGGGCCTCCCTTTCCGGCAGGGCAGGGAGGGGAGCTAAACGCCTGCAGCCAGCTACCCCTGTCTGGGGGCCCCCAGGCCCCGCCTCCCCTGCCCCTCCCCAGGGCCTCTCCCCCCTCCCCCTCCCCCCTCCCTTCCCCCCCTCCTGCCCCAGGTTCTGCCCCAGGCCCTGACTAGCTGCCCTTGGTGCAGCCTCTCCCGCCCCATGCTTCCTCAGCCCCCCACTGTCCTGCCCCGTCTATGCGGGGCACCCCACCCACCCTGCATCACCTCCTGGAAACCACTCAGCAATCAGTCTGAGCAGTTCTGGTCTCATTGCCCCAAGTAAGACGCGCTGGTGCTCACACAGTGCTGGTGAGCTGGGTGAGCAAGGCCCCGGGGTGCGTGCTGGCAGAGGGCTGGGCTGGGCATTCGTCACTGAGGTGACGCCCAGGGCGCTGGCTCGCAGCCCTGTTGCCCTGCACCAGCTGTGGCGGCCATCCTTCTGCTGCAATGGCCTTGGAGGTGCGCACGGTTACACACGTGTTCTTTCTACCACATGTCTTGGGTGTGCACACACTCCCTCCCTCCCCTTTCTTATCTCACCTGTGCAGCGCCGGTCCTGTTCCCCCAGGAGACCCGTGGGCCCAGCTCCCCTCCCCCTCCCGTGCTCCATCACAGCCTCGTGCTAGTGGTGGCAAGGTACCCTGAGCTGAGGGGGCCTCTGGCTGCCCTCCGGCTGCCCGCCGTGGGGGTGTGTGCGCTCTGCTGGCAGGAGAGGTCATGGCTCTCTCTCCACGTGGCAGCCCATGGCTCGGCCCGGCTGCTTCCCCGGGGACAGGGCGGCCATCTGTCACGGGCCTTGTTGGTTTCCCCTGGTGGCCCCCAAGGGCCCGCAGGGGGCGGGGAGGGAGGCACGGAGGTGGGATTCCGCGCTGTGCCAGCCTGGGAGTTGGCAGAGCGGCAGGCTGTGCCTCAGCGTGTCCAGGCCTGGGCTCAGGGGAGACCTCTCCGGCCAGAGAGAAGCCTTCCCACAGATGCTGGGAGGTAAACGGACACCGATTCAAACATGTTATTATCTCCAGCAAATCAAATTATTTCTTCCCACAAGTTTCTCAATTGCTCGGAGTTGTTATGTGTGAGAGATAATCATGCCAACACGCAGCCACGGGGGGCCCGGGAATCTCCCCCGGAATGTGGTGACAGCACGGCAAGGGGGCGCCCCTCTCGCAAGCAGTGCTCAGTGCTGTTTTGACAGCATTTCCAAGGTGCTCTTTGTCCGTGAACTGGCAGCAGGAATCCCCAAGGCCCCGTGTTCCGCCTGAGGCTCGGGCCTGTTGACATTTGGAGAGGCCGACCAGAGTGGGCTCCCCGCTGCGGCAGGGGCAGCTCGGGCGGGGGGGACCTGTGTATTCTGGGCCCGCGGTGCGCACCCCACCGCCAGTCTGGAACAGAACCACAGAGGCCCCCCAGTAGCTGCGCTGTGAATGCCCACCGCCCAGCAGGTGCCAGACCGAGGGCCTGAAGGTGCCCTAGGACATCCACACAGTGCACCTGGGGTCCTCCCTGCGCATCACAGAGGGCAAGCCCGACGCTCGGGGAGGCCAGGGCACCTGTCCTGGCTCAGGCTGCCTGTGGACGGGGCTCCTCCGCTTGTGGCTGGCGGCCATGCTGGTGGCTGCCTGTACCCCCCCAGCCGTGCCCACACCTGCTTCTCTGCCTTGAGCCTGAGCTCACCCACAGCCTCGGCCTTCCTCTTCCATCAGCCCCAGAGTCTGTCCCCCATGTGGGGCAAGTGGCAGGGCCTCTGTCAGTAGAGCGAGGGAGGGAGGGAGGAAGGCAGGAGGGGAGGGAGAGGTCAGCCCCCGGCAGGCCCGGCTGCGGTGGCTTGAGGCTTTCTCTGGGCCTCCCTTAGCATCCCACAGGGCTCAAGTCAAGCCCCCGCATTCCCACAACACTTCACTCCTTCCAGACAGCTGCTTGCGCATCTCGTGTGGCTGCTTTTTCCAAGTAACAGACCAAGGGCCTCCACCTGTACCAGCCTTGGGGACCCTGACAAACAGGAAGGCTCAGGGGGCGGCACTGGTCCTCGGCCGCTCGGAGCCAGGCCGGCTCTGTCTGTGGGGCTGTGAGTGCGGGGTTTCCCGTCTCCTCCAAACCTGTGACCCGGGGCTTTCGGGCCAGGGGCCTTAGGCCCACTCTGCGCCCATGCCTGGCCCAGGGGAATGAGGTGGGAGACACTGTGGTGGGGGTGCCAGGTCAGCGCCAAAGCAGTTGAGCCGCATTGCTGCCTCCCCAGAGGACGCAGCCCATGGAGCTGAGCTGTCACCCTGGGATGTGCTGTCCTTCCACTCTTCTCAGGCTCCACTGGCAGCCACAGTCCCCACCATGTTCCAGCGCTGCTGAGCCCATGCCCACTGCCAGGGGAGGGGCACACAGTGGGGTGGGGTGGCCGGGCGCAGCAGGGACACAGGAGGGAGCCCGGGGGAGCCTGGGCTCTGGGGCATAGCCGGGCAGCCCTGGGCAGGTGTTTGCTCCTCTGAGCCTCGGTTTCCTAATTAGCAAAATTTGGATGACAGTCCCAGACCTGCCTGGCCTCCTAACTCATTTTTAATCATCTCACACACACACACACATGACACAAGGAATGTGAACATCTTCTGTGAAGGATCTTCAATAATAGTACAGAAACAGACCCCCAAGCGAACCCCGGGCCTGCAAGGAAGAGGCGGGGCTCCGGCCAGTGGCTCCTGGGGGGACTGGGTCCTCGCACTTGCAGGCTCGGGGACCGTGTGGCCCTGTGGGGTGTGGGGACTGATGCAGGCATTGTGACTGGGGCTTGAGACCCCCATTCCTGACACCAACCCCAGCCCACCCTTTTTCCAGGGCTGTGTCTGGGATGGACGCCGACCCTGACTTGGTCCACATGGAAGCCCAGGACCTCGGAGGAGGTAAGGTGGGAGGGGTGCGCACACCGAGTGCCCCTCAGTGTCCTCGCCCTGTGGCCGGGCTCAGAGTGCCTGAGTTCAGTCGCTTCTCCTTGGTCGCAGGCCCTGCACGGCTGACCTCGCTGTGTCACGATGTGGCATGATTTTAAATGTGCTTGTTTTCCAGCTGGGAATAAATTGAAGTCAAGGAGCTCCGCTCCAGTGAAAAAGTCTGTTAAGAGGGCGATTTGTTCTGGCCCCTGAGCACTGAGTGTCTCCTGCTCGGTCAGCTGCCTGAGTGCTGAGCCAGGGCAGGGGGCCTCCGGGCTTCCCCTCCCAGCGGACCCGTGGGCTCCATGCCTGAGGGAGCCCCGGGGCTCATGTGCTGTGAGGAAGGTCCTTGGCCCTCCTGCGGGAGAAGCATCGACTGCAGAACCATGGAATAGTCTAGAACCATAGGACGTTCTACGACGTCAGAGTCAGGAGGACCCATATAGATTGTGGCTTCATTCAACAAACACTTGCTGAGGCCCCTGTGGCCCAGCCCAGTGCTGACCCTGCTGGGGACAACGAGGTGAACAAGACACAACCCTGCCCCTGCCTGATGGGCGGGGAGGGGGCACAGAGGCAGTCAGTCACTACACCAGCTGGGTGTCTCAAGTCCAGCAGGGCTGGTGGGGGGGTGCCCCCTGGGCGCCTGACCACATTCCCCACAGACACCAGGGTCCCTGAGCCACCTCCTCCTCAGTTCTCCAGGAGTGGAGACCTCGGCAGGTCCCATCAGCAGCGGTGGGAGCTACAAAGCAGTAGATACCCAGATAGGACATGCTCCGCAGAGGGCAGATGCAGGGCCAGACAAAGGAGAGCCCTGACGGGGGGGCAGAAGCCCTGGGGTCAGCTCCCAGACTGCCGTGTGCGTCACATGACCCTTGGGAGGTCACCCCGCCTTCCTGCCCCTCGGCCTCCTCACCTGTGAGGTGGGTCAGTACACACGCAGGGGCATCATGGCTACACAGCTGGGGGCCGGAAGCTGCCACTGGATTCCTTACCCATCTCCAAAGCCTCCGCTCTCTGCTGGACCCACAGATCCTGTGGGGAGCGGATGTGGTGTTACTGTCACTCCCGCTTCACTGACCAGGAGAACAAAGCTCAGAGGTTGCAGGTTTGCAGCCATGGGGTCGTCGGCCAGTACAGACCCCAACTCCCAACATCCTCCAGGCACAAATCCACACCCTCCCTGGGCTCACGCAGGATGGCGTGGGGACTGGCCGCTCAGCAGGGCTCAATGCAGCAGAGGCGGGGTGGCTGTCCGCACAACGTCAGCCTCCGGAGAGGAGGAAGGGCAGGCTGCGCCCTCAGTAAGGGCAGCGTTTTCACCGTGATGCCTCCTCAGGGGAAGAAGAACCACAGCCCGGCAGCTGCGACCCCAGCACCGATGTGCCGCACGGCTGGTGTCCCCACGGAAGACCACACACTTCTCCCTGCTCCCCCACCCAGCGTCCCCACCCCAGCCACTGCAGCCTGAACCCCCACAAGAATCCAGTCCAGCCAAGCTTGGCGTCCAGGGCCTTGCGGTGCCACCCCCACTCCTCACCACCTCCCTGCCCTGTGCCAGCCTGATCCCCAGGCCATCCCAGGCTCCCCTCACCAGCTCATGTCACCTGGGAACCCTTGTCCACACCTTGGATTTCTTTCTCGTTGTCTTGGGCCACTGACCCCACCAGCCGCCTTCTCTGGGCTCCATAGCGCCCAGGCTGCTCTGCCTCTGCCCTGGGTCTGCCCCTGCTCCTTGGGGACAGGGTGGGGTCTGATTGACTCACTTCTGTGTCCACAGTACAGCTGATGGATGAATCAGCATGTGGCCAGGTGCCAGTCTCCCTGAGCAGGTGCTGGGCCACTAAGAGTGAGGGAGAGAGTGAGTGAGTGAGTGAGTGACCGAATGCATGCATGCATGGATGAATGAGTGTGTGAGTAAATGAATGAACACATGAATGAATGCATGAGTGAGTGGGTGAGTGAGGAGTGAGTGGGTGAGTGAATGAGTGAGTGCATGAATGAATGAGTGGTGAGGAACAGCCGGGTGAGTGGCTTGTGGGCTTCGAGCCTGGCCCGGGCTTGTTCCCCAGCCACGCATCAAGCCTGCAACAATTCCCTCGCAGCCACCGGGAGCGACACTCTCAGGGGAAGTGGCTGTGGTTCCGGAGCGTGGGTGGAGGCCCAGCTGTGGCCGACCACAGGCCTGCTGTGCGCCGCCGCCTCACGGGGCCCTCAGCAACTCCTGGAGGGGCATGACTCCCTTTTACAGTGGACCCCTGAGGCTGGGGTTACCCTGCGGAGAAATTAGGGGGATGACCCACCCCCTCAGCACACACCCCAGGGCCTCGGGCAGGTCGTACCCCAAAGGCACTGATGACTCCGAGCCCTTGCGGGGCTCCACTCTGGTCCCTGTGGTTAAATCCTGCTCCTGCCCCACAAGCTGGTAGGAAGCTCTCTATAGCGTGTAGGCTCTGCCCGCCTGTAAAGCTGCCGGAGTTCCCCAGCCCTGGGAAGACCGAGGGCCTTGAAATAAAGCAGCAGCTGCCTGGCCAAGTGCGCATTCAACTTTGCTCAATCATAAATTTTTGAAAATACTTACCTAAAGTTCAGGGGTAAAAAGTGCTTAGTCCCACGCACACCCGCCCCTGTTTAGGCGGGAGAGACTCCAGGGGGACGGGTGGGGTCCTGTGCCATGATGGGTTTTGTGAGTGCCCCGTGCCGTCCCTTCTGTGGGTGACCACGCATGCCCAGCACACCCGGTTGGATGGGGACCGGGGTGGGGGTCTCCTGCCCACAGCCTGAGGTTCCTCCGTAGCTCGGAGCTGTGGGAAGAAGGTGTGGGAGGCCGGCACTCCCAGCCTGGAGCTCACCTGCACAGCTCGGCCCGCAGCAGCAAGTGTTTCCCGTCAAGGGCGGCTAGTGTTGTTGGCATGGCGGGCTGTACGGCCTCGGCTGCAGATCGGCTCTGCCTGGGTAGTGCCCGAAGGCCCTAGACGGCGCACCTGTGGGCAGGCACCGCTGTGCTCCAGGAAGCCTTGCTTTGCAACGAGCTGGCGGCAGCCCGGATGGCCTGCGTTAGGCAAGATACCTGACCTCTCTCAGCGTCAGTTTCCTCATCTGCAGGCTGGGGCCACGGGCAGCTCCCCGAGGATTCCAGGAGCTCCTTGCAGCAGAGCGCCTGGCACAGAGCCACCCACACAGCAGGTGTAATCACAGGGCAGGCCCTTTACAACTCAAACCCACCAACAGAGCCCACAGCAGTCCTGCGCAGATGGAGCCGAGGGCAGCTCCGCATGGTGTCGAGGCTGCACCCGACTCCTTCCACTAAGGTCAGACTCTGAGATCTCACACCCGAGTGGCTGGTTCTTATCTCCTGCAGGTTTCCGGTATGTCACCTGCCAGATCCACAACTGCTCCGATAAGGCGCTGACGGCTCCGTTCGCAGGCTCCATTGCCCATGGCTCTCTGACCGTGCAGGACGATTACATCTTCCTCAAGGTAAGGCTGCTTCCGCGGCTCTAGGAAATTGGCAGTAGGTGACGTGGAGGATGAGCCACTCTGGGGAAAGTGGAGTCACTCGGACAGGAGGCACTAAAACGGCTTTTATTTTCAAGTGCTGCTCAATTCACGGTCCTGCCCCAGTGGCCACGGCTGCCCCCCGAGCCCAGACCTCCCTGAGGGCCCCGCAAAGCCAGAGCCTCAGCCCAGGGAGGCTGTCCCCTCCTCCTGCCGCCCCCCAGGGGCCCCCACAGCCTGGGGCCCCTGAGCCCACCTGCTCCATCTGGTCTGGTGACCCGAGACTCAGGCCTTGGCTCGGGTCATCGCCCTTGACCTCCAGGCGCCAGCTGTCGGCAGCCCAGCACCCAGGACCCTGTGCCCACAGCAGTCAGGTGAGGCTCAGAACCACCCTCAGAGGCCACGTGCCCTGACCACCTGGGAACTCCGGTGAGCGACTTCTGCCTCTTCGTGATTACTCCCATTGACGAGGAGCTCACTCCTTCCAGACAGCCTGCCCGTCTCCTGGGCAGCGCAGACCTTCAGGAAGTTCATTCTGGTGCTGAGACTGTGTTCCCTCCGCTCCCGTCCGGTGGCCCCCGTCCTGCCCTCTGGGACCCTAGGAGACGGGTCCAGCGGCTGCTGTGGAGGGAGGCCCTTGAGGGCAGCCTCCGGGTGCTGTCTCCCCAGAAGGCTCCACCTGCCCAGCCTCCTCTGTGCCCTGTCTCAGGGACATTTCATGTCCCCAGCTGTCCCTGTCCATGTGCAAATGTGCCAGGCCTCCTGTGGAGTCAGGGGCTGGCCCTGGCAGGGCGTGCCATGGCCCCCCATCAGAGCAGGCCAGGCAAGAGGCTCCTGCTCCCATTCTCCTTTGCCCTGTGCCGATGCCCAGCCTGCCGCTTCCGGTATGCTCTGTGTGTTTGCACACGCTCTGCTTTGTCCTGGAATGCCCACACCCCCTACTTCTCCACCTGGCTAACTCCTGCTCCTCCTCTGAGACTCAGTGACACACCACCTCCTCCAGGAAGCCTTCCCTGACTTCCACCTTTACTTCAGGCTTGATGGCTGCTTCTCATGGCACCACAGCCCTGTTCTTCGGTCACAACCCAAGCCTCATGCTGCCATCCTTTACTGTTTACGTCTGGGGACAAGGGGGCTCCTAGTCTGCACTCAGCACACCGTTTTCCCTGTACTGACTGTTGGAGCAAAGACAGTGTCTGGTTTTTTTGACTTCTAAATCCCATGCTGAGTGGCTTCTAAATGTTCTGATTGGTCTATCGGTGCCCCAGCCCCAGCCCCCAGGGGCCACCTGTGGCTGTAGCTGGTGAGGGCTCGGCGCCCCGTGGGGAGCTGTGGGGCGGCTTGGTGAGTGGGGGCAGGAAAGGCCTGGCTGCGGGTGATGGTGATTTGGGGGGATTCAAGGAAGCCAGGTTGGCAGTGTCGGGAAGGGGCACATGCTGATTGGGCATCTTGATAAATCCTACCTGGGGAGGGGTTCAGCGAGGTAAAGGCGGGCAGTGGAGGGGCAGCCCCACTCACCTGGCCAGGATGGGGCACGAGGTCATGCTGTGGTCGGTCCGCCTGTGCCCAGGTGTGATTCCAGGGTGCTCTCGGGGGGCCTCCAGCCCTCACAGCCAGTGGCCTGGTGTGACGGTGGTGCTTGGAGACCCTGTCATGTTGCACAGGGAAACGCCTGGCCCTGCTCGGGCTCTGCCCAGCTCCCGTCCTGAGCGGCTCTGCCCGTCTTCCTCAGCAATGGAAGGGCTGCTCCTAGCCCCCAAGCCGGAGGTCACGCAGGCTGCCCCTTGCCGTCCCACACCACCGGCCTGCCCCGGGGAGCAGTTACCTCTGGGAGGCAGCTCTGCCCCCCCACTGCCCCTCTCCGGTCCGCAGAGGACGCAGCCCCGTGCCAGGGCCCTTCCCACCAGCAGCGCGGTGGCCGCTGGACCTGGAAGTCCGCTTCCTAGGGAAATGGCCCCAGCAGGGGCTGCAGCGGGAGGCATCTGTGAACCCAGACCCTCTGCTCCTGGACTGGGCGGGTTCTCCTATTGCCCATGGGGTGTGGCCATGGCCTCGAGGACCGGTGGCCTGTGCTTCCCACACCTGCCATGCACGGCCCTGTCCTCAGGCCATTCTTGTCGCAGAGCAGATGCCCAGCTCTGGGGGTGACACTGCTGTGCCACCTGGGAGGGGCCGATGCCCTGTGGTCACCCTTCCCATGTCCCCTCCCAGCCCATAGTGATGGCGGCCGCACCCCCGGGGTGACAGATGCCCACAGGCTGCCTTACTCATAGGATTTCGTATCTTTGCATTGGCCCCATTTTATTGAGGAGAAAACTAAAGATCAGGAAAATTAAATGCCCTGCCAAGTGATGCAGCCGGCCAGTGACAAACCCTGAAGTGGGGACAGTGCCTGACTGGCTCCTCCCTCCCGAGGGAGTCCAGCAGCAGACGCCAGGAGGCATAGCGTGGGTGCCCGTGCCCACCCCACCCGCACGTGGCCCCTGTGGCCTCACTAGTAGGCGGCGGCACTCAGTCACGCCTGATGGGGCATCGGGGTCTGACATGGCTCTGCCCACGGCCACAGCTGCGGTCTGTTCTGGTAGGAAGAGCTCTGGTCAGGACTGGCAGAGAATCCAGACCCTCTGCCAATAGGCAGGTGCCTCTGGGCAGGGCCAGGAGCCTGCTGGAGCCTCAGCCGGGGTGGACACGGTCACCTCCCTGCAGGCCCGGCACAGGATGCAGTGGTCACCTGGGGGAGGCACCTGGCAGGAGGCCTGGCCTGGGTGGGGGCACTCCAGGAATGCTGGGCCCTCTGAGGCCACTGAGCAGCTGGGAAGGTCGCTGTGCTGGGCACAGAGTGTCCCTACGCCCCATGTCAAGGAACTAAGTGGCTTAGTACTTAGTGGTACTTGGTGGCGCCAAGGGGCCAATTCCTTTGCAGAAGTTGTTCTGTGGCTGGTGATGGGCCCCCCGCCCAGGAAGGAGGGGCTGGTTCCCGGGAGGCCTTCACCAGGCACACAGAGGGGGTCCGAGCCCAGTGGCTTAGGACAGAGCCGTCGTCCCCCCTCGGGGCCTCTGTTTGCTAATCCGTGAACTGGGCATGACCGTCCCTGCCAGCGCGAGGCCCAGGACGGACCGCCGGGGGCGCTGCCCCCAGAGGAGGGGCGCCCGGTTAACCCTCTCGCCTGGCTCTCTCTGACCCCCCACAGCGGGCCGGAGGCCTCAGGTCTGCTGTTCGGGGAGGTGGGGTGACGTGGGCAGATGCGCACATGAAGGAGGGGCCCGTCCTGAGCATCCCCACGGCGGGGCGGCCTCCCTGCCCATCACTGGGTTGAGTCACGTCCGCCTCTCTGACACGGCGGCACCCACTGTGCCCGGCCCGCAGCCTCAGGCCCGCGGCATAAGCCCCCTGGGACTGGTGGCCAGCGGGGGAGGCAGGGCGGCCTCTGCGAAGGTCCTGTTCACTTCCTGCCAGGGCCGGACAGGAGGCTGACTCTGTGTGCCCGCCGGCTCCTGGCAGGCTGGGCCTGCTCACGCCCCCTCACTGGCGGCCACCAGCAGGTCACACCCACCATTTCCCAGTGAGCACAAACACTTTGAGGGGCATAAAGGCTGCCCTGCTTCTGCCTCCTCCCCGGAGCTCAGCGGGTGGCAGGCCAGCTCTGAGAAGGGGCACCGTCTTCCCCTGGTCGCTCTCCAGCGTCCTCCCAACCTGCTAAGCAGGTCATCTGTCTCTGGGCTGTGTGGCCCTTCCTTCTGGAGCAGGGTGCTGCCTCCTCCGGGAAGTCTGTCTGGCTTCTCCCACCCCAGAAGCCCTTCCTCTCAGCTCCTGGGACCCCTGTACACCTACCCATCACACCGCTCCCCACCCAGGGGACATGAGAGCCAAACCGCTACAGACCTCACAGTCCCTGCCCTTGGGGATGGAATTGTCTAGAGAAACCTCGCCATCATTGTTGTCACCCTGAGTCGCGTTTTGTGGGCTCGTGTAGGGAGTGGCTGTGTATCTGCTGCTCTGTGATACTAGCAGCATCCAGCATGTATGTAGCTCCCGCTGCGGCCAGGCACTGGCCCACGTGCCTCCCAGATGCTAGTCCCCACAGCTGCCCCTGCAGGTACCTCTGCTACTGTCGTCCCCATTTTATAAGGGGGAAGCCAAGGCTCAGGAGAGGTATGTATGTTGCGCTCCCTGGGCCCCGTGGCTACAGATGGAGGAGCTGCACTTTGAACCCAGACAGTAATGCATGATGGCCCGTGCTCTTCAGCATGGTACTGTGTCACCACATATGCACACACACACATGCACACCCGCCAGCACCCACACACACTCTTGTATGCACAGCAAATGCACACATGGGGCTTCAGGCCCATGTTCTCACACACATGCATGGGGTTCATGCCCACGCATGCATAAACAGAGAAGCCGTGCACATGTGTGTACACACAGACACCCCTTCACATACACGCAGAAGACTTCAAGGTCACTATTGCCTGGCGTGGCCCCCTGGTCCTTCTTCCCCCCACTCTCTGTGTCCTGTCCCAACCCCAAGAATGCAAATGCCCCTCTTCCCTGGCTCTTCTGTTATCTCCTGTGGGAGACAGGTTACTCCATCTCTGTACCTCAGTTTTCTCATTTTTAAAATGGAAATAATTGTTATTTGTGGGGTTGTTTGTTTTGAGACCAAATGCACTGTGCTTGGGACGTGCTGGCCACGCGGTGTCAGGGATGCTTGCCTCTGGTTTGGTGGCCGTCTTTCGTAGCTTTAGCTTACCTTTGACCTCACTCTTCCTCTACCCAGTGGATCACCAATCTCCCCCTAAGAGACGTTCTGGGGAACAGGACTTTCTCCACCTTGTTCCATGACTTGGATGTAGGGAAACAAGGTGCTGAGAGAACATGGGGAAAGAACTTAGATCTAACTGAGGGAGGTAGAAGAAGACTTCTCAGAGGAGGGGTGTTTGATATGGGGCTTTGAAGGATGAATAGGAGTCTGTCCATTTCAGACATAGCAAGTATAAGCAAAGTAAAAGGGTATTTTCACCAGTTAAAATACAACATGTAGCTTTTCATTCATGAGGATCTAGCTTGACAGGAAACCTAGCCCCTTAAAAATGTGTTTTTTTTCCCTCCTGTTAGGCAACCTCAACAAACAGGACCAAATACTACGTCTCTTACCGTCGCAGTGAGTTCATCCTGATGAAGCTGCCGAAGTATGCTTTGCCAAAGGTAAGGGAGGTTTCCCTGTTCCACCTGCAGTGACTCGTGGGGCCCCAGGCTGCTGCTCAGATGTTTGGTGGTCGCAGGACGGGATGGACAAGAGCGAGGGTGGCCTGGCTTCCTCCAGCCGCTCTCCCCTCCCACCCTCCCTCCAGCCTCACACGCACCCAGCTTCACCCTGTCTCAGGGCCTCAGCCACACTCTTCCCTCCACCTGGTCTGTCTTTTCTCAAAACTGCTTCATATGTGGTGTTTCAGAGACCCACTCACTAGGGACCCTTCAGGCGGGTCTAGGCCCCGGTTTCCCACTTACATGACTCCCTCCTCCTTCCTGCCACTCAGGGTGCTGGGGACTGGCCCCCCTCCATCCACGTCCTGCCTTCATCTGACATTTCTGAGTGTCTGTTCTATTTGCCACTGTGTCCCAACCACCTAGCATGGTGTCTGGTATCTAGTCGGTGCTCAGTTAATGCTACTGCCTTCCCCTTGCCTGGGCAGGCAAAGAAGGGGACGTGGGGGGTCTTCCCCCCCTGCCCTGTCTCAGGACCGACTGCACAGTCCCCTCCCCGCTGATATGTCATTGCCATTTGCAAAGCAGGTGATAGATGCTCTGAGAGGCTGAGTATCCTGTCTGAGGTCACACCAGTAAGAAACCAAGGCAGGTCCCAAACCCAGGTCTGAGTGGATCTGGGACCAGCCCCAGGCCCCGCCTCCCTCTCGGAAACCCTGGACTGCCTGCTTCGCACACCTCCGCTCCACTTGCATCACTCAGAGACGCAGATCGAAGCAGCCCTTCTCCCCACACGTACTTACTGAGCATCAAATATAAGCTAGGAACAGATGCTACGGCTGCGAATCAGATCCCCCGTCTCCTGCTCTTGTGGGGTTTTCAGACAGGAAGCAGGCAGAAAACCAAATAGACAGACAAACGTATAAAATAATTGCAAGCTGTTGTTTGCACTATGGGGGAGTGTGAGGAAGAGGCAGACGATGGTGGTGAGGAAAACTTCCCCGTGGGGCCGCTACACCTGATGTCCGAAGGCAGCGAGAAAGCTGTACCCTGGAAGGCAGGGCATGTGCAAAGGCCCTGGGGCGGGAGAGGGCCTGGCTGCAGGGCAGGGGGCGCGATGGGGTGATGGGAGACAGGTGTCCTGGGCCCCACGAGCCCGGGGCTGCGGGCTGCTGCAAAGTCCCTGACACACGAGCTGCTGGGCTGGGCGCTGTCAGGCCTTTCCTGTGCCAGAAATGGGAAAGTGCATGAGGACTTTGAGAACTTTGTAAAACCGTTTAAAAGCTTCTCTTGACAAGGCGAGGAAAAAAATAGGGAAGGGAAGAAAGAGATGGGGCAAGCTTGACAGATTCACTCCGGGCTCCACCGAGTTGGTGGATGCAAAGCAGGTGGTCTCATTTATGGCAGATGCGGCGGGTGCCCTCCTGCAGTGAGGGGGGGCCTCTCAGCTTCCCAGAGGGCTTCCCTGCACCCCTGGGGATGGCAGCATCAGAAGCATCCAGTGTCCCAGGCCCTTGTCCTGGTGGTGTGGGGGGACACGCGGAGAGGAGCAGTGAGGTGGATGCCAGGTCCCTCCCTGCTGCCCTGTGGCACCGGGAGCCTGGGCACATGCCACCCCTCTCCTGGGCCAGGGGTGGATGGACCTGCAGCTGGGCCATTTCTCAAGGAGTTCTAAAGAACTTATGGCCCCAGTCATGACCTATATGACCTTGAATGCTGGCTGCACCTCCCTGGACGCCGGGGTCCTTGTCTGCAGACAAGATGGCACCTTGTATTTCTCAAAGTCACGGTGGGGTTTGCAGGGGCACCGCTGCAGGCCCATCACGGCATGCATTTCCTGCTGGCTTCCTTTCCCCCATTTCTGTGGAAATAAGGATGATAAAAAAGAATCATAAGGCTCTGATAAATGATACACCCCCACCCCATCAGTGGGTGACAGAAATGGACGCAGAATCCGGTTTCAAGGGAAGATCAGGGACCTATTCAGATGGGCAGCATTTGCAGGGGCACTACATGTGCTAGCTCAGGGTCTGTGCCCCGGACCCCGAGGACAATGGGCAAGTGGGGCGGCTCTCAGGGAGTGCTCCCCCAGATTCCCATAGGCCCTCCAGACCACATTTCTTGCTGGGAACTTCCCCCAGCCAAAGCATGGGCCTGCCTCCCCTTTACCAGGTTCCCAGGCCAGACGCCAGGCCCCACCACCGACTTGTTGAACTGGCTAACCAAATTTCCTAATCAGATTTTGTTGTTTTATGGTGAATTTGGAACTCTTGCCTGTTTCCAACCCCTGAAACCACCCCTATCTTTTTTTCTCTTTAATTGCCATAGTAACATCATGAAAACAGCAGAAACGGGAGCAGAGGGCGCTCACCCCCAGCCTCCCCTGAGCCACCAGGCCTGTTGGGTTTTTCTCACAGTCCTTGGCCACAAGCCAAGGTGACTTGATGTAGTCGAAGCGCAGCAGGCACTCCCGTCTACAGCCTGACATTGTATCATGAGAATTTATTCAGAAAGACACAGGATATCCACCGAATGACCGTAAAACCTTCGATTGAGGAGCCTTACCTTGTTTAGCGAAGCCAGACTCCTGTTGCTTAGGCATTTGGGTGGTTTCCATTTTTCATAGTTATAAACAGTGCTGCAATGTTTATATATTTGTGTCTGCAGGTATTTTTTATTTTCTCAAGTTAAAGCCTAAGAAGAACTCTGGACAAAGGATTTAAATATTTGTATAACTTCGTTGCTTTCTAAAAGGGTTCCTCCTTGCCAGGCAAAGCTAGGATACACCAGTTTCTGCAGCTTTGCCAAATCTCATGTTGCATTTCTTCCTATTTTCCTTCAACTTTAAGAGTCATAAATGTTGACATTCTGCTCTTTTAATTCACCTATCTCTGAAAACTATAAAGGATGCATAACTTTAATTTTATTTGCTAGCATCCTTTGCTTGAATTATTTCCTTATGATACTTTTCCAAAATGCCCATGTTCCCTAACAGAAAAAAAATAAAAATAGACAGAGACTGTAAGTAGACAAAAGAGGAGAAAGGCCCAAATAACTCCCCACTATGTAAAAACATTCATTTGTAACAAATATATATATAATAAAATAAAATCCATGAAACATAAGAGTAAAAGGGCCGTGACCCCAGGGAAGATGGCTGGGGGGAACCACCAGTAACCCATCTTCAGCAGTTGCCCTGCAGAATCTTGTAACTATTTCAGAACTTTGGAGTCTCTCCAAAGGTTGGCAGCTTCCAGGGAAATGCTTGGACAGTAAATCAAGTTTAATTCCCAATTTTAGCTCTTCCCATGGTGGCAACCCCAGCCCCGTGGCAGGCAGCCATGTGTGCCTGTTCCTGGAGCAGCGTGTCCCCACCCTGCAGGAGCCAGAATAGGCATAAGGACCTCGTCCTCCCAATACTGGGTGTTGGTGCTCTGACCGTTGTTCGCTGATTCTGTTCATGGAGGTGCAGACACCCAGGCAGGCGACCATTATCGCAGCCACCGCCCGCTGAAGCAGCCTCCGAGGGATGGGGAGGGCCAGAGCCTGTTCCCACCTCTCCCTTTGATTCCTTCTTTCCCCTTTGGGAACCAGACATTTAAGGACTCGAACCTGCAGAAGCAACCACATATGTGAAGGAATTTAAAGAGTCACTGTACCTGCCCAGGGAAAAGCTCACGCTCAGAAAAGACCTTAAGTTTACATGGTAGGGCTGATCCTTGGTACAGACAGCCGGCAGCTACCAAAATCAGACCCAAAAACAAAAACAGCAAACCCTGGGGAAGGGAGGGAATCGGATTTCCAGAATTATCACATTATTAGATTCCAGTTTTCAACAAGAAAAATCACAAGGCAAACCAAGAAAGTAGGACCCATCCAAAGGCAAAAATACCAACAGAAACTGTCCCCAAGAAGGACCAGACGGCAGCCGGACGAGACAAAGACCTTCCCACACCTGTCTTACACATGCTCAGACGGCTACAGGAAATTGGGCAGAAAGTCAGGAAAGCAATGTTTGAACAAAATAGAAATACCAAGAAATAGAAAACATTAAAAGGAACCAAAAGGAAATTCTGGATCTAAAATAACAACAATAATTGAAATGGAAAATTCACAAGAGGGATTCAAAACAAATTTGAGTAGACAGAAGAAAGAATCAGAGAACTTGAAAATAGGACAATTGAAATGATAGAATCTGAGGAACGGAAAGAAAAAAGATTGAAGGATAGTGCACACTCTCTAAGGGGCTTGGGGACACCATCAAGGGGACCCACACAGGCTCTGTGGGAGTCCCAGACGAAGAAGAGAGAGGGGAAGGTGCAGAGAGATTATTTGAAGAAAGAGTGGTCAGAAACTTCCCAAATTTGGTAAAAGACATGAATATGAATATCTAAAAAAGCTTGATAAACTCCAACATTTGCCAGCTTTCCTTGCATCTACCTGTGGTTGTCTTTCTAAAATCTGCCCAATGAAATGTAAGAGGGATTGTCCTGTGAGATCCCTCCGAGCCTTCCTTTTAAGGCAATGCATTCTCTCCCTTGTTCCTTTCTCTTTCCAGTACCTTGATTGTCACCATGATGGCTGGAACTCTAGCAGTCATTTTGAGACATGCGGACAAGGGCCGATTCATGGGGTAGTAGAATGGAGACTTTGTTGAGCTTCCATACTGGACTGTCTACTCTGGATTTATTTTACATATGGGAGAAATGAGATTTTATCTTGTTTGACCCTTTTTTTTTTTTTCCAGTTTCTGTTACTTGCAATCAACCTAATTCTACCTGATAACAAATATTGGCAACTTTGGTGCTTCCTTCCGTGTATTTGGCCAAGCCATACAAACACACATACACATAAACACATACACAGATGTGTGACATTGTTCATGGCCACGATTTAAAAATGAGTCAACAAATGTCTCTGCTTCTAACTTTCCTTTTTTAAAAAAAAGAGTAACACACAAATTTAAGCAAAACTTGCATCTTATTTATCACTCTTGGATCAGGGAAGCTTTTTAAAAGGCCATTCTCAGTGTTGGCGTGCCTGACGTGGAATGCGCAGCACCTTCTAGCCCTGCTGGTCAGAAGGACAGGAACCTTCAGGACAGGCACTCAACAGCATGGAACTGGAGTCTTAATAAAGCCCCTGCTCTGCCGAGCGGCGATCCCCCTTAGGACTGATGCTGAGGAAACGACCGCAGGGAGAGTCACGTTCCTGACTGCATCGCACCTGACGCTGAGGATGCTGAAGCTCGCCGGTGGGAGAATCATCATCCACTGAACTATCCCGCAAGGTGGAATATCATGCAGTCATTAAAAGTGGCACTTTGAAGTCATTTTAATGACAGAAGAAAATGCTCCCCGTGTAATGTGAAAGAGCAAGCGACAATATGAAAAGACACATGAATCACACTTGGGGAAAAGCCCACAGGCACACATTCTAACATGTCAGTGGCAGGTTGTTCTCAGGGCGGCATCGCAGGTAACTTGTAGCTGCTGTCTGCCTTCTTGGTTCCCAGGTCACAGTAAACCTTTACCCAGGGCATCTACCCAGCCACTTCCTCACTGTCAACTGAAGGCCATGCCCAGCTGGACGAGATAGGGACTCAATATGTCATTAGAGAAAAAATCTACCCTCTGTGCCCCATCACCAGATGCTTCAGCCCACGTGGGGCGGAGGCCGGGTGGGGCAGCCCGTCCTGCAGGGGCCGCCGGCCGCTCCGCCATCATGCACTCCTGTGTCCTGGCAGCGGTACCGCCAGGAGGACAATCAGAGTTCCCAAGTGCAGGAGGGAGGGTGGTGGAGGCTGGAGAATGAGGCTGGCAGCTGGGAAGGGGCCTCCCGGAGGCCTCGCCGGCTCCCACACGGCGTTTGGTGCTGGCCGGGAGGGAAGGGCAAACAAAGCCCAGGTCAGCCCCAGGTTCCTTTCACTGCCTGTTTCTCTGAGTGGGTCTTGCTTTGTTCCTCAATCTGGAACTGAGACCTATGGCAGCTGCAGAGCCCAGGAGGCGCTGGCTGGCCCCCAGGTGCCCGACCAGAGATGGAGGCTCTGCTCCTGGGGCAGCCCTCCCAGCCGTGGCCGGGTGAGTGGCCTGCTCTGGGCTCCCACACTGCCCGCGATGGACCATCTGTGGGGGCCTTGTCGGCTGTGAGCCCGGCAGGTGCCAGGGCGGGGGGCCCTCGGCTGTCGGGGAGGCCTTGGCATGGGTCAGCACGGAGGAGCCCTGGGTGAGGTGCGGCTCATGTCGTGGGCCAGAGATGATGCCCCGGGACATGGGGCTGGAGTGTGTCAGTCCACCCCTCTACCCAGTGTATGTCCCCAGAGGGCAGAGACCGCATGTGGCTCCCTGCTGGACCCCAGTGCCTAGAATAGTGTCTGGCACACAGCAGGTGCTTCATGAATATGCACTGAATGAAGGAGCCAACAGATGATTCACATGATCCTCAAGATGGGATGGGGCAGGGAGCCCGGGAGGAGACCCACTCCCACCCAGCAGGGGTGACTGTCTGGGGTGTCCACTGCAGGGCCAGGCAGGCGGACACTTGACATGGGGCTGGGAGGAGGGGGCTGTCACTGCTCCCCAGCCCGAGCCGGAGGCCTGCCTGCCCCTCCCTGAGGCGGCCGCTTCCCTCCCAGCAGCCCCAGCCCACCCCGACCGTGCGCTCTCCCGCCATGTCCCCAGGACCTGCAGGTCATCAGCACGGATGAGAGCCAGGTGTTCGTGGCGGTGCAGGAGTGGTACCAGGCAGACACCTACAACCTGTACCAGTCGGACCCGCGCGGCGTCTACTACGCGCTGGTGCTGCAGGACGTGCGCAGCTCGCGGCAGGCCGAGGGGAGCGTGCTCATCGACCTCCTCGAGGTGGGTGCCCTCGCCCTGCCCTCTCCCCATATCTCTAGTGGTCCTGGGGGTCTGCGAGTATTTCTGTGAAGGGCTGAACTTCGGAGGCTTCCTGGGCCCAAAGGGCGCTGTGTGTACCTCCGCGGCAGGAGAGCAGGCCTGCTCTTGGGTGCAACTCAGAATGTGGTAACGGAGCACGGGCTTCTGAGATTCAGGCGCATCGTGGGGATACTGTGGGGTCGGTCCCAGACCGCCGCAATTAAGCGAATGCCGCAATAAAGCGAGTCGAATGAATTCTCTGGTTTCCCAGTGTGTATAAGTTATGTTGAACCCATCCTGTAGTCTGTTAAATGTGCAGTTGCCCTGTGTCTAAAAAACAATGCACATACCTTGATTCAAAAATGCTAACCATCGTGCGAGCTTTCAGAAAGTTGTGACCTCTGATCCCAGATTACCATAGCAAATACAGTAATAATGAGAAAGGGTAGAGTACTGTGAGAATTGTGTGGCACGGTGACACGAAGTGAGCAAATGGCGTTGGAGAAGTGGCGCCGATACACCTGCAGACGCAGGGTTGCCACGGTCCTTCAGTTTTGAAAAGGCTTGGTGTCTGTGAAGCACCGTCAAACAAGGGGAGCCCGTGTGGGTGTGCTGGTGAGGATGGCATTCCTGGGGGGTAGCAGTTTGCTGAACTGGGGTTCAGTGTCAGTGTCCTGACCATTGACTCGGTCACAAGCCATTCCCGGCCGCCACAAAACAGGCCAAGGCCAGCGCTGGCCTAAGGGGCGGAGGCTGACTCTGTCCCGGGCCCTCTGGGTGCGCCCGCCTCTCTGTTCTCTCCCCTTCTCTGCCTCTCCCGCCCCGGATGCCCCTTCCCCCTCCCTGCCTGGATGCCCCTTCCCTCCCCCTGCCCGGATGCCCTTTCCCTCCTCCTGCCCGGATGCCCCTTCCCTCCCCCTGCCCGGATGCCCCTTCCCTCCCCCTGCCTGCCCGGATGCCCCTTCCCTCCCCCTGCCCCCCAATGCCCCTTCCCTCCCCCTGCCCGGATGCCCCTTCCCTCCCCCTGCCCAGATGCCCCTTCCCTCCCCCCGCCCCCCGATGCCCCTCCCCTCCCCCCTCCCCCAACACCCCTTCCCCCTCCCTGCCTCTGTGTATCTAGTACCTGGCCCCTCCCACTTTCTCCCTCCTGCCTCTCTCTCCAAATGTGGGTGAGGCTCCGAGGCGCTGGGAGCCTCTCCTCCCTGGGGTCCCACCCTGGCCTGTTGCCCACGAAGCCCCCACCTGCTCTTGTCACCTGACGCCGAGGGGACCCTGGGGGCTGGGAACCAGGGCTCTGGGCTCCCCCGCAGCTGGGCTCTCCCTGCCACGCACCCTCTCACCCTTGGATTCCACAGATGTCACCCCACACCTACAGCAGGCCTGGCCTGGACTCTGTTCCAGTCCACACCAGGGCCGGGGAGCAGGGGTCCCCCAAAATATAAGGCTCAGAGGAGGTAAGTAACCTGCCAGATGAACCGGCGGGAAGCAAGCAATGAGACCCAGCCTAGGTCCACCTGCCCGAGCCCCACGCTGCCCTGCTGGCCAGCACCCTGACTCCTCCCTCGTGTGCTGCCCTCGGGGAGCCCCAGCCAGTGGGAGCACCCATGCGTGGGCTCAGGCAGTGTGTCTTGGTGGTAAATGCTGGATGGAGGGTGGTGGCATACGGCGTCTGCGGCCCTGGGGGCTGGCCAGGGTGTCCCGTGCGTGGGAGGAGGCCTCCCAGAGAGAGCCGAGGCCTCAACATTCATCCTCAGCTGTTAGCAGCTGCAAGGAGCCTCCTTCCAGACCTGGCTCTGACAGGTGCCGTCATGGCTGCTGTGGGACACAGCCGGCTGGGAGGAAGGGGGCAGATGACGGTGGCACAGGAAGGGTGCCCCGGACGAGGCAGCGTGCACAGGACACGTTCTGTCCACAGCTGTGTGTGAGGCAGGGCTGCACACCAGGTCCCAGGCCCCACCTGGGCTCAAGGGAGGAACAGACCACCCCTCACGGAGCTGCCAGCTTCTGCAGACCAGCTCCCATCAGCTGTGCCAGCTCAGCGGGTCAGCGCCGGGGGGGATACAGGGAGGGGTGATGGGCCGGCCCAGAGTGGGAGTCAGGGGGTGCTTCCTGGAGGAGGGGGTGCAGACTGGGTTGAGGCAGAGCAGAGTTCACCGGCCACGGAAGCAGGGAGCACTGGGCTGTGCACAAAGAGCACGGAGCGAGAGGACCCAAGAGGTTCACAGTGGCCCTGTGCAGAGGTGATGCCGGCTGCTCACCAGCTGGGCACCCTCACAGGTGACATCGGTCCTCTGAAGACCCTTCTAACACAGGTCCCAGGCAGTGGTTACCAGCACCCCTCTGGATTCTGACCACATTCAGATCCCAGTTCTGTATGGATTTGCTGTGTGACCTTAGACAGGTCGCTTAACCTCTCTGTGGTTCAGTTTTCCCGCTGTGAAACGGGGGTGACAGTAGTACCTTCTTCATAGCGTTGCTCTGAGGATTCGAGGTCACTGCTCCCCTTAGACATGCAGAGTGGCGTCTGGAACCACGTCCGTGCTCCGTGAGCTCTGGGCTGTTTTCCCAGCCATTGTCTTTTCTGGGATTCGAGATAATACGCAGGAAGGGCCTGGCCTAGAATCTGGCTTGTGAGGTCCTCTGCACGCGCCAGTTCCAGGAGCGTCGTGGTCATTGTTCGTCCAGTGAGATAGCCAGGAAAAATGCTTTGTTCCAGATGCCACAGGCAATACTGCCTCCGGAGGCCTGGGCTCCCAAGTGTCTCCAAGGTGTCACCTCTGCAGGGCACGGCCTGGGTTCAAGGCAAGACAGCAAACCTTTTCTTAGCGCCTCTGTCCTGGAGCTTGGGTTAGAAATGGGGACTCAGGGCATCCCAGCCTTGTCCCCTGCCCCTTAGGAGCCCTGGCCACAGCTGGGAGGCAGCCATTGCAGAGGCTGAATGGGGACCCCAAAAATATATGACCACATCCAACCCCTGGGACCTGTAACTATGGTCTTATTTGGAAAAAGGATGTTTGCAGCTGTTATTAAGTGAGGGGTCTTGAGATGAGGTTGGGCTGGATCAGCCAGGTGGCCCTAAATCCAGTGACAGGTCACTGGTAGGGTCAGCAGAGCAGCTGCAGACACGCAGGGAGAGGCCCCATGAAGATGGAGGGGAGGCCAGCATTGATGCGGCCACAAGCCCGGGAGCCCCCATAAGCTGGAAGAGACAAAGACCCTTCCCTGGAGACTTCAGAGGGAGTGCAGCCCCGAACATGCCTTGATCTTGGACCTTTGGCTTCCAGGACTACGAGAAAACAAATTCTTGCTGTTTTAAGCCGCCAAGCTTGCGGTGATTTGTTACGCAGCCCCCGCCCGGCGTGAATACAGCCACGAGGGGGTAGCCGTGTGTCAGTGTCGGGAGCTGACAATCGGCCGATCAGACCCAGCCCAGGGCAGGTGCAGCGCATGTCTGCCATCTCTCTGGGACATGAGGGGTCTGTATTATTTATTTCTGAGTGTTTTCACAGAGATCAGTCAGGTTATAAAATAGTGATTACCAAATAAACAAGTTGTCACTGGGCGAATCAGCATCCTACCCACCTAGCATGTCGGGGAGGCAACCCGACCAGTACCGGGCAGGCCAGACACCACCCCAGGTGAAGCCTCAGGTGAGCACGGACACATGTGAGAGCAGGAGCCATCCCCCAGGAAGGACGATCCCCGAAGTTCCTCTGTGGGGATGGGGGCCAGAGCAGCCCCACCCTGCAGCGCAGCATCCTAGGCAGTGAAGCACAGCAAAGGGGAACGAAGTATGGGGGTGCATGGTCACCATGAGGGGCCTCAACAGGGGAGGGGCAGAAGAGGAGGGTCGGAGAAGCATATCAGTCATGGAGGAAGGCTCAGAGAGATGCTGGCTGCCGCCTTGAAGATGCAGGAGGGCCCAAGCCAGGGAGTGCGGGCACCCCTAGGAGCCGGGAGAGGCCGGGATCTGGTGCTCTCCAGAGCCTCCAGGAGGAAGCAGGTCTGCGGCGCCGTGATTTGAGCCCGGGGGGCTGTGTTGGACTTCTGACCTCCAGAACCATATCATAACAAACTTGTGTCACTTGTCACAGCAGCCACAGGGGACTCAGACACCATTCCTCCATCTCGGCATTCACTCCCAAGGCGCTGACGGTGCCCTTGGGAAATTCCAAACTCTCTCAGCCTGTTTCACAGGTTTACTGTGAGAAATAGTGACAGGCTGCATGTGGAGGAGCCAAACCAGCTCCAGGCACACGGGAGGCGCCCGGGAACTCCTGCCACACCGGCAGGCCTCCCAGTGGTGGGTCTAGGGCCTCTATGTGTGAGGAACTTGCAGGAAAAGATCACCTCCGTGGAATCAGGAGGTTGAACACTGATTTGACCATTTTGTACGAGCCACAGTACCCGCTGATGGTTAGATGTCATGGGCCCCTCAAGGAAGCCTGAGAAAGGGGGCAGGTGAACATGACCCCTGCCCAGGGCAGGCTGAGTGAACCGGGATCCCCATCCTTGCTACCTGGCCTTTTTGTGTGGGGATGAGCTGAGAACCGGAGGAAAGTCCACAGTGATTCCATCAGTCCAGGGCCTGTGAAGCCACCAGGAAGGAGGTGAGGGGATGGGGGCTCTGGGTCAGGAGCTCTGTGGGGAGACGGGGTGGCCGTGGTGCACAGGCATCTCAGGCCGGGCTCTGCTCACTGGTGGCTGGTGTCTGCACCTCTGAGAAGAGCTCAGTGTCATCGCAGCGCGTGGGCTGTGGGTCAGCTAGAACAGGCTTCCGGCCAAAGCTCAGACTGGTTTTGGGTCCCCCGCTCTGCTCAGCCCCCTCACCTCCAGAGGGTACACAGCCCACTCGGCTCCAGGGCTGATGTCAGCAGGAACCAAGGCTGTGTGCGCAGAGCAGGGGGCGGCGTGCAGGGGGTGCTGGGTCACAGGGGGCTCTTGGCGGCTTTTTATGGTCCCTCTTGTATTTCTGTCCTAGGTCCGAGGGGTGAAAGGGGTCTTCTTGGCAAACCAAAAAGTGGATGGAAAGGTGGTGACGCTCATAACCTACAACAAGGGCCGCGACTGGGACTATCTGAGGCCACCCAGCGTGGATATGAATGGAAAACCAACCAACTGTAAGCCTGTGAGTGCCTCTGCCCAGGTCACATTCCTTCCCTAGGCGGGCGCCAGACATACTGGAGGAAGCTGGAGAGCCAGAGCTGGCAACACCTGAGAAGGGCCGTCTGTGAGACGGGGGCCGCTGACTTCTCTGGGCCTAGGGGCGAGGGTGACGTGAGACTCCTTGCTTTGCAGGAGGCTTCACTGGAGATCGGAGCGGGAAAGTGCATCAGTCAGCCTCTGCCACAACGTTGCTGTATAACAAACCATCCCCAACAACCCTCGCTGGCCCTCCAGGTCTGTGGCTGAGCCCAGGTGGCACTCTGCTCCACTTGGCCGGGCTCCCTCACAGATCTGGGGGCTGGCTGATTGCAGGGGCACCTGCTCCGTGTGTCTGGCATCCTCCCCCTGGGACCAGCCCAGCACGTTCTCGTGGTGACGGCTGACGTGCAAGAGGGTGGGCACAACCAGGCGAGCGCAGGCCGAGCCTGCTGGGTCACGTCGCTGAACCACATCAGCCAGTGTGCAGGGCAGGGAGGGGCCTCTGCCTGCAGAAGTGCAGGGGCTGCACCTGCCAGCCTGCGCCGCGGCCCAGAGGCCATGAGCTCCGAGCCAGTCCTGCTGACCCGGGTTCCTTTCTGCATGGGTGCAGGTGTAGGCGGCCCCACTGCCTCGGCCACCTTGTAGGCAGGGAGGGCTGGAATTCCCTCTGGCCTTTGCATAGCCACCCGGAGATCTGGGGACACACAGACCTGTGTCGGTGAGGATGGGAAGACAGAGCCTTAAGTGGCCCTGGCCTGGGGTGGGCACTCAGGGAGTGGCCGCTGCAAGGATGGAGGAGGCTGGGTGAGACCCACATGTCTGGCCGAGGCAGGCTGCTCAGCCCCCGGTGGGCCTGCCTGTCCTTGCTTAATGGTGAGCTCCGCGCCGGTGGCACCCGTGGTCCCTCCCCAGACGCGGCCGCTCGGGGCTGGAGCCTCTGCTGCCTGCTGACCATGTGGTCTTGGCCAAGTCAACTGATGCGCTGCACCTTTGTTCAAAAAGGAAGGAAGGAGGGAAGATGGTAAAAATTCCCTGTGGCCGTGTGATGAGGGTGAAATGGACTGACCTGCACGCATGCCAGCACAGGCCTGGCATGAAGCAAGCAGAGCGAACCCCTTCCCTTTCGCGCTGCCCGCTTTCCAGTGCTGGAAAGCAAGCTCCTACTGATACCGAAAACCCTGCCCAGATTCCCCTCCAGGGAGAAGCCTGGGCAGGGGCTGTGCTCTCTGGGGACCGGCCGCCCGTCACCCTGCCACTCTGTAATAGAAAGAGTACCAGTGTATTTTAGAGGGACATTCATTCAGCAAATCCCTGTGAGCACTTACCATGTGCTGGGCACCATTCCCCGTGTTTGTGATGCACCCGTGCCCACCACAGGACACAGCCCTGCCCCGCGGATCCTGCCTGGGTCTCTGCGGGGCCTTGGGAAAGGGGAGGCCCCGAGGCCCCCAGCCAGTGCTGGCCTCGGGGCCACAGGGTGGAGACAGGCAGAATCAGACCCTCCTTCTTCCCTTCAGGAAACACTGAGCCCAGACCAGGGTGGGACTATGCCCTCGGGCGGCAGCACAGCGGGCAGGGACGGGCCCTGCACTCCCTGAGCCCGAGGCCTGAGCTGACCCTCACCTCCTGCGGGCCTGCGCTCGCCTCTGCAGGAGCCCCCCTCATTGATAATGGAGGGTGACACCTGCCGATACCTACGCGGAGAATTAATTACCTGCCGCTTGTAACAACTCTTCCCAGAACAGGATCTCTGTGAAAGGGCCAATTTTTGTATTGTCATTGGCAAAGTTAAGCCATATTAATCTGTCAAAGCAAGTTTTTGCTAAGAATAGATTCTTGTCTGCAATTATGCAGCTCAGTGAGGAGATAATCTTTGTGAGATTTATGTCCTGGTCTTAAAATAATAAAAGTAGGAACAAACTGGTGGAGTTTGTGGCCCCAGCGGGGCAGTGAGCACACAGGATAGAGAGCAAAGGACTCAGAAGCCCAACTGGGCACAAAAGACAGAGAAGGAAGGCTTGTCTCAGGGGCGGGCCGCCCTGTGTGGGCAGCGGGCGGGGTGCAGGGCGGGGTGCAGGGCGGGCCCCGGGCCAGGCTCACAGGCTTCCCTCGACCTGACCCGCGTCCTTCCCCGGCAGCCGCCCCTCAATGAGCAGGGCGGGCTCGTGCGAGGGTCTCTTCTCATCGCCGCAGTGATTCCCGCTTATTCAGGATGCTTGGGACCCTCAGGGATGTGGAGGGAGGAGGGAGGTGCAGCCCTGACGGCGCCGCGGCCGCGGACTCGTCTTTACAGTCTCGGGCCGCGGGGCAGGAGGAACAGTGGGCCGGGATCCCGACACGCATGAATCCTGTCTTGGTTTTCCTCTTAACTCTGGGTCACGGGCGTCTCCCCAGGCAGCCCCACCGGCCCTCCGCCTGGGGAGATTTCCTTCCAGAACCGGGGAAACGGAGGGAACGGTTTGAACAGATGAGAGGTGTGAGCCGGTCTGCTTTAGGGAGATGAACTGTGGTCGACGATGGCTTTGAATCTGCTTACATCTTGATTCAGAATGAAAACCCATTCATTCTGCAGCCCACTGAACTATTCTCAGACGTGGGCTGAGTCATAGAGTGGGGTGTCCACGGCCAGGCAGCGGGGCCCTCTGGCCATCTGACAGTCTTTCATGGTTTAGGGGACAGTTGTTAGCGTGCCAGCCAGTTCCTGACTATAAAGGGGCCGAGAAGGGGGAGCCTCGGGGGCAGTGTGCGCCCCCCTGCTTGGCCTCCTCACACCTGCCCAAGCCCTGCAGGTACCCGGGCCCACCTCCCTCAGGACCAGGGCACGGAGCCCCAGCTCCTGTGCCTGCCCATGGGTCTGCCCGCTGTGGCCCTGGGAGGAAGACCCCTCCATCTGATGGCGCACAGCCCAAGTGAGGGCAGGCCTGGCACTCATGCATGCCATCCCATCTGCAGGTTGTCTGAGTGCCCTGGGGTCAGCCCCTCCAGGTGACCGAGTCTGCCCTGCCCTTCATCAGCCCAGCCCAGGCTTGGCTGGGTGGGCGGGCATGTGTAAGGCGGTCTCAAGCGGTCCGACACCAGCAGAGCACCCAGGTGGCTCCAGGACAGGCCGGAAGACATCTGTGTGGCTGCTAGCAGGCCCTCCACAGCACCAAAGGGGACCCCAGCTCTGCCTACCGGTGCTCTGCGGGCCACAGCTGACCACAGGGAGCCCTGAGGAGGGCTCCACCTCTGAGCCAAGCAGGGCCAGCGGCCAGGACGGGCCCCCTGGCTGGGGCGGGGAGGCAGCCGGGTTCTGCGGGGCAGGGCCCCCGGGTCACCCTGCCGCTGTGTGCACAGTGCATCAGGGGGTGAGCGGAAGGCAATTCAGCCCGCCTGGCTCACCAGGGTGTCTGGGGCCTTCAAGCAGGGCCACGGGCCACCTTCTCTGCCCAAGGGCCTGCCAGCACAGCACTCGGGCGCCACATCCCGGGGAGGTCCCTGCCCCTGACTTAGAGCCTTCGGCAGCTGGAGGCCAGGCCTGCCGCGGAGGGGACAGGACCCTGCCTCCCCCCAAGGCTGGTCACCGGGTGCTCAGGGGGAGAGGATTCAGTGGTCTCACCAGGCATACTGACTCACCAACCTGCTCTTCAGTCATAAGAAAGCAGAGACATCGGGCAATGTCTAACCATTCCATGGGCTTCCGTGGGGCAGGCGTTCCCAGACTGGGGGTGGGGGCCCTGCCCTCCCCGGGGGACTCAGTGGCCAGGCTCCCACCCAGGGGCCCTGCCAGCTTCCCCAGGCTGCCTGGGAAGGTCTCTAGCCCACCAAGTGTGTCTCTGAGGAGGGCAGGGTCCCCCCTCTTATTCTCCTCAGGTTTTACAGCTTTGTTGAGGTATGCTCACGTACCACACAGTTCACCCTTCGACAGCGTGTACGTCAGTGAGTCTGGGCACCTTTACAGATACAAGCGACCCTCACACAATCCATTCAAGGACATTTTCGTCACTCCACAAGGAAGCCCTGTGCCTTCAGCCATCCCCCCAGCCCCCGCCCGAAGGGGCCGCTAACCCACTCTCTGCCTCTATGGGGCTCCCTGCTCTGGGAACTCCATACAATATGTGATGCAATTAATACATTCTTTGAAACCCCGTGCGTGCGGACAAGGAAAGGTTGTCTCCAGCCACACAGGCCCTGGGGCCACCACCTGGTGCTGGCTGACTCAGATCAGTAGCCAATTCACTAAACCGTTTCATTTCTAATTTAAGATGTTCTAGAGCACGCACTCAGCGCAGGGGCCAGAAGAAAGTGCTCTAGAGACGTGAAGAGAAGAGGTACCTCCGGGAGACGTCAGTAGATGCATGACAGAGGAATGGTGGTGGGGTTCTGCAGTGTCTCTGCTGACCGCCCGCCCCTGTGGGGTGTGGGCCACAGGCACCGCTGCCTGCTCTTCACAGCGAGGAAACCAGGGCCCAGAGTTGTCCATGAAACGGTGGCACCTCCTGAATTGGAATTTGAATCTATGGGGTGCTGAGCAGTTCTATGGTATTTCTAAACTCGAGATTTTTCTACAAAAAAAAAACAAAACTAAGCACATTATTACTTGCCTTATGAGCTGGCAGTTCGGCAGTCCCTTGTCCAGAGGCAGGACGGACCTGGGCTCTGCAGAAGCTGTGCTGGCCAAGCCCATTCATCCTGTGATCAGAGATCACTGCCCCGTTTCCCAGAGAAAGAAGCCGAGACTCAGAGGCGCTAAGCATGTTCCCCGGAGTCAGCCAGCATTAAGGGGCACAAGGCTCTGAAGCCCTGCCCGTTCTCTGTCCCCACCCTCCCCACACCCCAGGCCTGGGCACTCTCCAGGCTGGTGCCCCCAGAAAGGCCAGCCCCAGAGCTGTCACCCCGACGACCCCTTTGCCATCCTCTGCACGCTGGGGTCTCTGAGGCCCTCCACTCCCCTCTGCAGGGCGCAGGAACTCCTATGCTACCAAGGGGGCCTCGGCCAGTCAGACCCCAGACCCCCTCTCAGGCTTCGGGAGGGAGGAGGGAAGGAGCGGGCTTCCTGGAGCTGCGCTGCCTGCTGCCAGGGGGTGGCTCATGGGCCACTGCCGGGGCAGCTCTGGCGCCCTTGGGGGAGCACCGCGGAGACCTCAGCCTTGCCCCATGTGCCCTGCTCTGCGTTCTCTCCCGGATGTGGTGGGAGGCGGGCAGCATGGCAGCCTTAGGCCCCGGAGCCCTGGGAGCAGCTGAGTGGCTACAGCCCACAGGCGCATCCTTCTCAGCCCACCTGCTGCCCTGCACCCCAGCCCACCCACCCCGACCCGGCGCTGAGCGGGGTGCGGGCGGCTAGGAGGAGACGGGGGGGAGGTCTGTCCCTGCCACGCACTGGAGAAACTGCTCATGCGGCCTCCTTCTGGGAGGCTGCTGGCCCCGTTTGGCCTGGAGGTGTGTCCCCTGCAGGGAGAGACCCCCCGTGGGGGTCCAGATCAGGGACACTGGGTCCAAGCAGCGTGGGTTGTAGCCCCTGCCCCACCACTGCCCTTCAGCAGGCTACTTAAACACCCTCCGCCTCAGTCACCCCCCTGGTGAGGTGGGGATGATATACAGATGCTGAGGGCATTCAGTGAAGTGCAGTGCTTCTCGCTGCTGGCACAGAGGCAGCTGCCGTCGAAGTGAATCACAACAGGTGTTTCTGCCCCTCCAGCAGGGCGCTGGCCAGGGCTGCTGCCAGGGTGTGCGCTGACGCTCACAAACAACTGGATTCTAGCACACCCAGCTTCCCGGTTGCCTCTTGCAGAAGGCGCAGGGCTTGTGGGTGGCCTATACCTGTCCCCTGATGCCTGGATGACTGGTCACATCCCTCCAGTAAAGGTTCTGGGTGGACGGATGGGTGACTGTGGTCATGGGCTGAGCAGGCTCCAGGAATCATACTCGGTGGTCCGGCCCAGCACACGGGAATGCTCATTGCGGGTTGGGAAGCCCGCTGCCAGCAACCATGCTGGGAAGACCCCTCCCCGCCACCGGAGAGGCCTACCGGCTTCATCCACAAGCCGAGTCACCCAGGCCTGATGGCCTTCAGCGGGCGGTCAGCCTCAGAGCCTCCAGCCCACCCTCCATCCCCTCCTTCTTCCCATGCAGAAGGCCACAGGGTCCTAGCTTTCCTAGGGACCCTTCTCCTGCCCACGTGCTGACCATGGCTCTTTTCTCCTCCGAGCAGCCGGACTGCCACCTGCACCTCCACCTGCGCTGGGCAGACAACCCCTACGTGTCAGGCACCGTGCACACCAAGGACTCGGCCCCAGGCCTCATCATGGGCGCAGGTAGGCGATGGCAAGAGCACCCCCGCCTGACGGAATCTCCTCTTAAGAGTAAAACTTGGTGGCCCTGGTCCTGGGGCCAGGGTGTGTCCACTGGGAGCAGCGGCACAGCGTCCCCAGGAAGCTGAGCTCTCCTGGCAAACCCTGAGGGCTGAATGTACGGCCCAGAGGGGGCACATGAATGGGAAGATGATGGGCGGATGGGTGGGTGGGTGGATCCCAGTGGGAGGATGGAGAAATGGGTGAATGGGTAGAGGGATAGTTAGGTAGCTAGTTGGAAGGATGGATAACAAAATGATGAATGAATAAACAGGAGGATGGGTGGATGGATGGGAGAATGATTATTATCATTAGTGACACTGGTCCCTGAAGAAGGTTCTAGTTTGTTGGAGATACACGTACAACTAACATGAGAAAAAAATCAAAAGTGTAAGAAGTTGTACACATGTCTGTCTACCTATTAAATCAGACTCCCTTCAGGGAGCGTTAAATGTGTGGTGGTGGAACAATACCTTAAAATAAGGTTTATTTGAGTCAGAAGAAACATTCAAGATCAAGTGTGTGTTTACAAGCACCTTGTGGGCAGTGACTGGCACCTTATTTTCCTTTCATCTTGAGCACTCTGAGCCCCCCCACACCCAGCGCCGGGCCACCCTCTGCCCATCCTCGCCTGGGTGGAGCCCGAGGTGCTGCTGGTAGGCAGGAAGGAACGGCAGCAGTGCTCCCCGTTTCGGCAGGCGTCATGGGCTGGCCCTTTCTTCCCACAGCATCACAGCCACCTGGCAGGTGTAACGGCCCCACTCTGCAGGTGAGGGAGCCGAGGCTGGAGGAGTGGGCACGACGTGCCCTGACCTGCAAAGCGCTAGTCAGGAAGCCTGGAACCCCACCCAGGCCCTTAGGGAGGGGAAGCCCACGGGGTGGGCGCTACCGCCTCGCAGCACCCCCAGAGCCCCGTCCTGGGGGGGGCTACTGCACCCCTGGCAGAGGCGCAGAGCCCGAGGCACCCGGGCCACTCAGCCAGTGTGTGGACATCCAGAGCAAGGCTTTGCACACCCTCCTGGCACACGGGGTAGGTGACAGAGAGAGTGGGGACAGCCGGCGCATGGGGCAGAGCTCTTGGCTTTCTGAACCCAGGACCCCATCCCTCCGTTTGCCCAGCACCACCCGCCACACGGAGGGGGTGGATTTGGGCCCCAGACCCTGGGCAGACACCACAGCTGACCCTTCACCACATGCCAGCAGAGCCCCTGGACTGGGCCAGGGCTCTTAGGGATGAGCAGCTGGCCGTGCTGAGGCGGGAGCGCGCATGTCCAGAATGACCGCCGCAGCCCACGGAGAGGCTGGCGGTCGGCACTGCGGGGCGGGCCCTGGAGAGGCGGGATGGCCAGCAGCGGGTGGACGCCGGAGCGGAGAGGGCTGCAGACAGAGCCCCTGAGCTCCTGGGGTTCCTCTCGTTCCCCTGGCTCCTGGGCCCTGTTCAGGGACAGCCGGGCTGGGCAGGCTCTGCCCACCACTGGGCACCCACCAGTGAAGACTCCACAGCGGCTCTTTGCATGCTGGCCCAGCTGTGTCAGGCACCCCAGTCTTGGGGACCGGGTCTGAAGGGGACGGTGTTTTTAAATTGCCCTGTTCTGATTGGCTGGATCCCTGAATTCTTCCCCAAAATACAAAAGGCACAGTTTTAAATGTTTCCCTGGCTCAAAGGCCTTGGGGACCCACTTGAGCGTCTGGCTGCCTGAGAATGCTCTGAGGGTCCCGAGGGGCTCCTCACTGTGCAGGGGTCGCTGCCGACCTGGGAGGGGGTCCCGCCCCGCCCTCCAGGAGGGGGCAGCCTCCTGCCCTCTGCGCCTCGTCTGGCTGTCCCCACAAGCAGGGTGCCGCGCGGACATCTCATTCCGCTGCCTCTCAATCTGGCCGTGCTCTGCTGCGATGCCTCCAGCTAGGCCGTGTGGGCCGACTGACGTGCTCATTTTTACAGCCTCCGCTCCAGCCCCGAGCCCCGCTGAGGGCGGGCAGGAAGGTGGATTGAGCTGGATCCGGGCCCCACCGCTGCTCACCGGGTCAGCTGGGGCACCCCCTTCTCCCCCCATTCATTCCCAACTTCCATCCGGGGGCAGGAGGGCAGGAGGTCCAAGCCCAGCCCCCGGCAGTGCGCAGCCTCGGGACCTGGGGCATTTCCCTGGACCTTCCGAGTCTTTCCCTCACCTGCAAGAGGGCGAACGCTCCACGGGCTGTGACGGGGTGCAGGTAGAGAGCCCCAAAGCCGGCGTGTTTCCATAGGCCGCCCTTTGAGGAGTGGCTGCACACCCTGCCCCATTCTGGGCCTGTAGCAGGTGCCCATGGGGGGATGCGGCCCTCTCCTTACCTTCTCTTGACCTTTACCTGTTCTGGGCTCATCACACATGGTGAGGCCTGGCCTGCTTCCCGCTGCCTGTCTGCACCCGAGTCCTCAGGTCGCACCACAGAGCGCAGCCAGCCAGCGATTTCCTGACATGAGTCCCTTAGCCAGAAAATCTTGAGGGGGTCTTGTCAGGGGCTGGGAGCAACCAGCCCACTCTGGCAGGAATGTCCTCGGGGCTTCCTGGCAGGAACCGCGCCTTCCCAGCCTCCAGCCCATGCCGTCACCTGCAGGGCAGAGCCCAGGGGTGAGGCCCAGGGGCCTGAGTGGTTGGAGAGCGGGTTTGAGTCCACCGGCCCTCTGGGGGTGACCCAGCCCTCAGCTCGGGAAGTGAGGTGCTCGCTTTGCCTCGCCGGAGGCCGCCTGGGGCCTGATGCACCGCACCGTCCCCGAAGGGTGGGGTGGGGGGATTTTGCGTTGTTACTCGCCCTGGGGTCTCAGCCGCTCTGCTGCCTGGAGGCCAAGGATGGACAGAGGGGATGTCCACATTCAGTGAGCACCCACTGTGTGCCAGGCCCTGTGAACTCAGAGGCCGGGAAGAGGGGCCTGGGAATCGGGGGAGGAGGCCGGAGGAGGCACAGAGCAGGGAAGCCTCTTAGTCGCGTCCCCCTGGGCCTCAGCTTCCCCATCTTTAGAATCAGGGCATTTGCATCCAACCCTCTACGCACCCTTGTTTGTGCGGGCCCTTCCCTCTGACGGCCGGGGGGCCCATTCCACACATTTCCCCATATTTTTCAGGTGGCTGGCAGCCTGGTAGCTTTGGTAGACCAGCAAGGAAAACAGTCGCCTAGAAGGCAGACATTTGCCCAACTGAGGTTAAGACTGCGAATTTGCCGCTCGATTGTGCTGATGCCGCAGGCCCACCGAGCGGCTTCCGTGCCTGATAACGTGCAGCCTGGTGTGTCTGCTGGCATCTGGAGTGACAGGGAGAGAAAGGGACCCCGTCCTGCCTCTGCCCCCACCCCGTCATTACATTCATTCATTCCCTCATTTCATTCATTAGGCACCTTTGCCAGGCAGATGGAAGGATGCCCAGTCCCATCCCTGCCGACCTGTCAGGTGTCTGCCCACCTCCGCGCGTCGCCCAGGCTGTTGGTCTGTCTGGCCGCCCGTTTCATTTCCCCTGGGCCAGCTCGCATTTGTTTTCCAGGGCGAGTCTCAGAGGTTACTTCCTGCCGGAATCTCCTGATGACCCTCCTCTTTGGGTCCATTGGCTTTCCCCTGTCTGTTCTCCCGGGTCCTTGGGCTTCCAGACACCTGGGCGCTGTGTGCAATCGCATGGCACCCTCTTCTTCCCCTGCCAGACTGAGCTCTCTGGGAGCAGGGGCCGTGGCTTATTCAGCTCAGACACCCCACAGCTTAGCACAAGGCTGGGCAGAGAGCAGGCATTCAGCAAATGCTGATCTAAGTGTGGGGGTGGGGAGGCGGGTGGAGCTGATGAAGAAGAGATACACGTGAGGATCAGTGGACGGAGGGACGGACGGATGGACGGATAATGGAAGGACGGATCGTGCGCTGGTGCTGGGTTGGACCTTACAAACGATGACAGGCTTGCAGCCTCTGCCACTCTGCTTAGAACTTACTTTGACCCATCTCTTTGGGGATCATCCATCTCTTCTGAATTTTCCAACGACATCTGAACTTGAGTCTGGAGAAGACACTCCTGAGAGCACCACATGAATAATGCTTCACATAGAGAGTGACACCCGGGCCACCCGGGGCAGGCACCTCTGGGGCTCTGGTCAAGAGCCCAGAATGGCTCTGGGGTCCTCATCACAGGTCCTGGGGGCCTGGATCCCTGGTCCCTGCCCAGACCGCGGGGCACAGGGCAGGCCAGCCAAGTCCAGCTCATACATCTTGTCGCTCCCAGGAGGCCGTGCAGGGCAGTCCAGGTCCAGCTCCAGAGGCCACTGGGACCTCCGTGGAGCGTGTGCCCTTCCAGGCGACCACTGTTCTTTCTGCCGGAACCCATTTGGGCTGTTTCCTCGCCTGTAAGCTAGTGCTGTCTTGGACACTGCGTGGGGGTTCTTCCTGCTCCGGCACAGGAAGCCTGTAGAGCAGCCGTGGAGGCCAGTGGCCCACCTATCCTGGGCGGAGGTGGACCAGGGCCAAGGAGCCTCTGGCTGCCCTTGGCCTGGTGCCAGCTCGCCATCCCCCAGACATCCTCTCGGCAGACACGTGGTGAGCGCCCGCTACATGCCCACCCTGCCTCTTGCTGGGCTGCCCCGCACTGCCCGCACCCAGCCCCGGGGGGCCACCTCCAGTGCCAGCCCAGCCACGTCTGCCCCAGATTGAAGCCCTCGGGTGCTGCCGGCCCCCACGCCGGCCCCCCTAGCCTGTGTCCTCTCTAGCTGGTCCCTGACCACCACCCCACACTTCTCATTCTTGAGCCATCCTTGTTGCCTGTGGGCCCCTGAAGTCGGTGCCCAAGCTCTGCCTGCGCCTGGGCCTGGCCAGCGCCGCCTGAGGCCGGCTTTCCTGAGCATGCTTAACCCTTCTCACACAGACTAGGACCCTGGGCCCAAGCTCAGCGGTACAGTAGGCCCGTCGTTCTAAGAGGAAGGCGGACGGGGCCTGCGGACGGGGCCGGTGGTGGGAGATGTGGGCCCGGGTCACACGCCACCGCATTTGGGTATTCGTCTGGGCTCAGACCCTATGAGGCGGGAGGCTCGCTGACCTTAAGAACGACCCTGCCCTTTGCTTCTGGACCAGGCAACCTGGGCTCCCAGCTGGTGGAATACAAAGAAGAAATGTACATCACCTCAGACTGCGGGCACACCTGGCGGCAGGTAAGGCGGTGGGGCCTCTCCCGGTTCCGTCCTCCTCCCTCGGGCTCTGAGACACAGCTCTTGGCCTTGCAGCCAGCCGGAGGGGCTGGACAGAGCCCCAGCTGGCAGGCCTCCGTCTGCCGTGTGGCAGCACGTCCAGGCTGCGCCGGCCCAGACCACGCGGCCGTTCTCTCGACGGCGTTGCTGGAGAACCGGGCTGACACCCATCCACAGGTGTCAGGCGTGTTACCATGAAGGCCTAACACAGGGTAGATGCCGAGGGTGGAGCCTGGAGGTGCTGTCCCGGCAGGAAGCCGCCTGAGGACTCAGAGGCCCGGGCGGGGGGCACAGAGGCCAGGAAGCGGGGGACTGTGGATGACCCCAAGCAGCAGCTGCAGGGTGGACAGCAGAGACATGGGGGAGAAGGAGGATACGGAGGGAAGGGCAGGTTTGGGGGCCACAGTGGGTGCGGAGCAGGACGCCTAGGAGACATGCAGGGGTGATGATTTGGGGTAGCGGTGCGGCCTGAGAAGAGAATGGAGAGGGCAGTCGTGCAGGAAATCTGGGGCCTGCCGGGGCCCCGCGGGCTCTGCTGTGCTCTGGGCGGCCCTGCGCCCCACTGACATCTCAGGCCGGAGGGCGGTGCTGCTGGCCGGTGACACTGGGAGCCGAGTGGCCGAGCGGGAAGGCCACCGGCCCAGCACCCCCTGGGTGGTCACAGCAGCTCGGAGCTGCACCGAGGCCCCACCCCGGGAGAGGGTCCGGCCCTCCGCACGTGCTGTTTCGTGCCGGCAGAAACCCGCCTGTCTGATCTGCCCGCTTCAGGAGGGACAGTTCCTGCTGTGAACACTTGGGAAGGGGCACCGGGCTTTCGTGTGCGTCTCGCCTCCCAGAGGCTCTGCCTGTAGGCCATGTTTTACACCCCCGTGTGCCCCACTTACGGCCCCTCCCCAGGTAACACTCAGCAAAAACATGTTAATCCCCAAAGGGCCAAGATCACCTACAGCCTTGGTTTAAGGCCCTGACATTTTTTAATAATAAGCAAGAAACAAGGAAGTTTGAAAAGGGCAAAAGAGATTTATTGTGTTATAATATTTCTATTTCAGTGAAAATGTCTAAACTTTCTTAAAGGTCACCACCTGTCCATTCATTGGACAAATGCCCCAATTAGATTCAGCAGGTCAGGGCGAGACAGGTGTCCTAGTTTTATAGAAACCGACTTCACAGCACTCACAGTGGCCACTTCCATCAGGCCTGGGAATGTCGGGATTCACTGGGGGAGGGTCTGTCCGGATACGGAGCTGGGGGCCTGGCCTGGGGGGCACTTGCTCCCTTCCCACATGACGGTGGGGGTGAGCAATGTGGGGGGAAGGCTCCCAAGCCTCGGGGAGGAGGGTGCCCTGTGCGTGTCAGGGGAGGGAGGGAGTTGGGAGTTTCCTGAGGGGAAAGGTGTGGAGGAGGACAGGGGGGGACAGAGGCGGAGCCGGGGCCCTGGGAGCCCTGGCCAGGCTTCCGGAGGAACTGGCGGGAAGTGAGTGAGTCCCAGATGACAGCATGTTTGCTGCTTAGTGGACAGAACCTTTCAACATGAGGTCCCTAAGATGACCAAAGAAAACCCCAAAACAATAGCCAGAAAACACTCCAGGAGCCCCCTGAGGAGCTCGGGGTGCAGGGAAGGCAGGAAAAGGGAGAGAAGGGGCTGGGGGCCGCCTGCTGCCTCCGCCCAGCTGCCTGGGGGCTGATCAAGGCACAGAAACCGTAGCAATGGACGTTCAGAGACCCTGCACACCCGCTGGTGGGGGTGAACACCTCGGGACCCCTTTTCTGGAGTCCCAAGACAGGGGAGTGAAGTCGCTCTGTGGGGTCCCCTGGGAATGCCCCCCCCCACCATCCTTAAGGGAGGAGCGCCCAGGGCTGGCTGTCTCCGGAGCAAGCAGGCGCTGAGAGGCTCTCTGTTCAGCAGCCCTGACCTCCCCCGCAGACAAAGAGGACTAGGCCCCCGGGGGAGCTGGGAGTGGGGGCTCCCCCAGCAGGCAGAGGCCTCTGCTCGTCCAAAGGTAGCCTGCAGTGGAGACAGGCGTGCCTCCCGCACAGCATGGCAGGACCCAGGACTCTGCCTGGCAGCTCAGTGGGCCCGGCACGGAGCCCGGCTTCTCCCTGAATACTCCCTGGCACAGGGAGCTTGCCACCTCCTGGAGGGCAGACTCGTTTTCCTCTAACGGGCCCCGGCCCCTCTGGTCTGTCCCTGCCGGCACCCCGCCCCTGCCGAGCAAGCTGCTGGAAGGGAAACGTGCTCAGGCCTCCGCGGTCAGCCCCCCACCCCGAGTCTCACCGGCATCTGCAGGCGCAAGTCCCCCCACCAGCTGACGCCCAGCCCGCAACCCGGGCCTCGGTCTGCCCCTGCAGCGCCTGCTCCTTGGAGACGCTGCGCCCTTTCATCTCTGGCCTCCACACCTGCCAGCTGCCCGCCTGCGATGCCCTCAGGCCTCCGGGATCAGCCCCGGGCCATTTGCCCTGTGGTCCCCTTCCTGGGATGCCTACTGACCCGGGGCAGGAGTTTAATTGACCGCGACATCATTCATCCCCAGAACACTGGCTGGGACCCCTTTGCCGTGGCAGAACCCGGGTGGACGATCTGGTGAGGTCCCTGTGTCCCCCGACAACTAGGGGCCTCTCTCTGCCAGCGGCAGGACAGTTGCTGCGGGGCGTCTGCCTCCTGGGGCGTCTCGCCGGGGCTGTGAATCCCTGGGGCCCAGACTCCCATCTCTACCCCCGGATCCCAGCGCCCATACGGAGGGGACCCAGAGCACTGGGTCTGCTGGCTGGATGAACCGTGGGGGGGGACAGTCACGGCAAGTCCTTCCCACAATACCCTGGAATCTTCAGGCCTCGCTCCCTGGGCCAGGAGACTACCTCTGTTAATGAGCCTCAGGCAGCATACTTACCTCCTGCGCCTCTCCGAGGATGGAGGACACCAGGCACGCCTCTGGCCTCTGCAGACAGAGCTGTGGGTACAGGGGCGGTGGGTACCTGGGGAGCGCTCAGGCCCTGAGCCCCGACCCCAGCCTGCGACCTCATCCCTCCCGGGACACAGCCCCGCCTGCTGAGCACCACCTGCTCGTGGGGACGGGAGGCCCGCACACTCGGAGCCGTGGCAGAAGGGGAGGAGGGCTGGGTCAGACCTGGCGTCCACCCCAGCTCTGTGGGTCACCAGCTGTGGGGCCTTGGGCAAGTCACTGGGAGTTTCTGAACTTCTGGCCTGTTTTTGAAAAATGGGAAAAATAACCCCTGAGCATGGCTGACATGTGTGCACAAGACCATGTGTGCACGGCAGAGGCCACCATACTGCCACCGGACCCCATGCCCTTCTCCCCCCACCTGCAGAAATGTTCACAGGCACTCAGGCCCCTTTCTGCTTTCCTTGGAAAAGCTGGCCTACATTTCATCAGGGCACTTCGAGCCGGCCGCCTCCTGGCCCACCTGGCCTGTGGGAGGGTCCTGGGGCCCCCGATGGGCAGCACCTGTCAACCGCAAGGAAGGGCTCAACTGTGCCTGTCAGTTCTCTTTCTCTGGTCATTTTGCCTGACCTGGGAGCCTCCCACTCTCGACACTGAGGGAGGGAGGGAGGGAGGGAGGGAGGGTTTTGTGAGTCATCTGCTAACTTCCACCATTTGTAATGAGGGCTGCCTCTATTCAAGCCAGAAGTGTTTCCTAGAGAATTCCTATGAGCAGTGGGAAACTCGAGCAAGAGAAGGAGGAAGTGTCTGGGGAGAGCTCTGCAGGCCAAGAAACAGCATGTGCAAAGGGCCTGAGGCATTCAGGGAAAGGAGCGAGGGTATATGGGGAGTAGTGAAAGGCGGGCGATCCCCAAAGACCGTGGAAGGGTTTGGATGTGATTCTAACAGTCATGGGGTGGGTGGGTGGGGGGACATTGGAAGGTTCTGGTGGTGAGAGGACATGGGGTGATGGGATGGGATGTCAGGGCTGAGGGCTTGGCCTAAAGGCACCCACCCAGCTCTGTGGAGTCTTACATACCTGAGCTTTGGGGTCAGCTCTGCGTCCTCCCCACACGCTCCTGAAAAGTCCCAGATTCAAGCAAAGAAAGACTCAGGCAGGAGCAGGGAGTTGGTTTAATAGTCTCCCGGTTCCCACTTGCTCATTGTCTGAGAACTGCCCCTGGGGTCCGGCAGCTTCTGGGTCTCTGCCAGGGCGAGGGCAGGTGCACATATCTGCCCACATCTGTGTGGAGGGAGCCAGCTGTGCCCACTGATTCAGCCTCGCTCAACACTGGGTGTGCCCTCCCTGCCCAGGAGAGACACCTGGCTGCAGGGCCTGGCCAGGCCCCCTGCAAAGGTCCTGCAGAGACTGGGTGGCTGACCCAGAGGAGGGCGCCACCCTGGCGAGGGGCTGGCGGGGTGGGGCCCTGAGCTGGTGGGGTCCCGGCTCAGAGTCAGGGGTGGGCCCCTTCTGGGGAGGGGGTGCAGTGAGGACGACATGGGGCGGGTATCGGTGCTCCTCTCTGGGCAGGGTGGAGACACACGCTCGGCATCTAGACACTGTGCTCACAGGTGATCTGTGCAGGTGCCTGTGCCCTGGCAAGACGGGAGTCACCCCGGCCATGCCACCTGCCAGCTGTGAGGCCTTGGCCTGCACCCACTGGCCCAGGCCGCAGCTCCCCCTTCAGTGTGGTAGGACCGCACCCCAGGGCTGAGGCAGACAAGTGAGCCCACCAGGGCCATTTTCTCCTGTGTGGGCCCTGTCCAGGCCCCTCGACCTTTTGTCCCCTGAGGACATGGCAGTGATTCAGTCATTCATTCACCATTCACTTGTCATTCATTCACCCCACACACCCACTGAGCCGTGTTGGGCCACGGAGGGGACCCAGAGGCAGGCCTGACCTTTGAGGAGCTCCCTGGCAAGGGGAAACCATTAGTGTAGTAAGTGCTGGGATGGGGCTCCAGAGGCACTCCCAACCTAGCCTGGCATCAGGGAGGGCTTCCTGGAGGAGGAAGCAGTTGCTCTCAGTCTTAATGTCAGGTAACGGTTTGCTTCTACTAATGATGCTTATCCTAAATGCTTTTCTAAATTCCAGTCTTTCTCATCTGCATGTTGTGGCCTTCTGGGTTGTTGAGGGTTTCCTGTAGAAGGGACCTTCTGTGGTGTTTGTTTGCAATTTTCTCTCTTGGTCAGTGATCTAGAAATTGCCATCAGCCGTCATTTCACACAGACTGAGTCTGACTGGTGTGGGGGAAATGCAGATGGCCTGAGGGACGTGGGGGGGCCCTCAGACCAGCCCTGCCTCAGGGAGCTGGCCGCTGCTGTGCCCCCGGCCTGCGGGTTGAGAGTTCTGTCCATGGCGAGTGACCCCCAGCCCTGAATGACGTCCGGCCCTTCTCAGGGTCCTGCCCTCAGAGCACCGTCCATTCTCATCTGCAGGTGTTCGAGGAGGAACACCACATCCTCTACTTGGACCACGGTGGTGTGATCGTGGCCATCAAGGACACCTCCATCCCCTTGAAGATCCTCAAGTGAGGTCACTGGGGCCCAGCATGGGGGTGCCGGTGGGCGGACTCTTCTGCCTGGGAACCCTTCAGAATACTCCCAGTTTCCCTGTGGGGCCCAGGACAGCGGCACTAAGCCCACCAGCTGGGGTACCAGCAAGTTCTGCAAAGGTGCCCCCTGCCTCAGCAGCTGCCTGGGCACTGGGACATGTAGAACAGGGAATGACAACACAGCATGGTAGGGTCAGCCAGAGGGAGGCCTGGGGCCGTGCAGCCCAGAGAAAGCCCCTACCCCAGCCAGGGCAAGCTGGGAGGGCTTCCCAGAGGAGGTGACATTTAAGCATCACCAGAACTTAGTTAAGTGGAGGAGGTAGGGCCAGACAACGAGGCAGGCAGGACGTGTCCAGGTGAGAGGGGTTTGGCATCCACTTCAGACATCTGAAGGGCCGTTATGGTGGAATAAGCGGGTCTGAATTCTGGACTCAGAAGGCAGAGCTGGGAGGGCTGCTAGGAAACCAGTATCTCTTTAGTCTGAAAAAGAGCTTTCTCACTGATTTGCTGCCTTAAGAGGCAGTAAGCTCCTGTCACTGGCCCGGCAACCCCAGGCTGGGCTCAGACATTGTGTGGGGCTGACCAGGATTTTTCCAAAGCCTGGATAACTGCAGTGCAGGAGGTACACACCGGCTCCGTGGTACCCAGACAACACAGCCAGGACGCGTTGGCTGTTGTTTGCTAAGCAGGTGCAGACCCCCCAGGTGCTGGCAGGTGGCCACTGCAGCCTCCCCAGAAGAGAGACTAGGGGTCCAATTGCGGCCCAGACACTGGGCAGCCCCAGGGCCAGCTGCCCGTTCTCCCAGCCGCACCAGAGCAGTGCTGGTCCCTGGGTTCGGGCGGGGCCATGTCCAGCAGGGCAGCTTGGCCTGGACATGGGGGTGCTCCTGCCTGCCCTGAGGGGTGACACCCTTCTGTTGGCAGGTTCAGCGTGGACGAGGGCGTCACCTGGAGCACGCACAACTTCACCAGCACCTCCGTGTTCGTGGACGGGCTGCTGAGTGAGCCAGGGGATGAGACGCTGGTCATGACGTGAGTGCCTGCAGGAGGTGGGCGGGCAGGTTGCCACTGGCCCCAGGCGGGCAGTGGCAGAGGACCACTTAGGGCCTTGCTGCTCTACGGCAGGCTCAGCACGGAGCCCAGCCCCACCCCGCCTGCTCCCGCTCACCTCCACCGCCACACCCGCCTCTTTGTCTCCTACTGTCCACTGTTTCCTCCCACCTCTAGCCGCTGGGAGGTGGCCGCTCCGTCCCTGTTCAGGGACATCCATCACCTGCCAGGATCACCCGGCTGGCCGGCGAGGGGTGGGACCAGAGTAGGGGCAGGCTCTGGACCGCTGCCCCATTCTGCCTCCTGACTTTCATTACTATTATTAGCTGGGGGCACCTGCAGAGGACTCACAGGCACATTGCAGTGAGGACCCGAGTCCCAGACAGACCAGGGCAGGGCAGAGCCAGGCTGTGAGCCCGGCCCAGGTCAGTCTGGGGTCCGAGGCCGTAGCCCGAGCCCTGGGTCCATTTTTCTGACACTGGCAGCATGTGCCAAGCCCTAGCTTGGACCAAAAGCTGCACAAGCACCATGACGGGGGCAAAGGGGCGCCGGGCATCCCTGCTCAGAGCGGCTCATGGCCAGGGAGCAGACTGGGAAGGCGGGGACTCAAAACTGCTCCCAGCCTCCCAGCAGGGTGAGGGGCCACGCACGCAGGCCTCCGTCCCCGGGCCATCCCAGCCCCTAGGGACTTACTTGTCTGGGCAGAGCTGACTCACAGGCCTGAGACTCTACCAACGCTGCATGCGTCCAGCTGTACTTGGCAGAGCAGAGTGGGGCCCCATGTACCCTCCTTGCCTTTTATCAATGACACCTGTACTGGGGAGAACAGTGTCCCCCAAAATTCACGTCCACCCAGAGCCTGTGGGAGTGACCTAATTTGGGAATACGGTCTCTGCTGACGTGATTAGCTGATAAGATGAGGTCACGCTGGAGCAGGGCGGCCCTCAGCCCGATGACTGGGGGCGTCGAGAAGAGGAGAGACACAGGGGGGCACACAGAGAATGTCATGTGCGGCAGACGCAAAGACTGGGCTGATGCAGCCCCACGCCGGGGGCACCCGGAGCCCCCCGTGGCTGGAGGAGGCGGGATGCGGCCTCCCCTGGAGCCTCGGGGTGAGCCCGGCCCTGGGACCACCTGAATCTCACCGTTCTGGCCTCCAGACCGAGGAAATGAGTGTCTGTTGCTTGGAGCCCCTAGTGTGGGGGACGTCACTAACAGCCGCCCCAGGAGGCTCCTGCAACGCCCCACAACTCCTCTCTCTGTGACCTCTCAGCTCTGGGCCATGGGGGACACCTGCCCTCTGGACCCCAGTGTCCTTCTCCCCTGCGGATTGGGTGGCGGCTCTGTGAGGTCCTGACCAAGTCCACCTGGCCCCACACCACAGGGGAGGCCATGCAGGCCAGCACTCTCGGTCATCTCAGCGTGGCCTGCAACATGCTGCCCATCTGGGCATCCAGGGCCCCCAGCGCAGGCGGTCCGGTGGGCTCACATGTCAGATCCAGACAGATGGCAACACCCTCTCTTGCCGATGAAAGATGCTGGCCTGACGGAGCAAGTCTGTGGGTGGGGTGAAGGCGCTCCGGGCGTCCCGTGGGGCCTTCGGGGTCTCGGAGCAGCTCGTCTTTGCCCCGAGACTGGACCGATGAGACGCAGGCGACGCGCCAGCTGCAGGACGGGCAGCGCTTTCCCCCGTGAGGATCTGGGCTGTCCGCCTGCTCTGGCTTGGCCCCTTCCGGAGCGTACAGCCCGGCTCTGTGCATGGCCCATGGAGGTCCTTGCGCCGCAGCCTGGCCCGGAACGGCCGTGCGCTGCAGCAGGCATTGCCTGGCTAATTAACCAACCGCACTCCCGCGTCTGCCCTTGCGGCTCATGATGGGCTCACTGGACCTCCATGCCACAGCCCCCCGCTGTCCTCTGGGTGGTGAAAGCCCCAGAGAGGCCCGCCGGGACAAGCCCCAGCCTTAGGCCTAAGCTGGAAACCCCCCCAGCCGCCCAGCCAGGCAGTGCCGCACCCCCTTCCCTCCGCTGCCCAGGACCTGCCTCTGCACCGGGCAGGGCTCACAGCCGGAGCTTCTGCAGGTCCGAGGCAGCCCCCAAGCCTCCCACTGCTTGGGGTTGGGGCTGGGGGCACAGCCTGGAAGATCTGCCACTGCTGGCCACTGTCACTTGTGTGCCCAGCACCTGGGCTGCAGGGAACAATGGACGGAACGGGGCAAAAGGACCCGGAGACGGAGCACGGATGCCCTTCTCGGGACAAGTGAGACAAGGGGATCATCAGCATCGGAGCTCCTGACAGACTTGACTTCAACTTGAGAGATGCCCTCCCTTCAGCCCCGCGGCAGCCCGGTGCCCTCTGCACATCCTTACTAATTGTCCTGAGCACCTGATGTACGCTATGGGTCCATTTTTATAGCCTATCTCATTTTGTTCTCATAAGAAACTCCCATAGGAGGATTTATCGATGACTTTTAGCAATGCTAAAATCTCAGAAATCCTCCACCCAGGGAGAGGTGGGCCCCACTCACGTCAGCTCTGCATGGTTCCTGAGAGCCAGTGATGGGAGGCTGTCCTAGGAAGACCGGTTGAGGGTCACGGCCCCTGATGCCTGCTCTGCCCTGGCCTTGGGCCCCGGGCCACCCCTCCTTCCACTGCCTTGGTCTGGACAGGGGGCAGCAGCTCCTCTGAGGACCACCGGAGGCTGCACTGGGCATGTGTGGGAGGGCGAGGGCACGGAGGCTCCAGACAGGGTGCCACGTAGGGCTGTACCCGTCTGGGGTGAGGCAGCAGCAGCTTTCTGGGGCCGGAGTCCAGGAGCAGAAGGGAAGAGCGAGCCTCCAGGCAGCGTGTCCGCCCCTGCGGGCTGGCGGAGGTCCAGCGCCCTCTGCGTCACGGCGGGAACTGCGCTGCCGGCCGCTGAGCCCGTCGTCCTCGTGTCCCCACAGCAGGGCAGTGTTCATCTGCCACCAGCAGACAGGGCATTCCCTCCCCGGATGTTTCTGTAAGTTTGCTAATGGCAGGATTCACAGCCAGGGGCTGCAGCCCTTGAGCTTTTTGAGAAGCCCCAGAATGATGCCCACAGGCCCGTTTCACAGCACCAGGCCTACAGACACATGCCAGACTCCAGCGGACACGGAGGCAGTTCCAACCTCCAAAGAGGGAACGTGCCGGCGGGGCAGAGTGAGGAGCCCACCCCTGGGCTGGCGGAGCGTCCCCACTCTGGCCTGCGTCCTCTCGGCCCCTCCTTCCCCCCGTCCCTCTCTCCCCTTTTCTCTCCCTTTTGGCACAGTGTGAGCGTTTTCCCCCATGGTTTCCTTATCCAAATATGCCCAAAGCTCACGCCCAAGCCGGCCACAGTCGCCCTTCGGGACGTTGCCCTCAGCCCGGCTCGCCTTTGCCCACCGCCCCGGCCTCCCCCGGGCAGCCTCAGTGGGGGGAGGCCCCTGGCCCTGGGCCTCCCCAGGGTGGGGAGTGGGCCATTAGAGGGTGGTGGGTTCCTCACTCGGCCTGCACAGCCTCGCCTGACTTTCCTTATTGACTATGAAGTAAGAAACAGGCTGCCTTTGGCATCTCTTTCCTAAAACTCAGAATTGAATGCCAGATAACAGATATTTCTGGAAGTATCAGCTGAGGTTTCAGGTTTCATAAAAGGCAGGACTTCAGAGACGCGGCGGGGATTGATCAGACAAACCAAGCCAGCTTCTTGGCGGAGGCTGGGAGCAGGGGAGACGCGGTGGGGTGGGCTCTGCAGCGGCCAGGAGGCTGTGAGGCTGTCACGCTGGGGCCAGTGCTGAGGGGCATCACAGCTGCGGGGTCACCGGCCCGGGCACCAGTTCCAGCTCCTCCGGGAGGCTGGCCTCAGCCGCGCCAGCCTGGTGGGTCCCTGGCCTCAGTCTCTGCTGCCTCATCCGTAAAATGGGAATGATCATCATATGTTCCTCACAGAGTCTGGTAAGGACAGGATAAAACGTCGGGCACAGGGTCCAGCACGCAGTAGGTGCCCCACACGGGGCAGGCTGTCGTCACTTTCATAATGATGTGGTTTTTAGAGAGCCACGGACTGCTGCTGCAGGGGCCTGGCCGTTTCCCCTGAAGAGCACCCTGTTGAACAGCCAACCCAACAGGCTTTGCTGGGGAAGGAAGTCAGTGCGGCAAAGAAGACCCCTCGCCTGTCGATACTTCCTGGCAGGAGTGCCGTCGTCGGGACACAGCGCGTCAGATCCCAGCGGGCACGCAGGGCACCTCCACGGCCATGGTCCCCGCCACCCGCACCTCCCAGGCCTCCCGCACCTGTTAGAAGCAGTGTCTCAGGAGCAGCTGGGTGAGGCCACGTAGAAATGGGCATGGACACGTGCCCCTGGCCAGGGCTCCATCTCTACTGCTCGCTCCTGGGAGAGTGGCAAGGGCTCTTGACCACCAGGAGGGAAGAGCTGGGTGGGCCTGTTGACCACGGAACCTGCACAGCCCGGCTGGAAGGACCAGAGAGGCACCTCCGGACACCAGGGCCATCAGTGGACAGAGAGGAAGGCGAATACAAGGATGTGGAGAGCCATCGGCCAGCTGCAGCCCCTCACTGTGGTGGGAGCGCAAGGGGACCAGCCACAGGGCAGGCTCAGGGGCTGCGAGGTACAGAGGAGGCACTTGCCAGCCTGCAGGGGCTGGGGATTTATCTGTGAAATGAAGAACAGCATCTACTTGGTGGACCTGCTTTGGGGAGCAGCGGTAATGTGTGTGCCTGTGTGCATAAGTGTGTGTGAAGCCCCCGCCGTGTGCCAGCACCCTGCACAATCCATCATCCGTCCTGAAAGGCCAGTGTTACTGCCCCCACTGTGAAGCCAAGGAACAACGTACCGAGAGGGGACGCTACGTCTGCCCAAGGCCACAGACAGAGGGAATCGGTACCATCCTCTGCCTGGCTCAGAGCTGCCCCCTATCAGCCTTGGGCATCCAGCATCAGTTATCATGTTCCCAAGAAAACACTCCAAGACCCTCCTCAGCTGCCAGCCTAGACAGGTTTGCATCTGTTTAGACCATCAATCCACCCCCTCAAGTATCCAGTACCTGCCAGCGTGTGTGGCAGGGGACCAAGACCACGTCAGGGTGCATCACCTCCCCCACCCAAAGGCCTGACCTCTGGTAATATGTCCTGAGTGCTACAGGCTGGACTGGAGTATAGGCGGGACCCCCTCTTCTATGATGGTCTTTGGAGCCCAAGTGTGAGGCACCAGGAGGCAGCCCCTTAAGTAGGAAGAGATCTGGGCACCTGTAGGCCCTCAGCAAATGACTGCTGAATGCTGAGGGAGAAGAAATGGCGCAAACCAGCTGTGTGACCTTGGGCGATTACTCGCCCTCTCTGCGACCGGTTTTCCTTCCTGTAAAATGGAGGTGGCCTCATCTCCCTGGGCTGTGGTGAGGATCAGGCCAGGCGGCATACACGGAGCCTTTCGCTCGCTGCGGGTGCTCCGTAAATGGCCGGCCTTCACGGAGCCCGCGAGGCGCCCCATTCCCCTGCCCCCACCACCCGCCAGGGCTGGGACCGCGGGGCAAGCGTGAGGCTGCGGTCCCTCCCGTCGCGCCGCTCAGGGTGATGCGATGGCGTCACTTCTCCTTGGGCTGCTGCTTGTGCCTGGGAGTAGGCGGCCCGCGGCCCGGCTCCGCAGCGCTGTCCCCGAGGCCCAGGCCCGGGAGGGCCAGGCCGGCCGAGGCTGGGGGGCGGGGGGAGAGGCCGGCAGCGCCTGCCGCAGCTGCCTGACCACACGTCGGCCTGCAGGCTGGAAGCAAGGGCCGTCCTGCCCGTAACACCCCGGTCCTCGCCCACCACGGGGTCTGCACGGGACGGCCCCCACCAAGGCAGCCCACGGGCCGCGGGTCACGGAAGCTGCGGGAACACGGAGGCCGACGCTCGTGGTTCTAGGCCCCGGGCAGCCCGGACAGGGCAGGAGCCGTACTGCTGCCCGCTGCGCGGGGGCACCGAGGGCCGCCCCACGCGGCGGGCCGAGCTAAGGGGGCCGCCCGCCTCTTCCCTCCTCCTCCCAGTGTCTTCGGCCACATCAGCTTCCGCTCCGACTGGGAGCTGGTCAAGGTGGATTTCCGGCCCTCCTTCTCCAGGCCGTGCGGTGAAGAGGACTACGGCTCCTGGGACCTCACCGACCTGCAGGTGGCCGGGCCCAGCCGCGTGGGTGGGTGGGCCCTCTCCTGCGCACGTCCCCCTCCAGCGAGGCCACAGGCACTGTCCTCCGAGAGGCCTTCCCAGAGCCCCGACGGCTTTGGATGTCCGTCCTGCGCCCCCTCGGTGCCTGGGCTGCCTGGGGCAGGGGTCTCCGGCGCACGCAGGGGACGCAGGCCCACAGGCGCCGGCCCTGTTCTGACTGTTAGCTGAGGACCTACTGCGCTGGAGGCCAAGACTCCCCCGAGCGCCTGCCAGGGGCCCTGGTTCCCAGCAGGCCTGTGACCCATCCGTCCGGAGGGACCTCGTGCCCAGTGGGTGCCCACTGGGTGCTGTGGGCTGGGATGGCCCGGTGCTGCCCCTTCCCTCTGGGCCTCGGCTTCCCCACCCACGGAGGGCACACCCGCTCCGCCCCCGCGTTTCCCGGGATGGGCACGACTGCAGCGCAGGCGGTGCGGAGGGGCCCGCGCCTCTCGGGCCAGCCCCGCCGCGGCTTCCCCGCAGGGCGAGCGCTGCCTCATGGGCCAGCAAAGGAGCTTCCGGAGGAGAAGACCGGCGGCCTGGTGCGTGAAGGGCCGGAGCTTCACGGCGGCGCGCTCGGCCCGGGTGTGCAGGTGCCACGATGCGGACTTCGTCTGGTGAGGCTGCGCCCCTCTGTCCTCCGTGGGGGCCCGGCCGGGGAGGTGGGGGCGCAGAGGCCGCCCCGCCTGGTGCAGCCTGGCCCCAGCACCGCGCTCCTCACTCTGCCTTATCTGGGCACTAGAACTGAGTCCCAGGTCCAGCCCTCACCCCAGGACGGCATTAAAGAACTCGTGGTGAATTTTTAAACCACCACAGGTGGCCTGCGCACTGGTGGGCGTTGATGCTAGGAATAGGTGGGGGCGTCTAGGGGGCAAGCTGGCCCCCAGCCCCTTCTCCTCCATCCAGGGAGGCTGCTGAGGGCCCCCTGCCCTGCTCCGAAACTCCTGTGGCCGGCCCCTGCCCAAGGAGAACGTCCGAGCTCCAGAACTCTGCTCACGAGGCCTCTGGCCCGCCCCTGCCCCCCAGCCATCCTGCACCCTTGATCCCTGCCACCTCCACCAGTGTCTCCCTGCACCAGTGCTGAAGGGGGCAGTCCCCACGCACGCGGCCCCTCCCCTCCCCCCCGGACGGCGCCCTCTCTTCCTCTGAGGTTCAGCCCACCTTCTCCAGGCAACCCTCCAGGACCCCCAGGCTGGGCCCGGTGCATTCCTGCAAGTCCCTAGAACCCCTTCGCACCCCTTCTCACCTGGACCACCTCCCTGCTGGGATGGAGCCCCAGGGATCTGCCTCGTCCCCACAGCGGGTGCAGAGCAGGCGCTCTCCGGGAGGTCCCCGTCCAGGGCTGGCCCCCACGCCCCGGGCCTGCCTTCTGACTGCTGTGCTTTCCCCCCAGCGACTACGGCTTTGAGCGTGCCCCCTCCTCGGAGTCTGACGCCAAGTGCTTCGCCAGCTTCTGGTTTGACCCCGGGTCCCCGCCTGCCGACTGTGTCCTGGGCCGCACCTACACCAGCAGTGTCGGGTGAGTGCGGTGCTGGGCCATCCTGTCTGCTGGGCTCCTGAGAGCCACCCCAGACCCTGACCCCCCAGGGTCCTCCGAGCTGAACCCGCGTAGGCCAGGGCCAGGAGGAGAGACGGCTCGAGCTGGCTCTGGACAGAGAGCAACGCGCGGGGAAGGTCCCAGGTGCCCAGCTCATACCTGCTGCAGGCGCTGAGCCCACCCAGGGAAGTAACACCCCCTCCTCTGCCCCTTCGGAGTCCCGGCAGGGCCAGGATCCTCCCCCACTACCAACACCAAGTGAGCCAGGCCCTGAGCCGGGCCGGAGGTGCTCACACTCCCTTCAGGTCTCACTTGAAGAGCACTCCCTCCAGGAAGCCCTCCCTGACCACCAGCCTGGGACCCTGAGCCTGCCTCTGTTGTGGCGCACATCCTGGTTACTGTCCTCGCTCAGCCACTTGTCCTCCCTGCTGGACTGTACGCTCCGCCACACGCAGTAGGTGCTTCTTCAGCATGTGGTGTGATGAACACAGGCTGTGCACAAGGACAGAGTGCTCAGCAGGTGTGAACAGTGCGGATACCAGGGGCTGAGCACATCCTTTATAAACAGGTGACATCATGTAGCAATGTTAGCACATAAGCTGGGAACCTGCACTCCAGGGGGCCTCCAACATGCTGTATATTAAGGTCCCTGTTTCCCACTGAAGAAGTTTTGAGAGTGAAGAAAAAGCCCGTGGGTTTCTTAGAAAATCCGCATTCCTGCCCCTGGGGAAGGAACTGGGCAGAGCCTGTTGAAGTGGGATCAGAAATTGCGGGCTTTGCCGTGGGCAGCATGAATCCCACCATCTACCCACCGTCTACGCATCGATCTGCCTCGCTTCCATCCCTCCATCCATCATCCACCCACCCAGTTCTTCTTCCATCCCTCCATCTGTCTCCCTTCCTTCCGTCACCCATCCGTCCAGCCATCGGCAGCCACAGCACCCTCCCCAGGGCACCCACCAAGGCCTGGCAAGTAGAGACTCTTGTCTGAAGTGTCAGAGCCGGGACCCATATCAAGGGAGAAGGGGTTCGTCGCATGCCATCCGCACACCCTGGGCCCCAAGGTGCTGCAGGTGGGCAGCTCTCACAGCGTGCATTTTCTTCCAACCTAATAGAATGTGTCCTTGGGTGGTAGACTCCTGAGTGTGTGTTCAGTGAGGGGAGGAGGGGTGCCAGGCTTGGAGAGGTAGGCAGGCCCAGGCACGTTGGCAGCGATGCTCAGTGGGACCCAGTGCCTGGGATAGCATGAGGGAGCGTCAGAAATGCCAAGCCTGATGCTCCTGCCCTCGCAGTGGTTTCCCAGGGTCCCCTAAAAGGTTTACAAGAGCCCAGCAGGCTCTGCCCACCAGCTCCCTCCAACCTCACCCCCCACGTGTCCCCCACTCTGGCTCTGGCCCCCCACCACAGGACCTTTGCACACACTGGGCCTGCTCTCCTGAATGGTCTTCCCTCTGCTGCTCACACTTCTGATCCCAGCTGGAAGTCCCTTTGTCAGGGACCAGATTCCCAGTTAAACCGCTTCCCAGCGCTTTGCAGTAATGATGTTACCTGATGCAGGAGACTCTTTGATGCCATCTGCCACTGCCCAGACATCTGCCCTGCTAGGGCAGGGGCTCCGTGTGATCACTTCATACCCCAGAGCCTGGCACACGGTAGATGCTCAGTGAATACGTGTTGTAGGAGTGAGTCGTGAACTGGGCATGCTCCAGTCCAGCTCTCTCAGTAATGAGGAAAGGGCCCTGAGCGGGGCGTGTTGGCCTGCAGCCCACGGGGCACACCCCGCCCAGGCTCTCTGCCCTCCTGGGGACCACATTTCTCAGCCAGGCCCCCAGGTTCAGGCTGGCCCCTTCAGTCATGCCCCAGCCCCAGCCCCAAGAGGTGTTACTGTGATCACGGTAAGTAATGGGATCGGAGCAGCTGAAGCAGACCCGGCCGTTCCCGGCCGTTCCCTCGACGCCGGCTTTCTCACCTCCAAAACGGAGCAGTAAGAGCAGTTGGTGGAGCTGGAGGGCGACGGAGCGAGGAACGGAGATTGCAAGCCAAGCACCATTCCTCGGTGACGAGCACGTCCCAGCCCGGGTTGTAGGCCCACCCCGACCTGCCTCTGTGTGCAGACCCTGACCCCTGTCTGACCGCAGGTACCGGAAGGTCGTGTCCAATGTGTGTGAGGGCGGCGTCGACCTGCAGCAGAAGCCGGCGCAGGTGCAGTGTCCCCTCACGCCACCCCGGGGCCTGCAGGTCAGCATCCGCGGTGAGGCGGTGGCCGTGCGTCCCGGAGAGGACGTCCTGTTCGTGGTGCGGCAGGAGCAGGTGAGCGGCGGCCGTCCCGCCAGGTGCCCTGGGGTGCCCGTGCAGGGCCACCACCACCAGGCAAACAGGACGTGTGTGTGGACAGGAGTCCCCTCTGCCTCCCAGTGGCCTAGAGCAGCACCCTTCAGGCCAGCCCTTTCCAAACTGCAGGGGGGAACGGTGGGCCCTTCCTGGGTCCAGACCGGCCCTGACAAAATGCAGGAGGAAACCTAGAAAAGAGCGGCGTGGAAGCGCCCAGGGACCGTCGGCGTGCCGCCTGCGGCGTAAGGAAGCACGGTCTCTGCGGTTGCTGCGTAGGTGTGTTTGTGTTTGCTGGACTGCCATGTAGTGTTTATTCATTCCCGTGGGTGGCGGTAACATTTTTTAAACCTCTAATTATATTGGTTTAGTTAATTTGGAATCTTAAGGAAAACAGAAAGTTAAAAAAGAAAGACCTATAATCTCACAACACAAGATAAATTCTTAGGTAGGTAGATAAACAGATATATAGAGAGAGATGGAGATCGATGATAGATAATAAATAGATGAAAATAGATAAATGATAGATAGACACAGATGGGTGTAGATTTAAATTTATATAAGATATAAAAATACATGGATTCACTCCTCATCTCTCCCTTTTTTCCTTTAGTACAAGTGTTAATGTTTTCTTCTGATTTTAAAAATAGTATTACTCATTGTAGAGCACTTGAAAACACACAAAAATATCAGGAATATAAATACCACCAAAAACCTGCTCCCCCAAGCGAACAACTGTTAATTTTTGTATTTCCTTTTAATCTTTTAAAATTATCTACAGTGTGCTTGCTTTTCTTAATATAGAAGTAAAAATGCTCATTGTAGAACATCAAAAACAGAAATTAGAAAAACTTACAAGCATGTAGGGAATCTTTCAAAACTATAGAGAAGACTACATTGAAGGCAGAGCCCCCTGTTCCCGCCGGAGAGACGCCCTCCCCCGGCCCCGGAGTTCCGGGCCGTCGCGCAGGCGTGCCACTCCGCTGGGCATTTGGACCTTGGGTTGACAAATACATTGAATGAAGGAAGTTCAGCTTTAAAACTGCATGTGCTTTATTTAGATGTTCTTCCAGATTTGGTGCTAAGGTGGTCAGGGTGATGATGACAAAGGTCTTTGGTACTGGGGAGCAGGGACTTGAGTCTAGTGCAAGTGGGGAAACTGAGGCCCAGGACGCAGAGCTCCACATGTGCGCTCCTGCTGTCAGCGCCTCCTTCGCCCGGCCCACGGCCTCACCTGAGGTGCCCCTGTCCACCTGCGTTAGAGCTGGGTAAGCCGAGGCTCACCCAAGGCCAAAGCCACAAGTGCCGGAGCTGGCAGTAGGTCCCAGGCCTGGGGACTCCACGTGGACGGTGCCCAGTACGTGGGCCCCAGACTAGAGCTGGATCCAGGCTGGTGCCGGGTCCCACCTGTCCCTGGTCCCCGTGAGAGCCTGGCCTTGAGATTCACTCTCCAGGCCCAGAGGGGCCCTGGAGTCGGGGTGAGGTGGCTCTGTTCCCAGCAGTGTTTTGGGGGGACAAAGCCCCCAACCCGGCCTGGGGCCCCTGGGACTCTCAGAGTGGACCCAGCTGCTGCCCGCGGTTCCAGCACCAACTTCCAGGGAAAATGGCTCTCTGCTGCCCCCTAGAGATGGGAATCTTGGTGGCTCCGTCACGTCCTGAATCCCAGCAGGAGCCCCGATCGGACAGGCCTGGGAGCCTGCACCCCAGTGGGCTGGAGCCCTGGCTGCAGCAGCACCGGGCTGGGGTCAGCGAGGTGAGGGGGGTGACCGAAGGGTGCCCTTGGAACGGAAAGGTCCCTGGGGTGCACGGCTGTCTGGAGGAGGGGCCTGGCTTCCTCATGGAAGCCTTGGGGCCGGGGAGTGGGAAGGAGGGGCCGGGGCGGGCACACACGCGCATGCTCAGGTGTTCACACACACACATGTTCACACACACAGGGACACACCTCCACAGTGACAACACGTACGTCACACACGCACCCTCTCACATGGGCCGGACTGGGGGAGGATGATTTGGGGGCCCAAGGCCTGTAAATATCTAAGAAGTAAAAATAAAATCTGATTTAAAAAAAAACCAGAAATAGAGCCACGTAAATGTGCCCAGCTGATTCCGACATGGGAGCAAAGCCGTCTTGGTGGGAAGAGGACGGCGCTGCAGACGGGCCTCCGGTGAACGCAACCTCGCCCGCAACCTCACACCTGATGCAAAGTCAACTCAGAAGGGACCCCAGACTTCCAGGGAAAGAGGAAGCCTGTCAGTCTTTCGGGGAAAAGGAAATACACCGTCTAGCCGAGCAAAGAGTTCTCAGAGTTGACACCAAAAGCAACATCATAAAGGAAGTTCAGTGGGTTGGACTTTGTCAGAATTCGACGCGTCTGCTCTGTGAAGACCCTGTTCAGGTGAAAAGGCGAGCCGCAGAGGGACCACCTGCACACCGCACGCCCAGCAGGGGCCGGTTCCTGGACACACACGGGACTCTCAGGACACAGGGGGAAGAAAGCAGATAATCCGTTAGAAAACAAGGGACCGACACAAAGGGGCGTTTCACTGGAGAGGATGTACTGATGGCAAAAAGCAGGGAAAAGGGCAAAGCAAAGCTGCGGTGAGATCACCACACCCCTGTCCGAATGGCGAAAGTAGGAAGCGGCAGTGCTACCAGATGCTGGCGAGGATGCGGACACGCCAGGTCCCTCACACCTGGCCGGCGGGAGTGTTGACCGGCACAGCCACTCTGGGGACGTTCGGTAGCTCCTTAAAAAGCTAAACATGCAGCAGCCACGTGAGTCAGAGGTGCACCCCTGGGCGAATTTATCCCCGAGAAATGAAGACTTGGGTTCACACGAAAATCTGTACACAAATGTTTACTGTGGCTGTAAAACTTGTACATGAAAGTTCACAGCAGCTGAATTTATAAAAGCCAGAACTGGAAACAGCCCAGACGCCCTCCGGGGGTGCGCAGTTAAGCAAGCCATGGACAGCCACCCGTGGAACTCTGCCCCGCAGTCAGAAGGAGCAGGTCATCATGCGCACCATCACCTGGATCTCGGATGAGTGGGACCCAGTGAGGAAAGGCGATCCCAGCGACTCCAGACTGACTGATTCCCTTTGTAGGACATTCTCCACATGACAAAGTCCTAGAAATGGGGAATGGATTAGTGGTTGCCGGGGAGTCAGGGATGTCCTGGGGCAGGTGGGTGTGGCTATGAAAGGACGGCAGGAGGGAACCCTGGTAACACACGTGTGCCGTGTCCTGGCTGGACCAATGTCCCCGTCCTAGTTGTGATCTTAGAGTTTTGCAAGATGTTGGCATTGGGGGAAACTTTGAGGGCAGGGTGGCAGGATCTCTGTGTATTAGTCCTTACAGTTATGTGTGATTGACAGCTGCTCCAGAAAAAAGGGTTTAAATGATCCTAGCGTGGCCAGCAGGGAGCAAACGGCAGCAAAGCTGTGTGAGATGCGCCAGGCAAGCACAGAGGGTGCTGTGCCCCTCCCCGCCCTGCCCGGCCTCGCCCTCTGTATGTCCGTTCTCGGCACTGAGACTCCACTACACTTTCCTGATAGGGGAAGAGTGACAAGTCATTTTAACCCAGTGAAATGTTTAAACGTTAAATGTGCACCAGTTTGGCAACGCAGGCAAGGGTCCTGAGCTGTGGTGTGGCGCCCTGCCCAGGTCAAAGCCGCAGGTCCTGGCTCCGCTTCCTGGGGTGCAGTGCAGAAAGCGCCCCCTGAGCAAGGCAGACCCGAGAGCTGCCACAACTCGCCTCCGTCCCTGGCCGGTGAGCCAGCCTGCCTGGTTCCGGACTCGCGGAGCCACAGCGGTGTGACCCGCTGGGCGGGACAACAGAACACCCAGCCACGTGTGGACGCCGCCGTGTGGGGCTGCAGTGACAAAGCGCCACAGACGGGGCCTTAAAGCAGCACAGCGGTCCTCACGGTTTGGGGCTAGAAGTCCAAAATCGAGGTGTCGACAGGGCTGAGCTCCCTCTGAGGGCTCCAGGGGAGGCCCCTTGCTGTCTCCTTGGCTTCTGGGGCTCTGGGTGCCCTGGGCTGCATGTTGGGGCTCCCTCCCTCACTCCTGCCTCTAAACAAGTGTCCCTGGGGGCCCCAGGGAACCACGTCTCTTCTGCCCTTGGGCTTTGCCTGGAGTGCCAGGCTGACACTTGCAACGTGGCCCAAGAGCTGCTGAAGCCCGGGAGAGCTGAGCTCTGGCCCTGTGGTGAGGGACCCTGGGCTGTGGCCGCGCCCCCCAGCTCTGCCGGCGTCTGCACGTGGCCCTCTCCCCGTTCCCCTGTAAGGACTCCAGACAGTGGACTAGATAGAGCCCATCCTGCTCCAGGTGGCCTCATCTTAATTACAGAGTAGGGTCTGCAAGGACCCAATTTCCAAATTCTTAAGTTCTGGGTGGACGTGGATGAGGGGAGGGGGTGCTAGTAGGCCCATCACACCGAATTTGTGAAAGTTAAATGGACATAATTTATGTAGAAATGTCTGATCAGGTTTTAAGGTTTGACAGGTGTAGAATTGGAGGGCTGCTGAGCCGTCAGTGACGATCTTGTTTCATTCTCGATCACCCAGAATGGTTTTCTGGGTGTCCTGTGGGGGGCTGGGGTACAGGAAAGGATGCTGGGAGTGGGGACAGAGGCTGTTGGGGTACGAGACTGAGCAGGAGCTCTTTCTGGCTGTAGAGCTGAAGAGGGCACAGCGTTCCCTCGGCGCAGTGTCCGCGGCTACTCGGCGGTGATGCTCGCGCAGGGACTCACGGGCGACCGAGCGGCGTGCTGGGTGGCTGACGGCAGGAGAGGCTCCTCTGGGCACAGCGTCGGCCCCGGCTCCACACAGAGTGAGAGCAAAGAACCGAGGGGCCGCAATATCACAGAACAGAAAATAGCCTCCCCCTAACCGCCAGGAAACCGCTAAGAGCCTTCACAGGGGCGTCTCTCTCCAGCCGTGTCACTGAGACCCGCCCCTCTCATCCTCTGGCCCTCGCCGCCCCTGACCTCACCCCCAGCCCTGAGACCCCCTCGCCCTCGCCGCAGGGCCAGAGCTCAGCTCTCCCGGGCTTCAGCAGCTCTTGGGCCACGTTGCACGTGCCAGCCCGGCACTCCAGGCGAAGCCCAAGGGCAGAAGAGACGTGGTTCCCTGGGGCCCCCAGGGCCACTCGTTTAGAGGCAGGAGTGAGGGAGGGAGCGAGCCCCCCGGCCCCTCGGTACTTCGGTCCACTCCTAAGTGGCCTGCGGTGTTGCCTGCAGGGGGACGTCCTGGCCACCGAGTACCAGGTGGACCTCGGGGACGGCTTCAAGGCCACGTACGTGAATCTCACTTTGACTGGGGAGCCCGTCCGGCATCGCTACGAGAGCCCCGGCGTGTACCGCGTGTCCGTCAGGGCGGAGAACACGGCAGGGCACGACGAGGCAGTGCTCTTTGTCCAGGTCAACTGTAAGTCCCTCGCGCCCTTGAGGCCAAGTGTCACCCCGTGACAGAGAGGCCCTGGTCCTTGGGGAAGCACAGCCGGGAGGCAGGCAGGCTGGGCTCGGGGCCGCCCCCTGGTGGTCGGCGGCGGTAGGCTTGGTGGTGGTGGTGACAGTGACCGTTAAGCGGCCACTGACCTGGCCGGTACCCAGATGCCCTCTAACCCCTGACCTTTCCCGGACCCCACAGCCCCCTTGCAGGCACTCTTTCTTGAAGTGGCCCCCGTCGTTGGCATCAACCAGGAGGTGAACCTCACAGCCGTGCTGCTGCCCCTGAACCCCAACCTCACCGTCTTCTACTGGTGGATTGGCCACAGCTTGCAGGTGTGCTGGCCCCGCAGGTCCCCCGGGGGTGGGGAGTGGGCACAGGGCACAGCCCTAGGTCCTATGCGGAGGTCCCGTTGCACAGCGCTGTGCGGGAGAGGCAGGCACGCACCACCCTTGCTTCTCACCCCGAGAGTCTGCTGTGGTCTGCCTGTGTCTGAGTGCGGTGGGCATAGGATGACTTGGACCAGGCCCTGCCCTTTCCAGGGGAAAGAGATGTGAACAAAGTAGGCGCCGAGTTACGGTGTGCTGCGTGTCACAAAGGGGTGAGGTGTATGAGGCTCCAGGAGACGCGAGGCCATTTCTAGTTTGGGGGTAAGGGTAGTCAGGGACAGCTTCATGGAGGAGGCAACCTGGGGCTGGACCCAATCTCAGAAGCCTACCCAGAACCCTGGACCGGATGCTGTAAGCGGTAGGAAGCCACACACAGAACCCGGCAGGAGGTCCTGAAGACCTTTGTGGGCGAGGCTGCCCACCCTTAGCCTGGGGGGTCCTCAAGAGCCAGAGAGAGGCGCCCTTCACTCATTCAGCAGACCGCAGCCCTGCACCCCGAGCACAGACCCCAAACAGCAGCTGAGGGCCCAGACATGGGCACCCGGGAGGGAGAGGCTGTGCGCTTTGGATCGTGCTTCCCTGGCGCCGGCCAGGTCGAGGAGAGAGCACGGGCTCCGGGTTCGAATTGCAGCCCACTCATCTCCAGCCAAGCCCTGTGGGCAGGCGCCCGTCTCCCCATCTGCGTGCCAGCCAGTGTGTACCCCACACTGACGAGTGTACCCCAGCCCACAGGGTGGGTGCTGAGCCGGGCCCAGGGGAAAGGCGCCCCAGCTCACACACAGCACCGCAGCTGAGTGTGGGTCCAGGAAGACGAAATGGGGTGCGCAGCTGAAGCCAGCCTTGCTGCGACGTTGGGCCTCCTGCGTCACCGCGGAGGAGGGGCGCTGGGGGTGTCGCTGCTGTGCCAGCCTGGGGCCCGTGTCTCTGGGCCGGCCCCACCCCAGCACTGCTGCGGCCCCGCAGCCCATGGGAGCAGGGGGCAGCAGGCCTCAGCGCGGGCCGCTCTCCTGCCCCGCCCGCTCCCATGGCCCTGGGCCCTGCTTGTTCCCCGCAGCCCCTGCTCACCCTGGAGAACTCTGTGACCACGCGGTTTGCAGACCCAGGGGACATGCGCGTGACGGTGCAGGCTGCCTGTGGGAAGTCGGTGCTGCAGGACTCCAAGGTGGTCCACGTGCTGGGTGAGTCCCCAGGGTGGACAGCACCCCTTCTCAGGAGCCTCAGGGGTCGGGTGGCATGGGTGTGCAAGCCACGGACATGCTGGTCACCCTGGGGCTTGGGAGAGGGGTTAGTGGACACTTCCTTGTCTCCGTGGCCTCAGTTTCCCCACCTGTGAAATAAGTACCACCAATTCCTTGTGTCCCTGGCACTCATGAGCCTCACGTGGCACAAATGAGGACATGGCTGAGCGGCTTGACAAGGTTGCCCAGCAGGGCCGGGGCGGGACGGGCACCAGGTCTGCCTGGCCTCCCAGGAGCCTGTCCCCGCCCTCCAGGAGCTGCAGGTTGTCACATGGTTGTCACACGATTATATCTTAAGAAAGAGGATTCATGGCGGAGTCTCTTGAGACTCCTGACCCTGTGTCCTGTGTATCTGCTCGCTGGGGGCTCTGAGACCCCGCCGAGGCACTGGCATTAGAACAGTAGTCCTGGGAATGGAAGACGCCCCCCCCCACCCAGCACGCTGCTGCCATCCTTGGCACACCATAAACCTCATTTTGCTTCAAGAACAGCCTCTCCAAGGACAGCAGCAATCAGCTAAACGTTTAGCGGGACCCCTCTCCACTGTTCCTTCTTTCACAAGCCCCACCAGGTCAGAGCCGGAACTCTGAAACCCCTGTCACGCCTCCTCTGTGTGATGGGTTCCCAGGTCACGTAGCCCCTGTCCCTTAGCCGCTCACCCCCGAGAAGCCTCCTCCCCCTGTGCACGTGAGAAAACCATGCTGGGGAGGCCAACGGGGTGATGACGGTTTGCCCTGAGGCCCCCGGTGCAGGAGGATCCTTTCAGCACCACCTGCTCGCGGTGCTAGAATCGTCTGCTGAGGCAGGGCCCCTGGGAAATGTGACAGGAAGAGAAGGTGGGTTCTCTGCTCCAAGGGACCCTTACTCCAGTGCAGGAAGCAGCAGTCCAAGTGCGTGGCTGTCTGGGTGGCGGGCGTCCGCCCTCGCGGCCTGTGCCTGTCCCTGGGCAGATCTCACGGGGCAGGCTCAGCAGGCGCCAGGCCCGCCCCCACCTGTGTCCCTGCTCATCGTTGTCAAAGTCCCTGTGGTTTGTTATTGTTAAATGGCAGCCGGTGAGGCAGGTGGTACTTATTTCACAGGTGGGGAAACTGAGGCCACGGAGACCAGGAAGTGTCCACTAGCCCCACTCCTGAGCGTGGGGCTGCCCCAGGGTGACCACTGCTGCCACACAGGGTCTGAGCCCAGGGGCCGTCCCGGACCACTAGGTGTGGCCGCCCTCCACAGAGAGGCGGTCAGGCTGCCCAGGACTGACCAGATCTCCCATCTCTGCCTCTTTCCAGATCAATTTCAGCTCGTACCTCTGCAGTTTTCCAAGGACCTGGACGCGCACAACCCCAACACCCCCGAGTGGAGAGAGGATGTTGGCCTGGTAGTGAGCCGGCTCCTCTCCAAGGTGCCTCCAGCCCACCAGTGCATCCCCAGCACCGCGGGCGCCTCAGAGAAATCGGGGGGTGGTGTTGGGGGGTGGTGTTGGGGGGTGCCCCGGGGCCCTCAGGGGGCAGGGCAGGGGTGCTGCCCCGCACCATCATGCCCTGGCTTTGAAGCGGACTGGCCTGGGTGCTTAGAAGCCAGCGAGGGCCCACTGCCCTGGCTTGGGGACATGTGGCTGGAGTGTCACCTCATAGGGAAGGGACAGGACTGCATCCTCCCTGCACCAGCTGTTTGCACAGGGCTCAGCTGCTGTCCTCCAACAACAGAACCTCTTTAAAGTGATTTTCGTTTATTCCTGGAGCTGCTCTTCTGGGCCAGGCACTGGGCAGAGAGGGCTCAGTGCGAGCCTGCAGGGAGCTCGCGGAGGGCGGGGAAAGTGCGTCAGGGTGGGCACGGGGACCCCGAGTCATCCAAGGCTGTGGTAGGCTGAGGCCCACTCTGACTGCCTCCTCTCGGCCATTAATAATGCTGGTGATGTTGTCTTGGGCGCTGGAAGATGAGTAGGAGTGCGCCAGATGAAAGCACATGGCGTGGTGCTTTCAGGAGGCAGAGGGACCCGCGTGAGCTGACCTTTGACGGTTGAGGGGTCAGAGCCCTGACACCTAGGAGGACAGTAGCCTGTGAGGCTGCCTCTGGCCATGGCGTGAGGGGCAGGCCTGGCCTAGCAGAGGCCGGTGGTGGGGTGAGGACTGCTGCAGGGGCGAAGCGGGGCACCATGGCGTGCAGGGTCAGGAGCGGCTTGCAGGACAGATGGCCAGGACCCAGGTCACAGGGGAGAGGGGCTCCTCAGGGCCCCGGAGAGGGGCAGGCACAGAGGCTGCGGCGGGTCTGAGTGGCTGTCGTCCCCGCAGGAGACCAGCATCCCCGAGGAGCTGCTGGTGACTGTGGTGAAGCCGGGGCTGCCCACCTTGGCCGACCTGCACATGCTCCTGCCCCCTCCCAGGCCCACAAGGAAGAGGAGCCCCCCCAGTGACAAGGTATCTCCTGTAGCCACTGGGCCCGGGTCCTCCCTGTGCTGCCGAGGGCTTGGTGATGGATCACAAGCATGGGCGTCTCGGTGGCTCATCACCACATAAAGGCTCTCAGCAGCCACTGCCTGGCACAGGGGCTGGCCTCCTCTGCCTGCCAGCCACGCCCTCTGGGACTCACATGGCCTCCAAGGTCACTGTGGTGGGGGGCTGGGCCACCCCCTCCAAGGGGATGTGTGCCACTTCCTCTCCCACCACTGGCTGGAGCGGGTCACACCTCCCAGCCTAGCTGCCTGGGGTGCTGGGAATGTGGGTGAGCACCGCCCATGGGCACAGGTTTCAGAGCAGAAACCATCCCCCATCCAATGAGCAACCTTCAAATAACAGCCCTCACTGATTAGGCAGTGACAGGCACGGGGCAGGGGGGACTCAGAGATGAACTGGGACCACGTCACACCCTCTGGGGCAGCTGCACATCCTTAAAACACAGACAGCAGCCAGCACGCGGCAGGTGTGAGACGGGCCACCCTCTCTGCGGCGGGATGGAGGCTGTGGCGCCCTGGGAACAGTGGGCAGGCGTTTGAAGTCAAACACGGGGCGGCGTGTGACACGGCAGCTCCACCCCTGGTTATGGACCCCAGAGACCTGAAAGTGCGCACACGCAGACTTCCACGTGGCTGTGCCGGCAGCCGTGGAAACAGCCCAGGTGCCCATCAGCGGGTGAGTGGACAAGCAGATGGGGCTCCTCCACACCGCGGAGTGTTAGTCAGCCACGAAAAAGATGATGTTCGGACACATGCTGCAGCCTGGACGAACCTTGAAAACATGATGCTAAATGAAAGAAGCCAGACACAAAGACTATTTACATGAAGTGTCCAGAGTAGGCCAACCCATGGAGACAGATGGTAGAACGGGACGAGCAGAACGGGGACCAGGGCATGACTGCTGCTGGGTGCAGGGGTTCCTTCGGGCACGATGAAAATGTGCTGGAGTCAGATAGTGCTGATGGTTGCACAACTGTAAATACACTAAAACCATGGAATTGTACACTTGAAAAAAGTGAATGTTACCTCAAAGGAAGGTGAATCAGAACCTCGGCTAACCTCTGGACCAGTGAGAACAGACGTGCGTGTGGACAGGCTGGAGAAAGTGCCCGGCGATAAGGCGGGATACAGACGCAGGCGGCACCGGGCGGGCGGGCAGGCAGTAGCATGCCCTTTCATAGACGAGGGAAGTGAGGCTCGGTAAGGGCCACCATCAGGGAAACGAGAGGGCGTGGAGCCCCACCACTGCTCTGGCTGCAGAGCTGTGCCCCAAACCCCTCGGGCCGCCTCCTGATGGACGTGTGACCGTCTAGGCCTGACCCACGGCAATGCCCAAGGGCATGCCTCCACAGCCGCAGCGGGCACTCACAGACCTGCCAAGATGCCTGTGGATGTGGCACTGCTGGGGTTGGAACAGTGGCAGGCTGGGGGTGATTATGCTCATCTCTCAGACAGGAACAGACGGCAGAGACTTGGCACAGCCTGGGGGAGGCTGGGAGTGTCCCAGTGTTGGCTCGGGCCCCGGGACCCTTCCTCCCTTCCCAGGGCACAGGCACCCAGGCCTGCCTGCCTCTGCTGATGGTCACCTGCAGCCCCCTGACTGCGGAGGGGCCAATTCTGCAGGGGTCAGGGGCAGAGTGAGAGCTGGCAGGAGAGGAGGTGAGGGACAGGGGGGCGTCCTGGCCCCGTTTGCCAGAGTCCTGAGCATAAACCCCACACCCAGGGTGCGGGAGACCCGTAAGGACAGGCCGTGGCCCCCAGCAGCGCCCGCCACACCGTGGCCCTGTGCTGAGGCTCTTCTCACAGTTTCTTTGAATCCTCACGCCGACCCCTCAAAACAGAAAGACGCCCCCTCCAGGCTGCACAGTGAAGGGCAGGGCAGAGTCTTCCTGCCCATAGAGTCCCAGGCTGTGTTGGCCGAGGGTCACGCGTCCCTCACTCCCCGGGGCAGGCAGAGGCCCTCGCGGAACCTCCAGAGAAACCTCACGGAGGCCGGGTTTGACCCCTGAGCAAGCAGAGCCGCTGAGATGGGAGCTGCGGGGGCTGCTGTCCGTCAGAGGCCGCCTTCCGCGAGGACCCTGCACCCACCCGATCGCCCACACGGCTGCCACCTTCCCTCCTGAACCCCAGGACCCCCCTGGGGAAATGGCAAACCAGCTGCCCTCCCTGGCCGCCACCCCACGACCCATAAGATCGCCCGCGGGGCCTCCCTCCCTCAGGTGTGGGCTCCCCCCACTGCCCAGGCCAAGTGGCCCATCCCTGTCTTCCTCTTCCTGGTCTTCTACCTCCGAGAAGCCCTCCTGGACCGCCGCCGGGCCTAGAGGCCGCCTGGAGCACGGCTGGCTCCCCAGCTTCCCCACGCGGCATGGCGCCGGCTGGAACCAGAGCTGGGGGGCAGGGCCGCCCTTGATGAGAGCCGGCTGCTGGGCGCGTGTCCCCATTTCACAGATGAGCAGCCTGAGGCCCCGGGCGGCTGAGTGGCCCTCCCTCCGCTGACCCCTGGCTTGGAAGGGCCGGATCTCTCCGGGGTCTGCCTGCAGTTCCACCCCCTCTGGGGGGCTCCAGAGGGTCCACCTCACCCTCCCCTCCTTCTTCCAGAGACTCACGGCCGTCCGGCAGGTGCTGAACGCACAGAAGATCGGCTTCCTCCTGCGAGGTGGGGTCCGGGTCCTGGTGGCTGTGAGGGACATGGAAACAGGTGAGAGGCCAGGCGCTCCCCATGGCCAGGCCTGGGAGGGGCAGACAGGCCCTTCAGGCAGCACCCCTCACTGTGGGAATGGGGTGGGGGCCTCTCCAGCTGCCCACGACCTGGCTGGGCATCACCCCCAATTAAAACTGGTCAGACCCAAGGCCTCGCTCTCATCTCCACTGTTGCAACACAGAGCTCTGGGTTCCCTTCTGGGCAAGAATCTTCCAGAAGCTGAACATCTTCCAGCTGCTCTTTGGAGATGTCGTGCCCGCTGAGAAGGGTGGCAGGGTCAGCCCGTGCCAGCACAGGCATGGGCAGAGTTCCGTCCACTTTCCAGAAGGAGGACCAGGGCCCAGGTTCACCCTGGGGGTCCTGAGGCCCCAGGGCAGGGCTTCCTCCAGGCCGCCCGGCCTGCATCGCCTGCCCGGGTCCCTCAGTCGCACGGGGGAACCTGCCTGACCAGGGGAGTCACCCCGTGTCCGGGGAAGCAGGCCCGGTGGGGCGGCGTCCACGCTGGCACTAACCCTGCTTTGCCGTCAGAGTCTCGGAGGCCGGGAGGCGGCGGCTACTGGGCGGCGGCGGTGCTCTCGGCCATCGGGCTCTGCGCAGCAGGAGCGTTCATCCTCTACAAGTTCAAAAGGCAAGGCCGCTGGCCTCCCCGGTGGGCGGGTGAGGGCAGGCCTCCAGCACGCCTCGGGGGGTCCGAGTTTGCTGGGGCTGCTGGGGCGGGTGCTCGTCTGGCACCTCCCGGTCTGAACCCCGAGGGAGGCGGGCAGCCGCTCTCAGCCCAGCACGCGTCCTCCGGCCCGTCTCCCCTCTGCCGGGCAACACCCACCCCATCCATCTCACCGAGGAGGAGGACGCCCAGGCTCAGAGAGGTGGGGTAACGTGCCCAGGGCGCCCAGGCTTCCCGCGGCAGCCGTACATGCCTTCCCTCTGCGCGCCCGCTGGAGTGCTGCTGCCAGCCAGGCCGTGGGGGGCTGTGTCCAGATGGGGGGACTGCTGGGGCGCCCGCGGGGGGGGCGGCGGGCACACCGTGTGGTCTCCAGCAGGGCCTTGGCACCCCTCTCCCCTCTGGTCCCCGGTCCTCATCTGCGAAATGCGTTTCATAACCCGCCACGCTGGGACTGCCCAGGGCCAGCCACAGGGGCTCTGAACCTGGACGTACCCGGATGCCGGACCCGGGAACGAGCGAAACGACCAGGAAGTGCCGACAGACTTATTTTCCAAAAAGCACAGCTTCAGACTTGACCCTGTTGTTTCTCCCCATCCTCCTGGCTCAGCTCCAGTGGCCTCAGGGTCTCCCGGTCAGGGTCGCCCTTGGCGACCGTGTGAAGGCCCAGCTTATCCTTACCTGCCCCTCTGAGGCGAGGGTCCCTTGTCCAGCCCCACTCCCCCCGGGCCCTGGACCCCACTCACCCCTCTCCAGAGCCTCCTGACTGCCTTTAGCATTCACGGGGTTTTCAGTCATTACATGCATGCCTCCTCCTGCGTGCCAGGCCCTGGTGCTGGTGGGCACGGTGTGGTGCCTGCCCTCGGGGAGCCGTGTCCTGGCTGGGAGCAGGTCCGGCAGCTCTTCACCTGCCTCATTATCCGGTTGAACTGACAGGGTTGCTGAGGTGCTCTCAGGGTGTGTGATGGGGGCCTGAATTGGCCTGGAGGACCCGGGAGGGCTTCTCTGAGGAGGCGATTTCTTGGTGGGGATCCCGAAGGATGAGTAGGAGTTTGCTAATCAAATTGGCTGGAGCAGGTGCCAGGCCGTGGCCTTTCCTGATTTCTAAGCCTGGAGAGGCACTGGCTTCTGGCAAACAGGCCCAGCGTTTGGGGTGTGTCCCATGTGCACCTCAAAGCCAGACTGGATCTGGATCCTTAGCCCGCAAAGCCACTCCTGGACAAAGGACACAGCCTTCCACCAGGCAGCCAGGCCAGAGATGCCCCCTCCTTTCTGTTTGCTTGCTCTTGGCACAGGTAACATGGCCACTCCGGGAGTGGGATTCATCACAGCTAGGGAGTGGCATCTGACACTGAGATTTCTGGCACTGAAGCCAGGTCCCCTCCCTGCCCTGAACACAGAAGCAGGTTAAAGTTGGTGCTGACAGAATCCCAGGGGCTGTGACCCCAGGTGCCCCCTCTGGGCTGGGGATTCGCTGGTCTCGGGCAGAATTTACCCTCCTGGCCCCGCAGGGTCTGCAGGTGGGTGACAGACGCTCTTGACCCTCAAGACAGGTTCACGGCCCTTCTGCCCCCATGGGTGTTTCTGGGTGGCCTCTCCATGGGCCGGGCTGGATTCCTCCTGTCTGACTGGGGCAGGGTCCCCGTGACTTCCATCTGAACCATCCTCAGCCTCAGCACCGTGCCACCTCCTCCGCCCACAGTGCCACCCCGAGCCCGCACAGCCACCTGGGGTTAGGCTAATCCCACCCACAGGGCGACTGAGCTGCAGTCAGGAGAGGGGACGGTATTTACCCGGAACCCCCAGGCCCCCTCCCCCTGGCTCCCCACCCCACCCACTCTGCACACCCCCCGCCGCTCCATGTACCACGACACTCAGGTTCTCACCAAGGCAAGTCACAAAAGCACGGCTGTGCCCGGTGGAAAATGGTCCCATACCTCAGCTTGCTCCTGTCAAGTGGGTGTGCTGGTTCTCCCGGGGAGCTCAGGGCTGGTGCCCCCCGCCCCGCTCTCTGCCGTGCAAGTGTGCATGCGAGCCTGGGGTCCCCAGAGTGTGCAGAGCAGATGAAAAAGTAAAGGCTTCCAGCCATCTCTGCCCCTTTGGGGTCTCTGTGCCCCGGACCCTTCCCACTGAGTTCAAGGCCTTGTCCGCACCGTGGGAGAGCCCAGCGAGGCGGCAGGGCCTGGCCAGCCTCAAGGCCTGGGCCCCGGTCCTTCCCGGCCCAGCTCCGTTCCTCGGGCCAGTCACTGACCTCATCCTTACAAGGGGGCCCAAGAGGAGGGATAGGGGCTGGTCTCGTGGCCCACCCCAGCCGAGGGGCCAGAACGGGCATCTTGCCAGTGTACTGTGTTCGGAGAACTGGCAATGTTTGGTGAGTGACATCTGAGGAACCTGCTGTCCACGGAGTCTCAGGTCCCTCATCTGTAAAATGGGACCACATGCCCTTCTGGGGTTTTGCTTCAGTTAACTGGGGCATTGAACAGGAAGCAGCCTGGCCCCAGGGGCCTGCACCCAGTCCCAGCTGAGGCAGAGCGGCTGTGCCCATGCTCTTCTCCACCTCTGTCCCCAGAGACGATGGGATTTTGATGAAGGCACAGTCCCAGGCCCCAGGGCTCTGCGGGCCCCCCTCAGGCTGGGTGGTACTGTGGGTCAAGTGAGAAGGCATGCCCACCAGGCCAGCCAGAACCTGGGGTGCTGCTGGCCCAGGGATGCTAGTGACAGGGAAATGAGGGTAAAATGCCCTCTGCCTACAGCACGCCCTCAGTCCATGCTGAGGGGAGATGCCCTGTGTGCTGGGCAGAGGGAGGCCCAGGCTGCAGGAGCTATGGCAGGAGGGCTCCCTGGAGGAGATGAGCCCCAGGAGTGCTGTCCACACCACACACGAGGGTGGCCCAGGGCCCAGCTGCCTGGGGGCTGGCAAGGACAGAAGGCCTGGGCACCACCCTGAGCCCCCACCTCTGCCCTTAGGAAACGCCCGGGCAGGACCGTGTACGCCCAGATGCACAATGAGAAGGAGCAGGAAATGACCAGCCCCGTGAGCCACGGCCAGGGTGGCCAGAGCGCCATCAGGGGTGAGGCGCTCATAGAGGGCGAGCTCCACGCGCAGGCTCTAGGTAATGCACGCCCGGAAACCCCCAACCCCCGGTGGGGATGGAATTGAGACCGTGGACACCCGGGCACTGGCCCAGCAGTCCCCAAACACCCTTCTGTCCCCTTGGAGGACGGGGAGAGGCCAGAGTGGGGCCGGCCCCCACGGGGAAGCCGGCTGTTCTCGGGATGTTGGGCCCCCCATCCCCTCCAGCACTCCCAGCCCTCCTGCTCCCTGGAAATGACAGTTGCGTGGGCATGATGCACACCTGCACCGCGCACAGCTCTTCACAGTTTATGGACGGTTTTTGTTAACGTGATCTCACTGACTCTCACCATGCCCAGCAGGGAGAATACACCCTCCCGGCTGCCCAGCGCCCCGCTCAGCGTGCCTCTGCCCCTCATCACTGTTTCCTCTCATGCTTCTGGGGGTGACCGAGCCCGGCCACACGGCTCTCAGGGGCTCTGTTGAGGTTGCGTCGAGGACTAGGGAGCACTCACCTCACAGCTTTCCTGGCAGTTACTGCGGGCAGTCAGATGAGCCCTCCGTAGGCTGTCCTCCGGCCCCTGAACGCCTGCTGGGGCCTCTGGGTGGCTTGGGCTTCCTCACAGCATGGCGGCCAGGTTCCCAGAGACCTGGAGAGAGAGCGGCCGCGTGGCAGCCGCACCCCCTTTCCCCACAGTCATACTGTCATTTGCGCCTTGCTCTGCCTGTCAAGGCAGCCACCGACCTGCCCATCTTCAGGGGGAGGGGCTGGCCCCGGACAGTGAGAAGCTTGGTGTGACCTAGCACAGCCCCCTTTCTGGCTCTTCTCTGGGCCGGGGAGGAGACAGGCTCTGGGAGCTTCTGAGCCCTGCCGGGTCTCAGGGCCGCAGCTCCGCTGGGCAGCTAAGCCCCGTGCTCCTGACCCTCATCGACCCCTCCTCTCTCCTGCCGGCCTTTCAGCACCCACTTCCTGGAGGGCACGACACCCCTCCTGCATCCCCCTGCTGCTGATGCCCGGCTCGGCCCCAGTGCAGGTCAGCACGGGCAGTGGCTGGCCTCGGCCTCCCTCTGGAGCCCCTCCAGGGTCCACTGCTCGTGCCAGCCCCAGGAGAATGCACTGTCAGGCGCCCTCCAGGAGGCGTGGACGCCCCACTGCCTCTGCACTGCGTTCAGGCCCGACCCACACGCTGCAGGAACCGAGGGGCGCCACCGCACATGGCGATCGCCAAGACCACCACTGTGTACTGTGTCCCGCACGGCTGTCCGCCCCCCTGCCCCTCTGCAGCCCAGGGGCCTGTGCTCACAGGCATCTCGGTGTTTCCTAGGGAATCACTCCGGCGTGGTCCTGAGCATCAACTCCCGCGAGATGCACAGCTACCTGGTGAGCTGATACCGCGGAGGGCCGCACCCCGAGCTCCGTCCCTGTTCCTTCTTCCCCGTGGAGGGCACAGAGCCACAAACGCGCCAGCACTGGTCCTGGGACTAGCGCCCCCTCAGAATCCTGCGGAAAAGCCACTTCCTCCTGCCGCCCCCATGCGGGGTGACAGACGCCCCCGGTCCGTCCAGCCCCCTCCCTGGACACACGGTGCCGCCTGCTGTCCCCACTGCGACTCTGGGCACTTCTCCACCTCTGAGCCCTGCGCTGCCGCGCTGGCTGCCTGCACCCCATCACCCCAGCCTGAGGGCCAAGGCCTGCCCACCTGGGATTGGGAGGCGGGGAGGTGAGCCCACCTGGGCGGCCGGAGTGCGCAGACCCTCTCAGCCGCCCTGCTCCGTGGGCTCCTGTCTGCATAGGGGCACTGGAGGCCTGTTTTCTTCCTCAGACCCACCCCCAAAGGCGGCTCCTGCCTGCATGGCTGTCCCTGTGCAGGGGCAGAATCCAGAATCCAGAAAGCCTGTGACGTGGCCCCAGCCCTGTCCCAGGCCCTCCCAGCACCGCACACATGCCTCCCGCTGTCCCCCCTCTTTTTAAACTGCAGATAATGTGAATACCTCCAGGTAGCTGTTTCCTTTTGGGGGAGTTCTGTTCAATTCCTATTTCTATGGCCAGGTGGGAGCCCTCCGGGTGGCTTTGTCAGAGCCTGTTTTTGAAAAGCCCACGTCCAGATCGCCCTGGGCTGCCTGCTGCCTGTCCTGGCTCCATGCCTCCCCGGGCCAGAGGGCCAGAGGTGCTCCCCGGGCCAGGGGCCCAGGGCCTGTGTTTTTGCAGCCAGCCAGCAGGTGGTGCCCTCCCACCGGTGCGCCCAGGGTCCTGCGCTTCCTTCTGGCCTGTGGTCCCCTGCAGAAACCCAGACCGGAGGAGGTTTAGGATGGCAGAGCCAGAAGGAGGGGCCATGCAGCATGTGGCCCTCATTTTGAAGATGGAGAAATGGAGGCCCCAAGAGGGGTACCCTTCCCAAGGTCACACAGCCGGGAGCAACTGTCTGCTCCCGTGCTGGGCGATTCCTCGCACTCAGAGATACCCAGGATCAGGGACGCTGGCCCGTGTGCCCAGGAGCATCCCCGGGGAGATTTTTCACCTTTTGCCTTGAAAGTCAGTACCCTTCCCCTTCCCCCCATCCCCTCCCAATCCGCCCCCAGGCAGGTGGCCCAGGGCCTTTCCCCGGCAGGTGGGGACCACTGAGCCCCAGGCCAGGAACCCACTGGCTGATGGTGAGTCCAGAATGAGGCCTGGGGGCGTGAACCCATCTCCTCCAGAAATGAAGCATAGCTGGGGGCGGAGGTCCAGGGAGGGTCCCCACACCCAGAACAGGCTCCTGACTCGCAGGAGTCCCTCAGTCTTTGGGGCCTGGAGGGGTTTCCCTCCAATCCTGCACCTTTGTGTCCCAAATGGGGACTCTGAGCCCACAGGGAAGATGGGGAACAGTGGGTCACACAGCCAGGTGGCGAAGGTGTGCCTCTCTTCACCACCCTGCTCACCAGAGGGGCTGCAGGGTATCCCCCCAACACACAGACGGCCCCCTGAAAGTTCTTGACCTTCCGTGAGGAAGGGCTGGGGCTCAGGGACGCGCCGATGTGCAGCTGGTGAGGTGGGTACGGGAAGAGGCTGGGAGTCCCTGGACCTCTGCTGTAACCCCCCTGCCCCCAGCCTGCCTGCAGGCTCCAGAGACACCTTAAGGAGCCTTGTGACCTCCGTCCTCCCCCACCCATCCCGTCCCACAAGCGTCAGACACAGGGTCAGACACCTGTCAGCAGTGCCCAGGTCCAAGCCCGAGGTCGGCACGGATGCCCGGGACGAGCCCCTCCCAGCTCACCAGTGCCTGTGGGTGACCCCACCAGCCTTGCTTGGCCACTCGACTTCATTCCCCCTGCTCTTTGAGTGGGTTTCATCCCTCAGTTATTTGTGTTTTTCTTGTATTTCATGCTGTTATTTCTATTAAGAGTATTTTGAGTTTGTGGACCCTGGCACCTGGGACTAAGGTGGCATCTGGTATCACCTCATCCTTTCCATCCCCATGACCTTAGGGCTGGGCACGTGGGTCTGGGTCTGTCTGGTCGCACATCCGAGGCTCCGTACTTCCGATGTCCAGGTATACATAGGCACCTGGGGTAAGACCAGTCTGCTGCGGGCAGCCGGCCATCTGTGCCACCAGGCCGCGCCCGTTCTCGGTACACGCACATGACAAAGATGCCTAAAGTCTTTCTTATTTTTCCTTTTTAAAAACCAATAAATCATTTGTGATGCTTTTAACAAAGACCACATGCTAATGACCAGCGTCTGCCTTATTATGGAGGTGGGTTTCCACACGGACTCCGCGTACACGCCCGGGCCCCTAGGCCCGGGGTCGCAGGGCCCGTGGGAGGGGCCGCGGGGCCTCCTGCTCCGCATCGCCGCGCCCAGAACACGGCGGCCACGTGTGGGCGCACTGCCTCCTCCCGGGACCCCAGGAGCCCCCGGGCCCCCTTCCTCCCGAAACGCCGAAGCTGGCTAGCGGCTGGGCGCTCAGAGGGCGGCCGGACTGGCCGAGCCCGGCCGCTGCCCCGGGCCCGGACCTGCGCCTTCAGAGCCTGGTGGCCGAGTGGCCGCACTTCTTCCCCGGAGTCTCGGCTGCGAGGCCTTGTAAGGAACACGAACGGCGTGCCCACCCTCGTCCTGCCCGCTCACAGTCTGAGACGCAGAAGCACGCGGGGCGCTGTCCGCACGCGTGAGCATTTCCAGAAGGAGAAGAGGGCGGGAAACCCCGCTGTGGGCGGCCGGGGCACCGGGGGAGGGGCTGCCAGCCAGCGCCCGGCCCTCCCGGGCCCTCGGTGAGCTTCCCGCCGCCCGCCTCCCGGGGCTCGCTGCTCAAAACGCCGTTCCTGCCGCGGTGGCCGCGGTCACCGCTCTGCTCCGAGCTCCGCGCACGGGGTCGGAGGGGCCGGCGGGGGCCGGGGGTGGGGGTGGCGCTCGGAAGTCCCTGCAGGCCCCGTGTGACCCGCCCCTGCCACGGCTCTTGGGGGGGCATAAAGCAAACAGGCCGAGAGGCATGGAGACGAGGTCGGCGCCACTGTGAGCGCGCGGGCGTGCACACACACACACACACACACCTGCCTACTTCACACACACACACCTGCCTACTTCACACACACACACACACACACACACACACACACACACACCTGCCTACTTCACACACACACACCTGCCTACTTCACACACACACACACACACACACACACACACACACACACACACCTGCCTACCTCACACACACACACCTGCCTACTTCACACACACACACCTGCCTACTTCACACACACACACCTGCCTACTTCACACACACACACACACACACACACACACCTGCCTACCTCACACACACACACCTGCCTACTTCACACACACACACCTGCCTACTTCACACACACACACCTGCCTACTTCACACACACACACACACACACACACACACACACCTGCCTACCTCACACACACACACCTGCCTACTTCACACACACACACACACCTGCCTACCTCACACACACCCCCCCCCACACACACACCTGCCTACCTCACACACACCACCACACACACACACACACACCTGCCTACCTCACACACACCACCACACACACACACACACACCTGCCTACCTCACACACACACACACACACACACACCTGCCTACCTCACACACACCACCACACACACACACACACACCTGCCTACCTCACACACACACACACACACACACACCTGCCTACCTCACACACACACACACACACACCTGCCTACCTCACACACACACACACACACACACACCTGCCTACCTCACACACACACACACACACACACCTGCCTACCTCACACACACACACCTGCCTACTTCACACACACACACACACACACACCTGCCTACCTCACACACACACACCTGCCTACCTCACACACACACACCTGCCTACTTCACACACACACACACACACACACACACACCTGCCTACCTCACACACACACACCTGCCTACTTCACACACACACACACACACACACACCTGCCTACCTCACACACACACACCTGCCTACCTCACACACACACCTGCCTACTTCACACACACACACACACACACACACACCTGCCTACCTCACACACACACACACACACACACCTGCCTACTTCACACCACACACACCTGCCTACCTCACACACACACACACACACACACACACACCTGCCTACTTCACACACACACACCTGCCTACTTCACACACACATACCTGCCTACTTCACACACACACACCTGCCTACTTCACACACACATACCTGCTTACTTCACACCACACATACCTGCCTACCTCACACACACACACCTGCCTACTTCACACACACAACCTGCCCACTTCACACCACACACACCTGCCTACTTCACACATACACACCTCCTGCCCCCTTCACACACACACACACACCTGCCTACACACACACACACACACACACCTCCTGCCCACTTCACACACATACCTGCCTACTACACACACACACACCTGCCTAATTCACACACACACACCTCCTGCCCACTTCACACACACACACACACACACACACACACACACCTCCTGCGTACTTCCCCAGCCTCATGCACCTTTGAACTGGAGCCAGGCCCTGGGCCAGCTGGTGTCTCCTGGAAGTGGTCTTGCTGCCACTGATGTCAAGACCAGCACTTGTTTTGGTGGGGATTCCTATAGCGTCAGGGTCGAGGGTCCTTTGGCCAATGACCCCACTGAGCTGAGAAACGGCGGAGTGGCCCCTGAAAGCAGAGCTGGCCAGGCATGCAGTGGGCTGGGCGTTCTCCTGTCCCACATAACAGGGTCTCCAGACACCACCGCCAGGCCAGGCCACTCTGGGGTGGCGAGGAGCCCCAACAGGACAAAACCACCCACAGTTGCATCTGAGCAGATGGACTGACCACATGACCTCGCGCCCCGTCCTGGCCGGGTGGGTGGGGCCTGCCCCTCCATGCCCGCCTTTACCTTGCGGAGTCCCTCCCCAGGTAGGATTTATCCTGGTGCCCAGTCGGCATGTCCCCACTTCCTGACACAGCCAACCCGGCTTCCTGAATCCCTGCAGCCCCCAGCCGCCCAGTCAGGCCTTTCCCGCCGCCCCATAGAGCCCCACAGTGCACTGCGCCCTCACCAGTCTGTCCGGCCCTGAGCGGCCCCTGGGGATTTGGGCTGGGGTGCTGGTAACACCCTCTGTCCTTCAGTGGAGCTGGGCTGGTCCTGGGCAGGTCCTGGTCTCTGCTGGGCAGGACCAGCCTGAGGAGAAGCCCACAGGCCCAGGGCTCAGATCCAGCGACAGCCTGACTACGTGGTGGGGGCTGGAGGCCCCTGGCAGCCACACCCCCAGACCCTGAGCACCTGTGTTTCACTAGATGTGGGAACAACGGACGAGAAGGGGTGCTGGAATCATCTGCAAGCTCTGTGTTTCCAACAGGACCCGGTGGGGATGGCTCAGCACGGCCATCCCCGGCCATCCTGGGCCTCTGCACACTCAGCCCACCTGGACACCTCATTTCAACAGCCTGCTGCCTGCAAGGCTCAGTGGCGCTTTGCAGTCTAGTGGGCTGAGACTTGCCAGTTCTAGGCACTACGTGCACCAGCCTGGGCATTTTAATAACGTGTGTTCATAACCTGCTAGCGTTTGCAAAGCAGCACAATTAGGTAGTTAATCACCGGCAGTACCCGGCTGGCAGATGGGGCTTCAGCAGCCATTCTAGAACTCACCCTGGCTCAGCGCTGAGAAAAAGGAACATTCGTGTTGTTTGCAGCTTCCATGATTATGGCCCAAATGTTCAGCTCCACTGATGATCCGATGGTTCTGGCTGAAGGGATGCTGGAGGGGCCATGTGTGCCAGCACCGTGGCAGTGGGGACAGGCTGACCACAAAGATGACGGTGTCCCCAAGTCTCTGGCACGTGCCAATTCCAGTGTGGCTCATGCGGCTCCACAAACCATGCTGGCAGCATCCCCGTGAAACAGATGCCACAGTCCCCATCCCACAGACAAGGACAGCACGGCACAGAGAAATGAGACAGGCTCAACGGGACCTCTCTGAGGCCCTCTATGGCCCAGTGTCCCCAGCAGGAGACAACGCCCTGGTGGTGTCTGGGAAGTGAAGGGTGCTCCAAAGCAGGGGTGTCAGCACCCCAGGGGCTGCCGGGAAGGGGAGGTGGTGAGCAGAGGGCACAGCCAGGGGCACCAGCAGACGGAGTCCTTCAGGGGCAGAAGGACAAACCCTACCTGGAGTGGGCCAAGGAAGGCACGTATGTGAGGATCTAGACAGTGCACATAGAATGCTTTCTAGAATTTTCCTGACTCCAGAGCAGAGAGACCTGGGGCAGCCACCGGGTGCATGTGAGGTCAGGGATGGCTCTGCAAGGATGCCTGTGTGTGGATGGGATAAGCAGATAGAGCAGCAGAGACAGTGCATCAAGGAGGGGGCGTGCCCAAGAGAAGTCCTTGAGGAGTGAGCAAGGTGGGGTCCTGAGTGAGCGGGAGCCGGGACCACTCACCCGGGCACAGGAGGGCGCAGAGGTGCTGGCTCAGGAGTCTCTCTTCTGACTGCTCTGTGTTCTCAGGGAAGTAACAAGCATGGTCATCACCAAGGATGAGGTAGGAGAAGGGGGAAATAGGAGAAGGGGTGACATGGTCACCTGGGAGGTGAGGAAGTGGATTGGTTCAGGAAGTTGCTGGCAGTTTGGGGGTCCCACTGCAGATTTGGATCACAGTTATATGGAAACCTGTTGGTGTGGCTGTGTTTCTCCTGCTCAGATGCAGGGGCACATAGGTGTCCTCAGGTCACAAAATAGCTGCAGCAGCTCCAGACTTGGCATCCTCCTCTTGTGATGTCTAGAGGCTCCAGTCAGGTCACATGGCCACTCCAGAAGGACTCACTCTCAGTCCTGAGTCACATGCTCTTTCTCTCATCCCACGCCAGAGATGGGCCACCACGTGTCCCTGCATTGGGGACCAAGAACAACCACAGAAGGCTGATGATGATGCAGAAGTACATGCTCGGCCTGCAGTCTTAACATCAGACCGTGGGATCCGGGAGACCCTGTTTCAGTTCTGGGGGTGCCCACATGACAGCAGCCTGCTAGAGTCCCAGGGTTTTTCTGGGGGCCGTGCACACTGTGCTGCCTTCAAGATTCATGTGGAAAAGAAGGAGCCTGTCAGCATCTAGGAACCCAGCAAGGGGGCGGCCGGACACAGCTCGCAAACTGGAAACCTTGTGGTCCACAGGGAGCACTCCTTGTTGGAGGATAAGTGACTGGAAAGAAAAATAGCCGAAACACCACGGGGCTGCAAGGTCATCCTACAGTCTGAGACAGTGGGAAGGCTGCCCTGTGGATTCAGAGAAAAGGCATATTTTGTGGGTAAGAGTTTACTAAAGGAAGCTGGAGGAAATTTTAGTAATTGTATGTGTTACATCTTGATGTAGAATGCAAGAAAATATACTGCCTTTGAAACAAGATTGTGGGAGCTCAGGCTGAGTGGCAGGGGAGACGCAGCAGTGGGCTGAGCAAGGAAAGGAAGCAAGAATGAGCAGATGAATACTTGCAGTGGAGATGAGAGAGGAGCATGGCCTGCGCCCCACGTGTCACTGCTGCAAAGCGCAGGTCCAGTATCTCTGAAAATAGCACAGGGATGAGAAATGGAAAAAGACACATAAGAGCTCAACATGAACCATGGGTGTGGATTCCTTGGGAATCAGTCTACACAGAGCTGAAAAAAGTCGGAGCCTGTGGAACAAAAGACCAGAGCAGCAGGTGGAGTCCGTCCGCAGAGCCTTCTGAATCTGAATGATACAAATTAAAAGCCCTACGAGGCTCTAAACAGAAGAAACAGAATGCTCCCCAGGAAGAGTCGGGGCTGCGGCTTCCCCACAGCTCCCCGAGGGGCACGGAGGAGAGGTGCTGGCTTGGAGTGCGGCCGGAGGGTCCGTGAGCCCACCTCAGGCTGGTGCTAGTCACCGGTAAAGGAGGCAGGGGGAACTCTGTTAAGTTTGAAAGCACTCAAAAATCTATGATTTAAGCATCTTCCAAGAAAGACAAAACCCTCAGAGATATCCTCTCAGCAACCAGGGGGTGATTCAAAAGACAACACTACCCAACGGGCAATCTGGGGGGTCCAAAGGGACGACGGTGGTGGTGTCAGTACCGCACTGCAGTGCTCACACGAATAGGTGAGGGCGAAACAGAGGAAGAGGTCAGAAGTCCTGTGCACCGGCCTGAAGCCACAGGTCTGGTCCCTGTCCTGAGGCACCTGCAGGACTGGGTGGTGATGGGACAGGCTCTGGGCGGCTCCCCCATCGGTTTTCAGGTCCGTGGATGTCCCCGAGGCCACTGCCACATTGCTGTCACTTACACACCGCCATTCTACCACTGCATTACCTGCCGTCTGCTCAGCATCACCGTGACCCCTTCAGAGGTGAGAGGCGAGGAGAAGCTGGATGGCAGCACCTGCCACACAAGGGGTGCCCAGCGGCTCTGGGCGGCAGCTGCAGGTAGATGCGGGAGCAGCTGCAGGGTCGAGCTGGCTTCCAGAAGAGCCGGTGAGCTCCTGGCTTGGCTGGCAGAGGCTGAGCTGCTGCCGGGAGTGTCCCAGAGGCCCTGGACCCAGAGTGCCGGTGCACGGGGACGCCGCAGTGGCCCCTCCACCTGACGGCCCCTCCATGAACCCCTCCCTGGGCGGAGCACCTGCAGCAGCCTCTGTGTCTTGGGTCGACCTGACCAGCGCGGTGTTTGGATTCGGCATGTGGGCATCTTCCTGAGGCTTCCCGAGAGCATGCTGTGTCTCCCCAGCCCCACCAGCGTGACGCGCAGGGCGTCCTGGGGGTGAGCAGGCCAGCCTCCCAGGAGACCGAGCAGGGTTTATCCGGACCCAGGAAGACCTGTCTGGGGTGCTGCCACTCCTGCCAGGTGGAAGCCCCTTGCTCACAGTGCCTCCGCTACAGGCACTGAATAAAAAGACTGGGCTCTGGGCATGCCCAGGCACCGGGAGCTGCGCTCACCCCTGCAGAAGAGACCGCGCCGGAAGAGCCGCCCTCAAAGCCTCTAGCTCATCCTGTGCCCAGCTCTCCCGCAGGAAAACGAAGGTCAGATGGAGGTGTCTGGAGTCACCGGCCCTGGGTCCTGCGGGCCCCAGATGGTGGCACCCATCTCTGCAGCCCTAGGGGTGCAAGACTGCTTTTGCTCACCATCTTGTGGGATGGGGGCTCCTCAGGGCCTCCCAGGCCCTTCCTGCCACGGGCATCCACTGGGCCTGGGATTCACACCTCCTGTGCATCCCGGAGGCGAGGAAATCCTCCCAGGGCGGGTTCATCAGCACAGCAGACCCACAGCTAGAGAGGGGCCAGAACGCCACCAGGAGCCCGGCCACCACACACCCTCACGCCAGATGGCGGCCTCGGTGGCACCAAGGAATGTGCCCTGGGCCAGAGCCAGTGTTCCCGGCAGGTCCCCCCAGAGGGAGGACTTTTCTTCCAGGGCACAGTCCTTCCCTGGGTACCTCTAGGGGAGGCTCGGGGTTTGCATTACAAATCTGGGCCATCAGGCCTCAAGGGGACGAACACTGCCTGGATGCAGGGGGGCTCTGGGCACACGGCCATGCAGATCTGGGAGGTTGGGAGAGTCCTCGGTGTCCAGCACCAGCTCTAGTGCCTGTGTGGTCATTTGCTTTGAGAGAGATCAGGTGGAGACATGAGTGGGCAGTCCACCTATTTCACTCCTAGGGACACCATGATCGATTAGTCACCTGAACATCTCTGTGGGTTCATGACCATAATTACTGCTCAGATGTGCTTCCCAACAATCAGCTTATCTCTGCAGAGAGCCAGCTGCCACTGGGACTCTGCACCACAGGGGCCCACTATCCCCGAGGGATTCGGGGCCCCCTGTTCCCATCTGTGACCTGCAGAGAGCAGCGGCCACAGAGCTTCTCCAAGGGCTCCCGTGCTGATGCTTTTCTTCCGACCGGTCTGTGAAGCGCGTGTCCCCGGGACCCGCAGGTTCGAGACGACGGAGAGGGAGGGCTCCGCCCTGTTCCTGGCCTTTGCTCCTTATTGCGTCCCGGGCCAGGAGCTGGGTCGTTCTTTGCAAGCACTCACGATCTATAAACACCCTGTATTAGTGGGTCCCCTGTTCAGCATCCATCTCCATTAGCAGACGCCCCAGCGAGGCAGGGATTCTGACGTGTCTCCAGCGCCCCAAACACTGTAGTTGTTCAATGAATATCTCCCAAATGAATAAATGAATGAATGATTAATTGAGGAAAATGGGAGCATTCATCCTGCTGGAAAGATAACACACAGAGAAAAGACTTCCAGCTCAATTAAAGTCTCACAGGTGTTGCAAGCTATTTCACGGCTCAGTAGTCTCCCATCACTTGTGCGTGTGAATTGGATAGGTGCTGGCCGCGTGGGCCCATGGGTGCAGGGCCCCGGGACAATGCCCCGTGCAGAGGGCGCACGGCGAGGGCCTTCGTGGCAGCCACTGCGGCTGCGGTCACGTTGGTGTTTCTGAACTGCTGGGCCAAGTCCTGTGCTAAGCAGCAGAGGCCCAAAACAGGTAGCCCAAGGCCTTGTGTAGTGGGAACATGAAATATTTTGAATGAACTAAGATGGAGTGGAGATGAACAACTGGGTAGGAGCTCCTGCTTTTCCTGATGGATCCATCCAGAGGGGTGGGGTGGGAGAACCAGGTGCACAGTGTCTGTGGGAGGGGTGCCTCTGCGCACCGAGGGGGGTGCGGGACACACCCCGGTCATTGGGGGAGGCGGCAGGATGTGCATTTGTGCAGCATGCCGTGCACGGAGGACTGGGGACACATGCCTCTGGGGCACCTGTGCATGCAGCGGGGTCAGGACCTGTGTGGCACCTGATAGTGGAGGGAGGGGTCGGGACCCACCTGTGTGGCACCCACCTACAGAGGGACCCTGGGGTTGTCCTGGGAATGCTGGTTCTTGGTTTCAGAAGAAGGAAGGGACCAACAGTGATGACCATTTCCTCGTGCATTCTTATTGATGGTGACATCAACCATGTGTCGTCATCCCCATCTTCTGGGCAGTGTCCAGAGCCATTCAGGACCGTGTAGGGTGAAAGGGGGGCTCGGAGCAGGGCCCTTGGGTGGAAAGCTGTCAGTTCCAAAGGGAGGAAGGATTTGGGAAGGTGAGAAAGGCCCTGGTAGTCGGATTCCTTCGACTATTTCATTAATGTGAAGGTCACGCAGGCCAGGCCTCCCCAAGGTGCCGTCTTACCTGAGAACAAGGAAGCCAGGGGTTGCGAGGGACAACGAGTCACATGCCCACCACCATAAATGCAAAGGACAATCTCGCAGGAGGTGCACAGTGCGGACGGCCGGTGGGACATCCCCCAAGCATCCGGATCTGCCTGACCAACGCAGGGTGGGTGTAGAGGCAGGTGGAGCTGGCCATAGAATGCTGGGCTATGAAGGGGGACATCATGCGGGTGGACTGAGGAGCGCGGAAGGTGTGGGGGTGGGGTGGGGAGGGGCTGGGGAGGGGCAGGGCCCTGAGAGCAGCGGGCACCAGGACAGGCAGTGCTGGGGCTAGGCCGGGTGGGGCAGGGGCAGGGTGGAGGGGCTCCCTCCCAGGCCGGGACAGGCGGAGGGGACGAGGCCGGGAGGACGAGGTCTGGGCTGGGCAGGGTGGAGGTGGTGTGGTCGGACGAGGGGATGGAGTGCCGGCCCAGAGGCCAAGGAGTGGGGCCCGGGAGTGGGTGCTGGGGGCCTGCCCTCTCTGGACTCTCAGGTTACAGGCAGCAGAGCGCACAGCTCACACCTGATGGCGTGGTCACGCAAGGAGTGGGGAAGACAAACCCAGGCCAGCAGCTCAGAGGGGGCCCTGCCACATTGCCCATGTTGCCGGCAGCCGCTCTGGCCCTGGGCAGGAGCTCAGGGCAGGGTCCTCGCCTGCCCCTCCAGGCTCCACTGCCTCATGGCCCCACCTGGCCTGTCTGGTCTGGCCTTCAGCTGCTTCTCCAGTGCCCAAATCCCCTCACTGCCATGGGGCAGCACCCCGATGGCAGCCACTCCCAATACTCAGGCCAGCCTTAGGGGCCTGGAGCAGATGGGTTCATCCTGCAGCAGAAGCCTGGGTACTGCCGAAGCCCGGGTCATGCAGGAGGAGGTACGGGGATGGCCGCGGGCAGGGCTGGTCTGCCTGAGTGCCTGAACCCAGCTGGCCACCCCACATCCTCTGCCACCTCCCGCGGCCAGCTCCCCACTCTGCAGTCAGGGCCCATTTAAATGTGGAGATGGTGCTGCCTCTTCTCTGCTGAACCCCCAGGACTTCCAGTCACGCTGGAACCCCAAATTCAGTCCCAAGGTGGCCTGCGCCGGCTGCCCGGCCTGCACACTCACAGCCCAGTTCATCTAGCACCTGCCTCCAGGGCGCCGCTCCTCACGAGGGCCTGGCTCCGTCTACACAGGGAGGCCACCGATGCTGCTGTAAAGGGCCAGCGATGCAACTCTGGCCGTGGTCAGCTGGGGGGCCCTGGGAGAGGCCTGCTCCCTCCCGGAGGGACTCACAGGAGGCCATGGCCCCTGTGGCCACGGAGCAGCCATGCAGGGATGCAGGGCTGAGCCACTGCTGCCAGCTCAACACGGGAGTGGGACGGGGAGACCCAGGTCCCTGCTGGCTCCCAGGGCAGCTGAGCACCGGAGTTCTTGGTGGGACAGCAGGCGGCAGGCTGCGGGAAGGCCGGCCGACCCCGCTCTCACGCCACCTGCCCCTCTCCACAGCACCCCCGTATTTCTGCCTTAGGGCCCTACCTGAAAGCAGGCAGCTTACAGATCCTGGATATTTTCCTGTTTGTTCCTGTTTTTTTATTGTCGCACCAACTGCCCTCAAGCAGCTCAGACCCCTGGGAGCAGGAGCCGTCCGTCTGGCTTGTGACGGCTCCCCAGCGCCTTGGATGGTCCCCGGCACAGAGCAGGCGCCCGGTAACTGCCTGCCGAGTGAGTCAGGGCCCTCCCACTCTGGATGGGAGCTCAGGGCAGAAGCAGGTCCCATTCACTCGTGGGCTCCCAGGACCCAATACTGTGGACCCAAAGTCGCTGTCCACAGGAGACGCGAGCAGCCACTTCCTGCGTTTGCCATGGGACTTCAAAGCCCTTTGCAGCAGTCCTGCCGGCTGCCCCCCTAGGAGGGGGGCAGGAGAGGGCACAGTCAGGGCTGCTTGGCCTAGAGAGGCAGACACTTCCCTGGGAGCCTCCTCTTCCCCGTCTGAAACACAAAGGCTCCAGCCTCACATCTCTTTCCTAGCGTGCCATGAACCTTTTCACAGGGTCTAGTCTGAGGACTAAAGCAGGTCCAGGCCATCCTTGTGCTGGGAGAGCCGGGAGACAGCTGGGCTCCCCCCACAGCCTTCAGGGTGTTGGGGGAAGCGCCCCAGGAGCCAGGCCCCATCCAGGTGAGGGGCTGACTCTGCCAAGCACTTCATCCCATGTAGTTCTCACAGCAAGCATGCAAGAGAGGCGTCATTCCCTGCCCCTCACACCCCTTACGTGAGAGAACTAAGGAATCAGCCTGAATTCAAACAAGACACTGGCTGACTCAAAGTCCATGTCCTGTGCACAGGACTGGGGAGTTTTGAGATGTAGGTTTTATTGTCATTCAGAACAGGGGGGCAACAGATCAGGAGGTGAAGGCCGTGGGAGTGGGTCATACAGACCCCAAGGAGAGCGGGCACACCACAGCACACCGGGCCGTGCAGGGAGCCGCAGGGCTGGCAGAGGCTGAGGGTGGGGGTGGGGGCCGACGTGCGAGGCGCCCTTCCTGTGGGTTCACGGGAAGGACCAAGTGCGCCAGGGTAACTCGGCTTAGGACGGGCTGGTCTGAGTAACTCCAGCAGGCTCTGGGGCAGGGCAGGGCAGGGGAGAGTGACCTGGCGTGTGTGAGCCCCAGGAGGCCACAGAAGGGGGCTGGGATGGGCTCTGAGCCACTCAGGTCGCCCGGGAAAGGCAGGCTTGCAGGCGTGTCCTGCCCCACCTCCAGGAATTTGCCAGCTGGCCACCCCAAGGAAGGAAGTAGCCGGCGCTCAGCCCCTGCGGGTGGTTCCAGGCCAGGCCATCCCTCCCGGGCTCACACCAGCCCCCCATCAGGAGGTAAGGACACCCTACCCACTTCACCCCTATGATTCCTTCCCTATTTTTTGACTAATTGATCCCTTTGTAGGAAAAGGGCCATCATTTTAACAGCGTCATGAAACTGATGAAGTTTCCATCATAAAATTTCTGGATCGGGGGGTGGAGCCAAGATGGCGGCATGAGTAGAGCAGCGGAAATCTCCTCCCAAAACCACATATATCTATGAAAATATAGCAAAGACAACCCTTCCTAGAATAGAGACCAGAGGACACAGGACAATATCCAGACCACATCCACACCTGAGAGAACCCAGCGCCTCGCGAAGGGGGTGAGATACAAGCCCCGGCCCCGCGGGAGCCGAGCGCCCCTCCCCCCAGCTCCCGGCGGGAGAAGAGCAGGCAGAGCGGGAGGGAGACGGAGCCCAGGACTGCCGAGCACCCAGCCCCAGCCATCCGGGCCAGAGTGCAGGGCGCTCGATACTAGGAAAACAGGGCAGCAGGACCGGTGAGCAGATGCCTGAGGCTGGCGCTGGAGAATAAAGAAAAATGAGTGGCCATTTTTCATTTATTTATTTATTTTTTTAATTAAAAAAATTTTTTTTTCTTTTTTTTTTTGTGGTCGTTGTTTTGTTTTGGCAGGTGCTTTTTGGAAGTCTTAAAGGGGCAGGGCGGGCCACTTAATCCAGAGGTAGGGAATCCGGGGTCTCTGGGCACCCTAACCCCTGGGCTGCAGGGAGCAGGGAGGCCCCTTACGGAGATAAATAGCCTCCCAGCCGCTCCTGCTCCAACGCGACTCCACCATTTTGGAGCAGCTGCCCGAGCCAGGCCACGCCCACAGCAACAGCGGAGATTAACTCCATAGCAGCCGGGCAGGAAGCAGAAGCCCTGTCTGCGCGCAGCTGCGCAGCACAAACCACTAGAGGCCGCTGTTCTCCCAGGAGAGGAGGGCCACAAACCAACAAGAAAGGAAGTCCTTCCAGCCGTCACTCGTCCCAGCTCTGCAGACTATTCCTATCACCATGAAAAGGCAAAGCTACAGGCAGACAAAGATCACAGAGACAACACCAGAGACGGAGACAGACCTAACCAGTCTTCCTGAAAAAGAATTCAAAATAAGAATCATAAACATGCTGACAGAGATGCAGAGAAATACGCAAGAGAAATGGGATGAAGTCCGGAAGGAGATCACAGATGCCAGAAAGGAGATCGCAGAAATGAAACAAACTCTGGAAGGGTTTATAAGCAGAATGGATAGAATGCAAGAGGCCATTGATGGAATTGAAACCAGAGAACAGTAACACATAGAAGCTGACATAGAGAGAGACAAAAGGATCTCCAGGAATGAAACAATATTAAGAGAACTGTGTGACCAATCCAAAAGGAACAATATCCGTATTATAGGGGTTCCAGAAGAAGAAGAGAGAGGAAAAGGGATGGAAAGTATCTTGGAAGAAATAATTGCTGAAAACTTCCCCAAACAGGGGGAAGAAATAATCGAACAGACCACGGAAATACACAGAACCCCCAACAGAAAGGATCCAAGAAGGGCAACACCAAGACACATAATAATTAAAATGGCAAAGATCAAGGACAAGGAAAGAGTTTTAAAGGCAGCTAGAGAGAAAAAGGTCACCTATAAAGGGAAACCCATCAAGCTAACATCAGATTTCTCAACAGAAACCCTACAGGCTAGAAGAGAATGGCATGATATATTTAATACAATGAAACAGAAGGGCCTTGAACCAAGGATACTGTATCCAGCACGACTATCATTCAAATATGACGGTGGGATTAAACAATTCCCAGACAAACAAAAGCTGAGGGAATTTGCTTTCCACAAACCACCTCTACAGGACATCTTACAGGGACTGCTCTAGATGGGAGCACTCCTAGAAAGAGCACAGCACAAAACACCCAACATATGAACAATCGAGGAGGAGGAATAAGAAGGGAGAGAAGAAAAGAATCTCCAGACAGTGTAAATAACAGCTCAATAAGCGAGCTAAGTTAGGCAGTAAGATACTAAAGAGGCTAACCTTGAACCTTTGGTAACCACGAATTTAAAGCCTGCAATGGCAATAAGTACATATCTTTCAATAGTCACCCTAAATGTTAATGGGCTGAATGCACCAATCAAAAGACACAGAGTAATAGAATGGATAAAAAAACAAGACCCATCTATATGCTGCATACAAGAAACTCACCTCAAACCCAAAGACATGTACAGACTAAAAGTCAAGGGATGGAAAAACACATTTCAGGCAAACAACAGCAAGAAGAAAGCAGGGGTTGCAGTACTAATATCAGACAAAATAGACTTCAAAACAAAGAAAGTAACAAGAGATAAAGAAGGACACTACATAATGATAAAGGGCTCAGTCCAACAAGAGGATATAACCATTCCAAATATATATGCACCCAACACAGGAGCACCAGCATATGTGAAACAAATACTAACAGAACTAAAGGGGGAAATAGACTGCAATGCATTCATTCTAGGAGACTTCAACACACCACTCACCCCAAAGGATAGATCCACCGGTCAGAAAATAAGTAAGGACACGGAAGCACTGAACAACACAGTAGAGCAGATGGACCTAATAGACATCTATAGAACTCTACGTCCAAAAGCAACAGGATATACATTCTTCTCAAGGGCACATGGAACATTCTCCAGAATAGACCACATACTAGCCCACAAAAAGAGCCTCAGCAAAATCCAAAATATTGAAATTCTTCCAACCAACTTTTCAGACCACAAAGGTATAAAACTAGAAATAAAACTAGAAATAAATTCTACAAAGAAAACAAAAAGGCTCACAAACACATGGAGGCTTAACAACATGCTCCTAAATAATCAATGGATCAATGAACAAATTAAAATACAGATCAAGGAATATATAGAAACAAATGACAACAATAACACAAAGCCCCAACTTCTGTGGGACGCAGTGAAAGCAGTCTTAAGAGGAAAGTATATAGCGATCCCGGCACACTTGAAGAAGCAAGAACAATCCCAAATGAATAGTCTAACATCACAATTATCGAAATTGGAAAAAGAAGAATAAATGAGGCCTAAAGTCAGCAGAAGGAGGGACATAATAAAGATCAGAGAAGAAATACACAAAATTGAGAAGAATAAAACAATAGCAAAAATCAAAGAAACCAAGAGCTGGTTCTTTGAGAAAATAAACAAAATAGATAAGCCTCTAGCCAAACTTATTAAGAGAAAAAGAGAATCAACACAAATCAACAGAATCAGAAATGAGAACGGAAAAATCACGACAGACTCCACAGAAATACAAAGAATTATTAAAGACTACTATGAAAACCTATATGCCAACAAGCTGGAAAACCTAGAAGAAATGGACAACTTCCTAGAAAAATACAACCTTCCAAGACTGACCAAGGAAGAAACACAGAAGTTAAACAAACCAATTATGAGCAAAGAAATTGTAATGGTAATCAAAAAACTACCCAAGAACAAAACACCCGGGCCGGACGGATTTACCTCAGAATTTTATCAGACACACAGAGAAGACATAATACCCATTCTCCTTAAAGTTTTCCAAAAAATACAAGAGGAGGGAATACTCCCAAACTCATTCTATGAAGCCAACATCACCCTAATACCAAAACCAGGCAAAGACCCCACCAAAAAAGAAAATTACAGACCAATATCCCTGATGAATGTAGATGCAAAAATACTTAATAAAATATTAGCAAACCGAATACAAAAGTATATCAAAAGGATCATACACCATGACCCAGTGGGATTCATCCCAGGGATGCAAGGATGGTACAACATTCGAAAATCCATCAACATCATCCACCACATCAACAAAAAGAAAGACAAAAACCACATGATCATCTCCATAGATGCTGAAAAAGCATTTGACAAAATTCAGCATCCATTCATGATAAAAACTCTCAGCAAAATGGGAATAGAGGGCAAGTACCTCAACATAATAAAGGCCATATATCATAAACCCACAGCCAACATTATACTGAACAGCAAGAAGCTGAAAGCTTTTCCTCTGAGATTGGGAACTAGACAGGGATGCCCACTCTCCCCACTGCTATTTAACATAGTACTGGAGGTCCTGGCCACGGCAGTTAGACAAAACAAAGAAATACAAGGAATCCAGATTGGTAAAGAAGAAGTTAAACTGTCACTATTTGCAGATGACATGATACTGTACATAAAAAACCTTAAAGACTCCACCCCAAAACTACTAGAACTGACAACGGAATACAGCAAAGTTGCAGGATACAAAATTAACACACAGAAATCTGTAGCTTTCCTATACACTAACAATGAGCCAATAGAAAGAGAAATCAGGAAAACAATTCCATTCACAATTGCATCAAAAAAAATAAAACACCTAGGAATAAATCTAACCAAAGAAGTGAATGACCTATACTCTGAAAACTACAAGTCACTCTTAAGAGAAATTAAAGGGGACACTAACAGATTGAAACTCATCCCATGCTCGTGGCTAGGAAGAATTAATATCGTCAAAATGGCCATCCTGCCTAAAGCAATATACATATTTGATGCAATCCCTATCAAATTACCAGCAACATTCTTCAATGAACTGGAACAAATAATTCAAAAATTCATATGGAAACACCAAAGACCCCGAATAGCCAAAGCAATCCTGAGAAAGAAGAATAAAGTAGGGGGGATCTCACTTCCCAACTTCAAGCTCTACTACAAAGCCACAGTAATCAAGACAATTTGGTACTGGCACAAGAGCAGAGCCACAGACCAGTGGAACAGACTAGAGACTCCAGACATTAACCCAGACATATATGGTCAATTAATATTTGATAAAGGAGCTATGGACATACAATGGCGAAATGACAGTCTCTTCAACAGATGGTGCTGGCAAAACTGGACAGCTACATGTAGGAGAATGAAACTGGACCATTGTCTAACCCCATATACAAAAGTAAACTCAAAATGGATCAAAGACCTGAATGTAAGCCATGAAACCATTAAACCTGTGGAAAAAAACATAGGCAAAAACCTCTTAGACATAAACATGAGTGACCTCTTCTTGAACATATCTCCCCGGGCAAGGAAAACATCAGCAAAAATGAACAAGTGGGACTATATTAAGCTGAAAAGCTTCTGTACAGCAAAAGACACCATCAATAGAACAAAAAGGAACCCTACAGTATGGGAGAATATATTTGTAAATGACAGATCCGATAAAGCTTGATGTCCAAAATATATAAAGAGCTCACAAGCCTCAACAAACAAAAATCAAATAATCCAATTAAAAAATGGGCAGAAGAACTGAACAGATGGTTCTCCAAAAAAGAAATACAGATGGCCAAGACACATGAAAAGATGCTCCACATCGCTAATTATCAGAGAAATGCAAATTAAAACTACAATGAGGTATCACCTCACACCAGTAAGGATGGTTGCCATCCAAAAGACAAACAACAACAAATGTTGGCGAGGCTGTGGAGAAAGGGGAACCCTCCTACACTGCTGGTGGGAATGTAAGTTAGTTCAACCATTGTGGAAAGCAGTATGGAGGTTCATCAAAATGCTCAAAACAGACTTACCATTTGACCCAGAAATTCCACTCCTAGGAATTTACCCTAAGAATGCAGCAATCAAGTATGAGAAAGACCAACGCACCCCTATGTTTATCACAGCACTATTTACAATAGCCAAGAATTGGAAACAACCTAAATGTCCATCGATAGATGAATGGATAAAGAAGATGTGGTACATATACACAATGGAATACTACCCAGCCATAAGAAGAGGGCAAATCCTACCATTTGCAGCAACATGGATGGAGCTGGAGGGTATTATGCTCAGGGAAACAAGCCAAGCGGAGAAAGAGAAATACCAAATGATTTCACCCATCTGTGGAGTATAAGAACAAAGGAAAAACTGAAGGAACAAAACAGCAGCGGAATCACAGAACCCAAGAATGGACTAACAGGTACCAAAGGGAAAGGGACTGGGGAGGGTGGGTGGGTGGGGAGGATGGGTGGGTAGGGAGGGATAAGAGGGGGGAGGAAGAAGGAGGGTATTAAGATCAGCATGCTTGGGAGGGTGGGAGAAAGGGGAGGGCTGTACAACACAGAGAAGACAAGTAGTGATTCTACAACATTTTGCTATGCTGATGGACAGTGACTGTAAAGGGGTTTATAGGAGGGACCTGGTATAGGGGAGAGCCTAGTAAACATAATATTCTTCATGTAAGTGTAGATTAAAGATAACAAAAAAAAAAAGAAAGAAAAGGGGGATTACTCCATGATAGGATAAAACTAACTGTAAATCAATGATTAATGCATGCTTTAAATATCCTTAACTTTGATCATTTAAAGTGTGTCAGATGATCAGCTATGGAGGTACACTTTTCTGATAATATTCTTTTCTCTTAAAAAAAAAAAAGCAGTTCCTGGGTGGTGACCTCCAATGAGTTCTACACAATGGTATAAAGGGCAGATCAAAATGTGGGCAAAGGGTCTGTTTGTATTTATACAGAGGATCAAAGCCTAATTTGGCTACCCAGAAAATGAACTAAGATACGATATGAAAAAAGAACTTCCAACATCAGCACTCTCGGGAAGACTCATTCCAGAAGATGATCATCAAAAAACCTCAACAAAGATCCAGGCAATGCTGCAGTTGTAGCTGCATTCACCCCACCGGTTCCTGGACTTGCCATTGGAATGAGGAAGGAGATATCTAAGCTGGCCTGTGCATACAGTAAAACAACAAATTTGACTGGATCTACACTGTTGGAACTCAACCAAGAATTAGGAGAAGTGCAAGTTGTAGCGCTCCAAAATCTTACAACTACAGACTATCTACTTTTAAAAGAACATATGGGATGTGAACAGTTCCCAGGAATGGGCTGTTTTAATTTGTCTGATTTCTCTCAGACTGTTCAAGTACAGTTGGACAATATCCATCATATCATAGACAAATTTTCACAAATGCCTAGGATGCCTAACTGGTTTTCTTGGCCTCACTGGAGATGGCTGGTAATTATAGATATGCTTTGGTTATGTAACTGTATTCCTATTATGTTAATGTGTGTGTGCAATTTAATTAGTAGCTTAAAACCTATACATGCTGAAGTTAGTCTACAAGAAGATATGTCAAAGAAATAATCAATCTCCCCATGTTTTCTTCTGTCTGCTACCTCTATAGCTTTTCTTCTTCCTTCCTAATTACAACCCTTAAATAGAATTCGTGCCTCAGATCGAATTTACCGAGTATCATAATTCCTTCAAGTGCTAAAGATACCTCAAGACAAATGCTGGGCATAGAAGCCACAGGGCATAAATCTGCAAAGAAGTAAAAAGCTAACCATTTCAAACAATAAGGCTTCTCTCTCACTTACCAACTTTACATTTCCCTGTATGGCCCCGGAAGATGACTGGTTAGCCAGAGACGGGTAAGATTCCTCAAGAGAGGAACAACCTAAGACAGGCACAGTCGCAGGGGGCCATCTGGTGAGAAAATGGGGAGCAGCAGAGGTGAGGCTTAGAACCTCACCCCCCCTGTTTTTAGAGAAATCTTCTGCATCCGTGGATGTTTTATTGCCCTTGTCTAGCTTGTATTAACACATAGTCTACAGGCACACACCTGATCATCTACATTTGCTCTCTTACGACACTAAGTTTTCTACCTTTATCTTACATCTACCTACCACTTCAGCATTTTATTTTAAAAAAATAATAATAATAATAAAGGGAGAAATGTGGGATCCACATATAAATCAAGTATAAAAATCAAACCAATATTCATATTTGACCCGATTGTTTATGGTTCATAATGCATGAGCAAAACCGAAAGTTTCTGTGATGACTGCCCTTGCACTGTTCACCATGTAAGAACTTATTCACTATGTAAGAATTTGTTCGCCATGTAAGAACTTGTTCATTATACTTTAGAAGATTGGAGACTGTTGAGAGTTAGGCTTGGGGTTGATTAATGATTGTGCATTGAGTCCCCTATACTTAATTTTATTGTTGTTAACAACCGTTTGATCAATAAACATAAGATATGCCCTCTCAAAAAAAAAGAATTTCCGGATCATGGACGTCAGCCCTGCTTTCCCTGCCTCTCGTTAAGGAGCGGGCCCAATTCATGCTGGCGAGACTTCATGTGGCCGCTTCCAAAACTGTTGCTCACGTGATGAACGTCCCCAGTCACCTCCATGGTCTTAGAGAGCGAAGCCAAGAGCTCTGGTGTCTTCTTGAGAAGTTTCAAAAGTACCTGAGGAGGAGCTCCTCTTTCACTTGGCAGCCCGCTGGGACGTGACCAAGTTCAGGACCCAATAAAGACCGTCGTGAAAAGGGGTTCCCTAAAGCTGAACCGGGCCTGTCTGTGAGGCATCACCCCCCACTGCACAGCCAACACGGGGCAGGAAGACCGCTTCCCGGCCTGCTCAGGGGTGCGCCTGGCCTACCTGCAGGAGGCTCACTGAGCCTTCTGCCACCCGGAGCGGGGACCTCCCGACTGCACGCTGCCAATGAAAGGGGCCCCTTGTTACCTGGCCGCCAGGAGGCAGAATCGGGGGAGGAGCCACCACTGGGTCATCTGGCTCCGGACCTTGGAAAGGTGGGTCTGGGCGGGCAATCTGTCACCACACGTCCTGGACTCCAGGCCAGGCCCTCTCCCATGACCACACCTGGCCTCTCCGACATGTCTTCCAGGCGTCCTGAGACTCCAAGCCCAGCTCGTCTGCAGCACCGTCATCACGTGCTGCTCCTCCGTGTCTCACATCAGGTGACGGCCAGCTGCTTGTCACCACCTGCACGAGCCCTCGGAGCAGGGCCGCTCGAGGGAGCTCTGGGGAAGGAGGCAGCCACCAGATGCAGGTGGCCTTCCTGCCACTGCCCGCTGCCTCTCTGGCACCTCTGCAGGCCTGGCTGCACAGGCCGCCTTGGGCTCGCCGCTCGGACTCACCCTGGTCCTGGTTGCAGGGGTCTTCCTAAAACCAGAAACCTGGCCATCCCGCCCACACAAGAAACCCGGATGTGCTCGAGCGCCCCCTTCTCCACCTGGTATTTGCCCTCTGGTCTGAGGCCAACACCTTCTGCCTTCCTCCCCGGGGGCTGCGCTCCAGTGCGCTCAGCTGCCTGCCTTTGCTGGGGCAGCTCACGTTCCCAGCCTCCACCCTTCCTGCTCTTGCTGTTGCCTCCCACGAGAATGTCTTTCCTCTGCCTCACTCCTTGATGAACTCCTATTTAAACACCATGACCTAGCTCGAATACCCACCCCCCTGCAAACTCTGCTCAACTGCCTCAAAGACAGCTGCTCCTTCTCCTATGATTCCAGAAGTGTCCACACAGTCTTGCACCCACAGAGTGCACCACAGTTATCTGGCACTGAGCGGGTGTGCAGACATGTCTTGAATATTCAGCTCTGTAGACTTTTCCTCTCACACTGCGGCTTTTCCCTGAAAGGGGATTCTTACTAACAGACAGACCACACCGCCCACCATCTCCCTTCATCCTCCACCACCTGGCAAGGGGCTGTCAGCAAAGCACCTCCCTAGGTGGGGGGCCAGGGCTTTAGGAACTCCCACCTGCACCTCAGCCAAGTCAGTCAAGACACGGAGGCCTGGCTGCAAGCGTACAGTTTTATTGGCGATAGTGGCACACAGTGGAGGCACGCCCGGGGGGCGCCAGTCTGGCGATCACACCGTGGGAACAGGAGGAAAATCAGTTCGTGAAACAGAAAATCAAGGGAGGTTAGTACAAAATGTGGCAAGTGGACCGAAAACTAGAATCTCCATCGTAAGTCTCCCTTAATAAAAGCTTTTACTTTATGAATTAAATACATTGAGAAACACAGTGAAAATATATTTACAGTCATTTAAAATGGGCACTGCCAACATATTTAATTAAAAAATCTTTCCTGTTTTTGCCTGTTTTTTTTTTCAAAAAGATTTTAAATATGACTTTAGTTTTTAAAAAATACAATAAGGAAATAATTACAATCTTAATATGAAAACATTTTACAACTTATAGCCATGGTCAGTTAATGCTGAATATCTATAATTTAAAAGTCGATGTTAAAATTTAAAGTTACTATTTCTTTTCTCATTAGAAAATCAAATACAAAGATTATCTTATTAAAAACACCTTTGGTCCCTAAAAATTATGAGCTAATGACCCCATTTTGAAAATATCTTCCCATGGCGGCTAGAAATACCTGATAATACTTGTACTGTCAAGTCGAGCTTTTCGGGAAGCATGTAACGGGAGAGATTTCACAGAAGACGACAGAAGGAGGCACCTGGAGCAGAGGCTGCCCCAGCGCAAAGCCGTCCTGCGTCTGCAGGTGCGGGGGCCCAGGACAGCTTGGCACTCCCGGGCAGCCGCCCTGCCTCACCGCGATGCTGTGCCGCATGCGTGCGGCGCGGAAGGTGTAGTCCATTCCTATTTCACAGTATCACCCAGCCCATCATGGGAATAATGAGACAGCAGTAGCAACGGGAACCAAAACACGGTCAATAATCACCCTCTTCAAAACTGTGCCATGGATTTGAAATGACTTTTCCCATGAAAAAAAGTAAATTTTCGAAATAAAAAGAGGAAGGCGATAGCCTAAACATGGAAAGTCTTAGGACCCCTGCTAGCTGCGTCTGCTGCAGCGCTGCTTCTGGTCACTGAGCTCCTGGAAGAGGCTATGGGCAAAGGTCACAACCTGCAGGGTGGCGGCCCGGACTCGGGGGCAGCCCCGTCATTTCTCCGCAGGGGAAGCCATGAGTGTCACCCCTGCTGCGTCCTCAGGAGGCACTGCTGCATGGCTTGGGGAGTAAACAGAGAAACCGCCAAGTAAGCGACGTCATGGGCAAGACTGCCCTCAACGCGGCATGCTGGCCAGTTAGCCATCTCTGCTGGAAAGAAGGGGTGTGGACACAAACAAAGAAGTTGTGTCCACAACCCCCTGGCCCAGTGTCAAAGCTGCCCCCATGGAAGCCTGCCCACAAGCGCCATGTGGTCGCCACAGTTAAACCTGGATGTCCTTCCTGGAGCAGACACGCACTTTCTGAAACAGACTTTGTAAAAGGTGGCACATCTCCAACCTATCAGAGCAGTTTGGGGTTTTTAGAAATAGCCAGAACTAATTTGGGACAAGTGAGATGAATCAGGTGTAATCAGGTTGGCAACACCTAGGTGCACAGAGGGGACAAGACATGGACATGGCCTGTCTATGGTCACCAGAGCCAGTCCCAAGAGAGCTCAGACAAGGCCCGTGCGCTGGGGCCACGCGCATCCACACAGTGAGTCCTGGCCTCTAGGACCAGTCCCCAGGCCCACCCTGGCCACCCAGCGGAGGAGCCATCCTGAGCACGGCCAGGCCTCCCCGGCTTCTCTGGCCCTCTACGGACTCCAGGAGAAGGGAAAGTGAGCATTCCCACCTGTGCTCACCCCAGTGGTGATGCAGTGAGCCCTTCACTGCCATGTTGTTTCTGTGTAAAAGTTTGGCTAGGACTTAAGAACATTATAAAAACATAAAAATGGAGGAGATTTTTGAAGTTTGCTAACACTTTATGAAAATACAGCCAGAAGCAGTCCTGAGGCTGACAGCGTGGCTGTGGGTTCTAAGGCAGGGCACGCCCTACAGAGGGCGGCAGGCCCACCCCATCCCCTTCTGGGCAACCAGCACATGCCTCTCGCGTTTGGTCTGGATCCTGCCACAGTCTGGCTGGCGCTGTTAGACGAACATGTGACATTTTGAAAGAAATCTGACCTCTCCCAGGGAACATGACCTGTGCCTCACAGGTGATGGGGTACCTGTCCCTGGGGCACATTTTGGGAGGTCAATGACATCACCACTGTCAGAATTCTGACAAGGTGTCTAATGTACGTCTAATATGTACAGATATAAATTAAAAACTATTTATTGAACATATACAAATAAATAACTTATTTTGAAGCAACTGCTTTAAACTGACTTTCTGACCAAATCCAAAGACACTGAGGGGAACATACATTTATCAAAGGAGCCCAGTGTTGGCAGCCTGGTCCCCCTTGCGGCCCATCTGAAGTGGCTCCATGCCATGCAACAGGGTTTAAGTTCGCCATCCTCTTTAAAAGGCTTATGGCTATGAAAGCATATTAAAAACCTGGGTTTTTTAGACACAAAATATTTCGCCAGGAGACCAAATCCTGTATATTGCACCAATGGGCTGTTCCCCTGGACACAGCCGTGGAGCAGGTGGTCGGGGTGTGTGTCTGAGGCCCCCTGGCTGCACTGTGATGCTCTGCAGAGGCCCACCCGCCAAACTGGTGGCGCCCACCTGCGCAGGGCTAAGGTCAGGAACACAGGCTGCTGCTCATCTTTCCCTTCTTGATACAATCAAAACCTGGCAGTCGTCCTGGGCAGCACTGGCTTAAATGCTTAAAATCTTGGAGCTTTACCTTGAGAAGGCTTATCTGACCAGAAGGCAGCAGAAATCTATGGTTAATCAAACTTCTTTCCCTTTCCAGAAAATTAGCTTCATGGGATGCGAAGGGGAAGCGTCCTAGGCTGAGAGAACAGGTCGGACGAGGCTTCTTCCAAGTGACACTGGGAAATGGGCCGAGGCTTTGGGAGGCTTTCTCCCTCCAGTTCCTGGGGGCCAAACATGCCAAATGCTGGTGAGACGAGCCACGAACTGCTCAGTGGTGAAGGAGGGGCCCTGGACAGTGCCAGGTGACAGTGCCAGGTGGCAGCCATGGACCAAAATGCTCCTGGCAGATGGATTTGCAATAAATTCAAGTTTCAGGTGGGCTCCAGGTAAACAGCCTCCAAGTGCTGCTGTGAACTCTCTCCGGCACTGGAGCCGGCCTTCCCGCCCTAGTAATCAAATCCGATCCCACCCATGCAGGGCGCGGCCCAGGCCCTCAGCCTCAGAACCGGCCACGGAGGCTGCGGGGCTGTGACTGGCCCCAGGATGGGCTCCGGAGGCACAGCTGGGAGGAGGCACCGGGTGCTGTGCCGTTCCTTGCCTTCGAGTCCTGTGTCTGATCAGAACACATGCCGGACAGTGGACGGAGGCTCACAGCAGCGGTCCCTATCTCGGTGGATGAGCCCTTCCCCACGCTGACTGGTTCCCATGGGGCTGCGAGCAGGGTTCCTGGGTGGCTAGCTTCACTTCCTCCCCAGTGGCTGCACTTCCCACAGCTGAGAATTCCTGAGGTCCCTCTGGGAGACAAAGGACAGTTAGTCTGGTTCTTAGACTCCCTGTGGAGATGAGCTCCAGCTTTGCTCTCAGCATCTCAGCTCCAGGAAGCAGCACACAGGCTGCAAATGCAAAAACCTGTGAGGAGCATGGGGCCGGCTGACGTCCCCTGGCTTCGATCAGCAGTCTGGGGGCGGGGGCGGGGGGGGGGGGCGGGGGGAGGAAGCTCTCCACAGTCCTCGGCTCCGAGATGTTCCGGGTCTGTAACTGGGCCACTTCCAGAACCTGCTTCCTTTCAAAGGATGCCCTCCCCAAACCGTGACCCCGCCCTCTGAGGATCACCTGCTGGCTCTGCAGGGCTGGGACAGTGGGATGGGGGGCACACACATTAGTTAAGAATAAAAACCACTCAACTGCCTCTCAAAAGCAGTACAAATAATAAAGTATGATACAGAATCTCTGAAAAATCCTTAGAGCGAAGTGCAACACACAATAAAGAACGTTTTTTAAAAGTTTAAGAAGAATGGCAGCTTTTCATGTCCTGGTGACAAAAGCATTTGTCCAGAAAAAGGTAATAAAAAGGTAAAAATGCTTCACAGCGCCATCTTCTCCTGCCTCTACCTCTAGTGATGAGGGGGACAGGCATTGGGGAGGGGCACTGGGACACAAGGGGTTCATGCTGTTCATGTCCCAGCTATAAAACACGCTGGGCCATCCGGGCAGAGAGCGAGGTGGTCCCAAAGCCCGCGCTTGGCCTCACTCCCGCCCAGAGGGGCCCTGCTGGGCACTCGGTGTCCATACTCGCGTGGCCAATCCGAGGACTTCCCCAGGTACAAAGGCCTAACTTCTCCATTTGCTACTGGGTTCTTTTACAATACCTTCATCCCTTTTTGCTTTTTAACAAATAAAGTTGGAAACCAAAGCATTACAAGTAGATTTCTTTAAGGAAAACCATTATACAGTAGAAAGAATACACGGGCCGGTCTGCCTATTGGCCACAGAGCTCAGTCACAAACCCTGGCGTCCTGCAGCAGGGGCCACGCAGGCGAGCACCCTGTGGTCAGCATCGCAGCAGCACCTTCCTGAGCTGACAGGTCCTGCCTTCCCTCTAGGTCCCGTTCTTCAGCTCCCACTCCTAGCAACAGTGGAGAAAGAAAGTACACAAGTCAAAACCTGGGATGCCAGGCTGAGATGAGGCATGCTGCACCCCAGCAGCATCTGTGACCTCATGCACGGGAGCCCAGCTGCTGCGGGAACCAGAAGGGCGGTCCCTCAAACACCAGAACAGGGAATCGCCATTTGGCTTAGAAATCAGGTCACCTCCAGCCCCAGTGAGGACTCTGATGTGCCACAGGATCAAAGTACGAAAATGGGGGTGGAAGACCCCAGCAGGGGCCTGCACCTCGGGACTGCCTTGCTCTGTTCTCAGTGGCACTGGGGCTGGAGGGGCTGGTCTGATGCCAACGCCTGGCCCAGTCTATTTCCACGGCAAACTGCACATCTTGACATATCATATAAAATTAAGAATTTCCCACCTTGTCTAGAATCAGAAGTTGAAACTTAATTACTGGTTTAAGCATGGCAAAGCAAATGTGACAGAAACACCACCAAAGCTGAGCTGCCTCCACGCCAGTGAAACCAGGCCCAAGCACTTCCAGGTCCTGCAAGGGGAGGGTGAGCCTCAGATGGCCCCCCCCCCATATGCCCTCTGCCCGAGGATAGGCCAGGATGCCAGCTCTAACCAGTCCCATAAGGCAGGGCAGCTTTTAGAGACAAGACAGGTATGTGCGTTGTGTTTAACCACCACCAAGCACAGGTCACACAGGCCACAGAGCAGAGGATGACAGGCAGAAGGCTCCAGGGACCTGCCACAGCAGGAGATCCTTGAGACCTGAGCCTGGCCGTGTGCCTCCCCACCAAGGCTGCCCGAAGCCACTGTGATTACTTCTGCAGCCACCATGCCCCAGCCTTAGCACACAGTGGCCCCCGCCTGGGGACACGCTGGGCCTGGAGCTGGACATCAGGGCCACGGGGAGCCCCCTTCTCAGCCAGGAGCTCCCATGCCCGGTGACCCGGAACCCTCTGGCCTTCCGGGAGCGCTCACTGTCTCACGCTCAGAGCTCTCCTAGTCAGAAAGTGGAATTATTTTAGAAATATTGCCTGGGTAACAATCTCCATGCCCAGAAAGATCAGACTCTTTTAGTCCTCAGGAAAAGGCTAGGTGAGCAGATGAGACCACATGTGTGATGCACCTAAAAGTGACTGACGTTCCCGGAGTGGACAGGCCACCGTCCCTGCCTCCAGCTATGGTCCCTTGTCACTCTTCCCAGGAATCCTGGGAAACCCCTGCTCAATCCCATTCTTTCAGGAGGCTGTAGGCACGATTCCTGGCTGCTTCCTTGGCACCTCTGGGCCGCAAGCAAGGAAGTGGCCCTCTCGGAGTGCGGGGGCCTCACGGCCAGCTGTGCAGCTGAATCAGCTGAAAGCACATTTGCCCTTTACCATGAAAACCGGTCGGGAACCGGCGTGCCGGGCCTTTGGCTGGTGGGACCACACACAGTAAGGGCAGCTCTTTCAGGGCTGGCGTTACACAGTTGCAAATCTGATATCTTTGATGGTAAAGAAATAAAATAAATGAAATACTTGCACTGTATTTCTCATCTGCAAGTGATTAGAGGACTTCACCAGACAGCTCGATTCTAAACATCTCTCAGCCAAAACATATTCCTCTGTAAATGGGCATCAGGTACAAACTACAAACACTTGCCAGATGCTCAGGAAATAACAAAAATGCTGCATGGTAATTCTTCCCCCAAATTCACCAACATCCCCCATCAAACACAGTTGCTAGGAAGGCCAGGTCCCCAAGGGTACTGTCACAACCACAGGGGCCCTTCTGGGAACACTCCTGGGGGCAGCAAGGGGTCAGCACTCCCACCTTTTGGAAAATAATGCCTTTTTAGCCCACTTGGAACGGGCCAGCACTGCCAGAGAAGAAACGCCACGGGGCAGCACTGGTGGCCAGGGGCAGACTGGGGCGTGGCGGCCTCCACATCTGAGCGGCAGGGCAGGGCAGATCATCTGACAGATTCATGTGATCAATTATACCAGGTACGTTTTTTTCCTACACACCTCCAGTTCCTGCCATCAGAACTGTTTGCTTTGGTAAACTGCACATGATTTCTAAATTCTCTGACATTTTTAGGTTTAGCAACACAAGTCGGTAGTCGGCTGACCCCGCTGGAGGCTGGGGGACGCCGCCGATGGGGCAGGTCTCCGACCGCAGGCCGGTCAGGAGGAACCAGAGTCCGCGGCTTGAGCTCAGACCTCAGCACTGCTGCCCCGACTGGGCCGCCTCTGGGCCGGGCGCTGGGCTGCTCTGCCTCCGGGGAGGGGGCTTCCTGAAGGAGGCTCTGCCAGGGGAAGCCTGGCCCCTGAGGGCAAACTCAGCTCCTTCTTCCCTCCCCCCAGAGCCTGGTGGGGGCGCCCGGGGCTGCGCCCTGGGGGTGGCGGCTCACCTTGGCCTTGCGGAGCACGTGGCCGCGGTGCGGGGAGCGGCAGGCCGGCTGGCTCCTCCTGAGGACGGCCGCGCTGTTCACGGGCACCGGACCCTCCGCATCACTTGTTTCGCAGCTGGACAGGGGCGAGTTCTCCAGGGCCTGGTGCCGCAACACTGGAGACTGGGTGGAAAGATGGGGCTGCGTGAGGCACGGGCCATGCCGTCTGTATTTCCCAGCAGCAGCAGAGCGGTGTATTTTAAACAAAAAACAAGATTTTGAAAAAAGGCAAGGATAAGAAAAATAATGATAAGGACGACCTCAGAGCTGGGGCCCTCTCCCATCTGTGCAGACATGGGCTGGGCTCAGAAGGTGCTAATGTGCCGCTCGGGGCGGGCAGTGGGCTCCAGCCCTGGCCTTCGCGTCACCCAGCCCTTCTACCACGACTGCACCCTTCGCACTGCGCTTTCCAATTAATGCGCCAGGAGCTGCTCCACCTCAGCCGCCCCTGCAGCCCCCAGGCCGCAGTGACCTCTGGGGACTGCGGTGAGGGGTGAGGGGAGCAGCAGCCCCTGGAGCCACTCACGTGGCTGGGCTCATCGGGGTGACTCCGGCTCGGTTAATGCTGAGAATGTCCCATCTACGTGGTGCAGCTTACATATGCCAAGGGAAGCCACCTTCTGGAACACTTAAAAGGGGACAAAATGTACCTTTGGTTGCCAAGCCCCCCATCCTGACCCGTCCACCAGATTACAAGCTGCTCTTTGGGAATTGCGTGGCAATTAGCTGCGCCTCCCCCGATGAGGTCTCCGAGGCCCAAGCGCTCCCCGTTACCGCTGTGTGATGTGTGACTGGAGATCCTGATCGGGTCATACGCATGCATTCGGATTTAGGGGAATAGTGCACCAATCACCATGAGGACAGCTCCCTTAGGGCACCCTATGAGGGCCCCTGACCACGGACCCTGGGCAGCCAGCTCTCCCCGTGTTCTACCTCACTTGGAAATGCTTCTCAAAGGCCACACTGGCAGGGCAGGAGCAGGGGAAAGAGCCGTGGCAGAAAGGACAGACCTCCTCTGGGGCAGCCTAGGCTGGGTTCTGAAGCAGCAGGTCGGGCCACAGAGGAGGCAGCTGAGCAGCAGGTGCTGGGCTGGGGCGGGGAGGGCACCACGGAGCTCCGAGCATGGAGGTCGCCTCAGTGAGAGCAGCTCGGGGAGGAAGCACAGTGAGTTCTGCAGGGAGGGGGACCTGGGCACTGTGGGCACAGACAGCTGTTCCCGAAGTCTGACTCGGAGGGAAGGTGTGATGTACAGCATGGCGACTGGAGGGGAACAGGGGCCCAGGCAGGATCTTGAAGGAAGCCAGTAGAGGGACAGTGCAGATCCAGAAGAGAAGCTGGCACGGCACCTGAGCAGCCCGGAGAGCTGGGACCAGGGCAACCCCCAACCCCATTCCAGTAGGCTGGGACGTGGTGCTGGCAAGCCTAGGTCTGCCCTGCGGTGGGGGGTGAGGGGCCTGAGTGGTGCACAGGCTCTCCTGCCCTCAGCCCCCTGCTGACAAGGACCCAGGGGCCCAGAAGTCTGTGTGCCCCAAGGAAGACCCCTGGCCCAGCGCTGGCACACGCAGCCTACTGCCCGCTCCTGTCAGACTCGTTGTGCCCTGGGTCCCATTTATGCCAGACACGAGAAGCTGTGTCAGCCCAGCCCTTGGTTCGGAATCCCACTGCACCCACCCCTCCCTGGTGTACTGCTCCCCACAGCACCCGCCACATCCAACGTCAGTGGCTCTTACAGGGCTCTCTTCCCTCTAGAGTACTAGCTCCGCGAACAGTTCCGGGCACGCAGGAGGAGCACAGCCCATGCATGTGATTGTTGCGTGAATAAAAGAAAGAGCTACAACACATGAACGAATGGACACGCTCTCTTTGGTGAGGCACTGAGCCCAGAGCTCTCACACCCTTGGTCCTTCCCAGGAGGTAATATCATCACCCCCACTTTACAGACAGCAAATCGAGGCCTAGGGAACACTGGCCTGTCTGATCCCAGAGCCTCTTTCCTGAACACGCCCACGCCACTGGGCTGTGGCAAAAAGACTGGCGCACAGTTGGTGTTTTGGTGACAGAAGCACCTACACTGCTGCCAGAATGAGGTCTGCCAAGTAGGAGAGGGCTGACTGTGTCCGTGGAGAGCGGGAGGACGGGCCGGGCAGGCCCTCAGCAGGCCGCCGGGGTAGGGGTAAGTGGCGGCGGGGGCTCAGTGGCTCCTCCCCTGGACATCCGCAGGCCTTCGCCACTCATTCCCAGTGCTCGGAGGAAGGAACCAAGGGGTTCAGCAGGCTCAGCATTTTGCCGAATGGTTTGGAAAGAAGGACCCCAAAGGAGCATTTAAGGTGCTGGCGAGGTGGAGGGAGGGAGCGCTGTGGGCTTCCCTGGGAAGGAGGACATGTGCTAAGATCTGCGCCGGAGAAGCCGCCTGCCTTCGGCGAGCTCACCTCGTTGCTGTGGGCCTCAAGTTCCTATCTGTCAAATGGAAACGGTAATGCCGGACTCACAGTGAGGACCCACCCAGAAAAGGCCTGAGAACAGGACAGCAGGGCTTTCTCAGTGGCTCTGAGGGAAACGGGTGAACAGTAAGCCATTTGGGGTTCACTCGGAAAGTGATTTCCACTCACTGGTTTCTCCAGCATGGGCAGCATTCTCGGAACATGCTGGGCATTCATACAAACATGCTACATGGATTTAAGGTTTCTGTCTAATGAACTGGCATCGGATCAGGACATAGTTCAAAGAGATAAAAACAAGTATACCAATTAGAATCAGATGCAGAGGGGAAGAAAACAGACCTTGTTTCCACCACCTTTAAAAAACTTCAGTGAGGGAGATAAGAAAATTCACGGCCAGCGCCCTTCAACCCAGCGAGGTCGGTGCCGGAAGCCAGGATGCGAGCTCGTGTCTGTGCTGACGCTGGGGGGACGGGCAGCTACTTTATAAAACAGCCCATTTGCTCTGGACACCCCTTTCAGAGGGGTGCTGGCCACCATTACCTGTGGACTGGCCGCCCCCGGCCTGGGCTCGATAGCCAGCCCCAGGGTGACGCCGCCGGCCAGGGCTTTCCTCAGGCTCTCCTGGACCTCCGTCAGCTCCAGCTCCAGGCTGACGCGCTGTGCCTCCCTCTGCTTGCACTCCTCCTCCAGCTTTCTCAGCTTGTCTTCCAGAACCACCTGGGTCTTCCGGCCTGGAATCCCCGAGAAATGCCGTTGCTCCAACCACAGGCAAGGATTGCAGAGTGACAGAGCACATGCACTGGGTGCCTCCAGGAGAAGCTCCGTTAGGTTTGGGGGGTTGAGCTTCCCTGACTTGGGGACTTTCCACAAACCCAAATTCAGCTGTTCTCTGAAGGAACAAAGCTCTTTTCTAGTCACGTTCCTTTGCTGCAGCTGGAAGAATATGTCCCGGAAGCCAGGCCCTTGGTTCCCAGGAGTCCTGGGTCCAGGCCTCAATGCACTCATCTAAATCTGAGACAGGGGCCGTGGGTGTAGTCAGAGTGGGGTGGGCACCTCCGGAGAAAGCAAGGCGGGGTACTTACGGTCAGAGCAGTGTGACTGCATGCAAGGAAACCCCCTACCAAAGCTCCGTGTTAAACACTAAGCTCTAGAGTCATTCTTCGGTGAGATCAGTTAATGTTCCCCAGATAAAGGAAAGCATCTCAGCAAAGCCCATGTTTTATTATGTTAACCGTTTATGATCATGTGTAAGGTTCACTTTAGTATGCTAAAGGGACTTAATGTCTCATCAAGGACAAACATCCTAAGACCACTTTTAACAAGTCCACACCCCTAAGCCCTTTATCAGTTTCCCCAAATCCTCAAGTGCCTATAAACCCCCTAGACAGTGCACCCCCCGGGCTCTCTTGTCCCCTGGCCCGAGCCGGGAGCTCTGTCCTCTACTGCACCTCTCAGTGAAAGCATCTTCCTGGCTCTCCTACCTTCGGTGTTTACAGAGCTCATTCTTCAGCTCCGCAAACAAGAACCCCAGCGTCAAAACGAGGAACTTCTAGTACTGACTTGAAAGTCTGAACGTCTTGTAAATTCTCCTACCAGATATTCTGGAACCATCCTATTTGCCCTACAGTAAAGCTATCATACAGCTGCATCTCCACAGACCGTGGCTCATGTTTCTTTAGGGCACGTTTGCTTCATTTATCTTATTTGAAACTTGTCACAGTGACATGGGGAAGCAGGTAATGTAGTCACTGGACAAATCAAAAAACCGATTCCAGGGGCTCAACAGATGGGTGACCGGGACCCTGATCTAGTGCCAGCACACGAGACTGTTTCAGGGCCCAGGTCCGTCTCCTGCATCTTCACAATCCAGTGAACTTGAAACCACAGAAGGAAGAGCCTCCATCTGTCTTGCTGACCTTTGGTTCCTCCCAGGCAGCCTTAGGCCACACGTCCCCTCCTGCTCCTCCTGCAGGGCTCTGACCTGCACAGCCCACACCTAATCTCTGTTGTTTCCAAAAGCACTTCCCTTCCTAAAAGTCCCGTAGGCACAAAGACTGAAGGCCCCTGCTGCATGCACAGACCTGCCACCGCCTCCCACTGGGTGAGCTGCTCGAGGGCAGTGCTTCCCCTCTGGCCCTCCAGGCCCTCTGCTCGGGCATTCCTCCCATCTCCCCTCAGAGGCCACCACGGTCCACCTCTGAAGAGGCAGTCCTGAGCGGAGGCGATACACGTGTAAGTGGTCCCGTGTCCAGGGCTGGGAGCCACAACCCAGGCCCGCCAGCACGCGTGACCACACCTGCGGCAGAGACCCTCCTGCGCTGGGTCAGCTCCCCTGACCGCTGCCTGCAGTCTGACTTCCTCCTTGGGGGCTGTCCCCGCTGACCGGGCCTCTTCCCCTGAGCCTTCCCAGCACTCAGACACCACCTCCCTCACCAGTGCCGTCTTGGGGAACGGAGGGTTCCTCCTCCCCAGGCAGAGGCCTCTTCCCTGGGCTTTGGAAGGTAGTCTGTCCCTCTGGGCCGTCCTCCTGCTTCATTATGCACCCTGACTGGGAACTCTGAGCCCCAGGCTGCAGGGCTTGTCCTCAGATGTCTTTGCTGTTACACCCGAGGGCAGGGCAGCTTCCCAGGACTTCCTGCCCCAGTGAGCAGGCTGAGGGTCAGCTCTGGCCTCCTCCTGCCTGTCCACCCTGGCACCTGACCTGGGCTAACAGCAATGCTTCCAAACTGCGCAGTGTGACACAGTCCAAGATGGGGGCCCTGGGAGCCACAGGCCTGTCAGCAGACAGGAGCCCGCAGCCAGCCACGCCCCTTACCTGCATTCACTTCGATGGCAGCCTTCAGGTCTCCCCTCTCTTTCCGGAGCTGGGCCAGCCGGCTCCGCAGGGCCTCCCTGCCCTTCAGCAGCTCCCCTTCTTTGGTCTGCAGCCGCTTGGCGTCAGCTTCCACCCGGTTCTTGCCGTATTTGTATTGGTCAGCATCTTGGAACAGAAAAAAGCAGCAACAGGACATCGGGGGCTGTCCCATCTAATGGGAAATTAGGCTTAACAAGCAGCTAACAGGGTGACTCAAGCCTGTTTAATCAGTCAGATCCACCTTCCATAAGGTCGAGAGTGGACATTCCATCATCCGGAAAGGGGTCCATCCATCCATGTCAAAACGATCTCATGAATTTGTCGGTTCTCTGTAGTGTATTTCAAAACAATTCCCGTAACACTGTCACATCTGAGCTTTACAACTATGCGTCTGCTGACCCACTGAGACTGAGCACCGCGCAGGCAGTGGGCAGTGATCGAGCGGGTGGGAGGTGAGGTGCCCGCACCCGGCGGCCTGGGCGTGAACAAGGCGCCGCGGCCCGGCTTCCTCATCCGCCAAGCAGCGGTGATAGGGCAGGTGCCCGCTGGGTGTCAGGTCAGTATCTGACAGCTCACAGAACCACCACCGATGACAGCGGCATACATGCTCATTAAATAAAACGGATGAACGCAGAGGAAACTGCATTTTAGGGAATGTTCTAGGGAGAATCGAGAGCTCTGGCCAATACCGCACCACGGGTTAATATCGCGTCCAGACCCTGACCCGTGCTGCTCTCCTCCAACAACGCTGGCCTTTTGATGATAATAATTTAGAAAAAACCTTTTTGGAAAAATATATCAACAAGTTGAAGAAGCCAGTGAGACTGGTCAGGTCACCAGTTCTGAGGCTCCCACTCCTCCGGGCGGCTTCTAACCGTCAGTTACAGCCGCAGTCCCTCTGTATTCACGTGCCCCCCACTCCCTCAGGCTCTACCGCACGGCGATCATTTGCTTGCACATCTGACCCCATGACAAGACTGGGAACGACTTCTGGGCGGAAGCCAGACCAGGTGGTGTGACGGGTGATAATGAAGGCAGTGGACGGGAGGGGTGGCTATGATTCTGGGCAAGCATTACTCGCCCTAAGCCTTGGCCAACCCCTTGCAAGGCAGAAGGGGGAAGGCCTGCCAGTGGGCAGTTCAGTAATGTACCTGACACGGAGGTGGACACCCACTGGCAGCCCTGATCTCTGTCCATGACTGCGTCACCAGAGCCTCATTCACTCAGACACCATGGGCAGCCATTCGCAGTGCCTGTCTCAGATGCCGAAATCACCAATTCCTGCAACACGGGCTCGGCATTGCCGGAAATACTCCCTTTATGAAGACAGGTAAAACTCAGCACTCCCCAGCCAATTGCCCTTGGTAATGATCAAACAAGCAAACAAAACCACACGTGCAGTGGTACTTAGAGGGCGGCCTTTAGTGCCCACATCATAACCGAAACCAGAGCATGGTTACTAGTGGCAGGGTCACCACACGTTCTGCACCAAGAGCAAAGCCCAAGCTAGTCACTTACTTCTGATCTGAGACGCATTCCCTACAAACCTACACGCGATGACCCATACATTTCCCCATCTTTTGGTCCCCACACAGTGCCATCTAGTCTGTAAGGCAACTGGCTGAATTCAGCAAAAACACAGAATGTAATTATTTTTCTCTTTGTCACCATTAGATGTCACCAATTAATAAAAATTCCCTTCAGATGGGCTCATAAAGTAAAGAAATAAATCATCTAGGAAATAAACTAAGGGAAGGTACAGGAGAGCAACGCTAGGGAGAGGGATTCCCCTCGGCTCAGGTCTTAGGTAACAAGCTACCCCCTCCTGCCTCTGCGCCCTCCAGAAATGAACTAAAATTTTAAGTGAGGATGAATACCCCCAACTGTTTTAGGGAAATGAGATTGCCAGAAAGATAAGGCAGCACATTAAACACATCATGAGGAGGATTTGGTCCAGTGGGCTCCAGATCTCTCTGCTGGGATGTCTGTCTGTCTGTCAGGGGAGGAGGGATACGTAGGCTCATGTAAAGAACACACAAGCTTCCTTGGGCAGAGGCAGCGAGTACTGCTGAGCGACTCCCAGGCTGTCCGTGTATATGGCCGAGGACTCCACCAGCCTCCCAGCCCTCGTGTGCTCTCTTAAGTAGGTCACAGTGCAAACAGGGAGGTCAGAGGCCACAGATGGCACACCCCTGGTACAGCCAGCCTTGTCCTCGTTACCATGGAGACCATCTACTGGTCACACAGAACCAGATTCAAAGAGTGAAGACAGGACTCCCAAGTGACTTCTCAAACTCACGACTTGAGTGTAATTCACACACACCTCCCCTGGAAGGCTGCCCGGCCAGGCCCAGGCCCAGAGTTGCTGCCCAGCCCTGTGAAGGCTGCACTGGAGCCACACCCTCGCAGCACCAGGCTGCTGCTCTGCCAGACTGAAGCCACACCACCTACAGGCAGGGCCACGGCTCTGTTGTCTTCACAGCCAGGCAACAAGCAGAGCGCCTGGGGTGGGTAAATGCTGCCTGGAGGCTAGGTGGGCAGGCGCCTGACACACCGAGCTGAGGCAGACACTCGGACGGCCGCATGGCGTCCGGCTTCTCTCCTGGAGACCAGGGAGGGCACTGGGCGTTCAGTTGCTGCATCGCCCGTGGGGTCTCGCTGCTTCTCTGCTCAGCCTCTCCCCACCGAAGTGGGGCCTGGACACCTGGCCCTGACTCTGGTTCTGTTACCTGCCAGCTGGGATTTCTCGGGAAAGCCGCTTATCTGCCAGAGATTATGCCTACACCTGTACGCTGAGGAAAACGAAAATGCCTCCCATGGAGCAGCTACAAGGGTTACAGGGTGAATACAGATGACTAGCAGGGTGCGCAGGAATAAGGATGCTTGGTAAATCCTTGGATTTCTCTAGTGCCTTGAGGTCCATGTGTTACCTCAATTATTTCACACACAGCTCCCACAGCCACCACTTGTCTCCATCTCTAACATGGAAGCGGACTTTAGAGCATTTACGGGACTGGACCCAAGGCACTGAGTCACCAACAGATCAGAGACAGAAACTGATGTCTCCCGACCCAGAGTCCAGAGCCACGTGCAGGTCGCTGCTGCCAGCAGGACAGCTGCCTCCTACTTCAATGCACCTACCCAGGCCTATGGTTAGCAAACCAGCTTCGGGTTTCCTTTTATGCACAAGAGTCAAAAAAGTGGGGTTAAGAAATGGCACATTCTTCAATCCAGCAAACGAGGAAGGCTGTGATGCGAAGACGGCCATCTCTTCAGCTGCCCCCGAACCCAGCCCTCTACCTGAGCGGCGGGGAGGAGGTCGTTCAGCCCCAGCTCTTGCAAACTGCTAGGAAACCGGACACAGGAAAGCAAAGGGGAACTTACTTGACGGCGTGCGCTTTACTCCGGGGGCCAATTCAGCTTTTTTTTGCTGACTGCTCAGCATCTTCCCTTTTCCCATAACCCCGTTGGAGGCTACTGGGGGCTTTTTACTCTTCAACTGTTGAAATAAACATGTAAGGAAATTAAAATCAAACGATGTTTAAAAACTTGGGTTTTTCTGCAGTAAATGGTCTCAGTCTCTGACACTTTAAATAGAACCAACCTGGCATAGACAGAAGAAAAAGAGGATAGTAGAAAACGAATTTGGTTTCCAAACACTGAACTGCTGTGATTTTCCCAGACTAGCTAGGAGACTCTAGCATTGAGGTTCAGAGTAAATGAGGAGCCCTAGGATGTCTTCAGTTGGGATTCCATACAAGGCATTTGTTTCTACTGGGAGGTCATAAAGGCAAGTTGGGAAACTGGCACAGACAGTTGAGTACCAAGAGCATTTGGTTACAATTATTCAAAGTCAATGTTTCTGAAGACTAAAAGCTTTTATTCTGGGCCAGCATGACTGTGCGGTGAGAGGCCTGCCTCAAGAGCTCTTACATGACCTGACTGACATCCTAATGGGCTGAGGAACTACCTCTGGCTCATGGGCAGGATCTGAGGAAGGAGCGAGACAGGCACAATACAGAATATATTATAATATATAAACATCATAAATATAAATTGTAATGTAGAATACAATACATAGAGAGTATCAACTAAACTTTAATTAACCAGGTTTTTAAAAATCTTCAAGAGTGACCCTACTTCTTTGATTGCTGCAACCAATAAATGTTGCATTTTAAGGAACATATGTGCACCTTGGTTGTATAATAAATTCAGCTCAATGGCAAAGCCTAACTCCAGGCAGCCAAGCCCCTGCTTTGCCGCTCCACGACGTTTCTTGCCCCTGTGGGCCTGGGTCTGAGGAGGCACACAGACCTAGCTTCGCATTCTGGCTCCATCGTTTAGGAGGTGCTGAGCGGGTCACGAACACTTTCTAAGCCTCAGTTTGCTCGTTTAAAAATATAAGGGTACTGATGCCTCCGCACAGGGTTCCTCAGAAGTTGAAGTTCACACCACACCCCGCACAGCACACAGCACAGGGAAGGCGAGAGATGTTGCCATTAAATAGCAGGTTCCCCATCAAAATGGCCACAGGAGCCCAGCACACTAAAGGTGCTGTAATTCAACTGGCAAATGTTTCCTACTTCAAACAAAATAAAAATGAGCACACAGAAACCACATATCAAATTGTTCCAGACTAATCAGGGGACATTCTAAATGTACACAATGGCATATCTTGTCCCATGTCTTTTACCAAGGGAACTCTAATACCAATACAAAGATAAATACAGTCAGACACACCTTTCTGCCAGACTGACATAAACACCCATTAAAGCCTAGAGGTCATGACTCCCAGGTCTGACCACACAGGGGCCTGGGCCCCTCACACTTATTGAATCAGAATCTCCAGGGGTGGGAGCTGAGGAAGTGTTGTTAAAAATCAGGAACAAAAGTCTCTGCTGTGATTCTGATGAGAGCAGTCTGTTGGGAAGAGCTGTTATAAGCCGCTACTATCAAAATTCTGGGATCTTCCTAGGCATTCATCATTTTCTTAAGATTACCCAAGAAATGGAAGGAAAAGAAAATAATTTAAAATGTGCTTATCTGCTTTACATTTGCAGAGTGTTCTTATATAAGGTGCTTAGATCTTTATGTGAAGTATACAAAATTCTCAGGTTGAAAATGCATGAAAACACAAAATTGGTATCCACACTGAAATGTCACTGTTTGCCCCAGATACGAGGTGTGGGATAGACAGCAGTTCAGCACCAATGTTACTTATCATTCAGTGGTAATCCCAGACCCTCATTTTCCTCTGCTCAGTTTTGGGGGTGCACTTTCATACTCACTGTGGTCAAACCCTGTGGGCCTCTGGTTTACATGTACTGGGGACACAGTAAAGAAACCTGCAACTCAATAATCTTCTGAAGAGTCTTACTGTCCCTGTCCTTTTTAAAATGTTTGCCTTTTAGTTGACTTAATTCATAAAATTCACTGGGGAATCTTCCAAGAACAGAAAGAGAGCCACCTGCAGGCAAAGAGGTACAGTGCTTAACCCGTGAATTAGTTGGGGATATTTAACCAGCACCTGGTAAGCCAATGTTAATTGCACTTGCAAATTATGTTGTGGTTGAGGAAAAAAAATTACACTTTGCTCTGAAGAAGTCTCATTTACTACAAGTTGGTGGAATTAGTATCATTGCAAAACTCTGTAGGAGGCGCGCGACTTAAAGATGATTCTAGAATATGGCAGTGAGATGCCGTACCTGGGAGTTGAGCCCGAGAGATGCCCTCCCCACAGAAGAGGTGTTAGTGACAGACAGAGCAGAGGGCAGGCCGCAGGAGGCAGGGCATTTGTAGTGGTTACAAGACAGTTTGTCAGGAGAGGACCTAGAAGCCTTTCTGTCAGCAGGTGGGTAGCGGGCAAAGATTTTTGGAGACGGCAGGTTATCGTACAGGACCGCGTTATCATAGAGCGCCTCTTCTCCCAGGCCTCTGCCACAGGAGGCAGGAAGGCCGTCTTCGGGTTCCCACTGCAACACACACAGCTTTGTCATTAGTGCGCGGCCGCAGAAAGCACAGCAGACTTCAGCATATTGTGACATTATCAGCATCCCCAGTGCAGGCACACACCCCACATTGTTATCAGTAACACACACACCAAGTAGGTGGACTGATTCAAAATAACTTTCCCACCTCTGGGGACTTAAGGAATGGTTTCTTTTTCCTTAAATTGTCCCCATGGTCATTGGTTTATGAACTCTCAGTTTTGTTCTGTTTTTAAAATACAAAAGAAAATACTCATTTGACATTTCCTTCTTTAAAGGACCAGATTCCAGAAGTCCTCCTAATCCAGAAAGCAGAAGCAATCTGATGGAAGGATAGAAAACCAGGCTGGAAGTCCCAAAATGCAGAGCTCTGGCTCAGCTAAGAAGGCACATTATGATCCCAGCAGAGCACTTTATTTTAAAGGGGTGATCATGTTCTAGGCACTGCTGGGAGAGTTATAAACATCATTCTCAGGGGGCTCTCCTGGTATGAGGGAACTGAGACAGAGAGAGGTCACACGGCTGCAAGAGGCACGGACGGACCGGGCCATCTCACACTGCATATGGGGCTGCCTCTGGGCCTTGTGCTCCCCAGAGTGGAAGCCACCTCTGGGCTCTCCCATGCCTGCCATGCACACATCAGTGATGTGGGATTTCTGGGTGATGGCCGGCTGGCACCATGCTTTGTGCCATACTATGTTATGCCTGAAAAGAGTGCCGCAGCCAAAACAGTCTGTTAAAAGAAAGACATCAAATCATATAGATAATGGGCTGTTTCAAAATATAATTGACATAATGGCATTATTTTAAAGGAAAATCTTTCTCCAAAGACTAAAATAGCTATAAAGCCACTTTAGAACACGGACATTAAAGTATAAATTAAAACTAAAACCTAACAACCACAGCCAGGTCCCTTTAAGTTTTAAAGGTCTTTATAAATTGCCTTGCATTACCAAAAAGAGAAAAATATTAATTCATATATCATGCTCATTTTATCCTATTTTTATATACTCCTTGCAGAGTTTACTGGTGCCAGACTGTAATTACAGCCTTTTGTTATAAAAATAGAAAGGTTTAAAATGTCACAGGAGGAGTGTTTTTATCCCTTTGTAATCACTTCAATGTGTCTATTTTTGTGATGCTGGGGACTCATCTACAATCTAAAAATAATGGTACATACAGATGAACTTGGATGCGGGATGTGAGGGTTTCATAATGACAGCCTAGTATATATTTGTCCAGGGTTATTAAAGTGATTTAGACTACACTACCATTTTCCTAAAATACCAGAGGATTAAGTCACATGGAAGACTTAGAAAACAAGCTCCATAGAAGTTTCCAGATTAAAAGTGTATGTCTGAGACCTTTGGGATTTACTTTCATCTTGCTTTAGGCATGGGGTGGGGGTCAGGGGGAACACTGAACAGGTAAGAATTACTGATAAAATGTCAGGTAGTAGGTCAAAAAATATGAACTTTATAAAACAGAGAAATAAAGCATTCCAAAAAAGATTACCTGGTAATGCAGCCCAGCACATGGAAAAATAGTTTAAAGAAAGCCCTTAACAAGCAAATAGCTACAGACTCCACGCAGGATGTTAAGTCTTAAATGCGCCTGTCCCTGCCCAGCAATGTACACACAGAACAAGTCCTGAATGCAAAGCTCCCCCAGAATGGTTATTTTGATTTTTAATGCAGATTAAGCCGTAGTAAATGACCCAAAGAAAGCTCATTCCTGGATTTAGCATAATAAACATCTGAGAATGGGATGGGTGTCACTGGATGACTATTCGTGCAGGTCTGGGCTTCTCTGACCATCAGCTCCCCTACACTTTCACACCCAAGTATGTGCGCAGAAATCCCTGTGGGTAGGAAGGTCTAGAGGCAGGTTTGTGTGTTGCTTTTCAAAAGCTGGTGGCTGAGATCAAAGGCTCAGAGATGCACTCCTCCGCGCCTCCACTGCACTGGGAAATGGCCACTCTCTGGTAACTCACACTGTGCTCTATTCCGATTAGCTACACTCTGACATGTCACCCTTTTGTCTGTATTGTAGGATGAGCCAAAATGTTTGATTGATGGCACTGACATTGAATGGCAGACTGCTTACGGGTGTTCACAGGCAGAAGACGGACAGCTCACCAGAACAAGGAGGGGAGAGCTGTCCAGGCCCTTCAACCCCCCTCAGAGCCTTGCTCACTTGGACGGAGCCAGGGGCGCTCACCCTCAGAACCTCGGACCCCTGGCCTCCCACTCACCGAGCCGTTGATGCACGGCACGTCGTCGTAGTGCAGCGCTGTGCCGCTGGGGTGCGCGTAGCCATTGGAGGTGCTACCCAGGTATGGGTTAGCAGATATGCCACGCCTGTTCATGAAACTGAAAGAGAGGGAGAGGGTCAGATTCCTCCAGCCCATCCACAAGTCTTACCTGAGTTCCAACGTGACGCTCAGGCCATGTCAGAGGCTACGGGGGAGGAACATCAGTACCTGCACGAACGGGGGTCTAAGGGCGGCAACAGGCTGCAGGCTATACAACTAGGGCCCCACCTGCCCTGCACGGCTGTGGCGAGGGCTGGGGCAGTGCTGCCGGGCACACAGCCAGGACTGGACACCTAATGCCATCTTGGTCGTTGGCAGCCTCTAGCAAGGGTCCTGCCCAGGCCTGCTTACTGGAGCACAGCCTCGCCCTCTCCCTGCTGTCTGCGGCTGGTCTCCACTTCCATGTGACTCTTTCATGAACCTGCTGACTCTCAACAGCAGAGCCACGCAGCCTGCAGAACTGAAGTATTTACCAGCTGGCCTTTTTTGGGAAAAGCACATGGACCCTAAGCTCTTGAGGACATTATTCAACACGTGTTTCTCAGCCTTCAGTGTCCGTCCCTCATCATTACCAATACCTGAGGGCCTCTGACAGCAGCCAGCGAGACCCTTCAGGAAGCCCTGTTCGAAACCTCCAGTGGACTCTGAAGTGGCTCCAAGAACAACCCAAGGTGCACAAGGCCTGCAAGGCTCTGTGTGTGGCCCCAACCCCTACCCGGCCAGGCTCCCCGGGGTCTCCCAGTGCACTGCCGCTCTGTCTGCAGACCCCTCCCCACATCTGAGAAGGCTACTAAACCAAGGCCTCCCCGCCCCAGCTCCCCCTCCTTGGCCTCCTCTGCGTTCCCTCATCACCACCTGGCCAGGCCGCACGGTCTGCGTCTGACCAGCAGCTTCGGGGGAACGTGGGCTCCGCGCCACCGGTCATCCCTGCCGCTCACAGCCTCCCATGGTGGCTGGTGCACAAATGGTGACTGACAAATGTGGAGTGAGTGGCACACGAATGGTTTGCTCACCAGGCTATGCTGTGGTTCTAAGTAAAATGTGCAAATGCCTGGGGGAAAAGTGGCCTAGATCACACTCTCCCCCAGTGGGAAAACATAAACATTCTGGAATGAAAAGAAAGGGTTTGTTTTTCAGATTTTGTTTCCTTGCAGGATCTTGCATGTGTACGATGATACCTGGGTGAATGAAAAGGAGAGTCAGTGAAAGTAAGTGCGGGCAGCACGGTGGGAGATGAGAGCTGCTGCCTGGCAAGAGGCCTGGCAGCAAAGCCCCTGGATCTCCGGCTGGGCTGGGCGAGAGGCAGCAGGTCAGGAGTGTCCCGCGGGTAGCGGTGCCTCCGCGCGGGGCACCACAGCGGTTAGGGGCGCGCATGCTGCCCCCTGCCGGGGGAAGGCGGCTCCGCACGTCCAGGCCGCCCCCACGCGCATACTCCCTAGTTCATAAAACTCCTTGCATTTTCCTGATATAAAATATTTACAATTACTCTGTACTTGCAATACATAAACTTACATGTGGGGAAAGGAAATGTAGAGGAAAGAAAAAAATACAAGGCAGAAAAATTTAAACATTCAAGAGTTCTGCAATGAAAATGAGATTTTTAATTTGTTTTTAAATATATAAGGTTTTCTGACTTAAATGTCTCAGTTGAGGGTACTGTGGGGTGAGACACTATGTACAAGTTTTGTCAGTGAGAGGCAGCAAACGGAACGGATGGAACCGCGGCTGCATGGACCTCTCTCCCGGTGCCGGCCAGGGGCGCTGAGGCGTCTGGCCCCGCACAACACCCGTCTGCACGCGTCTCCCTCCCGGGGGACGGGACCCCACAGCAGGGCTGCAGCGTGCTCGGTCTGTGTGTTTGGCTTCGGGTGCGGGGCCCAGCACTCACGCTGGGCGCAGAGACCAGGAAGGGGCGGGGACCAGGAGGGGGCGGGACAGACTCCCGCAGGGTGCTTCTGACAGGCGGGACAGGAGGAGGAGGTCACAGACACAGGAGGTCCTCGCTGCAAGAGACCCTGGCCACCACCTGCCCTACCCCTCCTCTACAGAATGGGACCTGGCCCCCAAAACAAGCCTCTGGGCACTAACAAGTGGTGGGACAAAGTTTAAGCACCAGGCCCTTATCTTCTGCTTTGGTGCTCTTTCTATAATAGGGTTTTTAACCAAGTATAAAAAAGTGGAAGTGAGTTAAAAGACCACATAACACATGTTAAACTAAGAACATAAGACGCTCATGGGAAAGATACATACTGTGGTAAAATGTACACAACATAAAATTTACCATGGTAACCATTCTAAGTGTACAGTTTGGGGGCAGTAAGTACATTCACATTGTTGTGCCACCGTCCCCACCATCCATGCCCATCATCTTCCTCTACCCAGACTGAAGCTCTGTCCCCATTAAGCACTAACTCCCTATTAGCCTCTCCCCAGTCCCTGCCTCCCACCATCCTACTTTCTCTCTCGGAATGTGCCTACTCTAGGGACCTCATATTAGTGGGATCATACAGTACTTGTCCTGTGTCTGGCTTATTTCACTGAGCATAATGCCCTCCAGGTTCATTGGTGCTTTAAGGAAATACATTTTAAAATAATCCCCCAGGAATTCAGATGAGACAGTGACTCAAGATACCAGTTGCCCAACAGTTCGTCTGTTGCTTTTTGTCCACACTGACCCATTGCTCTTCATCAGCAGCAGCATTGTTACAGCTCCCTCATAGATCTCTGACTGAGCATGGCTTGCAAAGAGTTTCAGGAGAAAAATTCAGGCCATTTCCCTTGTATCAAAATTCTGTATCGCATTTAAAAATAGGTCTCAGGAAAATATATTTCAACTGTTTACCATTATTCGTATTCCTAAATATGCTACTTCTCCTGGGAGAATTTAAATTACTATATTTTCTTTCGCTTCCCTCTTCCCAAAATATGATTGCCCTTTCTCTCTCAGACATATCCAGTGCAGACACTTCCCCAAATAACCTTGAAAAGATTCATTAACTGGCTGCCAATTTGCATAAAAGCCAAAAATTAATCTTAGAACAATTATTACATCAGCAAGTTGCCATATTCTATATTTTGAACATTGTTTCCTTATTAAATCTGTTCCCCCTTAAGTTTTACAAGAATGTTTAGCTAGAAAACTGAAAAAATGAAAATAAACTTTATTGCTATTTGACCTCTCCTATAAAGGTTTTAATGAGGTACCAAAGATTCTTGTAGCCATAAACTCATTATATGAATATTTTAAGAAAATCATTTTTCAATATTGCAATCTACATGCCTTTCTCAAAATGTGACCTTCCCACATTTGGTTTAGATTAATATTCCACTCACTTAGAAAGTAGAAGCCAAGCTGTGTTCAGAGGAAATATTTTTATTCAGGGTTTCCCGTAAATGTGGTTATTAGTTTGCTGATTATAGTTACATGTGGACTTAGGAGACGTTTGTGGAAATCTAATAACTTCCAAATAACCAGTTAACGGCCATAAATTTTTTTCTTTTATGTCAGTCTAGAGGTGTAGGTTTTGCAAAGCCCAATTCCTGGATATTAGATTTCTTACAGAGCCACGGTGTCAGTGTCCTTTATTTACTGCATGGACTGAATGACTAGGAGATTCATTGTAACTGGCCTGCATTTTGTTGATGAGACAGAATACTATTTTGGAAAAAAATGAATATAAAGGGAACAGTTAGTACTCAACTATGTCATTCTGATTTTTACATAACAGAACAGTGGTCAGAACAGGTGGTTTATACTTTGGAAAACCTCTAGTATTACTGGAGATTTTCTGGCAAAGCTGGAGGAGACTAACTCTTCTGTCAAGGCTGTTTTCTTAGTTGAGGGGGTAACATGGTGACTTGATTCCTAGTATGGGCCAGAGTTTTTACTTTATTTTGCCCCAGAATATCCTAGTCAGCATCAAATAAATGTTTATTCTATAACACCATTCAAGATAGAAAGGAAGATTGTTCAAATGCCCCATAACCACAACTTGTGGGGAAAAACTAGATGGTGGTGTTCCTATTCACAAGGCAAATACCAGTGTAAACAATGAGTTTCTCCTTCCCATACTCAAAGGGCTTCATAATCTTAGAGAGCACTGGGCGGTCTGCACAAGTTGTTGATACGTTTATCATCACTTGCTGATTATAAAATTCCATCACTGGTTCTGTTTCAGTCCCCTTCTCCTCATGCCCAAATCCAGACTGTCTAAGGACAAGGGGAACAGAAGCAGGAGTCCAGGGATCAGAGAGATGAGAGCCAGAAGTTTCAGACAACAGCTCACCTAACTCTGTAATCTACACAGGGAGCTAAGACGCTGACAGGTTATGAATGGCTTGTCCAAAACTTGTTATTCAGTAAACACTATAGCGGGACCAGAACCTGATTTCCTTTCCCCAGTCCAACACCCTTCCCCTCCTGTTCCCAGGCGCACAGCTTTAGACCTGGAACCAGCAAAGTCCCGCCAAGCAGGGCAGCATCCCTGGGTGTGTGGCCTGGCTGCCTCCGCATGACGTGCAGAGCTGAGCCGTGCAACAAACAGGAGTTGCTCCAGTGGGAAACCAATGGTTTTATGAAGCTGAAAACATTCATGGTCTGCCCTTTACAGAAAAGTTGGCAACACCTGCTTTAGACAATGGAGAGCATGGAGTATAAACCTGCAATTTCTTAGTTTCTCTAATTCATTACTATAAATCAGTGATTCACAAATGTTATAGTCTTTACATCTTCACAGGTTACTGAAGAACCCCAAAGAGCTTTTACCTATGTGGTGTTACCTATCAATTTCACTGTATTTGAAATTAAACCCTAGAAATGTATTCACTTTTATTCATTTAAAAAACAATAGGAATAAATCCATCATGTTTCAACATAATACATTTTTGTGCAAACTATCTGTATGTTCCAAGATCAAAAAAGGTCATGAGAAAACTGGAACTTTTTACATGTTTGCAAATCCATTCAGTGTCTGGCCTGGTAGCAGATGGCTGATTTCCCCACTTGCTTCTGCATTCAATCTGCACTAACACACTGTTTTGGGGGAAGTATATGAAGAAAATCCAGCCTCACACAGAAGTGCAATTGGAAAAGTGAGGTGAATTTAAATGGCTTCTTCAGATGGTTGTGGATGGCACTTTGTCACAACACCAAAGCGACAAGTGGTAGGTCCTTCACGATTAGTGGTGACACACGTCTGAAACTGTGCCAATGATCTCTGTTCCCTTTCCCATTTTCAGTTTATCTGGCCCTTGGAAAGGATCTCTGCCCATGCATGACTCACCCACAGCTTTCAAAGGCTGACTCACTTCATCATACCTTACCAAAAAAACCACACATTACTACCGCCACTGATCTTATCAGACAAGTCTGTAAGTACTGGGAGCTGTCAGCTCACAGTAGCGGATACAAATTTTGAAGAATTCTAATTTCTGAGTGAAAGCTCAACCATACCACAGCCAACACTCTCAACCATTTTCCTTAAGATGAGAGAGACTCATTTTGTTCATGTTCAATGAAATGTCTGCAGATATCGAAGTCTGAATAACCATAGTTTGTCATTGTTTTTCAAGTAAAAAATGAAAAAGTGGGCGGGAAAAAGCAGTTAGTTCAGCCAGCAATCGTTTCCTCAAGACAGCACCACCCCAGTGGAGGTGACTGTGTCCTCCCTGTTACATCGTGAAAATATGAAAAGACCATGTACACAAGAGATTTCATACAATAACTACTATCTGGCCCTTTACAGAACAAGTAAGACTTTTATTGCTTCATCAAGGACATCTAAAGTGAATGCAGTATTTCCTGTCAATACGCGTGTGGTGATGACAAACACCATGATCGCAGCACTGTGTGGCATGACCACGTCCATGCCAAGGCGCCAGCCAGTTGACTCCCATTGCTTTTGCACCACTGATGCAAATGTCACGACAAGGGGCCTGTGAACCACACTTTAAGAACAGCTGCTATCATGTTATCAATGACCTTTGTGATCATCATGTTAAAGGAATACTCAATTCAAAAAAATGCTTTTGTATGTACTAAGCTTTTAAAAAAATAACAACTTTAGTTTTAAAAGTACATGACTATTGACTTTGAAAACTCAGTCCTCACTACAGCTTACAGAATCATTTCTGTTACGTAAAATTGTTCTCTTAATACAGGGGTCAGCAAACTATAGCCCACAGGCCACATCTGGCCCTCTGTCTGTTTTTGCAAATAAAGTTTTATTGTAACACAGTTATGTCCATTTATGTATGTATGGTCTATGTAGGCAATGGCAGATTTGAGTAGTTTTACCAGGAAACATTTGGGCCACAAAGCTAAATATTTACTATCTTATCTTTTATAGGAACAGTTTGCCAACCCCTGATCTAATAGAAAACACAGAGTTGAAATGACAAACATTTCAGCAGTCTAGATTAATGTAATATAAAAGGGAAAGTCTTTAGTTGTTTTCTTCTCCGCCAAGATTACAGATATAAAAAAGTTGAAAAATTAGGGAAAAAATAAAGTTGTTGAAGTTCAGTGCCATTTCACATGACAATGGATCTTACCAGAAGGTTTGTTTGGCTGTCTGGATGACATTCGCAGACATTTCCACATCTATGTAGTCATAGTGCAGAGCCCCAGGATCCGTGGAGGACCCTGTCTCAGCCAGCAAAATCCCAATCCATCTGCCCATGTCGTCAGAGGAAGACACCTGTTGAGGTGAAGGGGGAAAGTATATCTTACTGAAGTGGTGGTGAAGTCAGCATTGTCACATGTCAGCACAGAGCACGCAATGGGGCAGGAGACGGATCCTGGAGGAGTGGGGCTAACACTGCATTCACACGGAACCTTAACACAGGAGCCACATAATGATTTACAGCCCAGGGTGTAAAAATCTGAGGTCCTAAAACACCTTCTGATTCTTTTAGGGAAAAGCGTTAGGGTGTAAAACATAGATATTAAGTCTTTGCTGTAGAAAATTGTCTGGAAAGCTTCAGTAATTTGGCAACAGAATCTAGCCAGAAAAAGACGTCCCTCCAACTGTGGGTGGCTGGACCCAGAAACAGCATCAGGTCTTTGCCTCTGTGCATCTCAAACTTTGTTCATAGCAGCCCTTGTGACAGTCTCCTAAATGGGCCTGAAATGGCAATTTTATTTCCCTAGATTAGATGGTAAGAAATGCTGTTTATGTAGGTGTAATAATGTTTTATAATCATTGGGCTGCTTTGTACATAATGTTTTTTAAGATTTCTGAAATTCTCCTCAACCCCAAATTTGATCTTCTTAATTTGAAACCTGAAATATATCTTTAAGACCCTGTTCATTAAATTTTTAAATCATGATTACATGATTTAGAAAATCAGTTACATTATATTCCTAATGGTTTATGAAATGTTAAATATATTTGATTAATCAAATATGTAAATAATATTTAAAGGTTAGGGGACATTGAGCTATCAAGTGCATGAACTAACTGAATGCTAAAGAAAAACTGAATTTATTTAAAATTACTAATCTTTAAAATAAAGGTCATAAATTTGACTTAATGACTTAGAATTGGGTTTTGTAATTATAACCTTGACAAGATGAACACTGATCAGAATACAAATTAATTGGAAGTATTCCAAGAGCTATTATTTTTTCCAAGGAGAAGTTATTTTTTGTGTATTAAAATTGGCTAGGAATATTGTACAGGTAAAAAATCATTCCTAAACAGTATCAAATAAGATCATCAGGGCAAAGAGAATCGATTCCAATCATGTATCCTGCAGGGAATTAAGAATGTAATCAATTTGCTAAATTACAATGAACTGATTTGAACACTTGGGTAAAAAAAAATCACACATGTGTTCTTTTCATTGGTCTTTTATCCTTCCCCAAAAAAAATCTATACCAAGAATGTATCTATAAAATATTCAGCCATAAAAAAGAATGAAATCTTGCCATTTTTGGCTACATGGACGGACCTAGAGGGTATTATGCTAAGTGAAGTAAGTCAGACAAAGAAAAATACTATGATTTCACCTATATGAGGAATCTAAAAAAAACAAAACAAATGAAAAAACAAACAAAACAGAAACAGACCCATAAACAGCGAGCAGACTGGTGGTTTCCAAGGGGAAGTGGGTAGGGGATGGGCAAAATTGGTAAAGGTGATAAACAGGTACAAACTTCCGATTATAAGCTACTCGTGAGGATCAAAGTATAGCATAGGGAATACAGCAAATAGTATTGTAATTTCTTTGTGTATTGACAGATGGTAACAGTACTTATCATGGTGAGCATTTACTAATGTATATAATTGCTGAATCACTATGTTGTATATCTGAAACAAATATAATATTGTCTACCAACTACATTTCTATAAAAAAAGAAAAAAAATGTATCTATGACTAAATCTGTATCAATGACTCTAAAGCTATTTTATTTAAGCATTTTTTAAAAGTATTTTAACACAATATAAGATGTGAATGATACACACTAGAGTTTCCTAGTTGTTTCCTTTATAGTTCATTTTAGGTTATATCTTCAGAGGCTTTTAAAAAATAACCTTGCTGATGTTGGACCAAAATTAGAGGTATTAGTTATGATCTTATGACTTTTAATATAGATGTACATATAGATGTGGGTGCATATATGCATATTCATATGTATATGCATACTTATATGTATAACATACACACATCATGAAATGTGGATGTGGACGCACATACACACCTATTTCTTATGTCTGGCTATTGAAAAGGCCCAGCAGGAATCACGCCAGTAACCACGAGAACACCATGCACCCACACTCTGGTTTCTGAATACCACCATCTGCCAGGAGGAGAATGCTAAGGGCTCTTTGGAGAAGTGACTGATTCCAGGCCTGGAGCAGGGAAAAGTACAAGATGAACCTGGGACATCGTACTGTGTCACAACACAGGGAATGTTCTTCAACGTCGACGGCACTATAGTGTCTTTATTATAGGGATAGAGCAAAGGCCACAGGGGCCAGCTCAAAGCACCTTCCACTGACCTTGTCTGTGATAATTTCACCCAAGTAAATCATGACAATGAAGGATTTAATCTCTGATTAAAATAACAATCTAGTCAGGCGCATTGATACACACACACACAAATGAATGGATGATTGATTAAATGAGAGGAAGAAGAAACCTTCCTGTAGAAGATGCTGGCTGGTTGGTGTGGAAGGAATAATGGATTAGAAAGTTCTCATTAGCAACCGTCATTGTAATGACCGGTTCAGGCAAGAGCCATTAATGGGTGAGATTGTGAGTGATAACAGGACATTTACACAGTCTCAGAGTATCTTTCCAAAAGATGCTTATGCAAGACAAGGGACAACACCGTGACCTTGCACAGGGGAAGCCGTGCAGACAGCCTATCCAAGGGACCAAAGCAAACATCACTAGTAGTGGGACAAAGCGACACGTGTGCCTGCTGATACGAAATACTGCAAAATCCAGCACTGCTTCCCCAGGCTCCAGACAAGGGTACCCCCAATTCTAACTTCCAGGAAATAGCAGAGCCCTCAAATGGGGGGACCTCCTACACAGTCTGAGCCCTTCAAAGTATCAACATCATGGAACCAGACAGATGGAGAAGCTAGAAACTTGCAGCCGATGTAACACAGGACCTGGGATTTCTGCTCAGACCAGAGACATTAGTGGGATAACTGGGAAAGTCTGATTAAGATCTATGAATCAGACAATAGTATTTTATGAATGTTAATTTCCTGGTTTTGCTAATCACTGTGGTTTTGGTAAGGGACTGCGCTCGTTTTCAGTGAATTCACAATAAAGTATTTAGGGACAAAGGGGGAAATGTCTATAAACAGTTCTGAAAAACTTTATGCAGACAAAGAAGTGGGGGTACAGAAGACGGAGTTGGGGGGGAAGCACAGGAGATACCAAACATGGTAAAATGTTACCATTTGGGGAACAGGTATGAAGGGTATTGCTGTAATTCTAAAATTATCCCAAAATAAAAGTTAAAATAAAATGATCTTAGTAAAAGTACAGATTACAACTTTACTGGTTGGCTCACTGCACTTGATTGCTGATGAGGCAGAGCTCTCTGCTTATGTTGGAATGCTGTGTGGTTCTGTGTGGGTTTGTTTGAATGACTGGAAAATGGAAGGAGGTAACATAACACAACACCCCCAGCCTGTCAGTCTGGCAGCAAAGGCAGGTAAGGACCTCCCTTCCTGGGCCTCAAAACCCCACCCAGCCCAGCTCCTCTCAGAAGGCAGACCGGACCTCTCCCCCTTCACTACCACACCCCCTTCTCCCTGCACGCTCTCTCAGATCTGCTGCCAGGGCTCGCCGGTGGAACCTACATGGTTTTACATCAAGAGTATAGTCTCCTCATTTACATATTTGGCTTTTTTCCATGACTATCCACCCAGCAGTTTTCTGCCTGATCAAGTACACTGATTCTAGCCCAATGCTCGTGTCTTACAGATGAACGAAGCAGCTAAGAGAGAAAAAGGTTTGGTGTCATCAAAGCACGGAGGACTAAGACCAGGGCACAGACACTGGCTGCATGCAGGCCTGGCCTGCTTTCTGTGTAGCCATCCTACTGCAAAGCCAGCCCTAGGAGACAGCAGTCTATCCTTCTGACCCCTTATCGCAAACTACTGGGCTGTATGCCCCATGGCAGGAAAGACTATATGGTTAACTCTTTAGCCCCTACCAGAAATTCATTTCTATGAAACTCCTATGACTTATCAAGACCTTCTAGACCGAATAACTGGGCCACCTGGACCTTGGTCCCAAACCCAGGCTCTTCCCTCCACTGACCAATACGACCACAGTCATTGAGAACCCGGCCACTCCACCAAATCTAACACAGCCTCATTTCTACTGCCTATACGGCATAAAGAAACTTACATGTGCTCTGGAAATCCTACAGTCTGATATTTGTGTACTGTGGTTATACGTGTGTGTGTATGTGTATCTTTGTGTCTTAATCATGATAATGCTAAGTGGGAGAAAATGGCAAAGGAAAAAAGGTCTGAATAAAGGGTAGAAAATAAATCAATGATATAATAGACAAAAAAGTAAATATTACAACTTTCAAAAATGAAAGTTCTAAGTATGAAGCTAAGGAATTAGTTTCATTGCCTTTTTTCTGCTGTAGAATAAGAAGTTGTAGGAAAGCAGCCAAACAGACAATAAAAATGTATACAAAGCCAAGGGTTCCTAAAAGCTAAAGGTTTTCTTCTGGGTGCCCTGGATTTGGTTCACCAGCCACTGTCTGTAAGGCAGTCAGTTGTCTAAAAAACCTGCTCCACCTATAAAGCAGTCAAGGACATTCCAAAGGATGAGTTAGAGGAAACACCACCATTTCACAGGCAAACATAGTTGGGGAAAGAAAGTTTTATTGGAAATTTTAAAACCAGCTATATTCTGGCAGCTGTTAAAAAGCAATCTCCCTTCCAATGGTAAAATAATAAGTAACCGGGATGTAATGAATATAGTCAAGATATTGTAACAACTTGGATGGTGATAGCTGGTACCTAGAATTGTCATGTATATAAATGTTGAATCACTATGTTGTACAACTACCCTTCAATAAAAAAATAATTATCTAAAAAAAAAAAAAAAAAAAAAGCAATCTCCTGTAAGGAGCTGTGTGTTTCATTTTCATGCAAACACTGGAAGAGAGGAAGTGAAGGGAGGAGGAAACTGGGCAGGCGAGTCCAGCTTGTAGCTCAGGAAAAGCTGGCACAGCGCTGTGGGCCCAGGAGGGCCCCGCGGGGAGGGCGGGCGGAAGGGGGAAGAGGAAGTGGGGCAATGCAGGGGCTACCGGCCGGGCGTGAGGAGCCTGGTGCGGAGCCAGGAGGTGGCTTCTGGAGGGAACTGCCAGGAGTGTGGGGCCGCGCTGCAGCAGCCTACCTCCAACACAGCGACCTCCTGCCCATTGCGAAGCAGCCGGAAGGTCAGCGGGTGTTTGGAATCCAGTCCCGGGATCACCTCGCAGCCACGCAGAGGGATGGAGACGATGTGGGTCTTCAGATCGGTCCTGTCCTTGTGGAGGATGAGCTTGTTGTCCTTCACGCGGCACCACCGCTCCCGCCAGCGGTTGTTGGACAGCACGTTGAGGTAGCCTGCAGGAAGACAATGCAGACTGTTGGCTCCCGGGGAGATGAGGCCTGCGGAAGGCGGCTGAGGGGCCCTTGTTCGAGTCTCAGGGAGAGAGGCCCAGTGAAGGCAGCTGGGGTGAAACAGGCTCTCACACATTTCCAAAGGCAAACGCATAAATAGGAACTGCCACGACAGCAATGGACTGACTTCAAGCAAGCTTTGGGCGCTCTTCCTTCCATATCAGAAGCCCTAGGTGATGTGGGGTGCGTGTGTGCTAAGAATCAGTTACTAGATGTCGAACGTTGCTGTGGGGACTTGGGGTTTGTCTGGGGAATGTGGAAGGTCACTGAGCCATGGGTGTATGGATGGCGAGCGGGAGATGCGGACATGGTGAACACCTGCAAACAGATGAAGGGCTGTCATACACAAAAGAACTCAGGTGCATTTTGAGTAGCTGCAAATGACACAACCAGGGCAAAAGTTGCAAGGAGGCAGATTCTGGCTTAACATGAGTTAAAAACTATCTGAAAATGAAAGCTTTTTTCAAGTGCTGGGTGGCCTCAGGATGTGGTAAGTCCTCACTGCTGGCCACATTCCAGGAGAGCCCAAGGCTGCACTCAGAGACCTTTCTTGCAACCTCGAGTTTGAGGTTTTTTTTGACTGGGGAAGGCTGCCCAGAAACCCAGACTCCGGAGTCTGAGCATATATGGAATGTTCCATTCACATCTCTGATACTTATCATATTTTCAGTACACTACAAGTGTGATGTAATTACAGGAGCAATTATCCTCCTTTTAAAAAATGGAAACCTCAAATACAAGACACTGATCATTGTCATTTGTCACAAACATAACATGCATTTTTCTAGAAATAACAAGGCATGTACAGTAGACTGCACAGGTAACAAGGACTTCTAACCACCCCATGATGCTAGTGAATTACTGCCCCCTTCTGTTAAGATTTAGGAAGGGACTTAAACACATACAAAATGCAGGTCAAAAAGAAAGAAAGGATTCCTTAAGCCATCACGTACTCTTTCAAGTCACACATGTGCTCAAACAGCAAAGCAAATCCCTCCCAATGTTTGCTCATTTCATGTTTCATGTCTTACACACTTTATTAGCAATGGATAGGTGCCGTACAGAGGAACAAAATCAAACCCGAAGTCCAAACACATAGGGATGTTAAGGGCCCATCATGGTGCTTTACATACTGCATATAAATATTTGCTCAATGAATTTATGATGTAAACTCTTATAAGGTTTTAATTTCCTTTGGCTAAATGTGAATCAGTTCTATGAACGTGCCCTAAACAAAAGCGTTCACTGCTTCCCTAGAATGAAAACTTCAGTTTGCGGGCATGAGTTGCCGTATTTGTGAAATAAAAGAGAAAGCAGGGAAGTGAGCCCATTGGTTCAAGTATCTGGACACAAATTCCTTGTACTTTATGTATTCAGGAGGGACTGGAGCAGGGTGAAGGGAGGCTGGAGAACGGAAGTCGGAAGGAGCCAGAAGGTCCGCTGCACGGAGGGGAAGCTCATCCCCCAGCATGTGAAGTATCTTGCTCACAGCCCCCAGCAAAGCCTGACTTGAAGCTCTTTTGAGAGTTAAAGACAGCAGATAAAGAGCTGTGGTTTTCATTCTGTAAAATGCTATTTATGAATGATATAGCGCTGACTGGTTCTTTAAAAAACAGTCAGTTACCACCTTGCCCCAAGCTGCAAGACAACGTGCTGTCCTAAAGGTAAAAGTCGAAGTTCAAAAACCTTTGCAAGGGGGCGGAGCCATGATGGCGGCGTGAGTAGGACAGTGGGAATCTCCTCCCAAAAACATATATATTTTTGAAAATACAACAAATACAACTAATCCTAAAAGAGAGACCAGAAGACACAGCACAACAGCCAGACCACATCCACACGTGCGAGAGCCCAGCGCCTCGCGAAGGGGGTGAGATACAAGCCCCGGCCCGGCGGGAGCCGAGCGCCCCTCCCCCCAGCTCCCGGCCGGAGGAGAGGAGTTGGAGCAGGAGCGGGAGGGAGACGGAGCCCAGGACTGCTGAACACCCAGCCCCCGCCATCCGGGCCAGAGCGCAGACACAGTGCATGCGTGGGGTGCTGGATACGAGGAAAGCAGGACAGTAGGACCTGTGAGCGGGTCCCCATAGCCGGCGCCCCTGGGACAAAGAAAAGCGAGTGCTTTTTGAAAGTCTTAAAGGGACAGGGACCCCACAGCTGGTCGGGAGCATCCCGGGTCACAGTCCAGAAGCTGGAAGTTCCAGGGAACTCCGGGCGCACTAACTCCCTGGGCAACAGCTCTGAGACCCCTCATGGAGGTAAACAGCCAAACAGCCCCCGTCCGTTCCCCTCCGGCCCCGCCATAGCAGAGCGGCAGCCTGAGGCTGGCCACGCCCTCAGCAGGGGAGCTTCCTCCATAGCGGCCGGGCAAGACACAGAGACCCAGTCTACACGCAGTTGCCCAACACACGCCACTAGGGGTCATCGTTGTCCCAGGAAAGAAAGGCCAGGAGCAAGTGGAAAGAGGCTTGACTCTCCCAGCTGACAGACGCGCCAATAGCACTCCAAATTAAAACCACAATGAGGTATCACCTCACACCAGTAAGGATGGCTGCCATCCAAAAGACAAACAACAACAAATGTTGGTGAGGATGTGGAGAAAGGGGAACCCTCCTACACTGCTGGTGGGAATGTAAGTTAGTTCAACCATTGTGGAAAGCAGTACGGAGGTTCCTCAGAATGCTCAAAATAGAAATACCATTTGACCCAGGAATTCCACTTCTAGGAATTTACGCTAAGAATGCAGCAGCCCAGTTTGAAAAAGACAGATGCACCCCTATGTTTATCACTGCACTATTTACAATAGCCAAGATATGGAAGCAACCTAAATGTCTATCAGTAGATGAATGGATAAAGAAGAGGTGGTACATATACACAATGGAATATTACTCAGCCATAAGAAAAAAACAAATCCTACCATTCACAACAACATGGATAGAGCTGGAGGGTATTATGCTCAGTGAAATAAGCCAGGCGGAGAAAGACAAGTACCAAATGATTTCTCTCATATATGGAGTATAAGAACAAAAGAAAACTGAAGGAACAAAACAGCAGCAGAAGCACAGAACCCAAGAATGGACTAATAGTTACCAAAGGGAAAGGGACTATGGAGGATGGGTGGGAAGGGAGGGATAAGGGGGGGGAAAAAAAGAAAGGGGGCCTTACGATTAGCATGTATAGTGTGGAGGGGGGCACGGGGAGGGCTGCGCAACACAGAGAAGACAAGTAGTGATTTTACAGCATCTTACTATGTTGATGGACAGTGACTGTGAATGGAGATGTGGGGGGGACTTGGTGAAGGGGGGAGCCTACTAAACATAATGTCCTTCATGTAATTGTAGATTAATGATACCAAAATAAAATAAAAAAAAAAACAGTCAGTTACAATATCTGGACATCGAAGTCATGGCTATTAGAACCATTAATATCTATGATTTTAGTACTATCTGTATGTAATGAACCATGCTAAAAGCTCACTTTTCTGGACTTTTATGAAATGACTGCCAACTGCACCCACTGTATATTCTGAGCATGAGTCAATGCACCTGGATACAGACATGACGGTGTATCTAGAAAGGCAGGAAATTGCTTCTAAGAAACAATCTGCTCAGACATATAAGGTTAACACCAGGTGAGCAATTGCCACAAAGAAGAGCTACTAAGCCTGGTGCACGGGAGGAGTCAGGATTTGGGCTGGCAGAAGGGAAGCCTATGTGAAGTCTGGAGGGGCTCAGTGGGTGAGGCTCTCCTTGCCTGGGCCTTTAGAGGTAGGGGCCTCCTATGGGCCTGGGGAAGGGACAGGTCTGGCTGGAGAAGAGGGGAGCATGAGAGACATCCAGGCATCCGACTACAGAGATCCTCAGAATCTATTGGTAGAACGTGGCCTTGATGCAGAAGACGGCAGGGAATCGTGATGGGAACTGAGATGCTGGAATGTTCATAGAGGAATTTCAGCAAAGCGCGTGAACCTGCAGCATATCTGCCTTCTCCGTAACAGCGAGAACATTCCTTCTGATGTCCCTGCCGCTTTCCAGTTTCAGAATTCCCCACAGGGGTGCGCTCTCTCCCAAGTCTCTGCCCTGCAGAGCTGGCCAGCAGTCCCTGAGGCTGGCGGCACTAACCAAGTGACAGTATATCCACCGAAAAGGCAAAGGTGGCCTCCTGATAGTTCCTTCCCTGGCCGAATCTAGCCCAAAGTCACCAAATGCTATGAATCGCTTGTTCTTTGAGTCACAAAAGGAATGACTATATTGGACAGATTCACAGTTTATGTAGAGCATGACTAGATGTGGAATTACCATATTCTAACACCTTCCTCAGATTTACTGACAGTCCCCAAAGAGAAAAGCAGAAAGAGGCCCCTGGGGAAGCCAGGACTGTTTCTACAGTCAACTCCATGGTGACATGTCCACATACGGCAGCTGTCCTCCCCTGCCAGGCTTGCTGCCCTCTGTTCTCAAAAAGGGTGACCTAAAATTCCTACTTTCTGAGTAGGGCACATAGAGATGAGGAAGGGCACCCAGGGCAATGGCAGACAACCCATCTAAGGACCCTGGGGTCAAAGGTCCCCCTACCCCGGTATTGCCCTGACACCACCCATCTGGCTGATGGCATGGGTGCAGACACTGAGTCCCAGGTCTTCCCTGTGAATCCTTCAGCTGGGCAAGGCCCACCACCAGGTGGCGCCCAAGTGCAGCTGGGCCAGGCCAGGCTGGAATCCTGGCTGCCCAGGCTCATCCTGGTCATTTCAATGAACTGTTTGGTAAGACAATTCCAATATAATTTTATTTTTCTTTTTTTGGGTCCCACTTATCATGTATGGTGAGGTGTTACTGTATATGAACAATTTTGGAATTTCAGCTTGGTGTTTCAAGATTATTTTTGCTCTAAATTCTAAAGAAAGAAATCTAAGTTTCTGGCAAAACTATGGCAAGAATACAGGAGGTCTCCTTTGAACTATAAAATTAGCTTTATAGGTCTGGTATAAACAAAAACAGAGAGGGAGGAGCACAGACATCGTGCTCCCAGTCAGCTGCTGAGGGCCTGGCCTCTGGTCTCACGCCAGGTGTCCAGCAAGTTGAAGCAGCTGCAGAAGGGCAGGCAGAGGCTGCCTGGCAGAAGTGCGGCCAAGCGTCCCCGGATTTATTTTCTTTAGCTACGTGTTTTGGTCACACTTTTGAGAGGGCTTTCATCCCAGTGAGCTGCTGATCTTCTCAGCAAGTCTTGGTCCACCGTCCAAGTGATGCAGACCTGGGAAGATGCAGACCTGGGAGACGGCCTGGGAAAGGACCTCCAAGGAGGAGGAGGGGACAGCGCATGTCCAGATGCTGCCCACGGTGGATCCTGGGCCTGCCGATGCCCCAGCACTGACCTCCCCCCCTCGGTCATGTGCCCCCTGTAGGCGCATGTGCCAAGAACTCGTATGCCGACACCCGACGGGGCGGCTCATACCAAGACTGCCCTCCTCCTCCTGGGTGAGATGTCACTTGACTTTCGGGGTAGATGATGATTGAAAGTGAGAGGCATATAACTTTCCTGTCCACTGATGAATCCAATTGTTGAAAACTTCGAAAAACCACAGAGCATGAGAGCTGGAAGAGGCCCTGGACATCTCCACTAAGCCCTTCAGAGTAGCTCAGGTGACCCGACTCCAGGAAGCCCTTCAGTGCTACACCTGGGGCCTCTCCCCGCTCTCGGCCTCCCTATTCTGCAGTACATGTGTGCTCATCGGCATCGCCTCATGTTGACTTGAATATGTCTGCTTTGCTCAGGTTAAGAAGAAAATCTCATCAGGTGAACAAAAAATATTAACAGCGACCATTTACTGATCATAAACTATGAATAGGCATTGAGCTTAGTGCTTTATGATTTTACATTCAATTTTTAGGAAAACAAAGTAATTTTAAGTATGGGCCCATCTCATAATGAACAACCAGAGGCTCAGGGAGGTCATGTGATTCACTTAAGGTCATTCATTCAGTCAACGAGTATTTATTGAGTTGCCATCATCTGCCAGGCTCTGTGCCAGATGTTGGGGACACACCTCAGAGCAAATTAGACCTGAATCTGAATCCAGTAACAGAGAAGAAAAAGCTGTAATTTCAGTTGAGATAAGATCATTAGGACCCTGAACTAAGCAGCAAAAGAGCCTTTTCTCAGTCTGGGATGACATAATGAGTCACGGTCTCCAAATTTCCATCTGGTGTCCCGGAGGGATGTGGAGTAGAAGGTGGCCAGTCAAGGGGCATGTGCACTAGTCCAAACAACAGGCAGAAACGGGAAGAGGAGGAGCAAAATGCATTTACAGCAACAATAATTCCAGGCCTTGTAAGCACTGGAGAAGGACTTTGCAGAGGGGCCTGTGTGCCTGTCTCAGAGCGGACCCGGCTGCTGCCCACCACGAGACCCCGCAGGCCTAAGGAGAGCCGTGAGGCATGGGGCAGCACCCAGAGCCCCTGCATCCAGGCTGTGCTGTGCCCCCCGCGCCCACCCACGGAGCAGCTGCAGAGAGCCGTCTTCACGCCCCTGCCAGCAGGATTTTCCCTGTGCCTGGAGGCCCAGCTACCGGCCAGCATTCCGTGGGGCTGGGATGTGAACTCAGCTCATCTGCGCCGGGAGCCCCTTTCCGAGTGTGCCCTGCTGCCCTTGCCACTGCCCAGTGTGGCTTTTCCTCTGCTCGCAGCATGAGAACAGCTGCAGAGGCTGTTCGGCAGGGTCTTTACTTTTCCTGCCTGAAACTTTACAGCCGTACTAAAATGACTGAAAAGAGTCATTCTCCCCTTGGATTCTCTACAGACCCCTCCCCTGTTTCCCTGTCCTAGCAAAGAACTAGGTGACAATTTAAAAACTCGTGGACAGTGGATGTTCTCTGAACAGAGGAAAAGACGCCCACCAGGCAGTTTGATGGCCATCCGCACGCGCACACCACAGGCTGCAGTACATCGTTCCCGCTCCCTCAGCAATCAGCTCGGTCCCAAGCAAGCACCCAGCCAGAGCACTTCCGGCCACGTCTGACGCGAACACAAGCAGAGCTGGCCAGTGGGAGTCCTGACATGGAGGTTCTGAGATGCACAGAGACAGGAGAAGGAGTGGGCTACAGGGAATCCACAGAGTTGGGGCCTGGGCCTGGCTCTGCCCCCAGCCGGCCATGGGGCCCAGGGCAAGCCCACGTTCTCGTCTGGAAAACGAGGGTCTGCACCACAGTTTGTAAGTTACCTTCTGTATGAATGTTTTCATGAAAGAATTTCCATTTTCTCCACGGACCTAGAGCAGCTTAAAAAACAAGACCAAAGCTAAAACAGCAATTCACTTTTTGTTGGATAATTTCTGCTCTCCAACTTTAATCCTAACTCCCGTCTCCTCTCTGGGGCAAATGTAAGTGGGGAAATGGTCCCACATCACTGATGGCTTTTTGTCATTCCAAGAATGGCACAGATGACAAGGAAACACTGCCAGGCATGAACAAATGCCCCCCCCCCACCGCCCTCCCTGCTAAGCTCTCCCCACCTGTTGTGTTCTCCTTGGTGTAGGGCAGTGGCAAGGGCATCAGTCAGGCCACTTCTGTGACCCCCTGCCACCTGATGAGGGACTAGGTCAGGGTTCTCAGATGCCCAGGGCTCCTAGACCCATAGTCTCCTTCTGGTGTCATCATCTGCCCCCACCTCTCCCTCCAGGCAGCTGCTTTTGGACCTCTCAGAGATGACACCTCCACCAGGCAGTGCCTCCTCACTGTGTGCCCACCAGCTTCCCCCCACCCACCAAGGGCTGACGAAGGAAATCATTTGATTATGCCCACTAAAAATCTTACTGGTGCAGCTTCCCAGAACCACGGCTCTTAAAGCTGGAAGGAGCCGAGGATCGGCCTTGCTGGGCCTTCATGATGGGCCCAGTTCTGGCCCCTCCAGGCTCCTCACTCCACAGGCTACCCTACTCCGGCCCACAGCCCTCTTGCTTCCTGTTTGCCTTTAGCATAAGCCACACCTGCAACGTGCTCTTTGTTGAAAAGATGTATCTTTGTATGTATGGTCAAGCTTAGGCACTTTCAGGCAGCACCTAAATTACGTATCTTTGAGTATCCCCCAAATTAAAACCTAATACTTTGAACAGAATGGATACTTGGAGAGGGACATAGAGAGAGAGGGAGGTAAGCATAGTACCCCTACAAATAAAAGGAATTATGGGATTTACACTGATAGAAAGTTGAAGTAGTCAAGGAAAATTACGGCCCATTCTTAATTTTTAAGAATTACCTCTAAAAGGGTAGATAGCCCTTTTACAGCTTCTAAAGTTCTTCTCCTGGAGAGTTGCATGGTTCTTCTAAGCTTGGCTGCCCAGAAAACACGATGTCTATGAACTCCCACTGGCCACCCTCTTCACAGAGGCCGCCTGACCGTCCCCTCCTCTGACTGAGGTCCCTACAGACTCTGTCCTGTTCTCCCTCCTAGCATGGTCACAGGGAGTTACCGCACATCTGCCTCTGTGATTCCGGTCCCAGACCTGTCTGCTGCTCACCTGGATGTGATGGCAGGGCAGGCACCACGGTGATCATGTAGGGGTTCACCTGCATGTGCCCACACAGTCCTGACCAACAGCAACTGCTCAGATACTACTTATGGATGGAAGACTGGTGAGGGGGATGGTCCATGGGTGAGACTCAGTTTGAAATGTAAGTTTAAAAATGGGGCATTACAAGGAAGGGTGTTTTATTACCGTAGCCCAAGGGAAGAACTCGTCTTAACTCCATAAATATTCTGCAGTACCCCATACTCCCGCCTTCACATAACCGAGGGCATGGGCTTAAAGGGCTGCAGGAGAACTTCATGGGACCAAAGAGAGAACGTGTTCATCTTGAAAGAGCCTCAGGGAACACCTCAAACTCCTGCACAGTTTTTGATTAATAAGCAGTAAAATGTTATACATTTCCCACAGTTCCAATGACCATAACTCGACTGTCAAGAGGGCAAAGTGGAGAGCCCTGGGTGAGCGTGACGCAGGGGTCGGAGGACAGGGAGCAGCACCCTCCTTCCGTCCGCCTTCGCCTTACCGCAGGTGGGGACATCCTCCTCGGCTGACGAGGTCTGGTCATCTGTGGACGGCTTTTTCTTCCCCAAACTGATGATCTTGGTGATTTTTTTCCCAGTGACTTTAGAGACGGTTCCCTTGGCCTCTGATTTGGAACCTTTTTTCCTCTTAGCTGTAAAGAGTAATAGTGACAACAAAAGAGTATGTCTCAGTCAAAGACTTTAGAATTGAAAAAAATAAAGATAAAGTATTAGTCGAGTCATAGCCATTTTATTTTCCCCAATTTTTAATTACTGAGTACTGGCTACGTGCCAGCTATTGGTCTAGACACAAGGGGAGACAGCAGGCAGAGGTGCTCTTAGAAAGCTTGTGCTCTAGAGTAGCTGGGAGCACACATGTACACACACACACGCACACACACACAAAGGGGGTCAAATGGTGGCAAGGCCCATGTGGACGGTTAGGTAGGGTTATGTGCTGCAGCAACTGGTGGTCAGAGAAAGCCTCTCAGAGGGGTCAGCTCTGAGCAGAGAGCCCAGCAATGAGGATGTGTTTGTGCGAAAGCCCGAGGGAAGGCCAGGCTGGAGGAGCGGGACAAGTCTAAGGGCAAAAGGAAGTCCAGAGAGACACATCCTGGCGGCGGGGAGGGCACAGGTGAGTGGGGGGAGCAGTGTCCTTCAGCGAGCCCACTGCTAGACACATGCAGTTCTCCCCTGCCCAGAGCTCGCAGACAGGCGGCTGGCTTGCAGCCTGTCGTGTTCTGTTTGGCCTGCACGGTGTTCAATTACAAATTCATTGACAAAATGCAAAATTCACACATGTTTTGCATAAAAATGATTTCTGGCTTCCCTTGGGAAACTGGAAGGTCTGGCAACTTTGGACCCACATCTGAGCAAGCAAAGGTGAGCAGGGGAAGTGCCAGGGGATTCAGGACCATGCACATGGCTGGAGCGCCCAGTGTGGCTCCCTGCCAGGCAAACACAAAGCACTGCCTCCCCAGGCCGTGTCCCCCACCTCCTGCAGAACCAGGTGTGGGACTGTGCAGAGTGACCATGTGCCTGTGAGAGCACCCAGGCCTGAGGGACAGGACCCCTCCTACGGAGCACCTCTGAAGAGGTGGGCTGCCGCTCAACTTGATCAGCTGAGGGCCATGATGTGCCTGGTGTGGGGGGTCAAGAGCACCTTCACACAGTGTGGGCTGTGTTGAGAGGGGGTGCACGAGATCCAGAGCCCAGAGCGACTCCCAACCACCCTTTCTGCCACCACCAGCAGGGCAACACCTTCAAACTCTATAACCTAGAGGCATCACAGGCAATTTTGAAAATGCAATGGGAGTCCAGAATTTCTTCCCCTCCCCCTCTCCCCATTAGCACAAGATGATTCCAGAGGAGGAGGATTCAGGGACGTGAGATCATGAACCTAGGCCTAATCCCCACACCCTCCTCTAAAACATCCCCGTCCTCACACGCACTCCCGCCCCGTCCCCACCTGCCTCTCCCAGGCAGAGGGGAGCAGGGGGCAGTCCTGGCTCCTGTTTGCACTCTGCTGCCACTGCAGCCTGGCTGAAGGGCACTGGTGGGACGCCAGCCTGCATCTGGCCTGCCTCGTTCTGCTCTCCTTCCCATGAGACCTGTGGGATCACTTTGTTTTAACCCTGATTTCCTCTCTAGAAAGAAATGACAGTAACGATGTCTGAGGCAAGAGGTGCTACATTAGAGTTAAAAACGAAGCTGGGCTAAATTTCAGGGTGAACACGGTGTTGTGGACTGGATGTTTGTGTCCCTCCAGAACTGAAATGCTAAAAAGCCTTAATCCCCTGTGTGGCTCTATTTGGAGAGGGAGCCCCTAAGAAGGAGTTCAGGTTAAATGAGGTCATCTGGGTGGGGCCCTGAGCTGGCAGGATCAGGGTCCTCTAAGAAGAGACTGAGCATGGGAGCAAGGCCGCATGAGCACACGGCGAGGAGGAGCCTCGGAAGCCGGGCAGAGGGCTGTCACCAGCAATTTACCCTGGCAACACCTCAATCCTGGCTTCTGGCCTTCAACTGTAAGATAGAAATTTCTGTTGTTTAAGCCCTGAGTCAGTGGTTAGCTTCTTACGGCAGCCTGAGCTGAGACAACACGGATCAACCTTTTTGTGTGTTATTTTAAACGTAAGATTAAACATGCCCCTGACCCTCTAGCAGCACATACCCTCTTTTACCCTTTCTACAAGAACCAAGAGTCTGTTTGAATCTCTTCTTCTGAAGGCACGTCCCCTTCCTGGGAGCCTGAAGTCGGGCAGCCACAGCGTTTGACTTCAGATCACCCAAGCCCAAGGTGAAAGCAGCCACGGCAGACCCTCTTGGCTGTTTCTAAAGAGACTGGGGACAAACTCTGAGCTTTAAAGGGGAGACTTTCAGCAAAGGCAGCCAGAGGGCCCGGCGGACATCCCTCTGCAAAGCTCGGGGAATGCATCGCAAGGTAAAGGAGTTAGACACGCTGGGTGGTTAGCTTTCTTCCAGTTTTCCTAGGCTTTGCTCCTGTCCCAAAAGTACTCCCTGGACTCTGACTGCACCAAAATACTCTTAATTCCTTGAATGCCCATGGGTTAATTTTTTGCAAAAGCAGAAATGAGGTAGTCCTGGGAAGAAAAAGCCAAAGTATGTAGGAATGTGGGAAAGAGACTGACATTCAATAAAATGTTTGATGCTATTTATTAAACAAAAGGCAGACTTTAGCACATGTAACAGAATTATAAAGAAGAGCCCACAAACTCAAAATTCTCAAAGCACTGCACTTACAGAGCAGCAAAGTCGTGGAGTCCAAACTGCAGCCACCGTCAGTGTGGAGTGGGACAGCAGATGACTGAGCAAAGCCGGTTCCCAGCATTTTTGAAGCCATAAACATAACTGCAGACAGTTCCCGATTAGCCTACATAAATGGTAGTCTAGAAGTTTCTTTATTTGGGAAGAATGGAGACGGGGCTAATATCATCGGACTATGTATGACGTGTGATAAAATCTTAAATGTGTGCAGTGCTAACTAGGGACAATGACACCTCACACAGATCAGTACCAGGACCTCAATTCTCTTTTCTCCTATCAGCTGCAATAGCTATAGGATGCTTACTAAGTCACCAAAAATCCTACTGCACTGATTGATTAAATACTAGGATTGTCACCTTGAAAGAAGAACTTAGAGTTTCAGTCATTCCCGGCGGCTTTGACCGCACGAGGCTGGACCGTCCCACACAGAGCTGAGGACCTAGCGTGCTGGAGAAGCTGTAGAGTGCAGGATTCTCTCTACTCAACCAGCACAGAAATCTGTCTGCCTGCGTCATGATATGACTGGGAGAAAGGGAACTACGAAAACCTCTCAAGCGCAAACTGGTCACAAGTGGGCAGCCAGAACAAAAGCTAAGACAGGAAGTCAGGAGGTGTTGGAACCGTTACTGCCACTCACTGGCTGATTACTGAGTGTCTACTATACGCACAGCACTTCCCAGGCAAAAAATGGCTGAACCCAGATCACCTTTACAAAGCATAGAGGACTGCCCTGGTTAAAAGGAAATGGGAGGGTTTGAGTACGGCTATCTTCACCGACACATGCAGGCCGGCATATATGTCATTCTGTGGGAGCCGTTCATCGAGGGGCACTGAGAGGCCACAGAGGAGGCAAAGGCAGAGGCTGCCCACACAGCAGCCTGAGATTTCACGTCACTCCAGGCCAGGGCAGAGCTTAAAGACAGCGCTCCTGGCTCTGACTGCACATGATGTGCCCTGGGAGGACACAGAGAGTACTTTCCACAGAATAACTTCCCACGAGGAGAACAAGATTACACACAAGCACTAGAGAGTGGGAAAGCCATATGGGCAAAGGCAGAGATCACGGTCCTTCGGTTGGACCCTTGTAACGCCACAATAGTCCAGGCTATTTGGGTTCCAAGCTTCTTAATGGCCTGGCTTGCTCTTTGGTTTAAGGAAGACTCATTTCAGAGCGAGGAGACACCCACTCAATTCTCGTGCTGGGGCACAGGTGAGCTGGGTGGGCACAGACTGCTCGTTGGGAAGGCTGAGGCCACGGGCCCAACAGGCACCCAGGCTGCCAGGGCTGCACAAGAACGGCCAACAAAGCTCAGCCCTGCTCGCAGCCCGTGCACCTGAAGAAAATCAAAAGTCAGGTCACAAACCAGGAGAAGCTATGTACAGTGCATGAATGGCAAATGGCTTGTATTCAGAATATATAAAGAACTCTTGCAAGTAAATAATATGAACCAAAAAATCCAATGAAAACAACGGGCAAATGATTTGATAGACATTTCACCAAAGATGACACACAGGAAGCAGGTAAACATTCAAAATGTTTCACATCATTAGCCACTAGGGAATGCAAGCGAAGGCCCCAGGTACATACCACCACACACTTATTAAAATGGCCAAAATAAAAAGCACAAAACGGAGTGAGACAAAATGGCAATACCAGCTCTGCAGACACATCTACTGACAGACCAGGGGAAGAGATGACCTACTGCTGGAGTCACATTCAAAATACACGAGGGGCATGCATCACGGCCACAGAAACCCCCGGGCAAGGGGACACGTGGGGCTGGGGCTGACCGGAGGGCTGCCCTGGAGTCTCCGTCATCACCACGTGGGACAATGACAGCTGCACCACAAAACTACCAGGGAAATTTTTCACCTGCTCAGAGTTTACAGAACCAGCTGCAGTTTGTTTTTCATTTTTATTTTCTAGTTCACACATTTTTGACATGAGCAGGACTCACCTTGTTCCCTCCCGTCACACATGGGGACTCCATTCTCTGTGCCTCCCTCCCCGTCTGAGCTTGGCCTCTCTGAGGACAGTTTCTACAAGCAGAGAAAGGATTAAGTCATTCTCACAGTGGTCACGCTGGCCAAGTGGTGTATCACGGATCATCCAAAAGTTAACTCAAAGGCGAAGGAAAATGTGGGCCAAGTTTTCAACAACCCAGAGGCAGCAGGGGCCCAACTGTAACAGACTAGCTGCTTGGACGGATACAAAAGTTTTAAAAACCTCAAAAGAACAGAAACCCTTGCTGAGGTTATACTAACACTAGTAATAAGCACCATGCCTATTTCATTCAAACCACTGTTCTGCAAATAATTTTGAAAAAATACTGATTACAAAAAATATTTGTCACCAAGCTGAATTATCCCTCCAGAATAAATACTCCATCACCCATTTGATGTCCTCCCATAATTCACCAATAACTGGGTGAGTGTCAAGCATCTCCTTGTAACAAATAAGACTCAGAATAAATATGCAGAGAGACTGTCATTCAAAACTGTCAAAGGGCACTGGATTCCTGTAATTATCTCAGTCCTGTTAGGACTGAGGTGTAAGAAGCACCTTAGTTCTCCATGTAAGGAGCAGTTAGGACTTTAAGTCAGTTCCCAAATAAGAGACGTTGGTTAGAGTAGGAATCTTTCTGTTCTGCCCAGACGACTAGTGTCACAGAGGAAAGGGGCTCCAAATGCCCTCCTCAGAACCACCCACAGCATACCCAGTACCCTAGACACTGGCCAGCCAGGAGACCAACAAGGTATCTGGATGATAGAAGGGCACAGGGGAACACACACACCCCGCTCGTCCTGAGAGGTCCAGGCAATCTTGGCCAAGGATGGCAGACAGGTGTTGCAACCCCACAGCAGCACCGGGAAGAGCTGCAGTGGAGGGATTATGGTGTGTCCTGGGAACTGAGTATGTACCAAGTTCCGGGGACAGAGTGACTGAAGCCGGCACTGCCCTGGCAACCAGGCTGGGGGCAACCAGTCCCCAGGTCAACAGGTCTGGCCAGGCCCTAACAAAGCGGTCCTAGGAACCAGGGATCAATCTTATGCATCAACTTGGAGGGTGTTTGTGGATGAGACTGACATGTAAATTGGTGGGCCCTGAGTGAGCAGGTGCTGCTCAACAGTGTGGGTGGCCTCACTCAATCACCTGAAGGCCTGAAGGGAGCAGAAAGAGCAGCCTCCCCAGGCACCAGGGGCTTCTCCAGCAGATGGACCCCAGGTCTCATGGCGTCATCAACTCTCCTGGGCCTCCAGCCTGCAGGCCCACACTGCAGAGGGTGGGTTTGCCAGCTTCCATACTCATGTGAGCCAATTCCTTAAAATAAAACTCTTTGTATACATGTCTATGTATGTATGTATACATGCACGTGTGCCCATATATATAACACATAGTTTTATAATGTATATGACAGTTTATATCTGAATCGTATGTATGTTTGATAACAGATATAAATATAAATATATATATATACACACATTCCTATATATCATATACATACATGTACATACACACATGCTGTTGGTTCTGTTTCTCTGGAGAACCCCGACAACAACAGACAAGAAGGGGTCTGAGGGCTGGGGGGCTGACTGGGAGGACTCAGAAGGTTCCTGGGACACAGGTCACCTGCAGAACACTGCACGGTGGGAGCCAGGGTCCCCACGGATCCAGGACCTTTGCATAGATGGATACAGCACTTCAGAGAGAGCTTATCCAGCAACGGGTTTATCTATTTCTGGCAAGAAGGGCTAACGCCCAGAGTGGGGACTGCTCTGCCCTCAGGGGGCTGCCAACGAGGGAAATGAGTGCAGAGCAGAGAGGGCTGGGGGGTGGGGGGGGCGCCCTGCTCTGTGGGAAGGCACACTTATGCAGCGCCTGCTGGGCTCCAGAGGCACACAGACCTGCATGCAGACTCCAGCTGTGCCGTGTACTAGCCAGGGGACCTCCAACACCTTAAACCATCACCTTGAAACCCATGGCTGAAACTTTACCCCCCAGTCTGAAAATTACTAACTCGAGCTTCATACAGGGTAGACACTAAATGCATAGGGAGTAGGATTTCATTCCTTTTCTTTTTCTCTTTTCAACCAGAAGTGCTGAAATTATCAGAGAATATTGCCAAAACTTTGAGGGAAACCTCAATCAATTGTAAGGTTATGATTCCTAGAAGAAACATGCCCTTACCTTCTCCAGCTCTGCCTTGTGCATGGGGGAGCTTGATGGGGGAGGACATTCTGCATCCACCGGCCCACTGCAGCCGCTGTGGACTTCTCTGATCACCTAGAAGAAGTGTGCACATTTCTGAGTACACCCAAATCAGAGGTACTTACCTAAGAGGTTGAAGCTTGAGACGGACAGAGGCATATGGTCTGGGGAAAACCCTGGGATCAGAACCTGGACTTACGTTCCAGGACGCCACCCTCACTACTCCTTCACTTGCCAAATGTCTGTCTGACTCCAGTGCTGGCAGAGGTTTGGGGTACAGAGGGGAAGCACACACACAATGGTCCTACTTTCCTGGGGCCACCATCACAGCACAATTTAGATGTTGCCATGAAAATGCATATCACCAAAAAAGACAGAAGAGTGTGCTCAGAGCCACTGCTGCGGTAGCTCAGATGAAGGTGGAGGCGGGGCAGGCTGGAGTGTTGGTGGGGCATGGGAGAGGAATGCATGGATTTTGACGTGTCCTGGTAGAAAAGCCACCAGGCCTTGTGGATGTACCGGGTGTGGAGGGTGAGGGGAGGGCCGCCTCCAGCAGGACACCTGGATTTCCCCGCTCTGGGACAGGCCAGGCTGTTCATTCTGGTGGAGAAGACGGAGAGGTGGGATGGGTGGAAGAGGTGGGAGATGAGTCTGGAGGCAAAGACAGACCTCCAGTCAGCACTAGAAACACACCAGGGGTCGCAGCCAAAAGCTGCCTCCCACAGCAGAGGACGGGGTGAGCCGCCAGCAGGGAGATATGACCGGGAGGAAGACCAGGAGCCTGTGGGCAGGTGAGGCGGAGCCGAAGGACTGAAGCTGGTGAGAGCATGAGCAGGAAGGGACAGGACAGGAGGGTGGGGCCCGAGGAGCGGGGGAAGGAGGGGTACAGCCCGACAGACACCACCTCTAAGATTTCTCTGTGAGGAATTAGGGGGAGGCTAGGGCGGAGGGAGCAAAGGAGGGATTTTTCAGAGCCAGGAATGGGGTGGGGTCGGGGGCGGCAGGGGATGACGCAGGAAGGCTAGTGCATTTAGGGGCAGACTTTGAGAATAACACTTCGGTCCCACTGAGTCTATTTCCTCAGTGAACTGTAAAGCAGGCATATCAGTTACTCACTGAAAGTTGTAGCTTCTCTGAGCCTCAGTTTCCTCACTTAGTAAAGGCAGGAATGTCAAGATGACCTGTCTTGGCAATTTAGCTATGGTTAAATTAGGAGAAAATGCAACCCTGCCTGCAAATGCCTGCACCAGGATGGGGCATATGTACATTCAAAATGTGGTGGCCCTACCACCTTCAACAGCCATCGTTATTTGAGCATCCTTATGACTTGGAGAGCTCATGAAATGATCAGGGCCTAGATATGCAGGTGTGGGGATCAGCAGCGTGTAGGTAGTGACCCTTGGCACTACTGGTGTCCACAGCCACGCCTACAGTCACCCACTGCCCCTTCCACCATCACTGAGCTCCCACAATGGCCTGGGCAGGGCTCCGTTTGCTAAGGGTGCACAGCAAACAAGACAGAAAGGTTCCCGGGTCGGTGGAACTTACATTCCTCTAACGGAAAAGTCAGCGGGCAATCTTTCAAAATGTCTTCTATTCTTTTTGGAACTAAGCTGCAATTTGAGTTCAACCCAAGTTGCCTTCTGGGCAGAAGTGAAATGCCAAAGTCCCGGATATCTGTGTAGTAACTTTGTAATATGATCTCAACAGACATATTCAAATTCACTTGGCTTGCCCTGGGCTGGGATTAGAGCCAGGAACTGACAGGAGACCAGGATAGTGTTTCCAGCCATTTTGCTGCTCAGCTGTTTTATGAAAAGACAATGGAGGGGTGTCCTCATTTGAGACAAAAACAGGAAAAGACGAAAAGGCAGAAAAAGTCCAGAGAGCTACTGCAGTGGTTTCTCCCTGTGGGTGCTGAGGTGTCAGAAAGCACCAGAGCAGGCAAAGGTCCGCTTCCCCCTTATTCTCTGGTTCACGCTGATTTCACTGTTGCTTTCTCGTGGTGGGTCTTTTACCCTCACCTCCCAATGGATTTATTATATCTTTAGAAGACAAGGCAAATTCTATACAACCTAAGGACAAGTTTTTGTCTGTTCTCTAGGGAAAGTGCATATAATACAATGGAAAACTCCTGGCCTTTTGTGTCAAACAGAGACTGGGGTTCCGACCCCAATTCTGCCACTTTCCACACACGGGTGGCTGAGCAATCTAGACTCAGAGGCCTGCGTCCCTGGGCCGGGAAAGCAGTGTGGTGTTTCCAGCCCGGAGCTTCTCCCAGAAGGGACATTGAGTCAACTCGAGCTCTTTTCTCACGATGATGGCGTTAAAAGAAAATGTGTTACGTCACATAAACAAACCAGAGCTTCAAGTTCTTCATTTCACACCAAAAGGCTGAACCCCACAAAATGTAACTTGCAGAAACACATCTCTGCCAAAAGTTACAAAAGTTATTCAAAAAAGTTTCTTCCTTCTTCATTTTCTTTCTTGAGGGGGTTCTGCAAGCACGTTAGCAGGATTGCACACTCCCCCTACCAGCCCCTTGGTGGGGGTGTGTGCGAGGTGTCTTCCAGGGCAACTGTGCTCTGTCCCTTAGCTGAACAGGACTCAGACTTCAAGACTCAGCCTCGAGCTCCTGTGACCAGGATGCCTGCTCTGAGCCTCCCACTGGGACAGACGGCATGGCTACCCTTCTATACGTGCACAGACCACCATGCATTCCTCTATCAGACCCTCATCACGTGCATTGTGCATTTGCATTAAGCTGGGCTCATTTTCACAGAAGGGGCTATGCCGTGCTTATGTGGGTGTTCTAATGCCTAGCACATAACAGCAACTTTAAGAAGTCTGACTAAAGAAGGAAAAATAGGAGGGAATGAAGAAATAAAGTGGGCTTCAAATTTCCTATGAGGATGAAAAAATAAAGGGTGAATGAGAAACAGGAGAGAAACCAGGCCATCAGGTACAATAAGTAAATCCTCATGACAAAGTTTCCCCAGTCTGCACAGATTTCTGAAATCCTTGGAGATACAGTTTTTCAAAGGGCATGCAGATAAAAGCCATGCCCACAGCACCAGCATACCCTGCCCCAGCTAACTCCCTCACACCTGCTCCTGGTCCCTGGAATGTCCCCTTTGCTCTCCCTGCCCCATATCAAGTCCCATTTTGCCAGCAAAGGTTCAGGGAGCTGAGTAACCAGTGAGTCACCAGCCATGGACGCTAACTCACATAATCACCCTTCCTGAGAAGCGTTTCCTAATAAACCCAAACCATTTATCTGCATGCTCAGACAACAGCACATAGACAAATCATGCAGTTCTGTCCTCTGTTAACTTCCCCCACTAGAATTTACATCCCTTGTGGGGAGTAGAGTGTCTCCCAAAGCGCTTTGGAGAGAGATGGGCATTCGGTAGACCCAGATGTACCCAGGACCAGGCTGGGGGTTACTCACGGCATCTCAGTGTCCCACGATTATTTATCTCTTCCACATTAAACAGTAAGTCTGCCCCAGGTATGGAGAGAGGAATGATGGAAAAGACCAGGGAGCAGAAGTTGGTCTCCTTCCTCGGTTTTTATCAACCAGCCAGTTGAATTATTTCAGGTTACTTTTATGAAACTGTTTTTCTATTCTGACCTCTATTTATTGCCAAATTGCCCCTGCAGAGTTAATTCAGGAGTAATAAATAAACGGTTTCTCACCCAAATTCCTTGAATAGGTATAAATGAGGTTTTGTATCAATATATTTCTTTTCAAAGTGCCATGTTCTATGAGAAGTTCAATATGTATTTAAGAGGACTAGATCCAAATTCAGAGACACAAATCCTCCCCAAAACAAACTGTTATATGTTCTGTGGTATTTTTGTTTGCTTTTAACTTGAGTCTTCATCTCCAGAAACACAATCTCTGCACATTTTTTAAGGAAACCTGACCACTCTGTTTCTGGGAATATTGGCTCTTGTCTTCTGACTGACCCCTACAAAATGGCTCGTGTTTTCAGCATCTGTATACACACACACACACACACACACACACACACACACACACACACACACACACACAGTCAGTTAATTTTGGCATGAGCTGCTAGTAATGGAAGCTGCAGACTGAAAGGAGAGAAACAAACTTGGCAGTGGTTTTTGAGTAAGTTTTTGTCAAGTCATGTACTGGCTGAACACAAGCCTCATGCTTCTTGGACCTGACAAAGGGTGTATGTGACTTACTTAAGAGATCTTTAATTGTTACACTAAAGCCAGGTTTCAAAATACTGAAAGCCTGGATAATAAGTTTAGGACAAAATGGGATATTGCAGTCTGTATTAATAAAAGACTTATCATTTGTTTTGTGAAATGATTTATGTTAGAGGGTTGCTGGAGTTTGTACAGAAAGACTCCTAAGGTGTGACACTAGTAAGTCACTTATGTTTCAACTGCTTACTACAGTTCCAGGGTGCATTTAACTTTTTCATTCTACTTTTTTGCTACTGAAAATTCTGATCAGATAAATGGGAAATAGTTTGTACCAATTTCATAATGGCTTAAAATATCCTGGAATTCCAGATTTTGAGACCCTTCATTCATGATCCTGTCATCCTAACATGACATCATCCAGATAAGTAATGGTTGTTCCTTTTCTGATAGTTGTACTTTGAAAAAAATCAACTTTAATCAGAAAGGTGTAGGCTTTACAAAGTGAAATAAAAAGCCATGATGACAACATTGACTTATTTCACATAAATAAGTTCTAAATCATTTAGGAAAAATAGAACAAAGTTGGAAGACATATATTGGCTGATTTCAAAACTGTATAATAAAGTTGCAGCAAGTGAGACAATGTGGACGTATAAACAGACAAATGACACAGGACAAGAAGCCCAACAGGGGACCCAAACATACACGATTAACTGATCTCCAGTCAAAGCAATTCAGGTCATACAACAGTACTGAACAACTGACTGTCCGTACGGAAGAAAACAAATCTTGACCCCTCCATCTCAGCCTATACACAAAAATCATTATGTATGAATCAGAGACCTATATGGAAAGACCGAGCCATAAAGAATCTGGAAGAGAACACAGGTGCTATCTTGGTGACTTGGAATATGCTAAGATTTGGGAGGCAGAATGAAAAAAGCACTCACTATAGAAATAAAGACTAATATGCTAGATTTCAGGTTTAACAATTTCTGCTCATCTGAAGATACCATTAAGGAAGTCATTTTTTAAAGCAAGAAACATTGGGATAAAGAGGAACATTTCATATTCGAAAGGGTTTTAACTACCAGTAAGATATGACCGTGCAAAATCTGGATGCAACAAATAACACAACGTCAAAACATATTAAGCAAAAATTGACAGAAATAAAGACAAACAGATAAATCCATAGTTAAAGGGGTAGACGCTACCACATCTTTCCCTTTGATTAACTGATAAAACAAAAAATAAATTAGTAAAGATATAGAAGATTCAAACACGACAAGTGACTGTGCCCCAACAAACGTGTAGACCAGAACGACAGGCAACTGCAAAATACTCACCTCTTACACACAGACACAGAACATTTACCAAAAGTGATTACATGTTGAACAATGAGTCTACAAATTTCTGCCATGTGAAATCATATAAAGTTCAGTGACTTTAAAGGAATTAAATTAGAATTAAAAACAAATAATTTTTAAAAATCACCAAATATTTGGAGTGTAAGCAATATATTCCCAAATAAACCATTTGTCAAAAAGGAAATCAAACAGAAATTAGAAAATATTTTTAACTGAATGGTAACAAAAACAGAAAACTCAAAACTTATGCAGTTAAAACTTTTCAGACGTTGTGTGTGTGGGGGGTCACGGGGAAGACAGTGTAGCTCAGAGAAAACCAGTAGGGACTCTGTGGCATCTCACACTGCCCAGACACTGATGGGCAGGGACTGCAGTGCAGTATGGGGGGGACTCAATAATAAGGGTGAATGTAGTAACCACATTGTTTTTCTTGTGAAACATTCATGAGAGTGTATATCAATGATACCTTAATAAAAAAAACGGTGCACAGAGGGAAGTATATGATTTTAAATAAATATATATAAGAAAAAGGCTAAAGATCAGTCACCTAAGTATGAACTTCAAAAGTCTAAATAAGTATAATAAATTAGCCAAAAGAAAGTAGAAGTGAAGCAGAGGATAATTCAATTAACTAGAAAACAATAGTACTACAGAGAAAAATCCACAGAGCCAAAATGTGTTTTTTTTTTTTAGAGAACTAATGAAATGAATACACTTCTGGCAAGACTGATGAAGAAAAGATGGTGTGGGGTATTCTGACCCTGGTTTCCATACAGGAGGCATGCAGGCCATCACTCTCACATTGACAATTAAACAAGGAGAAGAGGCATTAAAAATTAATAGTATTTCTTAACTTGTCAGTGCAGTGAGGATGCAAAGATGCCCAAATGGCCTAAATTCTCCAAGTAAAGAGTCCTTCAGTATCTCTTCCTGCATCTCTGCTATTCTTGTGCACAAAACGTGTGGAAGGTAAAGAAAACTCATGCCAATCCAATGGACACAGTCCCAGGAATGGTCCATACATTAGAATTTTCAAAGACTTTAAACTAGCTACAACAGAAATGCTAAAATCACTCATGAAAAAGGTGGACATTCATGAAGAGATGGGGAATTTCAGCAAAGAGATGAAAACTATAAAAAAAGAAAAAGAAAAATGCTAGAAATGAAAAATAAGTTATCACAAAAGCAGAATTCATGAGATGAGCCTGAAGCAGAGCAGAGGAGAGGACAGTATGCTTGAGGGTGGCTCTGTCAGAAGCACCCCCCCAAACTGGACCTCTTGGAAGGGTGATGAGAATAGAACAGGGCCTCCTGATCTATGGGAATGTATCCAATGAACATCCATACACATGGAGGGAAAAAATAAGGTGAAAAAATGTTTGAAGAGATAATGGCCAAAAATGCTCCAAAACTGATGAAAACATTACCCACAGAACAAGGAAGCTCAACACCAAGAAAGATAAACACCAAGAAAACCTCACCCAGTCAACTGCTGAAAACCCAAGAAGCTATCGTGAAGGCAGGAAGAAAAGGACACATCACAAAGGAACAATTGATGGCAAACTTCTCATCAACAGTGAAGGCAAAATAAAGACATTCCCAGACAGACGAAGCTGAAAGGTTTATTTCTAGAAGACCTGCTCTGCCACAAATAATATTTAAAACTTTTAAAATAATTCATTTAGGGTGAAGGGGAATTATATTGGATGGGGGCCCACACCTTCAGGAGGAATGGAGACTCCAGTAATGGGCAAACACAGAAGACCTTTCTCAGACACACAGGATCAGGTTCTGTGGTCATCAGCGTTTACAAAGGGCCTGTTCACAATCCTTCCTGAGAATGCTGGCAAAACCACGATCCCTTCACAGCACGTTAAAATCACTGTGAGAACGCTGCTCAGCTCTGTTCATCCACTGCTACTTGAAACCATGAAAAGCTGTGAAGCCCCTACAGTGTGACCCAGTAGAGGGCAGGGGAAAGCAGGAAAGCATGGGTGAAACTGATCAATGCCAGTACCAGGACCCTTATTATTTTTGTTAGAAAGGGAACATGGTGGTGTAGAGTGCAGCCAATTTCCATTCAGTATTCTCTTTGGCATAAACTAAGATCGTTGTTTTAGGATGTTTAATTCATTTTGCAACAGAGGACATGGTGGATCATTCAGCAGACGGCTCCTACTCCAGGCACGCAGGAGGATAATGTGCCCCAACCCCTGCAGGTCTGGGCAAAGGAGCCTGGGAAAAAGTGATGGTCCCTAAACACATCCTGCTATCATCTTGATTTCCTAGCTGTTTCCAGCAGGAGTTTGAAGTCTGTTGAGGTGGAGAAGCAGTAGTATAATACCAAGAACAAAAATGGCAATAATGATAGCAGCTCACACTTACGCACATGCTCACTACATATGAGGTGCTCTTCTAAATGACTGGTGTCTTAGTATTACTTATCCTCACAAACACTTAGAAACCAGATGCCACTATGACCCTCCCTCCCATTTTACAGAGGAGAAAACCAAGGCACAGAGACGTGAAGTAGCTCATCCAAGACACACAGCCGGCTGGCGGGGCTGCGGTCAGAACACAGAGTGACTGTGCAATAATAGCTCTTGTATTCCTCTCCTGGTCTTTCATGTTTATTACATTGAGTTTTGGAAGCAATTATAAAAATCAAATAAAACTTTACTCAAATTGGTTTTGGGATGCCAGTTACCTTACTGCCTATCTGACTGCAAAATGAGTTGGATCAGACATCTTAAATCCTTTTCCAGGAGGCCTTCTATCAAAAGGAAAATGAGTAGGCTGAACCAAAGCAATGATTACAAACCTAGCTTTTCCTCAGTCATCTGGGAAGCTCCTTAAAAATAGATTGTGGATAAAATGAAGATTCCTGTGGGCAGAATTCTCACCTGGCCCTGGTCGGCTAGCTCACTACACGTGTGTGGGCAATAAGTTATTATTGACTCTATATAAGGAGCCCTGCGCAGGGCCCTGGGCAACACAGTGGCATGGCTGCAAGGCTGCAGGAGAGCAGAGCAGAGGCTGGAGTGGTGGCGGTGCTGGGGACAGAGGCCCAGGGGACAGCTGTGTGGGCAGAGAGGCCCAGAGGCAGAGACTGGCTTGCTGCAGCAGACTCGCTCTGAGTGGACAGGATTCTAGAGACTGACCTGACACTATGGGAATAAAGTTGGGTATAAACCGTTTCACCCCAAGAACATTCCATTGGCATTTTTTGGTCTTATTGAATCCATAGTGAACTTGCCTGGGGCTGAAACCCATTGGCAAGACAAACATGAAAACAGTATCACTTCTCATTTATAAGTACACACAGAACACTTTTTTACAAAAGTAAAAAGTATTTTGAAAAGCATACCTAGATAATAATAAAGACCAAATTCAAAGATAAAGATAAAAGTTACCTTTGAAGCAGGAGAGAGAATTAATAAGAGGAAGCAAGTTTCAATTACATCCGTAGCATTTCAGATCTTGAAAAGGATAAAAGATAAAAAGTAAAAAAAAAAAAAAGATCCTTAGGACCTTAATGAATCAGAATCACTGGGAATCTATGTTTTTAAAATTTCCAGGTGATTCTGATAAGGCAGCTGACCTTATGACAATATCTGGAAGAAACTAAACTTGGGTCTTCACTGGTTTTTCAAAAATAAAATTCTCTGACTGACTAAAATTAATTTTGTCATCTGACTTTCATTTCTAATCACAGCTTTTAGCTTCTGATACTGTAATATGTAATAGAAGTAAGGCATAAACATCAAATAGAGTAATTAATCAACTTAATCTCTTTAGAAAAAGGTAATTTACCATTTATTATATACCTCTCTTTTAAGAAATATCAGCAAGTGATAAAAATACTTGCAATTAGGCTTCCATTGACAAATAGAGTCATTGCATAATTAGCCAAGTGGCTCTGATCTGTATCTCACAGCATGTGGAATAAGATGTAAGAGGATTTCATTCCACCAGCGTATGACATCTTGAAACAGTTTTGTCTTTAATTGCCCATTGTGAGCTGCACTGTCAGCTCAATGCCATTTCCCAGTGAAACAGTAAAACCCAGTGACACTGCACATTTCCTGCTGTGCCCAGTCAGTAAGAATGGAGTGTGCGTGAAATACTCAACAGCAGGAAGAATAAAGGAAATGAGAGAGCTTAGGTTTCACAGTCGCCTTCTAGGTTCCCACTAGGGACTCAGTAAACACAAGAATGCAGAAGGATGGACGCAGTTGCCCAGGAGAAGGCGAGGAAAGCCGAATCACGAAGAAAGCGCCTTGCCTAGTTCATCCTTCTTCACCTCCTTTCTGAGGGGATGGTGCTGAGGTCACGGACGGAAGGAGTAAATGAGAAAGTGGCACGCTGTCAGATGGCCCAGCAGAATGCAGTGCGAGGCCAGGTCAAAACGTGAGGTCAGCTCTGGCTGCAGTGCTCACTCCTCTCGGCAGGAGCCCGCCAACCTGCGCCTCGGCCTCGCACCTGTAAACTGCTAGCAATGACACCTTTCTTGGGCAGCTGTTCTGAGGATTAGGAGCTAACGATGGTGATAAAGTGCTGCGTAAACTTTAAAGGGCTTTAAAGATATCGGTTAGCAGTGTGGTTGATGCGTGGCACGTTGGAGCTCTGTGTCTGGAAGGCGAGGCCGACTCCGCGGCAGCAGCCCCTGACCACAGGACTCCCGCTGAAGAGGTGAGAGCTCTCCTCGTTCTCTCACAGTGCAGACGCAAGAGAAGCCACATCACGTGTTCTGGCAGAGCAATCACTGTCATCATCAGTAGTCTGACTTTTAGCCTTTGCTGGGGGATAAGAGGGACATGAGGTGTAAGGTCTCATGGCCACGCGCATGTTGCAAAACCCATTCTTGTAAGTGTTTCGTCAGGTTTTCCCTCCCCTCCCAGCCCTTGTTTTGAAGCAGGTACTAGCAGTGGATGATGGACGAGATGGTCTGGACCAATCTGTCCTGATGAAAACAACTAGGAAAGCAAGAGAAAGTACACACAGCATCTTCCTACGAACATGAAAGTGCTATTACCACAGTGAGGAATTCCAGGGCCACAGTCCAGAAGATGGAATCCAGAGGGGCAGCCTGGCAGCTGGCACTGCCTCTGCCACTTCTGTGCAGGCAGCCATGAGGTCAGGTAGCACCTGTGGCAGCTCTGGGGCACTAGGGGTTGAAAGCTGGAGTCCAGGGCATGCCAAAGATGAGGTCCCTCACAAAACACCCAAATCAGGAGTGGGACCCCAAGGACCTCAGGGACTCCAAGGTATCTTGGAATAAGTCAAACAAATACAAACCTGCCCTTGAATGGATTGTAGGCAGGCTTCAAGTTACCTGAGTGGCTCTAAACATCTCAGGCTCTAAAATCAAACTGACTTTGGAAGAGCTAATGCCCTCCAAGCATGTGACAGAGGCAAATGAAAATGCTTTCTCACAGGGGAAGCACACTGCTAAGAATCAAATTATTTCTACAGGAACAATTGGATACGTGCAAGAAAAAGGATGAAACTGGATGCCTACCTCCCACTACATGTAAAAATTAGATCACAGACTAAATTTAAGATCCAAAACTATAAAATTATTTGATGGAAACAGGTGTACATCTTCCGGACTTTGAGTTAAGCAACGGTTTCTTAAATGTGACACAAAAAGTAATAAAAAGTAATGGAGTGCTGATATATATTACAATGTGGATGAATCTTGAAAATGTTATGCAAATTGAAAGAACCCAGTCACAGAGGACATGTATTATATGAATGAGTTCATATGAAATATTGAGAATGGGCAAATCTATAGGGACAGAAAGCCAATTAGTGGCTGCCTGGGGCTGGGGTGGGTTCAGGTTAGCGGCTGGGGCTGGACGGGGCGTGGTGAGGGGGTGGGGCAGGGCTGGGCCGGCCTGTGACTGGGGCTGTGCTGAGCACAGTGTCTCTCTTTGGAGGGAAGAGCGTGTTCTGAACATTATCATGGTGATGGTTGCACAACTCTGCGAATATACAAAAAAAATGTCTCATACTTTAAAACGGTGGGTTGTACAAGATGTGAATTATACTTCAATAAAGCTATCATAAAAAAAATTGATGAAATAAGTTTTTCCAAATGTAATGACCAGCATGATGATCGGATAACCTGGCATGCAAGGAGACAAAATGGCACAAACAAGAACAGGCTCGACCACAGTAACAGAACCAGGTCCAAACTCCACTGGACCATGTCCAACAGCCATGCCTGTTAGGTGCTCGTCATGGAGATAAAAGCCAAACATTTCTAAAAGAAATTTAAAACTGTAAAATAATATTTCCAGGTTGAAAAAGAAACAATTAGATATTCAAAAATTGAAAACTACCATAAACCAAAATTAAGAACCTGGTAAACAGGACCAAATTGAACAGTAGATTCAATACCACTAGAATGAGAAAAAGTGAGCTGGAAATAACAAGAAAAAAATAAGCCAGAGGGAAGGAAAGAAAAGGAGGGGACAGTAAAATACAAAGAAGCAGAATATAGTGAAAAGACCTAACATACAGTTAAATGTAGTTGGGGCAGCAGAATGGGGCAATATTACATTTTAAAAGAAAAGGCTGAAAATTTTTTCCAGAACTTAGAAAGAGGACAATCCACAGATTTAGAAGCCTAAGAATTCCAAGCAGAATAAACAGGAAAGAATCCATATCCAGACACAATAAAGTAAAACTAGAAAATCAAAGTAGAAGAGAAAGTCCTAGAAGCAGCTGCAGACACGAGGCAGAGGGCCTTCTGAAGACAGGAGGCAGCGTGAGTGACCTCAAAGCAACCAGAATAATCCCCATCAAAGACACACCGATTCAGGTGAATCCATGCTCGCCTATGCTTGGAAAAAACACAAATTAGAATAGACACACACGGAAACAAACCCGCCAGCCTACCTTCAGCCACTGTTCGGCCTGCTCCTTGCTCTGGACGGCGAGAACAAGTGGGTCTGTGCCTTGCTGGGTGATTTTCAGCTCATGCTTCTTCTTCTTGCCGTCCTTCGGGATGTAGGCGACGCCACAGCCCTGGAGCGGCAGTTCCATCTGAGGCTGCTGGTCCTTGGAGCTCTTATAGCACTGCATTGAACGCGAGAAGTCAGGGAGGCTGCGAGGGAGCTCAGGCGGAAACACTGAGAAAACTGGCATAACGGACACGGGAATGTTGGCAAGGCGGGCGGAGGTCTCACTGAATAGTGCAGGCGTGTGGTGACTGAGATGGGCACCACGCACACAGCACAGCTCCACACGGATCCTTCAGCCCCATGTACGTGAAAATACATCTACCTGTGAAGTCAGCAGTTCCCCCAGCCTCTCTGCCGCGACTCACCGGGAAACAAAGCCCCTGTTTGATGGAGGGGAGCTTCCTCCATAAGTCAGGTGAATGCTGAAACAGTTCTCTTGTTGAAACAGAACTGCCTTAAGGTGGGCAGGCAATAACTTGGATACTTTGTTCTATAATCCATGTCGTTTGATACCTGCCTGTCTCATCCCATCCCCTTTCTGAAAGGTGGATGGATGATTTTATTAGAGTATAAATATCAACACACAGTATAACAAAATGTCTGCAAAGGTTTGTTTCTTAGTTGAGTAGAAGATCCAAAATGCATGCTGTTCCACTTACACCAGTGATGTTCACTCCATAAAGTTCACATCATTCTTGCTTAATTTACATCTATGAAATGTAGAATCCGTCCACAAGGTTCCTTGCCCCCTTGGGTTCAGTTGTATTACTTGGGACCAAATGCATACCTCCTACAGGAAACACGCGGTCTAGGAGTTCAGATACATGGGTCCTAGCTCTTTTCTTAATTTAATCTGCGTTCTGGGAAGTTTCTTAAAGCTTCCTGAGACTTTTCCCTTATTTGTAAAATGAATTATTGCCGTTATTGTTATTTTACTAAGTTACATTAAACTTCTAAGAATAACATCTACTACCACATATTGAGTGTCAACATGATATGAGATGTTCCATACATCTCATTTAATTATCACCGTTGTCCATTCTGCGAATTAGGAAACAGGCTCAATTGATTAAGTAACTGGCCAGAAGTCAGAGAACCTGGAAAGTGGTAAATTCTAGTCCAAACTGCCTGAGTGCAGAGCCTGTCATCTTGACTCTAAACCATCTATTCATGAAGGAATGAATGAATAGATACCTATTTTCAGAAATGATTTCTAGAGCCCTTCCCTATTTTACAGTTCAAAGCTTCAGCTCTTGAATGGCACAGGTATGAAAGACACCCCCTTTTAAAAAAAATTCAACAGATGATTGCCCTGTCAAAAAGGAAGAAAAATACACCAAAACCAACTAGCCTCAGAGTGCTATGAATGTTTACCATTTATTAGACTTCTCACATTCTCAGTAAGTACCAAAAAAAAAAAAGTGAAAAAGAAAGTAACAATGTGGCAGAAGGGGTTAAAAGGGAAACGTTACAGCTCATGTTCTTGCTTAGGGTAAATGCCTCAAAATGGCACATCATCAGGACTGATGGACACAGCCTGAGGTCGTTGCAGACTGGCTCCCCAGGGAGCTGGACTGGGAAGCAGAGGGCAGCCTGCAGGATCCTTACGACGGCGTGGACACCCGCAGGAGGGAAGGGAAGGAGGCAGGGCGGGGCTCAGGGAGAAGCTGGGCTGCAACATGGTTCAGTGAAAGCCTGGGGGGGGCACCCGGGAGCTCTGGGCCTGGGTGCTTGGGCCTCACGGGCCTCACAGGTCTCCCAGCGAAGGGAGCGCGGCCTTCGGCAAGTCCTCCGCCCCCTGCCGGTGAGGGAAGACGCCCCGCCGGCCTAAGGGGAGTGCCCCTGAAAGGCTCCTGGGCACAGAAAGGAACAGCTTCCAGACACGTGCACAAAAAGGCTATAGTGTGGCACGTTGGGACATTTTTGTTTTCTGTTTATAGTTGTCCCTACTGTTAAGACTTGGAAAGCATTTTCTCTTATCACTACTAATTTTTTTTCAATGTCAACAGGGGTCATCTGGGCAGTTTGATCCAAGGTCATTTTTGAATGAAAAAGAACCTTCATAATAAAAGCAATTAACTTTGATTCTGCATTTTGTTGAAGACAATAAATGAAGAAATGTGAAGAAAACTTTCATCTGGTTTTCCATTAATTTCTTCTTGAACATTTACAACTATTCTAAGTGGAAGAAATTTTCATCCTGGTTGTGAAGATGGGAAATCTGGTGGGAGATGGACGAAATGTAGGCAAAAGGTGGGGAGGGAAAAGGTGTGGAGAAAGAGGACAGCGGGGGGGAGTGTGGGCCAAGGGCGAGGACACCCGCACCCCTGGGAGGGCCCCACGGACCACAGGCTTCCCTCCTCGGCTGTCAAGCCTCTCTTCTAAATGAGAGTCAACTGAAAATTTTTAAAACACTTATATAATATACCCACATCTTGCAGCCATTATGTCAGATTATAAATAAGGACCATATTAATCTTTTTAATATTTTTCCCTCATTCTTTACTTTAAAATTCCCCCATGCATCATTTCTGGCATATTCCAAATTTGTAAAATTCAGGCCACACACATGGGAAAAATGTGTATTCAAAAAGTATTTTTGAACAAAACCATTAGTTAAAAAATATACAATGTCCTAAGAATCTAGTAAGATACAACTCCCATAATTCACAGAGGAAACTACAAGACAAAAGGCCATCTGCTCCATTAAAGAACGATGTACAGAACCATAAATTCTCATGTGCTTTGCTTCAGTGATGTAATTTTGAGTGATATTTCCCCCAATGTTAATTTGAAAGAAAAAGCAAATGCAAAAATATACTCTAAAATTCACAGTTCCAATCACCAAGCATAGTTTCTACATGGACTGTGCAGGGAGGGAGGAGGAGGGACCGGGGGAGCAGCACTCCATTCTCAAAGGCTCCTGCCTCCCTGACAGAGCCCCTTTCGGAGTAACACTTACAGCAAAGGGTCTGTGCTTTTATGAGCTCTGCTTCTCTGTTACTTACTCTAGCTTCCTTTCTGCCTTGCAGATTTAAAAAAAAATCCGCTTTAGCTTTCCAAAAGAGGTTCCTTTCCCGGGCACTCTCCCCCGAAACTGCCTGGCCTACCAGCCCGCTTGTATGACCTGGCTTGGAAGAGTTCACCGACTCACTACAAATGAGAAAATCCATCGTACAACTTCTGGCCAGTTAAAGAACTGCGTTTCCACTGACACAACCTGCAGACACTGGGCAGATGGGAGTGACTGCGCCCGCTGGCTGCTTGGGGGAGCCGGCGAAACCAGCAGCATTAAGGACATGGTGACCTCAGCCGATGCCTGCTGACAGCCAGGAGCTCACCATGGGTGCTGAAGTCTGTGCCTCCCTTCCCTCTGCGCCAGCATGAACATTGCCCGGGCATAAATTCCATCCAGTTGGATGGCCACCAGGACCTTACAGACTGGACTGTACCAGAGCAACCGAGGCGCAGCGCCTTACCAGAAGCTTGGTGTCTTTGACGACACAGAGCAGCTTGGTCCACTGCCCGAAGCGCTTTTTCCGCAGAAGAAAGGCACAGATCTTGGCGTCCTTCACCAGGTCCATGGAGGCCTCTTCAGAGGGCCACTGGTGCCGTGTTTTCTTCCCCTTTCCATCCTCTTCCTCTTCATCATAGGATTCATAGGAGCTGCTCATCGCATCTGAGTCATAATCTGTCAAAATAAAGAATGAAAGGTAAAGGGCTTGGTTGTGAACATCTTATCTTGAAGCCCACCTATGGATCCAGAGCAGTTGTTATGTTCATATAAGGAAGGGGCTTTTGCATTCAGTGTGCTGGGGAAGCAACAATTAGTAAAAATAGGGAAAAACTAAGACTCTGGCAGGGAAACCCAAGGAAAAGTTTTGAACTGAAATGACTAAGAATCCTGAATTTGTAAAGCCATTTCTAGACTGTTCAGCACGGGCCGGCTCTCTGCAGACCCTATGTTGTTGAATCCTCGCCATGTGCCTGCCAGGCGCACATCAGCCCTATTCGGCCATGCTTTCTGCCAAGGGAAGTGCTCACGCGGGGCCCCGGCTCCCATGCGCACACCTCTGCGCTAACATTCTTTCAGTAGGCGTGTCCTTCTTCCGCTGACATCACCGCACACACAAACCCTTCCTGACGCTCAAGTTCACACCCAAGGCCACCCTCTCCTTCAGGTCAACCTTGGGCCTTTCACAGACATTTGCACCAAACTTCGCATTCTGTGACACATGAGCACTTCAACACCAGATCATTTTTAGATTCCTAAACAGATCACATTGTTTCTGACCTCTGGGTGTCTGCATATGCCGCTCTCATCGGAAGGTGTCTTGTTCATCTCACTGGATCTCCTGCCTTTGCCTGGATACGTGCAACCATCTCTGAGGATTTAACTGATTGGAACCTCCAGAATTACCATAAGCCGGCTGCTGTGCACTGAAGGAGTCCATCAAATCCATGTGCTGAAGCCTGAATCCCAGTGTGACTGTATTTGGAGACAGGACTTCTAGGAGGTGATCACAGTTAAATGAGGTCATAGGAGTGGGGCCCCAGTCTGACAGGATTGGTGGCCTTCGAAGAAGAGGAAGAGAGAGGTCTTGCCCTGTCTGCCATGTGAGGACCAGCGAGAAGGTGGCTGTCCATCAGCACGGAAGAGGGCCTCCCCAGGCCTGCCCGTGCTGGAGTCCTGACCTGGGACTTCCAGCCTCCAGGGCTGGGAGAGTAACTGCCGACTGTTCTGCTGGCCAGTCTTCAGTGCTTCGTTGTGGCGGCCCAGGCAGACGAGGACATGGGGAGAGCGGCTCCCCTCGGCTTCCACCCAGCCCAGCACAAAGCCCGTCCTGCTCTGTGGTCACTGCTGCCCGGCTGTCAGGCTGTAGGCCCACTGAGGGGAAAGAGGACTCGTTACTGGACATGATCAGCCAGCAGGCAACCAAGTCCTGGCACAGGACAAGTAACGACCATCTGTAGGCAGGAGACCTGCTAGATGAATGAACGCTGTACCAGCCAAGCCCTCAGAAGGATGGCTGGCATGTTACAAGGGTTTAATGACTACTAGGGACTGTCAGTAACATTATTAATTTCAGCCTGGCTGAGAGATAAGCTCCTGGACTCAGTGTCTGATTCACTGCTGCCTCCCTTCCACCCCCAGACACATCTGGAATACATTCACTTTGCAGACATATTTGAGGAATGAACACCTACATAACGAATGGATGACAGATAAGGAGAAACTAAGGCTAAAGCAATTGGTTGCAATTTGGGCAGAAGTGGCTGAAACGGCAGACCTTATGCAGAATGAGATTCACGCTTTTTACCCACTGGAAACCAGTGATCAGTAGTCAGGCTTGTGCTTTAACCTCCTGGGAGAGAACCACTGCCCAGAGAGGAGATACACGGACTAGAAGTCTAGATTGCCATCTCGGTCATGATGATGGAGTCAGGGAAGGATTTGAAGCAAGAAACCAAGGTTCTCTCTGAGAGAGAGAGCTTTTGCAGCAGCATGGAGAATGGGCTGAGCTGGACCGGCCAGAGGCCCTGTGGGGATGCAGAGGAAGATGCAGAGGTGTGCCGAGAGGACCGTGAGGAGCGGGGGTCAGGACGTGCTGAGGGCCCTGGTCACAGAACACTGAGAGCAGTGAGCAGCCGTGAAGACTCCCCACTGTGCTGTGGCACAGAAGCCCCTCCAGGAAACCCCTCCACCCCAAGCAGGCTCCCCTCATGGGCTCACAACCTCCCCCGCACACTAGCTGCATGCACCACACCTCTGGTTACACATAGCTGCAGTGGCTCTTCAAATCTTAATTCTAATTAAATAAAATTAAATGTTCAGCTCCTCAGTTGCATGGTCACATTCCAAGTGCTCAGTGGTCCTGTGCTGAGTGGCTGAAACCCAGGAGAGCACAGGCAGAGCACACTGCCATTGCTGCGGAAGACCAGGCTGGGCAGCTAAAATGCGTACAGTGGAGTGCAATTTGTGTGGGACACAGAGAAGACCAAAGGGGAAACTTTTGATCTGAATCTGCTATGAGTCATTGCCAACGAGACAGAAAAGTCTAAAAGGAGGAACACAATAAGCAAAAGCACCGGAAAATGTCAAATTTCTTAAAAACAGAGTAGATCAAAAGTAAACTCAAAATGGATCAAAGACCTGAATGTAAGTCATAAAACCACCACTATAAAACTTTTAGAAAAAAACATAGGCAAAAATCTCATGGACATAAACATGAGCAATTTCTTCATGAACATATCTCCCCAGGCAAGGGAAACAAAAGCAAAAATGAACAAGTGGGACGATATCAAACTAAAAAGCTCTGTACAGCAAAGGACACCATCAATAGAACAAAAAGACATCCTACACTATGGGAGAATATATTCATAAATGACATATCTGATAAGGGGTTGATATCTAAAATACATAAAGAGCTCATGCACCTCAACAAACAAAAAGCAAATAATCCAATTAAAAAAGGGGCAGAGGATCTGAACAGACACTTCTCCAAAGAAATTCAGATGGCCAACAGGCACATGAAAAGATGTGCCACATCGCTAATCATCAGAGAAATGCAAATTAAAACCACAATGAGATAATCACCTCACACCAGTTAGGATGGCTGCCATCCAAAAGACAAACAACAACAAATGCTGGCAAGGATGTGGAGAAAGGGGAACCCTCCTACACTGCTGGTGTGAATGTAAACTAGTTCAACCATTGTGGAAAGCAGTATGGAGCTTCCTCAAAAAACTTAAAATAGAAATACCATTTGACCCAGGAATTCCACTCCTAGGAATTTACTCTAAGAGTGTAGGAGCCCGGTTTGAAAAAGACAGATGCACCCCTATGTTTATCGCAGCACTATTTACAATAGCCAAGAAATGGAAGCAACCTAAATATCCAACAGTAGATGAATGGATAAATAAGATGTGGTACATATACACAATGGAATATTATTCAGCCATAAGAAGAAAATAGATCCTACCATTTGCAACAACATGGATGGAGCTAGAGGGTATTATGCTCAGTGAAATAAGCCAGGCGGAGAAAGACAAGTACCAAATGATTTCACTCATCTGTGGAGCATAAGTGGAAAGAAAAAACTGAAGGAACAAAACAGCAGCAGACTCACAGAACCCAAGAATGGACTAACAGTTACCAAAGGGAAAGGGACTGGGGAGGGTGGGTGGGAAGGGAGGGAGAAGGGGGAAAAGGGGACATTACAATGAGCACACATAATGTAGGGGGGGGGCACAGGGAAGACAGTATAACACAGAGAAGAGAAGTAGTGATTCCACAGCATCCTACTAGGCTGATGGACAGTGACTGTAATGGGGTATGTGGGGGGGATTTGATAATGGGGGGATTCTAGAAACCATAATGTTGCTCATGTAACTGTACATTAATGATACCAAAATAAAAATAAATTAAAAACCCCCCAAAAAAACTGAGTAGACCTTTTCATTTTTCAATAGTATTTACAAGTTTGCAACAGAAACCAAGCTGGCAGTTACTTTTGTGGGGAGGGGGTTGTTACAGGGAAGGGACAGGGGGCTTCCAGGGCTGAGTCTATTCTTGACCTGCTGGTGGTTTCACAGATGTTTTGTGTTGTAAGTCACTAAGTGTTTCATATTACATGCACTTTTGGGTAACTATATTGTCTTTTAGAATGAAAGTGTTTTTTTTAAGTTTAGCACAGTTAGTATGTAGGGTATGTGAAGGGCAGTAGTGGAATACGACACTGAAAAGACAGGAGGCAGCTGGGCTCTGGGAGACCATGCACAGCCCTGGGACCTGATACAAACGGCAAGATCTCCGATGGGCAAGGACAACATCAGATTTTTTATCTCAGAAAGATCATGCTGACAATAGCTTGAAGTATCACAAATCCTTCAATGCTTAGCACATTTCTTAGAACATCAAATTCAGTAAACATTTCACAAACAAATGAGAAGTAGTAATGAATAAATTAGCTAAAAATGGGAACTACCTTTAATTTAATTCAGTCAACAAATATTTATTGAGCACTCACGATGTGTCAGGCAGTATTTTTCATACTTCTATTTCTCTGCTAGGTGCCACTGATGATGCCTGAAACGACGAGGCCACTTCACGTTTACAGAGGGCATTTGCATCTCTATCTCATGGGTCCTCTTGGCCACCCACCCACGGACGGGCGCAGAGCAGTACAGGGCCCTTATATGCAGTCTCAGTTACCCACAGTCAACGGTGGACTGGACACAGATGATCCTCCCTGGCACATTATCAGAAGGTCACCAGCAGCCTAATACTATGTCACACGCCTGCGTCACCATTCACGTCAGCTCATCACGGGGCATTTTATCATCTCACATCATCACAAGAAGCATGCGTGCAGCACAGTGAGAGAGAGAGGGGGAGAGAGAGAGAGAGAGACCATACTCACCTAACCTATATCACAGCATGTGGTTAACACTGTCCTATTTTATTATCAGTTATAGTTGTTAATCTCTCACTATGCCTAATTTACACATTAAACTCCATTATAGGTGTATATGTATAGGAGAAAACAGTATGTATAAGGTTCAGTACTATCTGCGGTTTCAGGCATCTGCTGGGGGACTTGGAACGTATCCCCCACGGATAAAGGCGACTACAGTCTCCTTATAAGGAAAGTAAGAATGATGCTGAAAGACCAAGTAACTTATCCAAGACCACATTCCTGATAGCAGCAGGGCCCCTGGTGAGCGGCGGGGCCCCTGGGAGCCCCTGTCACCCTGGGGAATGGGTTGAGGTCCATAGCTGAAAAAGACAGGAAGTTCACTGTCCCACCTTCTTCAGAGAGAGCAGAACTGACAGATGCATTTTTGGAGGAACATCAGCCAACTTAGCAGGAAACCAAGAGCAGTTAGGAGCAACATCATGGGCCTAGAGAAAGTTACCTCTCGGAGAAGCATCTTGGGCAGCGCCCCAGCAGGGAGCAGAATCTCTCGTGCTGCACTCGTTCCGCGCACCTCCCAGTGGCTCTAAGCGTACCTCAAGGAGTCACTCTCTGGGGCTGGGGTTTGGATGATGTTTGGAGATAAGGAGGGCTTTGTGAACAATGAAGAAAGACCCAGAGTGGGATAGGGGGTGGACCACCGATGACCTCTGGACCTTGAGTGAGTGGTACAGGAGCTCCCAGGGAGATGGATGGAGGGCTGTATTTGGGGCAAAGCCAGAGAGGGTGTGATTAGGAACCACCAGCCCCGCACGTCCCGTGCAGATGTCTACACTTGGTGTAGGATGAGGAGGCCAACCAGCATCAGCAAGAAAACTGAGTGGGTCTTTGTGCTCTGGGGAGGTTGCTGGTCAGGAGATGCTCTTCCACACAGACACTGGTCTTACGGGCAGGAGCTGCCATCACCGTGCAGTCCTGGCGGAGCCAAAGAACCATTACTTGAACTATATAAAATTGCATATTTCAAGCATATACCCATACACCATAAAATAAAAAATGGCATTTCAGCCAACTGCCCTTGAGGAGGGAGAGGAGTACAAGGAGGGGAACTAGGAAACCGAAAATAAAATGGAATGTAAATGTGAACCCCGAAGGCCCACAGGGTCAGCAGAGCTGTTGCTGTCAGCTGAGCCAAGCTGGAGCACATTTGCCAGGACTGGTCTGGCTTAGGGCCGCCATAGCGGGACTTGGTGAGTGACTGGACAGCAGAAAGGGACCGGCAGCCAATACACGCAGAAGGTCAGTGAGGGCTGCTGGGTCTGTCCCAGAGGATCTGTTACCCACTCTGTTCACCTGGGGTTGTGACTGGACGCCCCTCATCTGCTGCAGGGCCTTCTACTTTGACGGCTCACCTCCCAGCCAGGCGCACACATGACTCCATAGCCAGGAGCCCTGGTACCTTCCGTGGGTCACCTGTGTCACCCAGTTTGGAGGGGGTGAAAGACAGATGGGCTGCAGTTTGTCCTTGCAGATTGCAGCGCATCCTCGTCCAAGTCCAGCTTTTCTTCCAGACTCTTGTTCTGACCAGATGCATGGGCAACAGCCTTCCACTGACTTCCACAGCGGCCCCCACACTTGCGTGAGGTCTGGACCAACACTGAATCTTCTGTCCCACCTCATAGCACTTCTGCTTCTCCAATCAAACCCTGTTACAGAAATCGGTACTGGAAGCCGTCAGCAGGCTCCTGTAGGTGAGCTCAGGCCGGCCTTCAGGATCTCAGGGCCCAGCTATGCAGACCTCTGAAGACAATGAGCTCACTGTCGAGAAACTGCTTCCGGCTCACTGACGACCTAGTGTGCTAGTAGAGGCTGAATGCTTGGTCCTGGGCACGAAGTCGTAATGCAACCTTGGCCACCTAACACAGACTCTGGGTTCCCTGACCCATCAAGAAGCACCTGACTGTCAGGTCTGCCTCTCTAGAGGCTCCATCAGGCCCAGACGTGGGAGCAAGGTGCATGACCTAGCAGCACAGAGGCCGGTGGCCCCTCCTGCTGCACGGCCTCCTCCTCTCAACACTGATGCATGAGCACAGCCTGACGCTTTGTGTGGATGGTCAAGACTTTAGAGGAACTAGTAGCGAGGGGGTCTGCAGAGAGGGCTGTGAACAGACCAGGCGAATGCTTAGCAAAGAGCAACCTCAGTGGAAGGTCTTTGTCACCAAGTAAATAACATGACCCGTTACACAGGCATTGGTAAACCCCTTTCCCAAACTTCCTGTCTGCATGGACGCATGCACAAGTGGCCAGGGTGGCCAGAGTGGAGGTCACACATGAGAATCAACCACACAGACTGCCACTCATGAGGATTAATCTGACCCTGGCACTTCTGAGTGTCCTGCCTGTGCAGAATGCTGCTCCCTGGGGTCACAGCCAGCCACAAGCAGCAGGTTGTCACTGAACCCCTTCCAGCTTGGAAGGGGCAGTTTACTTTCACTGGGACAAAATTAAAGTGCACTTGCCTTCCTGTGCACAATGCTGTCAAAAGCAGTGCCCATGGTCTCTGGAATACCCTAGTCACCATCACGGGACCCCACATAGCACTGCTTCCAACCATGGAATTCGATGCACAGTAAATGAAGTTTATAGCTATGGGTTCGTGCTCATAAAATTCACTGGTCTTGCCATGTTCCCATCACCCTATAACAGCTGACACAACAGACCTGCAGAATGTCCCTGTGGATAATCAGTTTCATGACCAGCTAGACTGGTCACACCTGGCACCAGGGGCTGCTGTCTTCTAGAATATCTTCTAGCACATGTGCCCTGCCCCAGTCGGCTGCTTCTCCCAGAGTCAGGATTCACAGGCCTGGGAACCCAGGGATGAAAATGGTAGAGGTTCCCCTCACTATTGCCCCTAGTATCCACTAACAAAACATTTGCCTCCCTCCCTGAAATTTTGGCTCTGCTAGCCCTCAGATCTTAGTTTCTAAGGACAGAATATTCCCTCCAAAGGATATAGCACTTGCTCCATTAACCTGGAAGTGGAGACAACAGGCAAAGAAGGGGTGACTGGGTCTGACCACCTAGGAAGGAGGAGGAGCATGTAGGGGACCCCTCATTGTCCCTTGGTACCCCCTGCCCTGTGAATAGTCAGTGGAAAATCACAACCATCCCATGCAGGCAGTCCTGCCAAAGGCCCAGACTTTGAGGAAGGAAAAATGAGCCATCTTATTAGACGAACAACCCAGGTGCTTGCTGAAGGCAAAGGGAACATGAAGGAAGTTACACACACTGGTCAGGGCTGCAGGCCGCCCTGAAAGGACTGAACCAGGTGTGAATCTTCATTCCTGACTTTGAAATGGAAGCATTTGTCTGTGTATAAGCGGATGCTTCTCCCCCTCTGCATCCGACATCAGCAGTGCTAACAGTCGGCCTTGGATCTCAGTTCTTGTTCCTCAGCTAGAAGAAAACGGATGTCACCCTGAATGGAAAAGGGACTTTGTATCCTCTGGGGGAGCTAGGGAGTTTTCCATCATATGGGTGATAGTTGAATCCTGTTCTGCTGAACCGTGATTCTGCCTTTGTCTTTATTTGGAAATTGGATGTAGTTAAAAGAGGTGTGCATGGATGCCAAATAGAAACAAGATAAACGATGGTGGTTTTTATACTGTATCAACTTGGCAAGGCTGGAGTGACATCTTCCCAGATCCCCTTTCCTGGATGACTCTGGGTGGCCACAAGAGGGAGTTGTGAGCGATCCGGAAGGCGGAAGGCGAGTAGCTGTCAGCACGCTCTGCAGGCTGGGGTAGCGCGGGCATGGCGGCGGCTCACACACGTCGCTGGCCTCCTTTCAGCCTGGGGCAGCCACGGGGCCCTCAGTGCCTCCAGCTCCAGCTGGGGCATCTCCCTTGTCAACGCTGAGTCCTGGGCTGGGTGTAAGCAGCTCCTGGTTGCGTGGGCCGGCCTCCCTGCTCACCATCCATGTCACCAGGTTTAGAGGAAGGCGGGACAGAAGTGGGCTCCAGCCCGTCCTCCTTCCCCAGGCCCCATCCACCTGCTCTTCCCCCAAGCCAGCCTACTCTATAGGCTTCCTCACCGGCTCCCACAGCTGCATGAGGCCTCACTGCTGTAACAGACCCCTCGCTCCACGACACTCCTAACGGTTCTGCTTCTCTGATGAAACCATACCCGATACAGGGCTGAGCTGTCAAAAAGTCCACAGGTGACTGCAGACAGCCTAAGCCTGGCCCGATCCTCAAGGGAAGGGGTGGTGCTCAACCTTCTGCTGTCCAACCAGACAGTCAATTAAAGAGGCTGCCACTGCTGATGCCACCCGCGAGTGTGGGTCCCACCACTGTTCTTCAGAATTAGTTCAGCAAAAGTCGCCCACCAGTCAGCAAGTGAGGAGTGCCTTCTCTGAAGAACAGGACGTGACACATCAGCTGTGTGGGGCTTCTTGCGCTGAAAAGTACCTAAGGCCCCCCAGAGTCAAACGCAATTACTATCAGTTTCCAGCCCTGAAAGTTTGTTGGAGGGAGGCTGGAACTTAATGCGCCGAGTGCTGGAAATACCCTTATTAAACCCAAGTCTTTTTTTCACTCCCTGCTGCTAGAGAGAAAGGAGACCAATGCAGCTTTGAATTATATCAAGCCATTTAGTTCTTTGTGTTTTCTAATGTATCTAATAGTTTCTGAAATTGTGGACACTTAGAAATTACCAGAATGCATTTTCCTAAATAGTTCTTAAGTGAAAAGAAATTAAAATATGCAAGTTGTAAATCTCAAAACCTGGTACTTCCTAACCTCCTCATCAGAACTGTCCCTTTTCTCATTCAGAATGTAACAAATATTTATTGCTCCTGGGCTGAGGCTGTGTCAGCACTTTCAGGAAGCTGAGAAGACAGGCATCAGGGAGCTGGAAAAGGGCCCTTGCCCTCGACGGGATGACGGTCCAGCTGGCCTGGGTTCTGTATATACCTTTCACATTCTGAAAATATCCTGGGCAGGGGGACAGGTCAGGGAGCACTTCGTGTAATCGTCAACTTAGAGTGTGCTTTGCTGAAATGGCTCTGCCTATTTATCGCCAGGGAGGAAAAAGATCAGAAAACTCAAAGTCTCCGTGGAGCAGAGACCTCGGGGAACATGGATGATGGAGCACATTGTCCACGAGAGAACAGACGAGGTAGGATAACACGCTCTGAGGTAGCACAGACCATGTGCTGGCAGCCTTGTGATTCTAATGCGCAAAGACTCTTTGCCTCCCTCATTTTATCTTTCATAAGAAAAGCAAGATTCCCTAAGTCTGCATATATTCAGATACTCTACTCCACTTCATTATGAGACAACAGCTCACTGCCTGACAGAAATACAGCCAATGATCCAGAAATAAAATTCCGGAGAAAGTTATGAAGAGGTTTCCAATGTCAGGGTATCTTTCTTCATGTGAATTTGAAAGCTGTACAGATAAAGAAGTGCTTCTGAGGGCTGCCAGGCAGCTAGCTCTCTAGAGTCACATCATGACAACTCTAATTTAGGCAAGACTCTTCTAGGAAACCTGCATAAATGGGAGATAAAAAAAAAAAAAAGAAAAGCCTATGGCTCAGGTGGCTATTTGTTTTGTGCCTAATCACTGTAGCCTGGGAGACACTATGCTCACAGGGCACAATGAATTCAGCCTGGGAGGGACACGCGCTGGTCAAAGTCGAGGGCCTGCACCCACAAACATGCCACAGAAGAGCGTCTGTTTCCAAAAGACCGTGTCCCCAATCCGCCAGGGGAACACATATTGTTCAGAAGCATGTTTCCACCGCAGTGAGCCTCCGCTAATCAGGAGCCACAGGGGAGACGATCTGAATTAGCGAGGGCATCTCGTGCGCACTTCGGCTTTTCAAATCCTTTCCTGGATTCACCTCTTGGGATCAAGAGGTACTTCTGTCCGACTCCCCTGGTGCTGTGTGCACCCCCTGCTACCCTTCATACCACAGTCCCCCAAACCACGGGACCAGCTTTGCCAGGCAGATGCCACACTCACTTGATGTAATGTATTCTGGAGCCTTCCCGGGGCTCAAGGGCACGGCTTCCTCGTAGTAGCCTTCGGGGAGAGAGGACGTGGGCAGCGGCGGTGGTCCACTGTCGGGTGGCTGAGGAAGAAGGCAGACGGCATAGACATTAGCAGAACCACAGAAGTTGGGCATTCCACCTAACAGGTGCTGGCTGGCATTTTCCACTTTCCTTCGCACAGGCCTAGGGCAAAAAAAATAGCGTCCTACGAAGAGGCATGGGAGCTCATTTCCCCACTAGATGGCCGCTAGGGCCCCAGCCCCTGCAGCCTCGCCCTGGCCACGTAGTGCCATGCATCCTGAGGCCCCACAGTCAGCACCCTGCACACAGGCCTCGGCCGGGCTAACTTGCCCTCCCAGCCAGCCTGCACCCCTGCCCTCTGTTCTCCGGTGTCCCCCAGTAACACCAGCTAAGCAGGGGCTGGATAAAGGGATGCAGTTTGCCCACAATGTCACCACACTCTGCATGTGTGCCAGAGAAATGCGAGAATACATAAGTGAAAGAAAATCAGCTGCCAGCCACTCAGTAAAAGTAACTCATCTGGTGAAGGAGTCGCATCACAGTTTCCCGTCGGCCTCTGGGGTGAGGCATCTGGGTGCTGAAACCATGACTCTGGAGCACACAGAGCTGGCAGCTCAGCACCGCCCGGATGCTACCCGCCCTTCCAGTCCCACTGAAGGCCCTCCCTCCCTCACATGTTCTCTTCCTGAGACCACATACAGTGGCCAGTACCTCATCGCCCGCCCTCCTGCCAATGGAAGGGGACAGAGGGAAGGAAAGCCAACATTTGCCCGACACCTGCTACTCGCCTGGCACGGGACCAGGTGCTTCTGCGCTGGTCACAGGCTGTATCTGGTGATCTGCTCAGGGCTCCTTCAGGGAAGCTACTACATAACCTGATGTTCCACAGATGCTGAAAGCGGGGCTCAGTGTCTGAAGAGCCTTCTCAAAATCAGACACTAGAAGATGACACCAGGTCTGTCCACTAAAGACCTTTCCTATACTCCTCCTCTCTCACTTTCCTTTTTCTAGCTAGTTCACACTACTTATACTCCATAAACAAACTAGAAATATGTCACTGAGAATGGTACAGAACAGAGGCCCCAAACTGCAGATCTATCAAGTTAAATTTCCAAGTAGAACAATGTTCCAAAGAAATCACAGGGCTTTTTTCATATATATGTAAACTCTTGAGAATGTGAACCCCACCCCTTTCCACGTGACTCGGCTCTGAATCAAGAAGCCCTTTGTGAATGACTGATGGCCCACTGTGCGTCCAGCCTACTCCTTTCTCTGGCCCCATGAAGGAAGGCTGTTTAATCACCATTAACTGCACGTATTCCTCATACACGGGAAGGCAGCTTTCTCTCTGCCACCCATCCGTGTTCCCAGTTCCCTCGTGTCCCCATCATGTGAGGCTGCCCCGGATCACCAGCACTCCGTGGTCTTACACGGGACTGCGTCCAAGTCCTCCATGAGCCCCTGAAGAGCAGCTCTCGCCCCGGAACCCCATACACCACCCCCAGCCCCAGGCAAGGTCTGAACAGGAGGCCATGCCCAGGGTAAAACCTCTGTGTGTTGCTTTTGGAAAAGAGCTATTTGATTCACTGAATGTCTTTCTTCACAAAACAGAGGGTATTTCAACTTCCTTTCAGTATTCTGAAACAGTCAAACTATTCATATCCAGGGAAAGCATTACAAATAGTTGAATCAAACATTTATGAAATAGCCCAGCCACCTCTCCCCGTGCCACACATAATCATGAGGTGTGTGAGGAGCAGAGCGCACTCCCAGCTGACGGGGTATCTCAACAGGGACTCTCAGACCCTACTGATGGTCATGTATTGGCACAACCCTTCTATGGGTATGCCCTTACATCCAATAATTCCACTTTTAGAAATACTGCCCAGGTCAATTGGTCATGTAAGCAAAAATGTATAAGGATGGTCAATAAAAGTTTGTTCAGCACAGCCCCAAAACCACCTCGATGTTCACTAAGAAGCTGAGAGATACTGACAGGTCCACATGCAGGCACTAAAAAGGGTAGCATGTGCCAGTCATTTGCTTGAAAAATCTCTATTAGATACTGTGACACGAAAGAAAACAAGTATCCTATGAGCCCTTTTAATATGATCGTATTTATGCCTGCACACAAGGGAAGAAGGCCATTTATCAAAATGTTAACAAATGGCTGTCTCTTTTTTTATGCATATTGGTAGGGCTTAGATTGTCTACACAGTATTTATCATTTGTTAAAATCAGAAAAAATTAAACTATTTTTGCTTTGAAGTAATACCCCTCAAAAACTAATACTTCTAGAGGAGCACCCTCTCTCCAAGAAGGGTCTGCACTCCACTCCCAGAACCTGTTTACCTTTGAAATTCTGCCACAGGGGTTTCAGACACTTAGGAGAATATTATGGTTTGTTAAAGGGCAAGTGGGAGAGAGGCTAAAAGAGGGACTTGAACTGTTATTTATCACTTCCAGAGGGAAAACATCTTTCAGATCCTCCCCAATAGGTAAGAATTCACTGAAATCACCACTAACAGGAATTTTCCAAAGCAGGGGAGGCAGACTTCCAGAAGGGACTATGGAAAACCAGGGCAGACGAGGACAAAAGCAGAGAGGGATGCTGGGCACTTGAGTACCTGTCACACACCGTATCTGGGTCCAGGGTCTTCCTTGGTCAATGCAACCTTCCCCGAACCCCGAGTCCCAGTCTCCACCCTTGCAAATGAGGGCGACTGGTCACGATCACCTCTGATATCCATCCCAGCCCTGAGATCCAATTCTAATATTCTCATAAGGTGGCAGGTCATCAGGCCATAAAGCCAATTTTATCTATTTCAAAATTTTAGTGAGACCTGGCCCCAGGTCCTCACCAAAGGGTAAATGACACTATAATCTCCAGCCAGGGGAGATGCTTCAGATGTACCCTCTAACATGAACACCCCACGCCAGCGGGCATCACTCTGGCAGAACTCTGTCTCAACACCACGGGACCCAGTCTGCCAAAGCTCTAACACTGTGTTTTGTCCGTCACCAGCATTTCCTGGGCTGGGACACTGGCCAGTAAAATAAGTGACTGAACTCAAACCACCTCAGTGCTCTAAATACTTAAAAGAAATATGAGAAACTGTTTTCCTCAAAGAATGATGGCCTTTGCCTCTGCTGTGCTCTAGACATAAAAGAAATGGCACAGTTCCAGTTACTAAATAACTTAAATTCACCCAAGTATTTCTCCCTCAAATTAATACTGAAGTGAAAGTTACTTCTTGGTTTAGGAAGTCTTATCTGCCTTAAGAATTTGTAAACTTCTCCTTTAAGATCTCTTACTAGAGAAAACCAGCACTTACAGCTGGATGGGAATATAATTTATCGGCTTGCTTGGCTCACAGTATTGGCCATAATTTAGTTCCCATCTTTTTGGAAAGAAAAGCCCATTAGTATTTGCCTTTGCTACTAAAAGAAAGCCTCCCAGAAAATTCTTTTTCCATTAGTCGTAATAAATATTATGTTTATAGAACAGCATGGCATAAATGTAATTATATTATTGTTATTACTGTTACTTTAATGATGTAATAACCATCATTTACTTATTGTCTACCATGTGTCAGACATTGTCCTGGGATACTTCACATGCATTTTCTCTTGTTCAGAAAATAACACTGAGATATTGGTATTTCAACTATGACTTTACAAAGGAGAAACCGAGGATCCAGAGATAAAAGGCCTTAGCCAGGGTTGCACACACTCAGAGCTGGTCAGTGGAGAGGCCAAAAGTCCACCACAGTTGGCACTGCCTGCTGGCCTGGGACCCACCAAACAGCAAGGATGGCATTTCTGTGTCACGACACACCCCTCAGCACCTACTGCTGCAGGGAGCCAAGCAGGACAGCCCACCCACGGAGGCTGCTGGGCCCCACCTGCAGCTTCAAGGCACACAGCACAGCTGGAGCTGCACCCCAGAGGGAAGGTGTGTCCGCCTGTACCCCACGTCATGCTCAGCACTGCTACCAGCCCTCCACCACCACAAACTGGCACTTCGTCTCTGCTGCTCCCCACCAGCTACTTCTCCTGCCTCAATTTATCATTTAGTCCTTTGCACTGGAAACACCAATAAACTATGAGAACTAAAAAAAAATCAGCCCAGAATTTGGAATCACTTTCTGACTCTAACTATATATACACGGTGGTGTATCCAGATCCTATTTTTCTGGTTACAGCAACTAAAATCTGTTAAGAATAACAGCCAAAAATGACACAGTTTGACCCTTGAACAATGTGGGGGTTAGAGGCACTGAGCCTCTGTGCAATCAAAAATCCGCGTATAATTTTTGACTCCCCAAACTTTACTAAGAGTTTCCTGTGGGCCAGAAGCCTTACTGATAACATAAACAATCAACTAACAAATATCTTGTATGTTACATGTATTATGTACTGTATTCTTATAATAAATTAAACTACAGAAAAAATTTGTTTTCAAATGTCCCAAATCTCAAAAAAATTTCCAATGCATTTATTGAAAAAACTCCATGCACAAGTGGACCTGTCAGTTCAAATCTGTTGTTCAAACATTCAACTGTAATCTGAAAAGAGAAAAATCAACGTTCACGTTATAGTTCATCACATTTCAGCAAAACTCTTTCCTAACTAGCGTGAATATTTCAGAAGCACTGCACGGCGTTCCTGCCATAATGGAAACTTCCTGTGCTGCAGGTCGCCTTCAGGAAGGTCTGCGCTGTGAGGGAGACCAAGGACAGCAGTGAAGTCATCTTCAATGGGTGGCAAAACTTTGCAGTCTGAACTGCAAAAATGGCTTCAATCCTAACTAACATCAAGAATCTTGAGTAAGTAATCTTCTTGGCAAAATAAACGTTTTTATCCAAATTACACCCCATTCCATTCTGATCACTATTTAATTTGCATTCCACATAGCACTTGAGTAAACAATGGGGAGATATTCACACGCAGTAAATTTTCTCTGGTTTTATTTTTGCATGGCAAGGAATGAAAGCCCTTGGGGCCCCATCATCTTGCCCTCCTTCTCTGCCAGTAGGCAGGCGTCCACAGGGAAGGCAAAACTGTCCGACACGAGAGTAGAAAGAGCATGTATCTGAAGCGCAGCCACTGAGGAAATTTAAGACAAAGATGCCATAGCAACTGAACATGACACTAAATGCTCAGATTCTCAAAAGACAAAGAAGAAAGCAACAAGATGGTTCATATCCACTAAAAGGATCACATCTGATTCAATCAGGAAATAAATGGTTTTTCTGTTTTAATTCATGGGCTTTAGTCTCAACTCTGCAACTAGTAAAATACCTAATTTTGTCATATAATCTCAAAGAGCTTCATAATCCCACCTGTCAGAGATACCAAAGCTGCTGCGAAAGTCCTTTGGGAAGGATAAAATGAAGTCAGTAGGCAAGGAGGTACTGGCTGGCATCCATACCTCACTGTTCGACAGGAACAGAAAGTGGGATGGTGGTTCCTGGGGCAGCGGACAGGGTGCAGAGTTGGTGTTTAATGGGCACAGAGTTTCAGTGTGGGAACATGGAATAGTTCTGGGGACAGATGGTGGGGATGGCTATACAACAATGAGAATGTACTTAATGCCCCTGACTGAGCTGGACACTTACAAATGGTTAAAATGGTAAAGCTTATGTTATATATATTTTGCCACACTAAGAAAAAAAAAACTTCATTGTTATCTGCTAGCATAATAAGGCATCACATTTATATAAGCTCTGACTCTAAAATTCCAAAGAATTTTAGATACCCACCCAAGCTTAATGTAAACCCCTGCTGCTTAAATTATTTAAAAAAATATTTCTGGTCTTGATTGTGTCTCACATATCATACAGTCCCAAAAGGAACCGACCTGGCTCTTCTCTTTCTCCACCACGAAGACCTGTGCTACCCCGAAGAGGAGGAGGCGGGTGAGGAGGTGAGCGGTGACTGTCTGGCCTGCAGGGTTAGTGGACTGGCTGCTGCAGAGCTGGGTGGTGGGCCCCGTAGCCGGTATCAACACAGATGGGATCCATTTCCGAGGGAGCACCGCCTGTCCCCGCACCCTCTCAGCTCTCACAGCCTACAAGGTGTGATCATCTGAGAGCTGCACAGCTCTCAGAATGAAGCAAAAACAAAAGCCTGTTGAAAAGCACAACTCTTCCCAGAAAAGTTTTTATTATACATGTGCCTGCATTGGCCAATTCTAGGCTCCTCTTGAAACACATGAAAACGAAATCACCTGCTCACCGTGCCGCATGGCACACTGCAGTTCCAGGCTGAGAAGTCCTGCCCTCCCACAAAGCACCCCCACCCACACTCCTGAGAGCCCTCCCCAAGCTCTAGCAGCCACACTGAAGGGACTCCTGGTACACTGGGGACAAAACACAAACATTCAAACATTCCCTTTGTGGACAGAAGTGTCATCAACGTTAGGAGATGGCCTTTCTGACCTGCTCCCTGACCTTGGGAAGTCATCAGCATGCTACTATGCCTCACGACAACACAAATGCAATCCTCAAAAGGTTAGAAATTAGTTTAATTAAAACCATGTCAAAATGAGGCATTGCTGTTCAATTGATATAAAGTTTCAGTTATGTGAGATGAATAAATTTTAGAGATCTTCTAGAAAAAGAGGAATGCCAAGAAACAGCCATTAAGAACTGCATAGAGCAACATCAGGCACTTAAGGCAGTAACAGATAAAAGGGAACACATTTCTTAGTGTTTAAAACACACATAGCTGTGCTGAAAGGCAGTATTCCTCAATACTTGCCACAGAATACATAAAAATGCAGTAGCGGCTAGAAAGGATGAGAAGTAACACCTGGCTGGAGTATCAAAAATCTTACACTAAAACAAAAACTCCTTCAGTCATTTATAGCTGCTTTCAGGAAGATTCCCAAGTTCTCTGCATGGCCCACAGGCCCTTCCCAATTGAACCCCTGCAGGGCGCCAGCCTCACCTGCAGATGCCTGCCCAACCCATGTTACCAGGCCACACAGAGGCGTCTGCAATGCTCCAGTCCATCCGGGCCTTTCTTTGGCTTTGCCTCAATTTGTGGTACACCCTCTGCTTAGCACAGCTTCCTATCTACTCCATCTTTTTCCTACTATAAGCTAATTCTCTTGAAAGTCAATTTGCCAACAGCAAATGACCAACTAGCCAAAAACCAATTCACCAAAGGCAAACTTACTTTACTGAATGACTGGCTTCCTTACTGAATAATGAATTCGATGAAAACCCATCAAAAAATACAGTAGAGCTATCTGAACCAGTTTCCACTTCCTGACTTGCTGGACTGACAGCTGTTCTTCATTCCCTCTGGAAAACATGCTGATGTCCAGAAAAGGCTAAATATTCATGATCAGAGGCTTCTCTCAGTACCTAGAAATAGTCCCATCAGGTGGCCATACGTTTACTGAGTCAGCTTTCTTCTTTCAGTTTACACTTATCACTATAACTATTTATGTTGACTTGATTAAGGATTACATAAATAACCAGGGAAAAAAATGAGTGCAAACAGAAAGCTGACAATTCTCTGAGATGCTTTAGAAAGGTTCAGTGAAGACAAACTGCAAAACAAGAAAAAAGAAAAAGTTGGGGGTGGGAAGTCAGCTATGAAAGAAGAGCAGAGCATTCGCGAAATCCCGGGGGCTCCGACTCAGATCGTTTCAGTATCTAGATTAACCCCACTTTAAGGAAAGAAAAACTGGAAATGGTTAATGATATATAGATTATGCAGAAAAGACAAGAAGAATCTAGTGCATAGCCCTGTAAGCCAAGAACATAGGCTCTTGGCCCTACATCAAAATCTTAGTTCTATAGCAAGTGACAGCATGGCCTGGAAGCTGAGGGAAGACCCTCTCCACCATGGGGTAGGCACCAGCAGGGAGAGGTTAGCCACTGGCCAAACTCCTACTCAGAAATGACTTGTTTAAACTTAAAATATTTAAGGCATATGTACCCCTTTTTTTAAAATACAATTTCTCCCCTTAACCAGCATTGCTGATTAACCAACTACCAGTCAGAGGGCTTGCCACACACCTGAGGCCAGGGCAGTTTGCCATGTTGCAGCCCAAGGCAGGGGCAGAGCAAAAGGCTGGGAGAGTGAGAGACAAGGAAGGAACTGAGAGAAAAGAGCATGAGGAGCAAGTGAATAATGAACTGTATTTGAGAAAAATTCTATGGAAATGGATTGACTAGTCAGTGGTCAAAAATGGTGGAAAATATTGACCATTCAGTGAGTATTTTGTCTGAAATTGGCATTGAAACTGAGACCACTCCATCTGGGCCGGGACACCTGGGACACGTCCAGGCCAGTCAGCTGGCAGCTTGTATTGCTCTAAGGAAGAGCCTGTGAAATTCCTGGCAGCATGCCTGCTCCTCTGTGCTTCCAGGTGTCCGCGTTTCACTTCACTCCTGAAACACCTCTCCCGACCGGAAACGTGACAATGAAGTACAAGACGCAGCACACTCAGCCGTGCCACCGGGGGGCCACAGGTCCAGACAGACTTAGGAAGGATGGAGAAAGTAAACCAGAGGGAGAGATCCAGAAAACTAACGACCTACTGATTCCTCACCTAGCTCTTAATCTTTTTGATAAACAATATATCAATAAATGGGATTAATATTGTTGACATATACTTCTGGACTATAATTTTGCATTATAACTAAACAGCAAATGAGACAATGAAAAAAATATATATGTTAAAAATAAAAACAGCGCATGAAAATCGTATGTTCAATATGCCCTCAAGTGTGAGAAGATTAAATATATTAAACAGAAAAATAATGCAAGCTACAAATGTGGGACAAATATATAATTTAAATGTTCCTAGTAGCCACAGAAATTGCAGAAATTGGTTATATTAACGTGTCTTCTTTAACTCATCATATCCAAAATCATATAATTCAACATATTATCAATGGGGAAACTACTAAGAAGATACTTTACATCCTTTTTTTCGCAGGAAGCCTTCCAAGTCCAGCGTGTATTTGGCCCTGATAACGCATCCCAATTTGAGCTAGCCACACTGCCAGCACTGGACGGCACAGGTGCAGAAAGACCAGAGAACAGTGGCTCTCTCACAAAGAAGGGAACACAGATGGTTTTTATTTTCTCTTAGGGTTTGTTCCCCTATTTTCTACAGTGATCTTGGTAAAAATGCAGCATCTAAAGCCCCATGCAGACCTCGAGGATCAGACTGTTCGTTTTAGCAAGATCCCCAGGGGATTCCTATGGCCACGAAAGCCCATGGAGCACTGCTCTAGACAGTGACAGCTAGCTCCTGCGTGGGGCTAAGTGCAGGCGAGGTGTTGATTCTGAGCGCTGGAGATTGATCAGCTCTCTAATCCTCATGGTAGTCCTATTAAGGATGCACTGCTATCACACTCTTTAGAAATGAGGCACGTGGGGCACAGAGAGGTTAGTGTGAAGTCATACAAGTGGGAGAGCTGGTCTGGCTCAGACAGGCTTCCCCAGTGGAGGAGTCATGTTGTGTTGGCTTTGCTACCACACCTGCCAACAGAGTACTGCGAGGAGACACTCGATTTGTAAGCAAAAGAATGTATTATAATGTTTGCCTTTCCCACTTATTACATGACCTTGAGCAAATCACATACATTCACTGAACAAACACATCTCCTTTCTGGAAAATGGGTATAGTGTATACTGGAAAAAGTTGTGGGGACTTGTGACAATTTGAAAAACCATTTCATTTTCTGTAGCTGACTTTATTGTAGAATATAGCATATAATACATATGACACATAATGTGTCCATCAACTGTTTATGCTATCAGGAAGCCTTCAGTCAAAAGCAGGCTATTAGTAGTTAAGTTTTTGGGGAGTCAAAAGTTATACTCAGATTTTCAACTGCAAGAGGAATCCCTACCCATAGCCCCTACTTTGTTCAAGGGTCAGCTGTACACAGTCACATGTTTAGAGATATTTTAGGGGTCCTTTTTGGTTAAGCAATTATAAATGGAAAACAAGAGCATGACCTGTGAAATGTGGTAGGAACCCAATCAGCCCCCACAAAATGATAATTGTTGAGTATCCAGTGCACATCTGCCTCTTAGGCTGGGACACAGACATGCAGGAAAAGTTTGAAACATGGCCCTGCTTTCCTACAGTTCTGATCCTGGTGGGAAGAAAACTGATGAGTCATACAGAAAGCTAACATGAGAAAGAGAATTGCTAAGTAATGGATTTTGCTCTGATTTTGAATGGAAATTTAATTTCCCTGAGTAAACAAATTAAAAAGCAGAAAAAGCAGAAAAAGCTGAATGAAACATGAAAATCTGCTCTGTAAGTATCTGCAGAGGGCAAAAATGCCAAAAGAACCCCAGAACAAATTTTGAATGCATAAAATAAAATAAAATACACATTCCTGGAATATATACATATTTTTCTTCTGGGATAGAAAAACATTTCTTTTTTATCCCAGAAGCATAACAATGAATACTAAAGTTTCAGACGAAGTAATCCAAATTCAGAACTAACACAGAAGAGGGTCAAGTCCCCAGGCTCTACGCCACCGTGTTAGCTGCTAAAGCCTCTGGTTTTTCTTTTTAATCTGACTTAAGAACAAATTTCCATGGACCTGTAGCTTCAGCGATTTTCAAAGCAACACCAGCCTCCTCAGGGAGGCTAGATTTACGGTATGCCACTTAGGTGTTACTACCAGTCCTGAAAAGAGTGAAAGGACAGCCATGAGCAAAACAAGGCCTCCTTTCTTCCAGAACTGGACTTTCATCACCCGCCCCAAGCCATAAGAATCCAAGGTGTGCAGTTTCTTGCTGGGATGGGGGACTCTGACTCACCAGCCATGGCTGAGGGATCTCAGGCAGAGGCATCTGTGGGGGAGCTGGTAGGGTGTTGGGCGTCTCCAGCTTCTGAGCATGATCTTTCACTTCAAAACCTGTAAGATTAACCAAAACCATACAGTGGGGTGAGGAGGTTGAGGATGGCACTGCTAAGAGCTCCTGCTTCCTCAGCCCCACACGGAGCACTTCCCAAATATTCTCTCTAATCCTTTACAACAATCCTGCAAGGTAGGTATTATTCTTCCCATTTGATAGGTGAAGAATCTGTGGCTAAAAAAGAAAAAAGAAAAAGATTAAAGGACTAATGGAAACACTAACAGGGAGAAATGATGGAGCTGCATTCTTCCCATGCCACACCCCTCAGAGGCCAGTTGCTTCACATGGACTTCAGCTCAGGTTGGCACCTACCCGTGGACTAAGGGTGCAGTCTCAGAGACCAGCCCCTGCACCACCTTGGGCCTCGTTCTGCTCACGTGCAGTCGGCTACCAGATCCTTCAGCCCATCACCCAGACTGATGAGGTGTGCTTTCCAGGATGCAAACCTAATCGTGTCGTGTCAGGCTTCAAGCACTAGAGCCCAGTGAACTGAATGGTATGTGAATGGGATCTCAATAAAGCTGTTCAGAAAGGAATCCCTGCATCTCCTCTCCCACAGAGCTGTCTGGATCCTAACATGCCTATACTCCAAGACCTGCCCTGGCCCCACCCCTCCACTCTCTCACTTGGACCCTCCCCTTAGGTGTCCCTACAACGGTACTGGCAAGCTTATCACTACCTGCTTTTCTGTCTTACCCACTGTGCACAAAGTTAGCTTGGCTGGCCAGAGGCTGCTGTCTTTACAAAGGCCTGCTTGCAGGGTTGGCCCTTGGCCAGCAGTTGTGTATTTCCAAAGTGTTCCCATCATCCTGAATCTATCAGGTTGGTTAACTATGCATAGATTGTGCAAACAATGTGGTTTCTGCCAAACACCTGCTGTGATGGTTAATTTTATACGTCAACCTGACTGGGCTAAGGGACACCTACATAGCTGGTAAAATATCATTTTTGGATGTATCTGTGAGGGTGTTTCTGGAAGAGATTAGCATTTGAACTAGTGAACTGAGTGCAGTAGATGGCCCTCCCCCAAAGGGGTGGGCACCATGCAATACACTGAGGGCCTCAATAAGACAAAAAGGCAGGGGAGGGTGAATTCGCTCTCTCTGCTTGCACTGAGACATCCATCTTCTCTTCCCTGGATGTTGGCCCTCCTGGTTCTCAAGATTTTGGACTCAGGTGGAGACTTAGGCCATCAGTGCCCTGATTCTCAGACCTTCAGGTCACGACTTTCCTTGTTTCCCAGCCTGCAGATGGCAGATGTGGAATTTCCCAGTCTCCGTAACTGTACAAGCCAATTCCTGCATTAAGTCTCCTCTTTATCTATACATCCATCCACCCATCCATCCATCCTGTTGTTTCTGTTTCTCTGGAGAACCTGACTAATAAACCTGCTTTTCTTGGGAGTCTGGACTTTTGGTATATGCCAGCAGCCCAATAAAATCCCGGGGCACTGAGTCTCTAACGAGCCCCAGTGAATAGCAACGTTACACCCAGGATGCTGCATTTTTGTTGCTGAGGAAAGAGTGTGGCTGTGTGACCCCCACGGGAGGGGGAGCACGGAAAGCCTGCACACGGATTTCTCCAGACCTGCCTGTATCTTCCCCTCACAACCTGGCTGCACATCCCTACTACCGTTAGAACAAATCCTGAGCATGAGAAAGTCCTACCACATGCTGAGTCCATCTAGTGAGCCCGTGAATGGAGGGGGCTCTCGGGGACTCCAGCACACCCATTGCTGTAAGCACCTTAAAGCTTTATCTTCCTAAGCCTAGGGACTAACATGACCCTGGTGTGTGGTTAGGCCTTCTACGATGATTTGACAAGTAAGCAAATTTATGCATTAATGAACAAACATGTACACTGTACGAAGATGGAATTAAAGATGACTGAGAGGCAAAAAGAGAGTAGAGGAAGAGAGACCAGATGTCTGAAGGGGCCAGACCTTTGGGTGACTGCATCCTCAGCAGCATGTCAGTGATTACCGCCTTCTTTTCTCGGACACTTGACGTCAGATACTCATGGTCCAGGAGTTCAAGAAACAGACGAAGTTCAACTATTAACTCTTCCATTGCTGAAAACACAGCAGAGAGGAAGGGTACCATTAGACCCTTTGATTTATGACCATCAAAATATAAATGCTAAGCTTTACTCAAAGCATTTCATTCTAGCTTGATTGGATATAGTATTTCACTGCAAAAAACAAGTTGGCTGACATCAGGTTGATGAAAAGATTCACATGCCATCTTCTAGACAAATGCCCAACCCTGCACTTTTGCTCTGAGGCAGCAATAGTCATGCAGGAGGAGCTCCAATGCCAGGCTGCCAACTGATGGAGTCATGACCCCAAAGCCTGACATCACTGTTTGGTGTCGATTGCATATTAAGTTTCAATGTCAGGAAGAAGACGGGGATTTAAAATGCCAAATAGTTTTCAAGTAACCACTGGGACATGGTTCAGAAATTCAACACCCAACTCTGCTTTTGTAGGTCTGGCTGCATCCCAGGATGACTGTGAGCATGTTTGTGCAGTTACAACAGAGATGCACATGCCGAAGAGAACTTAAAATACAAGCGCAGGCACTGGCCTACAGATATACCCTCATAAACAAGGGCTCTTTGGGGTCTTCAGTATGTATCTTGAGGCTTCTTTAAGCAAAAAAGTTGGAGAACCACTGATCTACGGGATTCTTTCCAAATCTACTTTCTACAAGTGTACAACACCCTCCAGGATTAAAGATCCTAACTGAGGCCCCCCTTACAGAACTACCACAGCTCTGCTCATTTCAGGTAAGTGGGCAGAGAAATAGCTAATGAATTCAAAGTAGGCAAGGTGTGTCCCTGAGCTGCTCACTTTTCCTAATTGGGCAATTTCTCTCTATGAAATGAAGAGGTAGGATTCAGTAAGCCCATAAGGTCCTTTTTATTAGTGAAACAACTTCTTTGATGATTCTAAGTAGAAAACAACTTCAGCTATACTTTAAAAATGATGGCTGCTCACATTATTCATAATAACCAAATGGTAGAAACAACGCAAATGTCCAATGATGGATGAATAGACAAATAAAGTGTGGGATATATTTGAGCCTTAAAAAGGAATTAAATTCAGGCACATATCACAACATGAATGAGCCTTGAACCCATTATGCTCAGTGAAATAAACCAGTCATGAAAGGACAAATATTGCATGATTCCACTTAGGTGAGGTTCTTAGAGTTGTCGAAATCATGGAGGCATAAAGTAGAGTGGTGGGTGCCAGGAGCTGAGCGGAAGGGCCATGGGGAGTAAGTGTTTAGTGGGTGCAGTTCAGTTTGGGGTGGCAAATTACAGTTTGGGAAGATGAAAAAGTTGTGAAGATGGATGGTGGTGATGATTATACACAATGTGACTGCACTTAATGATACTATATGCTCAAATAGGGTTAAAATGGCAACTTTTATCCTACATACATTTTACCACACAAAAAAATGAACCTTATCCAAAAATTGATGGGCTGCTATGGGTCTATGTTAAACTTATAGTATCCTATCCTGCATCTTCATTCATATATTCTTTTACCAAAAATGCTTCTCTTGCATGTAGCCAAATCATATTTATCCTGCAAGATTGTACCTGGGCTCTAGCTAGAAGCATCAGAACATGTGACGAGGACTATGACCACCTCCATCCTAGCTCATCTGAGACCTGAGTCTCTCTCCAGGGTTTCCATGGAGAGCTGTATGCCGACCCCTCTGGCTGGCAGTTCGCAGAGCCCAGCCCACACTCAGACTGCAGCGCCTTCTACCGTCGGGGGGCCCACAGCAGCCACTGCCACCCTGCATGCCCACAAGCCCAGCCCCTCCAGGCTCTAATTAACTGGATCACCAGAAGCCAAGCTGTCAATCAGGTTCTCTTTCCTATATTTCCCTGAGACTAAGGACTCTCAGTCAGTTGGGGTCTCTTGAACTGAAGACACATTCACTCGGGAGCCATGTCTAGGCATGCATGTGCCGCGGGAAGACAGCCATTAACAGAGGAAGAAAGAAGGAAGTTGAGACACTCTGGATGGTGTGCGGATTCACCCAGAGGAAGAGACCACTGAGGAGAGAGGAAAGCAGACAGACACACCAACTGACTGGATGCCTGAGGCCTTCCTGCACTTTTTGTAGTTACCTGTGGAAATGCACTTGAATTCCGTGAGTCACCTGTTTCATTGTTTTTTATCAAGCTACCTGTGTGATTTTCTTTTCCCCTGAAATTGCCACCAGAAGGTTCTGTGGCCAAGCTCTTCGAACCTCAGAATGTAAACATCCCAAACCAGAGCCTGGGGAGCTGCTCCTCTTCAGGATCCTCGTTTACGCCCGACAGTCACTTCAGGCATGTGGACGAGACGCCTCCCTCTCCCCCGGCCTCTTCTGTTACCAAGACCCTTTCCTCTTTCAGCAGCTGAGCTGTTACCTGGACACTTAGTCCCCTTGAGGCTTGCTTCTGTTCTTCCTTTTCCAAACACTGCTAGTCAGCTGGTCAAAAGCAGGGTTCATGCGGGCTCATCTCGTAAAACCGTGCGGTGGCCTAGCAGCACCATGCACGAAGGAAGCCGCGAGCGCCCCGCAGTGGGTAAGTGACTTAGAAAGCGAGAGAATTAACAGCTTCTATAAATGACTGTGTGAAAGGCATGGGGCTGGCACCCACAGGCAATGGTTCACCTCAATCCCACGAGGACGCAGATGCTGCCGGCCCCACGCACGGGCAGAGGACACCAGTGCCCGTTTGCCTACTTTTCTTTAAGTAAACGTGCAGCAACTCAAGTACCTGACGCTGTCGTGCCCCCTTTACACATATGGATTCCTCTGGATTCCCAGGCATGGGGCAGGCACTCTTCCTTTTCCCATTTTACAGGTAAAGAAACTGAGGCACATAGATGTGCCTAAGGTCACTGAGCAGACAAGTGGCTGCGCCTCGTCATTAATCTGCTCGCAGCCACACAGCTGGAGCATGATGGCGAGAATCTGAGCACAGCCTGACTCCAAAGGCCCTGCTTTGGCCATTTCATGGCAACTGTTCCGCGGACTGTTTTCTGAGGTGACCTGGCCCTGTGAGTTGCCTTGGCATTTTTTAAAAAGAGGCAATAGGACAGTCAAATAAAATTAAGGGAACTAGTCCTAGAAAACACTAGGACAATGAGACATCTCACCTGAGCCCACACAGTGCCATATATTACATACCAGGCTGCCCAGCTCCCGACCGCCCGCCAACCACACTGGTGCCTCACGGTGTCCAACATCAACTGCGCACTCAGCAAATGCACATCAGAGGTGTGGCATCTAGCAGACATGGCACAGACAAGGCCACCAGGATGCAAGGAAGGAAGAAGATGTTCCTGCCACCATTTTCAGTTTAAAACTCTTAATACGAACAGGCCTGCCTTTTCCCTTAAAGTCCGAGGGTAGTAACCAGCAGCAGAGGCTTCCGTGTAAACGGGGTTCCTATGAAACATGTGTGTCAAGGCAGGAGGATGCCAGAGGCATAAGGAGCCTACAACGACGTCACTCTCTCACCAGCTGGGAGCCAGCCCTCTGCAGGATGGGCAAAGCCACCAGGGTTCCGGGCATCGGCTTCAGCTCCCAAAGATGCACCCAAGCGCCCCCCTCCAAGTGCTGCCTGGGGCTCCCCTACCCACACCCACCAGCCACCACTGCCGCACACTCTGCTTCCAACAGAGGAGGACTGCTCTCCATGGCCAAGTAAGGCTCACCTGTGCACTGCTGCTACTGCAACCCTCTGGCCAGGCCGCTGTCGAGTCAGGCTCCTCCATTTCCTGCACAATGAATTGCAGCCCGTGTCTGTTGCTCCACACGGATGTTTGGCAGAGAATTACAGCCACCGCCAAGCACTGACCATGTGCCGGGCAAGGTACTGAGAGCATCACACACACTATGACTGACCTTCACAGTAACTCTTCAAGATGGGCATCATTTTCACCATCTTACAGGTCAAGAAATGGAGACAAAAAGGCTCTGTTACCTAAGGCCACAGAGTTCAAAATAAGAGCCAGAATGGGAATCAGAACCAGGTCTACCTGACCTTAATGTCTCTACTTTTTACACCATCACATTGACTCTAAATTTTGCTCATGGTGGCAGAGGATGTGAATTCCTCTGAGGTTATATTCCTCATCATTTAAATTCATATACACCATCTCCTGTGACACAGAAGAGGCTCTGCACACAATTACACCCTCAAGGTCATTGCTCAAAGTGTATTTACATCGCTCTTTTACTAATAGTGTTTACACTAAAAAAACAAATCTTACAACCGTAGATGATTCTTGCAACTTGCTGACGGCACGATGGAGGCTCACAGAATGGGAGACTTACCAGGAGGCTGGTCTCCCCCGCCCCTCCCAACCATGTGCCCTGGATGGGCCGAAGGGGCTTGCATCCAGAATGGTAACTAGCTTCTCTCTCCTCTACTCTATGAGATACTCTTAATGTATTTGATCTCACTTGATACTTAAGCACATTATTTTTGAAATATGCTGGTAGCAGAAATAAGATTTGAAAAGATTAAGAGACTGGCCTACATCAGCAAGCTGAGCCGGGACACCCCCTACCAGAACCATGGTCCTTTCCCCCTCTGCTCAACACCCTGACCCTGAACGTCTGTGACCCCACTCGGGATGGAATGGCAAGGTCACTCAACACAGACTGGAATCGGGACAGGGAGTAAATCACTAACTTCCAGAAGAATGTCTTTTTTCCCAAATGCCCCCACCACACAAAAGACTGGCCAAGAATTTATGATCCCTAAGGCAACAGGGAAATTGCTTGGAGGCCTTCCTAGATACATTCAAAGCATCTGAAAAGCAGACCTCCCTTCTTCCTGGCAAAAGGCTTCTTCGTGCTGACCCACCGATCCGCTCTCTCGTGCTTGGTTAGTGTCTCCACGGAACGAAAGGGAAAGTGCAACAAGGCTAGACAGTCCCGGTCCGGCAGACAGAGAGTGCTTCATGCAACCAGCCAGCAGGCCTCCGTGGAATCACCACCCTCCTTCTACTATTTAAAGGAAACCTCTGGCTCAGGTTTGGCAGCGACTTAATTTATCTCAACAAAGTAAAAGAAATGGGTTATGGCGGGAAAAAAGAAAGGAGGCATTACGATTAACATGTATAGTGGTGGGGGGCACGGGGAGGGCTGTGCAACACAGAGAAGACAAGTAGTGATTTTACAGCATCTTACTATGTTGATGGACAGTGACTGTGAATGGGTATGTGGGGGGGTACTTGGTGAAGGGGGGAGCCTAGTAAACATAATGTCCTTCATGTAATTGTAGATTAATGATACCAAAATAAAATAAAATAAAATAAAAAAGAAATGGGTTATGGTTTGTGGGATGTAGATGTAGGAAGAAAAGACTGTTCGATGAGAGAGCATAAAAATCAAAGCATGAGCTCCTGGGGAGTGGGGACCGAACCGTGGATGCCTGCTCACCACCCTGCCCGCAGAGCCTCACTCGCAGGCACAGTCCAGAGTCCGCAGAGCAGCCCATCTGCTGCCTGCCCGCCGGCACCTGCTCCCTGTACGGACTGTCTCCGGGGCCTGGGCACCGGGGTGCCGGACAGCTGGCCGCGTGAAGTGCAGGTCATGCCCCTCACCAAGGATTCCCTGCATCAGATTCAGGGGTCCAATTAACAAACAATTTCTGAGCCACGGCTGGCCCCCAAATCAATCTGCTCTTCAGATCACTGCCCTTGCCCCTATATTCTTCTTCTCAACGACTCTCTGACCCTGTGTCAGAACCTCAAGCACACCAGCCTCTGCTCTCCTCTCCAGATCTCCCCCTTTCCTCTCCCCGCCTGGTGCCTGACTCCGCCGCAAGCAGCAGTCTCCTATTCGCAGCAGGCTTGCTTTTGCCCCGGGTCTTGGCACACGCTGCTGCTCTCAGCAGGTGGGCTTCACCTGTGTGGCCCTGTCTTGCCCCCAACACACACAGCACCGCCACGCCTCTCCTACCTGGTTGCCTCTCACCTAGCTTCCCTCCAAGACTCAGCCTGGCCTCCAGTTCTTACACTACGCTGGGTTAACCGGTCTGTCTCCTCCAGCAGTCAGTAGGCCATCTGTAGTCAGGGACCAAAGCCCAACTCCTTTCTGTACCCCGAGCACTCAGACAATGCCTGGCATGGACGCTCAAACACAGACACTCAACATGCGGTGGATTCATTCACTTGTTCTCAGGTCTCCATAACAGATGAAACTCCCAAGATGTGTACTGGAAAGAAAAACACCACAGATGGTCCTCCCACAGTGACCATCATCTGTGATACTCCTACAGCTCACACATCAAGAGCAGCAAAAGAATGATTCTGACAAGTCCACTTTCTCAAGAGGTGGATGGCTGCCTGGTGAGGCCCTTTTCTGCCAAGGCTGCAGAGACAGCGCGAGGACACCCAGAAGTGCGCCTGTGGAGAGAGAACTTGTGTGACACCAAAGCGAAGTGCCTGACGCCCGAGCAAGGCGCTTGCATATTTTCCCTTATAGGGTTACAGTTAAGACTCCTCATGCAAACTCTTCCAAGTATTTCCACAGGCCTCTGCAGATCATCTAAATGGGCTGCCTAAAGGTTGATCTGAGAAATCGCAGAAAAAGCAGCACGGCTGGTTTTAAATACTGTGTGGTTGGAAAGTCTCCCTCAGCTAGGCTGCATCTGAAACTCCTTGAAAGTCCAGGTGACCATCATTTGGACGACCAATGTCTCTGAGTAAAAGCCACTAACTCCTTTGATTCCCAAAGCTATGCTCTACAATGTGGGAATAGTAACAGCTATGTGCCCAGAAAGACTGCTGCAGAGCCCCGAAGATGGCTACAAATAAAAGCCCCTGGTTAATGCCAGTTTAATTTGAATCTGAAAAGAGAAAGCAAATAAGGCCTCTCCTTGCCCCTCTCCAGGTCTGACTAGACGAAGGCAGCACAGCTCAGTGTCAGCACTGACTCTGAGAGCCGGATCTTTAAAGGATGTGCGAATAGCCCATGGAGAGTCCGCATTTCCAGAGGGGTAAGTATACACACGTGCATTCGGAGTCCCGGGACTCCCCCTCTGGATTACACAGCCAGCACGGGTCTCCAAAGGAAGGGATGTAAGAACCCACAAAACACACTCCCAGACATTGTCATACTTCTTAAAAAGGTGGATTAACACACAGATGGATGAAGCGGCCCTAAAGGAAATTACCCTTCTGTGGTTTTCAGAAAAAATCAATATTGTAGAAAATCTAGATATTTCAGAAAATATCCTTTCTATTTTTTTGTAGAAAGCAAAAAATAAAACCTAGAAGTGCACGTGTCTATTATTAATCATAATAATGTATGTCACCTGACACCTCCACAGAACCAGATTTCCTGATTTCTGAAGCCAGAAGGGGAAGACAACTGATTAAAAAACTAAGCTCTTAAAAAAACACAAAAAACTAAGCTCTTGTAAACACTATGTTGACAGCATAGTATTTCCATTTCATTTACATCAGTTCAATTTAATTCAGTAATAACAGGAACTAAATACTGACTTTGTTCAAGACATTGTAATCAAAATTTTAAAGCAAGCCCTTGACATCCAAGACTTCATGACCTAAAGCAGCAGGTAAACATGTGGACTCACAAACCATGATTCCACGAAAGGGAGAGTCACAGGCGATCGTGAGAAAAAGCGGCACTGATTGGTTTCTATTTGGAGAGACTGACAGCAGCATTAAGGACGGACTGGTGTGCTGAGGCTGGAGCAGAAAGAGGCACAACCTGTCAAGAGGATATGAAGAATGACGACAATAGGTGGATGGAAAAGGAAAACACCAATTTTGCTCTATTTATCATAGAATGTTTTAAATATTTACTAAAAAAAACCTCATTGCACAAGTACTTGGGTACCTAAGTGTAGGGTATACAATGACAAAAGGAAACAAACGTGATCTCTATGTTCAAGTTAGAGACACACACACATAGTATGCAAATGAATAAAAACAGCCAGAAATCATGATGGATGTTATGAAAAAAGCATGTAGTCAACCAGTTTTATGTCAGATTTTCTAGCTTCAAATACCTGCCTTCATGTCAGAGGTCCTCTGCCCTTATGAATGGTTCTGTACTCACAACAGCCAAAGGGTGGAAGCAACCCACGTGTCCATCAGCAGAATGGATAAACAAAATGTGGTCCATCCACACAACAAATTATTGTTTGGACTTAAAAAGGAGTGAAATCCTGACTCATGCGATGACATGGAAGAACCCTGAAGACATTATACTAACTGAAACAGGCCAGTCACAAAAGGACAGACTCTGTGATTCCACTCATATGAGCTTCTTAGCAGAAGTAAATTCACAGACAGAAAACAGGGTGGTGGGTGCCAGGGGCTGGGGATGGGGTGCGGAGTTAGTGTTTAATAGACACAGAGTTCAGTTTGGGAAGATGGAAAGGTTCTGAGATGTATCAGGGTGGAGGAGTGGTTGCACAACAATGTCAATGTACTTAATGCCACTGAACTGTACTTCAAAAATGGTTAAAATGACACATTTTTATTTTATAAATACATTACCACAATTTGATTCTTATATACTGAGGTATAATTGACATATAATATCATGTCAACATTTTCAGAACATTCCTGGGCTCCCGCCTCTGATGCTGGCCCACGCTTTCTGAAATGAGTGTGCCCCAACATCTCTACCAGTCAGGACTCCTCTGGGCACAGCTACGCCCTCCTAGCCCAACTCACTGGGGACTGAGTGCCCCCTGCCTGTTCTTAGGCTCCACATCTGTCTACTACTTGTCAGTTTCTCTCTAAAATAATAAGCTCCATACTAGCAAGGAACAATTAAAAAGTGAAAGAAAAGGAAAAACTAGTTCCATTTAAATAGCAGTAAAATACAGGAAATGCTTAAGGAAAAATTTAACAGAATATGTAAAAGACCTATAAACTGACAACTATTAAGTGCTACTGAGAAAATTTAATGAAGATCCAAATAAGAGGAGAGATACTGTATTCACAGATTGGGAGATTCTGTTCCACTCATGTAGTAATTCTTCCCCCAGATCCATCTAGAGCTTCAACACAATCCCAATCAAGATCCCAGCAGCATTTTGGGGAACGGGGATGAGAATTAACAAGCTGATTCTAAAATATATGAATGAGAACAGCCAAACAATGGGGGGAGGAAAACCCAGCATGGGAGGACTTGAATCACCCAGTTTCAAGGCCACCTCAAGGCTGCAATCACCAAGCCGTGTGGCACTGGTGTTAGGATGCATTGGTGAGGCGGAACAAAGTCCAGGAGAATACCCGCGTGTAATGGCGGGCAGTTCAGTGGAGGAAGACCAGGCTTTGGAACAAGGGGGTTGAACGAGTGGCTATCCCGTGGTATCACTCCATATACAAAAACTAACTCAAATGGATCAGAGACCTAAATATAGCAAGTGAAGCTGTAAAACATCTAGATGAAAACCAGAATTATTTATGGCTGGAGTAGGCCAAGATGTCTTAGGACACCAAAAAGTACTAACATAAAAAAAAAATTACAAGTTGAACTTTTTGAAAGAAACCATTAAGAAAACGGGAAGAAAACAGTTGCAATACCCATGTCTGACAAATCACTTATATCAATATGCTGAATGCTGAGGACATACAAGACAATTTAACAAAAAAATAGGCAAAGGAGTCACAAATGTTTCACACACACAAAAAGACAAAACAGCCAATAAGCATATTAAAAAATGTTAATACCATTATTTATCAGGTTAACACAAATTAAAAACACAATGACATACCCCTATACATCCACTGGAAAGACAAGAATTTAAAGGACAGGTAATATCAAAATTTGGAAAAATGGTAGAGCTAGCAGAAACTGGTGGGAATCTACATGGTAGACTGTTTAGAGAACAGTTTGGCAGTTTCTTATAAAGCTAAACATATATTTACCATGTGATTCAGCAATCCCACTCCTTCATATTTATCCAATATGGTATTTATGCCTCATGTCCACACAAAAACATTATCAGCTTCACTTATAACAGCCAAAAACCACACACAACTAAACGACCATTAACAAATATACAGATGGACAAACTATGACGTATTCATACGATGGAATATTCCTTAGCAGTTAAAAAAAACCCAAGCTATCTATATGAATAACTAAGATGAATCACAAAAAAGCTACGGGAAAGCAGCTTGACATAGAAGCAGGCGTGCTGCATGGGTCCACGCTCATGCAGTCCTAGAACAAGCAAACCAAATGTGCCGTGGCAGGAAGCTGGTCAGTGGCTGCCTTGGTCCGAGCAGTGGATGGACGTGCTCTCGTCTTCACTGGACTGGGACCCCACGGGCTGACGGTAGCAAACACATTAGAGGTACAGAATTCAGAGTCAGAGAAAAACCCTAACTAGTCAAGGGGAAGAAAAATCAAACAGGAAACACTGCATGTTTTATCTGACTCTACTAGGTAAGAGGAATTTTAAGAAAATCAAAGCAAAATGGAATTTTAATAAAAGATTTTGGCACACAACAGCAATAAACAGGAAATAAAGGCATTGAACTGGCTCTGTACATCAGGGGCTAACTCTGTTTTCATAAGGAAGAAAGCAGGGTCCCTAATCTCTTGCACAGATAATCAGAAAGTTCTACTGAACTGAGTTCTCCTTATTAGCATAAAGCTGGGCTGCATCTCTACTCATGAATGGGTTTTCTTCTCACCAAAGGAAGGAATAAAAGCAAAAAAAAATGAAAGAAGTCTGAACCTATAAACTTGGGCTCATCCAAATGACAACAGGCTTTCTTCTCCTGTCACGGCTGAGGCCTGGGAGTTCAGAGAGGCCCCCGGCCCATGTGGCAGGAGCACAGGAGCACAGCTCAGCCAGCACGGCTGTTTCCATCCATGGCAGAAAAGAACAGCTGAACACAAAGCGCCTGCCATGGGCTAGGCCCAGGGAGACCGCCCGCTGTATGAGGAGTACCGCCACAAGGAGTTTGCAGTCCCTGCCCACCAAGCACAGAGAGGCTGCACAGCCCCTGGACCTGCGAGACCAAGAAGGGAGTGAGGAACCAGGCAAAGTGCAAAGTGCAGGAGCGCTGCACTCAGCAGGTCCCGGGCAGCAAGGCGCTGCAGCAACCCACTGCCAGCCCACCTGTCACCTACTGACTGCGCTCTCTCTCCGCCACAAGGCTTCTAGAGTCAGGAAACCTTAGAAAGTATGTTATCTAATGCTCTGCTTTAAGAAGTGAGGATGCTGCCACATGGGAGGGGCATGGCCTTTGAGGCCACAAGTCCAGCTGAGGTACAGAAAGGACAGCCATGCCAGTCCACCTGCCCGGCAGGAGCTCTTGTGTGACCCCACGCTGCTCAGAGCCTCAAGGGTGGTGCTGACTCCAGGAGCAGGGCACAGAAGAGGCCCTGACACCATCCCTGTGTGGAGAAGCATCGCTTAAAAACACTGAGGCCTCTCAACACTGATGAAAGATTGCCTAGCTGGCATAGGCTGCAGCCACCAGCTGCCCGGCCAGAACACCTGTGGCTCTGCAGAGGTCCAAAGTGGCTACTAGGACAGCAGGCTTTGTGGGAAAGGAAACAATAGATAGTCCAGAGTGAGGGCCCTGTCTGCAGACCTCAGCACTCCCCAAGGACAAAGGGAGAGGAGGAGGGGCAGGGGAGGGAGAGGGAGGCTGGGCATTAGGATACACTGCCAGCTATACGATCCAGTTTCCAGTACCCAAGACAATAGATAATCCTATTCAAAACCATCTTTTCACACTTCCAACTATATCACAGCCATCTCTCCAGCCACTGTTTCATTTGAATTAAAAAGCGTAGCCTAATTAAGTCATCAAAACCATTTGCCTAGATCTGGTGTATAAAGTGGACGCAGAGGCTTCGAGGATGCTGGGAACAGTAACCCCTAGGACTTTAGACTCTCTCCCTGAGCAAGCCTTGATCATCTCTACCTCCCCAAAATGATTTTCCAACTACAGACTCTGAAATGACTCCTCCCAGTTCCAGCTTCTCTCCTCAACAACCCCAAAGTTCTACAATCACAGTGCACTTTCGATTGCTCCCGACCCCAGCCCGCTGTGCTCAAACTGCAGCCCATCAGTCAGAAGTGGGATGGGAGGAGGGTCACGTCTGGGAATGAGGAATGAAAATCTCCCAGAGATGGAAGGAGAGGATCAAAGCACACAGACTGAGAGAGATGAAATAGAGACCCTGCAACCAGGAAGAGTCCTAAATCTCTCACGGGCCTTAGGAGAAACCAGGCCCACACAGACCCAGGGACTCTGCCCAGTTCCACTCCACGGGAGCCGTGACTGCAGGCTGCTATTTTTTTTAACTAGTCTATAACTTCTTACACCACTCCTCATCAGTGGGCTGTGACATCCCTTTCCATCAGGAAAATAACACTCAATTATGACTCTTACAAGATTCCTGAGAAGACATGAAACTGCCTTCACTGCTCTTAAGTTCCATGATTATGCTTTAATATTAGAAAGCCAAAGGTAAAAGGAGTTTTAAAAATGCTTCCTGACTGTCCTCTAGACTGGCAAGCCCTAAACCGGCGCTTCTCAAACTTTCATAGGAGTACAACTCTGGAGGGAAACAAGATCTTGTTAAAATGTAGATTCTGATTCTGCAGGCCTAGGGCGGGGCCTGAGAGTCTGCATTTTCTAGCAAGCTGCCTGGTGATGCTCACACTGCCAGCCTGGGGGTCCCTGTTTGAGAAGCCAGGCACCGCACCACACTGAGCTGATACCCAAGCAAAAGGTATCTGCAGCGCAGAAGTGCACCAGCAACAATGCTTCTCAAAGAAATCATGAAAACGCTGCTGTCATCACTCACCCTCCACCCACAACCCCTGTGAGCACCAGGCGCTGGCTAAAACAGAAGCTGAATTCAAATCACCAGCAAAGGAATCAGGAGAGGAGACAGCTAAGTAACAATGCCCTCAAAGACAGGTGCAGCCAGACCTAAAATGACTTGGTAACAGGGTTCAATCTGTGTGAAAGCTTATCCCTTTCCTCATCCATCTAAGTGGCTGGCAAACTAGAGCCTGTGTCTGCCCTGAAGCCTATTTTGTAAATAGAGTTTTATTGGGACACAGCCACACCCATTCATGTATTCATTGTCTACAGCGGCTTTCACACTAAACAGCAGAGTAAGGTGGCTGCAAAGGAGACCCAGTGCAGCCCTTTGTAGAAGAAGCATGCTCGCCTCTGCTCTGGGTACTCAGGGAAATAAACTCCAAAAAGGGAAACTTGAAATCCAAGACAGGACACAATTCCAACACTGTAGAAGCAGTTGGGACGGTGTAAAACTCAGAGGCAGATGTATTTTAAGGCAAGTCTAGTAAAAGCTGAAGAACAGGACCCCCATTTAACATGAGCCCTAACCCACTGCATAGGTGTCCCCAGTGTCCTGTGGAGTGTGCTGGATCTGCACCACAGGGAGACCAGCGAACGTGCTCCTTGGTTGAACCCAGCAGCCTCCATGACTGCCCCCACTCCCTGTGGACATCTGACTCACCATCCATTTCTTTACCGACCTCGGAGAGATGTGCCGGCCAGTGCAGGAGCCTGAAGATGGGCTCCAAGCTAATGTGGCTCCTGTCACCTGGCCATCATGAAGTGCCGAGGTCCTGGCCCTACTCCCATGCAAGTCTCTTCTGACAGCAGAACAGGAAAAGCCCCTGGGGCCCCTGACAGCTGGCACAAAATTGAGGCTCAGACTGCAAAGGGCTTTCGGCTCATCTCCAGGGATGGCAGGCTGAAAGGCCAGCTGCCTCTGCCCCTGCCCCCAGGCAGATGGGCCCTCCACCTGCGTGTGTGGGTGGGGAGGGGTGGTGGGCACTAGGTCTGGCTAACATATGTCACTGTGTCAATGGAAGCCAATCAAAGCGGACAGCTGGCCTCACAACAACCTTTCAGGGCTTGGAGCTGCCTCGTTCATAAACAGATGAGATTCAGCGTCCGATAAGATGTGATGATGGGATTGTCTTGATACAGCCACTCAGCACAGACGCTGGTGTTGAGGAGCCTGGGTTGAAATTCTGCTCCACCACTTTCTAGGTGTGGCCTCGTGCACACTGGTGCATTGTTACCCCTCTCGGCAGGGGACAAGGATGAGAGGGCCTTGTCATTGGGCTTTACTTTTTAATGTCCTTATTGGAAGAACTTAGCACAGAAGTAGACCATAAATTTTGATATCATCACCATATCATCAGTATAACTGTTATATGTAAAAGAAAAAAAACTAAGGATCATCTCCACCTTGCGGAGTAGTTACAGGGGTTAAATAATGAGTAACTAGTCTACGCAGAGCGTCGCACGTAGGAAGCCATTGGTGGAGTGAGGCTATCACTCTCCAGAGAAACTGAAGCTGGTCTCCCGGGTGTAATTCATGACACGCCAATAACCTTCATGAGGACAGCTTTGCCAAATAAGTTGTTTAGAAATTTTAAAAAAACAACAGAATCAATCTGCAGAGTAGATATTTTCATCTCAGAGGTGATAAAACCAACTCTCAGGGAGGTTCAATAACTTACTGAAGGACCAGAAACTCTTAATGACAAATCAACACCTTCTCATTAACAATAGCTACCTCTCAAAAGTATTAGCAGTTTTAGCAATTACCAGCTCAATAAAGCAGGAAACTATTTTCTCACTTTACAAGTCATATATAAAAGTGTGTGTCCTTCTGAAAATTATTTCCTTTCAGAGTTAATCCAAAGGGCCCAATTCCACAGAGAAAATTTTCTTTGTAGTACCCAAAATACATTTTGGGGCCTATAATTAAAAGAGATATTTTACACACATTTAGTTTTCCAGCGAAAGGATGATAATCTGCCCCCTGCCCCCAGGAGCAGGATGCAGAGGTTATGATAGATGCTAAGAAATACTCAAGCCATCATGACAAACCACCTAAAACACATCATTTAAACAAACCCAGCTACTGCAGCGAGAGGTCTAGAAGGCTCTGGGCTTCCTTCTCCCGGCTCTCTGTGAGCTCCATATCCCTTGTCCCCAAATCCTCTTGTGCAGTCACCAGGGCACACTGCAAGGCCCCCTCCTTGCCTCCCTTCTGTCCCCTGGCCCCTCTGCGTTCCCTCTCAAGCTCCCTTATTCCCGGTGCTGAAGTGCCCGGGTGGAATGTGGACCTCGGGCTCCTTTTCCTCCCCTAACTGGTCATTGCCAAATGATTTCCTCCAACCCTGTGAGTGTAACTATCATCCCTGTAGGGGGTCACCCCTCCATTTCTATCTCCAGTTTAGGTCTCTGCCCTCAACGCCAAACTCCCATCTCCAACACTGACTGTGGGCAAACTGAACTTACCCCACCCTTCCCAAGGGGGCTGAAGGAGGCAACCAACTGCACGCGATGTCCACTGTCCCTAATGGAGGAAACTGGACAACATGGCCAATCCCCCTGTCTACTCCTTCACGGCCACTGTTTGCTTCGTGATAAATTCAGCGCACTATATCTGTAGGAATTGCTCATGCTCTTTGAGGTCTTGCTTTCGGCTTTTTCTCCCCAACACTTCAGGACCTCTGCACTCAGACCTTCTTGAACATCAGCTTTGATTCTTTTGCCAACCCACTTCTCCCAACCTTCCCCATCTCAGTAATGGAATCTCCAGGCTTCTAGCTGCTTATGCCAAATCCTGGAAGCCATCCTCAAAACCCTTGTCATCCAACCCATCAGCAAACCTTACAGGGTCTCCTTTCAAACAGACACCAGACATACCCGCTTCTCAGCCACCTCTGTCTCTAACCAGGGCCAAGCCACTGCGTTCTGCCACTCAGATTATGCAAAAGCCTCCAACTCATCTCTTCTCATCCACCCCTGCAATCTAAACATTTCAGGGAAAAAAATTATATGCTGGGGCACAGCAGGGAGAGGGAAGGAGAAAGGGTGGGTGGGCGAGAGGGCAAATGTCACAAAATACTTGGGAAATCCGGCTGAAGGACATTATAGGAATTCGTTGTACTGATTGTGCAACTTTTCTGTAACTCTGAACTACTTCAAATGAAAAAAAAACACAAAAAACTAAAACCACTATACCTTTGTAAGCCCAACCCATCTTCCCCCTGGCTGGCTTGGGAACGCCCTCCTTAAGTCCATCTATTTTCCATGGAACAGTAAAGAGCCCTTGCCTATCTTTTTTCTTACTGTACTTGGCCATGGAAATATTTTTTTAAAAAAGGATACATACATAAATAAGGACCCCTGTTCTTAGAGCATTCTCAGTTTAATGGAAAGACAGAACATAAGCAGAGAAGTTCAAAATAATGTGATGAGTACTATGACCAAGGGATGCAGCACCATGGGAACTTGCTGAGAGGGTGTGCCATCTCCCCGGCAGTGACACATGGGCTGTCCTGCACCCACCAGGCTTCCCACTGTGGCACTTACAGCTAAATACTTATACACGTCTGCTTCCCCCTAGACCATCAGTCTCCTAAGGGTTAGTCCTAGGGGCTAGCAGAGCTGCTCCTACAACAGGTATACAGCACTGCCAGTGAACAGTGGCTGCGCGCAGGATGAGGTCGACAGTTTGTCAGTTGATACCCAATAATACAAGGTGCCCTGATAAGGAAATCATATTTTTCTCGCTGGAAGCAAGGGTAGGTTCCCTAGGAGGACAGAAGTCAAAACATTCTTTACTACTAAGCATGTAAGTTCCCTGTACAGACGAAACCCCCATGGTATCAAACAGCATGGCCAGCTAATAAGCCTCAGCCTTCGAGGGTCTGTCTCCCATCCCCATAAAACCAGGTGGGGAAGACCTGGTGACCATGAAGGTGGCTCCCAGCCCCAGGAGCCCCCACCCCCACGGGAGCTGAGGACAGACAGCAGAAAGCAGGCTGTCCTTCGAGTGATTCTTGTTCTCAACGACCACTCTTTCTCACAGCCTCAAACTGCATGTAACTAAGGAGACCCAGGCGAGGTGGGACTTGTGTGGGATGTCCGCATGCTGGACGAGCTGGAGAGTGTGGCCACCAGGATGGCATAACGGTGAGTCTTAGGAAGCGATGACTTCAGTTCTGCATGTTCAGCGGGCAGCTGCCATGAACTGTCGCTGTCCCTCTACCCCACTCCATTTACTCTAAGTAGGCTCTAGCCTAACTAGACTTTAAAAATAAATAGATATAAATATACCACACAGAATTTGCTTCTGAAAGGATGTCTAGCAACCTATAAGAAGCTGTAAGCACTTCTAAAACAGTACAACTGAAAACCTCAGAAATGTACAAACCCTGCCACATGCTGTCCTCCGGAGCACAGTCACATGGCAGCAATGGAGCACCTCACAGCAACACAAGAGTGAATGATGGAATAAATATGCAGGCACCAGGGAAGCACTGCCTTACAGTTCAAAGCAAGGTCCACAAGCTGCTTGGTGCCAGTGCCACAGTGAAACAGCAGTAGGTCTCAGGCAAATTCAAATTTCCTTCTCTGGTCCTGCCTCTGAATTCCTCAAAGACACCAAGTTTGGACTAGGCAATCTCTATTACTCTCTATCATTCCACATCACTAGCCCAGATTTTAGGACCGCTATGTAGCAAGAGTAAATTTCTTGCTGAATGCAGTTTGAGCCCCACTATATGAGGAAGAACATAACCATGTAAGTTTAAACATCATTACAAGGCATGCTGGCCAACCACATGTAAGCTGTAGCCCAGGCCTGTGTGCACCCAGCAGGGAGACAGAGGAAGCCCTTGCCTGACAAAGTGAGTGGCCCTGTGCAGCCTCCACTTTCCTTCTCCTCTGTCCTCCGGCATCAAGCCCCTGACTTCCTGCTGACAGTCAGTGTCACATACTTTCCCAAGGCTTTCTACCCATGATGACAATACCCAGAGCAGCCTGATGAAGCGATCTCTGTCACCATCAGCCCCAGGTCTCATCTCACAGAGCACTGTGCACTGACCAGACTGCTGCATGGCTAATCCCTGCCGGGAACAGCAGGCATGCAGCTACACCACCCTGCACCCTACAGTCTCACCCAGCCTCATGGCAACTGCAGCCAGCTCTGCTCTTCAAGGAGACATCAGAGCAGAAGGGAAAATGGAGGCAAAGATGAGGCACACTGCCAGGAAAAGACCCATGAGGACCAGCACCATCCAAACCCAAGAAGGGCAGGGAACGTGCCCTCTTGCAAGCACCGTGGACGTTACGGAGGCATGAGAAGGAGGCTGGACTAGTCTGTTACTGTTTTTCTAAGCACTGATGGAAAATCTAAACTCAGACAAAATGAAATGTACCTGTCTGGTGCTCAGTGTTATTCCTAGTTAATCATTTAGAAAATCCAATTTATGTTCTAAAGCTCACATCCTTGTGTAAACAAAGTTCCAGGGGCTTTGCAGTGGACTATAGCTCTGCTTCAGATTTTGGGGTGGTACAAATAGACTTTCAGGATTTGAAAACAGTCAGCAGCCCGTGTTTCCTGACTGCAACAGAAGCAGTCCTTGTGGACCCAGTATGAAGGGTCCCATCTGGCGAGAGGACAGATAATGATCAGTTCTCCATGGGCTCAGCCAGTCTCAAATCCCAGGGCAATGCATGGACGGAGAAAGCCATCAGTGACCAAACACCTGCACTCACACCCCACCTCCCCATCTGCCTCTCCTGCCATTCAGATTTAAAGTTAATAAGATGGCTAATAGAGGGTAGTTGGTGCTGCACCTGCTCTGAAATTATGGATAATGACCAGCCACACATGGCTCCTACCCAGACTCAAGCTGTACCTCAGGTGTCTAAAGTGCTTACATTCTAGACGAAGAATTGAACAGAAACTATAATTCTCTGGTTTGATTATTCTTCCTTTTTCTAAAGATGATGCTCCCCAAACTCTCTCTGTGGTCTTGTTTGTTTTCTAAAATTTATGAGAAAACTCAAGTTATTATGACATGTAAAGGTACTGTGAAAACTTACTCCTTTCTCTAGGTGTAAGACTTGTGAACACTATTATAAGTTGCTGAGTTATGTGACCCAGGACACATTTTTCTCCGTTGTTACTACACATTCAGGGTCAAGAACAATGGATTTAGCAGTGAAGTGGGTGGTGCAGCAGGCAGGTCCAAGGCTCTGGGAGGGTGGAGGTAGTTCCCAGGACCACTCCATCCAGGTGATCTCGCACAAATCCCTTTTTTGTGCCTGAGCCTGTATTTCCTACCTGCACAAGGGATCAAAGAGCCTGGGATGCTGGCCACAGCAGCACTTCACGTAGACACAGGGCTATGTGAAGAGCTGTGTTTTGAAGCTTTCTCCTGAAGGGATTCTCTGTTTCCACTCAAGTGCTACACCTTCCTGCAGGGTAAGCGTTTGGGCTATTAAGACATCCCACAGCAACCTGGGTGACCTCAACTGCTTACAACCCCCGGCTTCCCTGTTCATACGACTTTGCCCAAGGCATTTTCATGAGATGACAGGAAGAAGAAGAACAGCCTCTTCTGGCCCATTCATTCCACAAATATTTATTAATCTGTGTGCCAGCCACTGTGACAGAGCAGTGAGTACAGAGACAAGAGTCTCGGCCTTTCAGACAGCCCACATTTTTGCAGGTGCAGGCAAACCAAAAAACATGGTAGAGAGTGGTAAATGCCATAGAGGAAAACGCAGCCAGAAAGAAGGCCTCCATGGGCACTGACAGGAGCAGCGAGCAGCCAAAAGGAGACCAAAAGGAAGAGCCCGGGAGAGAAATGGGAACAAAAGCCTTTGTAAGTCGACACTCCTCCCTCAGGTTTTCCTCTCCTCATAATGGAAAAGGGGGAGGAGACCTAAAAATTACTGCCATGTTTTAAGATGGCTTCAGATTTCAGATGTCTCATAGTCAAACTCACTCATTTCAAGGACAAGTCTATAAACCATATGGCCAATGGTTGCATGTCTTTTTTTGAGAGCAATCTTTAAACATGGGCCAATGTGTTTGTTTATCTAATGCCTGGTGCTGGCACATGAGCAAACTGTGCTAACAGATTTGTCCATGTTTTGCTGAATCTGCCAGCTTGCCATAAACAGGCTTCCGTGCCTTTCTAATTGCTTATAAATAGCACAAACACCCACATATGCAAATCAAGGCAAACTGTCCCATCAACAACTACTGCTGGGATGACAGCAAATGACAACTGGCCAAATCAACACGAGCAGATCTGGATTCCAGGCAGCAAGCAGGCTCACTGTCGTGTAATGTGCAAAAGAACAGCAGGGGGACCAGCTCTGCACAAGACAGACTGGGCTTTGTTCTTGGCATGAAGACTACTTCCTGTGTCTGCTGTACATTCATCACTGCTGATGTCTTGTAACCCGCCCAACAGTCCTGCTGCGTAACAGTGCTAGCACACTCATTTTACAGAGAAGAGAAATGAGGAGCAGGGAGTCAAGTAAGCTGCCCGGGATTACACAGGAAGGAGAGACAGCCCAGTCCACAGCGATGGAGGCCTTCTTTCTTGATGACCGAAATAATGCTTTTCCATTACACTGTTTATATGGAATTGAATTCGAGTTCTTTCCAATAAGACAACAAGCCCACAGGTTGCTCATACTACACGAACCACCATGACCTGTTTGCGTTCTTTCCGCTCTACCATGGTGAAATAGTGAGGCCTGTCCTTCTCTCAAGGTGCCATGCTCTGTGCTTTACCTCACTTGACTCCCCTTCCAACCCTATGGAATCCATCCTGCACCAGCCCCATTTTATACACAAGGAGCCAGGCACAGAAACGTTATGTGATTCGTCCATAGTCACAGGTGACTTAGTATTTTTTTTCAAATGTTCAAAAGTAAATCTTTAATTACAAATGTCATTAAAACTTAAAAGTAATTAGGACTCAGAATAATAAAAAAGCAAAAATTAAAATTCAGAATTATACAAAACAGTGAGATTCTCCCTTTACTATAAACCGATCCCCTCCTCTGAGGCTTACAGTGTCAGCAGTGCTGACAGTAACCCAGGCTGCTGCCACTCATGTAGAAATAAGCACAGACACGTACACCCACAAGTGAGACATCGTACATCATTGCCGTATCACCACAGGACCTGAAGGGGCTTTAGATACCGCATCCCCATAATCCATGACACACTGACCACACCTCAAATAAACAGGCAAAGCAAAAACAGCTAGTCACACAGCACAGCTTCAAAGCGCATCTCCTTGCTACTTGCTGCCCCTGGTCCAAGTCCACATGGCTGCCCATATGCAGCCATGTTTTCTATTGCAACCAGAAGGAATGGATTGTGGCCTGGAGGACACAAACGTGCAGCCTTGCACAACTCCTCCAGCAGGGGTGCGCTGCCTGGCTGTGGGGAGTGGGGTCAGCTTTGCGCGTGCAGGGTCCACCCAGCTGCAGAGGGACAACGTTGCCCCAAGGGTTTCCCCCACACTGAAAGGGGGGGAAAGACCTGATGTGTCAGCCCCAGGGTGTGGCCCTGTTCCCAAGCACCCCACAGGCCAGTGGGGCTTGGCAGGTCAGCACGCGGCTCCTTGTGCCCTCTGCCCAGGCCCGCTCCCTGCCTGGGGCCTGTCCTGAGATGTTTCCCTCCACGCCAGCCTCTGCAGACCCCCAATGCAGTGGGACCACTGCCTCCTAAAGGCACCCAGCACAATCTTCCTTCTTCCCTTGGGGTTCCCGCTACCATCTCCCGAACGGTTTTTGCCATCATGTGGAATTCATTAGCTTATTAAGGCTTTCACATTGTGAGTCTTTTGTATTTCATTTTTTCCCTTTCTAAGATATAAGTATAGTTGATATGCAATGTCATATTGGTTTCAAACATACAACATCGTGATCCAACAGTTACCCACATTATTAAGCGCTCACCCCCCTAGTGCAGTTACTGTCCACCAGCACAGGAGGATGTCACAGAACCGCTGGCTACATTCTCCACGCTGCACTTCCATCCCCGTGACTGATGGATGCCCCTTTATCTCCTTCACCTATTTCATCCACCCACCGCAACCCCTCCCACATGGTGACAACCAGTCACTTCTCAGTGTTGATGAATCCACTGCTGTTCTGTTTGTTTTGTTTTGTTTTTATATTCCACATGTAAGGGAAATCATATGGTATCTGTCTTTCTCTGCCTGGCTTATTTCACTTGGCATAATACCCTCTAGGTCCATCCATGTTGTTGCAAATGGCAAGATTTCTTTTTTTAATGACTGAATAATATTCCATTGGGTACATGTACCACTTCTTCCTTATCCATTCATCTACTGATGGACACTTTGGTTGCTTCCATATCGTGGCTACTGCAAATAATGTGGCAATAAACATAGGGGTGCATATATCTTTTCAAATAAGAACTTTTGTGTTCTTTGGGTAAATTCCTAGAAGTGGAATTACTGGGTCATATAGTAGTTCTATTTTTAGTGTTTTGAGTAACCTCCATACTGTTTTTCATTGTGGTTGCAGCAATTTACATTCCCACCAACACTGTAGGAGGCTCCCCTTTCCCCACATACTAGCCACACCTGTTATTTCTTGTCTTTTGGATAGTGGCCTTTCTGACTAGTGTGAGGTGAGCTCTCGTGGTTTTGATTTGTATTTCCCTGGATGATTAGTGACATGGAGCATCTTTCCCTGTGTCTGTTGGCCATCTGTATGTCTTCCTTGGAAAAATGAGAAATACATGGACACATCCTGGTAGAGATATTTATATTATTATAGCAAGCTGGCAAATTCAGCTTATGCAGAAATTATCTCAGCCCCTCTCCGCACAGAAGCAGCTGTGGCCATCCCTCTCCTTGGTGGGTTTCACTGACTCTCTCCCGTGGCTAATGCTAATTCCAGCACACATCAGTGCCTTTCTTAAGGATGTACCTCACCAATGGGCAAAGATGCCATGCTTCCCACCACGAGCAAAGCCTGCTTCTTAACCACCAATGTGGATAGAAGGCCTGGGCAGGCCTGGGTGGACACAGTAATGTGCCAGCTCACAGCCCTCTCCCTCCGAGATCATTGTCATAGCCCAGAACAGTGGTCACACAAAATGTGCGCAGAAGGTGAAAACTCCATTACTTTCAATCCAAAAGACATGAATAGACAAAAGTCAATGAACACATAACAGATCATTCAAGCCTCAAAAATGCAAGTTAGAATGATGCCATCTATTGCTTGTCAAATTGGCAAATAATTTTTTTTAATGATAATATCTAGTATGGGTGAGGATTCAGCGAGATGACTACCCTGGTACATGCTGATGGACCACATGAATAGAAACCACCTTTCTGAAGAACGATTTGTCTGTCAAGATCACACATATGATCAGATCCCAGAACAACCTATCCTAAGAAAATGAATGGAGATACACACCAAGTTCTACAAGTAAGGACCTTCATTACCTATAATAGCAATATAAATTGTAAAACTCAAACATCCAATATTACATAGCCATTTAAGATATAATTTAAGGTAATTATAAATCATGTTTTGAAAGAATATTTAATATGACAAAATGTTCATTGATATTTGTTGAATAAAGAGATTTCAAAAACATGATATAATACCCATTTTATTAAATAATACATGTATCTTTATCGATGCTTAGAAAAAAGAAAAGGAACAGGCCTTTCCTTTCTTTACAAGACCACTCCCAGGTCTATGATTCACTCTGGGGATTTGCAGGGCACAGCATATAGTCCTATTCACAGGTATGGTCAACGACAGCAAAAGGATATGAAGCAAAAGAAGAAGAAGGAGGTGCATGGGGCCAAGTCCAGAGGACCAAGCACAAGCTTCCAGAATCATCTCCTGTGGAGTCACACAGGACATTCTTAATTGCTCCAGCAACGAGCAGCAGTAACACAAGCAAAGAGCTGTCTGCCATGGAAGCTCACTAAGAGACCCAGTGTCAGGGTCTTTCCTGGGGGCTGGTCACATGGGCACCGCTGCCTAGCAGGTACCAAACTCCAGACTCCCAGGAGGAAAGCAGGGGTCCAGGCACAAGCCATACTGTTTGCAGCTTAGAACACTCTTACCAGTTAGGGTGGTGGGAAGTGTCCTGACATCCAAGTACCTAGACACCCGCCAAGGGCCAACCTCATAAGCATGTCTCTCAGAGCACGCCAGTGTCAGGCCTGCTGTGTTAATGTTTTTCTGCATGAGACCAAAATGTTAAAATCTGCTTATAAGACTTATTTTCTTCTTTATCCCCTTTTATTTCCAAATGTTCTTCAATGTACATGTATTCCCTTTGTGATCAAGGGAGAAGTGTCACAGTCTTCTTAAAAGTTCTACTCGTTTTACTTGCTTTGTCCATATAATATCAATTTCCAGATGATGTACAGGAAAAATAAAACTTCTCTGATATTCAAAGTTAACATAAAAATGGCACCAGAGAACTGGCATCAGCTACAGGGAGAGGGTAGAGCCGGAGCACCGGTGAAGAGCAGCAAGCGCCCACAGGGATGGGGAGTCAGGGGAGAGCACTAGGCTCCCAGTTCTGCCCCAGTTCCACCCCAGTACAAGAAGCCTTGACAAAATCGCGTGCACAAAGGCCAGCCTTCATCTCAGAGGTGGTTATGGGCAGGCTGGTTATGAGCAGGTCCGGCTTTGTTTCCAATACAAATATTTCTATTCAGAGGACTCAAAGTAGATAGCTCTGTAATTCCAGCTGTCAACACAATTTAATATTTTTAACCCCAGTGACTTTGAAGATCATAGAAGTTTCTTACCTGTGCCTCCTTCTGATGACCCTCCCCAAATACAGAATTCAAGAAGAATCAAAAGTTAGGGGAAAAAAGTATCAACTTGCAATATAGAACCCAGAGTTCAATCCATGAATCCAGATATTCTTCACATGGCTAAGTTCCTTACCTAGAAAACGGGAGGAAATGCTAGCTCCCTCATGGTTGTAAGGGCCAAACGAGAGAACAGGTGGCTAAGAATGCTGTTTAATAATGGCAAGACAGTAACATCTGAAAACCCCCACACAATCCTTCAACAAATGCCTACTGTGTGCTGGGTATTAGCAGTCAGGTGCTGCAATACGGTGGTAAATGAAACAGTCAGGGCCGCACAGAGCTCCAAAGCTTACTGGCTACCAGGAGAAGCAGCAGGAAACAGTGTGGCGGGTGGAAAGTAGGTGGCCTCGCGGCAATGGTCAGAGATGACTCTGGGACTGCTTGGGCGGCAACCCCAGAGCTACTGCTCAGGAATTCTGTGGCCTTGGGCAAGTGGCCCGACTTCTCTGGGCCTGTTTCCTTAGCTGTGAGATAAGACTGAAAATAGGAGGGTTGCGACCCTCACAGGGTCGTAATGAAACCTAATGAGTTAATGTCTGCAACACTCTCAGAGCTGCATCTGCCCGTGGAAAACATCATGATTGTGGGAATTATTTTGTAACACAGGAATGTAAACCTAAGCAGCAATGAGATGATGTGAATGAGATGCCAATCTGTATGTGGCAACATCAGCAAAATTCTCCCTGAACCAAATACTCTTGTCTCTTTCTCAGCACACCTAGAATTTTGTTCCAGGTATTCACAAGTACCTAAGGCTTTAAATCCTACATCCTGACAGTATTAAAACAGTGACAAATGCCCAGTAAATGACTATGTTAAATACATTTCAAAAATAATCACACACATTAAAAAACACATATAAGCTTCAAACTTTCCAAAATTTAAAAGTACAAAGCACTTTCACCTTCACTGTCTCACTGGCTCTTATAAAAATCCTTCGAGGATAGAGTAACAGAGAAGGAAAGTCACTCAGTTCCTCGAGACTTGTCCGAAGTCCGGGAGCCAGTGGCGGGGGGAAATCCGGGGCTTGAGCAGAGCGTCCTGGTCGTGGACACCATCTTCTTCTGAACTACGATCTGCATACACCCACCCAGCTCCTAAAAGTCCTGACTTAGACTTGAAACGACCGTCGAGAAAAGCCACAGTGCAGAAACGAGTCTTGTTCTCTGCGTTGAGAATGCTGCGCTGCTCATCAGCTGCAAAGGCAGCAACTAGACTCTGTTCCCTACGCTGAAAGCAGCGTGTTCAGTTCTTGGCAGGTAATCTGTTGAGTTAAAGGAGCAGGAGATCATCCCACAAAATTACTGTTCCACTTCTCAAAAAGGAAGTGTGACTTTTATAGAAAAATCTATTCCACTTGGGAAAAGGGTCTGATAAAGTCACAAAAGGAAAATACAACAACAAATTAAACTCATCTGTCATAAATAAAGCAAAACCCCAAAGCCCTCTGGACATACAGCTGCTTTTCTGAGCTGAAATTAAACTCCAACTGAGAAACAGGTCAACTTTTCTAAGAAGATTTATTTTACAAATGTCTTCAGTAAAAATTATTTGAGCTCAACTGTCATTTTCCAGATTTAAAACCTTTGTTGGCTTTACTTTCATGTAGGCAACAAGTAGAGTTTTCTAGAGCCCAGATGCTGAGCTAAGGCACTCTGGTGACGGCACAGATGTGCACGGCCTGGATGTACCCTGAAGCAGATCACACTGGGGAAGGGGAGATCACATGACAGCCTTAAAGCAGTGTGCTGATGGCCATCACCGAGTTCAGCTTTGGCCCTAACTAGCTCAAACTGAAAAAAAAAAGAGAAGAACCGAGCACACAGGACACATCCCATTTCTATAACAGAGTGATGCTCAAATCAGCAGCATTGACTGAACCTTAAAAGGCCGGGCGGGGAATATGCAGGCGGCACAGGGGGCGATGCCTTCAGGGGCAGAGCTCATTCAGAAGGGTTAACACACACAGCGAGCGTCTAAGTGGAGAGGGCCCCCAACACTAGGGTCAGCCAGGGGCCTTCAGGAATAGTTCCAGGCATCTGGGAGGAAGGAGACAGAGAAAAGCAAATCTAAAGGCTCCAAAAGGAACAGAAACAGCCCAAGAACCCGTCCCCAAATGGGTCAGGGATTTGTAGATAACTAGACTGAACAGGTGTCATTATGAGAGAATAGAGCATTGGTGTGATACCAAGGAAGAAACAGGGTGAGGCCCAAGAGCCTAATTCCAGCTCTGTGCTAATGCTGCCTGAGACCTTGGTAAAGATTCTGAACTTCCTTTTTTTTAAACTGAGAAATAATTGACATATTGTATAGTTTCAGGTGTATGACATAATGATTTGATATTTGTACATACTGTGAAATGGCCATCACAGTAAGTCTAGTGAACACCCATCACTGTACAGAGGCACAAAATTTTTTTCTTGTGATGAGAACTTTGATTCACTCTCTTAGGACTTGCAAATATGCAATGCAGTGTTACTGACTAGAGTCACCATGTGTATATGACAGCCCCTCAGTTCAGTCTCTTAGCTTCTGTGAGCCACAGCAGAAACACTGGAAAAGCAAAGGATAGAAAAGGGACCTGCCTTGTTCACAGAATGGCTGACAGGATGAAATGAGATGATGGATTTTAAAATTCTCTGTGCATTATGAAGCAAAATACAAATACAAATATAAGAAATCATTATTACCATTAAGAATAACCAGGTCAAACTGAGTTAAGACCAAGGCATTTCCTTCCATCTTCTTCTAGTGAAATGCAATAAAGAGTGCAACTGATGTATCTGGGCAGCATCTAGGGCAGGGGGTTCCCTCAAATGGCTCAGGACTCACACAGTGTCACTCCCTCCAAGTGGTGGAGTTCCCTGAGACAGAACCAGGCCGACATATGAGACCATGTCATCCTTCTCAGAGGGGCTTGAGGTCATCAAACCTAAGCACAGCGAGGCAACAGGGGGCTTTCTACCACCAGACTCAAAAGCTGGCATTTGTACATTCCCATAGCAGAGGTCAATGAATATTCAAATGTCATATGATGCTACTAAATTTCCTGTGCTTAAACCAGAGAAATCACACAGGGCTGCAGTCCCCGAAAAATGTATAGAAGAAATTCAGTGAATTTTTTCTAGCTGACTTTACTAACACCCTGACCTTAACAATGCCTTTACCAACACTAAGGAACATCAATAGGACTGCTCACCTCTCACAGCTGAGCACCAAAAAGGTCACCAGTATCTCTCCCAGGGCTCACTAAAGATGACTTTTTCCCAAAGTTAGGCTGCAAAGTTCCAGTATATACGTAAACAATTCCCAAATTGCCACATTCTTCTCCACTCCTGAGGAAGATGGTTCAAATGATGAGTTGCAAAAATCAGAACCCAAAGGGCCCTTAGACATCATACAGCCCTGCCTCCCTGTAGGGCTGAAGGCTTCAGCCCCGAGACAATGGAAGTAAATGTTCTGGCTTAGTGAGACGGCCAAAACCAAAACCTACCCACCTAAACTCTGGCCCAGAACTCCTGGAGCAAACATGCCTTGTATTTTTTTTTTCCCAAATGAAGGAAAGTAAAACAAGATCCTAGGCAAAAGCCAGTCAGTCCTCAGTAAAGTTATTTGAAAGTTTATTTAGCACCTTTTTAAAGACAGGTGCTTCCTATAAAATGTACATCCATGAATACAGAAAGGGTAGTTTCAGCTGCGTTATAACTTGGTGCCTGTGTTCATAAAGCACAAACCCTGTGCTGTGCTCCAGGTACAGGGGGTATCCTTTATCTTCTTGTCATATTTATATAGCAGCTAAGTGTCCATGTGTCTGTCCCCCCCACCCCAACTAGACCATGTGTTCATGAGGGTGGGGATCCGATACCTTTCTACCCCCTATGTCTAGCTTATAAGGCAGTCAATAAATGATTATTGAACTAAGTTAGCTACTAAAACATTTTAAACCTTCATTAACAGAACTGATTTACTAAGTTTTGTTGATGCAGATTTCACACCACAGCTTACATCTTGTGGCTCTATCCTGTGTTCTACTACAGTGTCATTTCTAGATATTTAGTGAGCACCTTATGTATCCCAGACATTGTTAAGTGCAGAGGACCCAGCAGTAACAAGAACCAGAATCCTTGTTCAAAAGTGTCTAACAGGAAACAGATTAAAAATATATATGTATATTAAATTGGTGGGACAGAGCTAAGAAAAAGCACAGGTTGCTGTGGGAAGAACCTGACTTTGTCTAGAGAGAGCACAAATAACACAATCTCTGCGCTTCTGAAAGTGTAAGATCATATCCCTTGTGGCTGCTAATGAGGTGGCAATAAAATGTCCCCATCAATGCCAGAATCACCATAGAGGAATGTTCAGGAAAAAACACCAAAGAAACAAATACAGCTTCAGGATTTTTCACTCGTGCGGATAAAGTGGAGGTTCCTATGGCCAGAATCCTCATATGAACCTAAACTACTTGATGATGTAACTGGCCTGCTGCTAGGCTTCTGCTTCCACACCCGTAGGCAGTGAGCTATTACTGACTGGGTCACTATGTAAAGAGCTCTGCCCAGTGTTCTGGGCAGAGGCAGAGGCAGAGACAAGGAGGATTACAGACCTGCAGACTGTTGAATGCAGATGTAATTCTAGTGCTGACCTATCACCGGGAGAACAAACCAGGTAATAAAACCCTTTCACCCCAAGAACGTTCCATTGCCATTCACTGGTCTCACTAAATCCATAGTGAACTTGCCCGGGGCTGAAACCCATTGGCAAGACATGTAGACTAAAATCAGCTTTTAGGGGCAATGTTCCAATTATGAAATCCTTTGGCCACACTCATTTGAAATTCAAGGTACTCCAGAGGCCAATATTTAAGTGGTCAATTAACCCTACCAGTTGAAACTAAAGAAATCCTTGGTTTAATGACTAAGAAAGAATTATCTTTGACAAATTTATTAGCTCTATTTACATTAAAAATTATGATAATGATGTAATAATGGCAACTTTATTGAGCACTTACTATGTGCTAGGCATAGGTGTTAAACTACATACTTTATGTACGTGTGTATACTTAAACCTCAGAGCAGTCCTGTGAGATGTAATGGCTCCTGTCATCCCATTTTATAGATGATGATAGTGAGGTTTAGACAAGTTTAAAAACTTTCCCAAAATGACACAGCTCATTAGCAAAGCCCAGGCAGCCTCACTTCACAGGTCTTGCTTAAAGAGGTGATGTTTCTAGGCTGTCTGGCACAGTGCTAGCACAAACAAGAGCACAATAAATTCCTACTGGCTTCATACCCAAGATCATTTCATGTCAATCATACCAGATTTACTGTAGTTCTGCATAATGGTCAAATTATTCTTTTATGTAAAAAAAAGTAGAATGAGTACTATCTTGCCAATGGGTTTTAGCCCAGAACAAGTTCACTATGGATTCAAAGAGACTGAAAAAATGACAATGGAACATTCTCAGGGTAAAAGGGTTTATACCCAACTTTATTCCCATGGTGGCAGGTCAGTCACTAGAATCCCGTCCACTTAGAGCGAGTCTGCAGGCAGCAAGCCAGTGTCTGCCTCTGGGCTTCTCCACCCCTGCAGCTGTCTCAGTCTCTGCTCTCCTGCAGCCATGCAGCAGCCCAGAGCACTGGGCAGAGCTCTTTATATAGAGTCAATAATAACATATTGCCCACACGTGTGTAGTGAGCGAGTTGCCTAGGGCCAGGTGAATCCTGGCCATAGGCACCTTTACTTTCTCCACAAGTACACATCAGAATACCCCCAATAACTGATAAATGTACTCACAGCAGATACTAGCAGGATGATGTGGCATTTACGTACTTTCCATATCTATTTGCAGAAGACATTCTTTAATCCCTCCCAAGCACCCAACAGCTGTTCTAAGCTGGTGAAAGCAGAAGACACTTGCATGATTTGGAACCCCCCTCACCTTGGACAGTGGTTTTCAATCTTCACTGTTTATCAGAATCACCTGGGATTTTTTGCAAACCTATAGATGCCCCAGCACCATTCCTGGAGCTTATATTTCCACCGGTGTGGAGTGAGCATGCATGTTTTTTCCAAAGCCCGCCACATGCAGCTGGGGCTGTGAACCACTGTTCAGATGATCACCCACTTCAGCTCAGCCCACCACTCACTGAGATTCTAAGCACTAGAATCCAGGCTGAGGAAGGCAAGTCAGCTTCTTCCCCCTAAAAGAGTGTCTACCATTCTCTCTGCTTTAGGAGAAAGAAACTTATGTCAGAGATTTATTTCGATCCAAATCAAATAAACTTCCAGGTGAAAAAAAAATTCTTGTATAAGCTTACACACAAAACAGGTTCTTTTGTCTTCCCTCTCAGTAGCCCAGGATCAGCTACTGAATGAAATGTGAAAGAAAAGCCAGGTCTTGGCCGTTTGCCATCCTTCAAGTGCACCCCCTCAAAAGGAAGGGCACGAAGACACTTGAGATTTACTGTTTTACCAAAGATGGACACAGAAAGCAGCATACTATAGAAAACATGGCTCTGCTGGGAGTCAAGGTACTGGGGGTCTAGTCCAGGGCACTACCCACTAGCAGTGTTACTCAGGAAGTGCCTTCTCTGCTCTGGTCTCGGTTTGGCTAACAGCTAATGAGAGGGTAAAATATAAAATTCAGGTGTCATTACAAGCTCCAGGGCCTAACAGTGACAAAAGGAATGTCTGCCACAACCAGAAAGGTAACCAAAGTACCCTTTCCCCAACTTAAGACTCAGGAGTAAAAGCAGAGAACCCAGAAATCATCTTGCCCGGTAGACAGGAGAGCAGGATGCACATTCCATTCCCAGCAGCCAAGGGAGCGCGATTAGACATGCGTGCCTTCATCTTCATCTGCTCGCCCTCCATCCATTTCTTCATTCATTCGTTCATTTGTTCATTCATTCGCTCATCAGTTCATTCATCCATTCATTTATTCCTTCATCCATACGTTCACTCATCCATCCATTCATCCATTCATCTGTCCGCTCATTTATTCATCACTCATCAGGCAAGTACCAGAAGTGCCTTCTATGTGCTTCACTTTCATTCGCTGCAGCCTCCTAAGTACTAGGTTCCTGTCTCATGGTCACAGAACTCTTTGCGGTAGTTCACTGTTATGGATGAAAATAGCTGCAGCCTTAAGGGGTTAGGAAGTGTATTTGAGGGACCCCACTACCCACGCCTGAGTCACGGTAATCACTCCCAGAATGCAATGCAGGGGGGTACTTCCCTCCTCTCACTTTTCAGTCCCTTGGCTATCGAGTACTCCCCTAGAAAGCTCTTGAGTCCTGGCAGCTGTGCCACGGGCTGTTTTGAGGCCACAAAAGCCATAAATACACTGGGCTAATCCAGCCCATCTGTCCCTAAAGCTCTCCTGCTTGTTATATGCTGGTCACTTCTGTGAGCAGATGGGTTAAGGGAGACTTTGGCACGTTACCATGGAATAACTCCCCTCAGTCCTGCCCCCAGAGCTCAGACTGGCTACTTAGCAGTGAGAATAGCTTCCCTCTCCACAACTCACTGTGATTCCTCCCCCTAAGGCACTGCAGCTCTGCCACCACTGCCTCCTCCTGCCCAGGCTATGGTGTGGGGGAGGGCTGTCCTCCGGGCATCTCCAACTCTGCAGTAAAACAGAACTCTGAGCTGTGCTGGGCCTCCCATCACAGGATGCACAACACAGCTCCTCATTCACTCCTCCAGCAGAAGTACAAATGCGCTTTAAGGAGCATCATATGATTATTCCAGAAATGCTGTTCACACATCACCCCATGCATGTATGTGAGGCTTTACAGACTGCAAAGCATTTCCACCAAGCAGCTCACCTGCTCCTCCCATTAGCCTTGTATATGTTGGGTATGTTTCATTATACCCATTTTTTTTTTAAGATAATGAAACCAAAATCAAATAAATTAAGTGACTTTCCAAAGGTATCCAGCTAGAATTAGAACCAGGACCCAGAGCCTCTTGATTCCAGAGCCAACATTGTTGCAGACATTCCACATGGCCCCTTGAGGGATTCTTACCTGATCTTGGAAGTGCAGAAAGCAGGTTTGTCTCTCTGGAGTCCTTTGGGATGCCTAAAGAGAAATAACGGAATTTCTATCAGAAAGCATACACCTCTTTGAGAATGTTACATAGGCTAATCTAGTTCATTTGTGTTTTGGAAAGACCATTCTAATGGCCATGTAGAGAATGAAAGTATTCTCTGACAAGGCAGAGAAAGAATTAAATGACTATCACAATGAACAGTTCAGATGCAACAGGATGAGGTGCTAACCCAGGGCTGCAACAGTTAAACTAGAGACAGAAAAATGCATTTGGAAGAAAAGCACAGTGAAGTCCAGTTAGACATAGGGATGGAAGGAGAGTAAGAATGAGGGAGGTTTCTAGTCTGAAAGACTGGTGAGTAAGGACGACCTTAACTATGTAAAACAAGTGGGATGGAGAAGCAGGTTTGGAAAAAAGATGTGGTCATGTAGGATCTGAGAAGCATGAGCTACTCTAGGTGATGAACACACTTTGGTTTCCTCAGCGACTACGCACTCAGTGACGTGGGGAGACAAGGGGAAGGAGGGCAAGGGGATGCGCCGGGTGGGGGACAGGCAGGCAGCTAGCCTCTGGAGCCCCAAGGCCAGTTAGGGCTGGCCCCAGGCGATGCAGGAAGAAGGGTCTTAACACCTAGGAGCCAGTTCTGCTTCTGGGTTCAGTATGCATGGGTTCAGTCCACCCACTCCCATGTCTAGTCAATGACTGTGTGAGAGCCTGGGTGCGCTGGACTGGGTCAGACCCTGCAGAGCCTTGCTAAACAACACAGTGCTCAGAATCAAGCATGGGAAACAGACATTAACCAAATGGCTGTTTGAGGGCACAATCAACAAAGCACAGCAGGAAAAAGTACTGCGAAGGAATAGCAGTGGCTAAAGTGCATTCTCATTTCCTGTCTTCTGAAGGGCACCAGTCCACTGCTCAAACACCACCCCAAGACAAAGCACCTTCGGCTCTCCAGAGTATCGTCAGAACCCTTCAGGGGGCTTATCAAATAGAAATTCTGACTCCGTGGCAGGGAGCATGATAATCTGTATTCCCAACAAGTTCCCAAGCTACCCTGACGCTCTGGCCAGAGGACCACACATTGAGAACCACCGCTCCAAGGGACAGGGCACAGGAGGGAGGTGGGGCTGGCCCCAGGTGACACAGAAAGAAGGGAGCCAGTTCTGCTTCTGGCCACGAACTCACTGACGACCGTGATCAAGTCCTCTACATTCTCTGAGCTTTGGTTTCCTGATGTTACTATGAGGGTGATCACTGCCATGACTGTCTTCAGAAGGAAACAGCAAATTAAATGTGTGGTCAAAGAAATGACACATTTTAAAAACTTATCTTTATGGTAATCTCTGGAGGGTGAGATTTGGTGATTTTTAAAATATTTACCAATGTACTTTCATGCATTGCTTGACTTCTTTATAATGTGTATGTGACATTTTTACAAGAACATTAATACTTTCCTTAAAAGCAAATTAAAAGTCCATTAAAATTCTCTAGAATAGTCTTCCAGTGGATAATGAAATCAACTGAAAGCTTAGCAACCACCATCTTTTAATATTTAAACTTTTTACTTTGATGTAATTGTAGATTGACATGCAGTAGAAGAGCTAGTAGAGAGAGAGCCCGTGGACTCTTTACCCAGTTTCTCCCAATTCTAACATCTTGCAAGTCCATAGCACAATATCACACACAGACAGTGACATCGGCGCAGTCACGATACAGAACATTTCCATCACCATAGAGATCCTTCCTCCCCCTTATGGTCACTACCTTCCGGCCTCCTCCCCACTTCCTAAGCCATGGCCCACTGATCTGTTCCCCATTTCTATAATTCTGTCTATAATTTCGTCATTTCACGGATGTTATATAAATGGAGTCATACACTGTGTAACCTTTGGGAATTGGCCTCTTTACAATCAGTGTAACTCTCTGAACATTCACACAGGGTGTAGCATGCACAGGTGACCTGCTCCTTCTGACTGTAGGGCAGTTCCATGGGTGGGTGTCCATAGCTTGTTTAACCACTCACCCCTGAAGGGTGTCTGGATTGTTTCCGGTTTCTGGCTTTTATGAAAACAGCCACTGTGAACACTCATGTACAGGTTTTTGTGTGAACACAAGTCTTCATTTCTCTGGGATAAATTCAACCAGGAGTGCACCTGCTGATTCATGTGGTGATGGTATGTTTAGATTTTTGAAGAAACGCTGAACTGTTTTCCAGAATGTCGATACTAGTTTATATTCCCACCAGCCAGGTGTGAGGGATCCAGGCTACTGGCATGCTCACCAGCATTTGACGGTGCCACTGTTTCTTATTTTAGCCATTGGACAGGTGTGTGGTGACACCTCCTTGTGGGCTAATTTGCACTTCCCTGCTGGCTAAGGGTGTTGAGCATCTTTCATGGGCTCACTTGCCATCTCAATGACATCCTCTTTGATGAACTGTCTCTTCACGACTTTTACCCATTTACTAATTGGGTTGTTATACTGTTTTAGTTGAGAGTTTTTAATATATTCTAGATGCTAGTCCTTTATTATATATCTGGTTATTTTCTCCCAGTCATAGCTTGTCTTTTCATCCTCTTAACAGTCTTTAAAGAGAGAGCAAAAGTCTTCAGTTTTCTTCCTTGTTTTTTTAATTTTTAAAAATATAGCTGACATATAATATTACAGTGGTTTCAGGTGTATAACATAGTGACTCACATCCATATACATGATGAAATTCTCACCACAGCAGCGTACTTACCATCCATCCCCATACAAAGTGATTACGATAATTGACTCTATCTCCTATGCTGTGCTTTTATCCCCATGACTGATTTACTTTATAACTGGAAGTTTGTACCTGTTTATCCCCTTCACCTATCTGGTCCATCCCCCCACTCCACAGCCCCTATGACAACTGCCAGTTTGTTCTCTGTATTTATGAGTTTATTTCTGTTTTCTTTTATTTCTTCTTAGATTCTACATATAAGTGAAATCATATGGTATTTGTCTTCTTATGTCTCATTTATTTCACTTAGCATAATACCCTGTAAGTCCTCCATGTTGTCATGAATGACAAGATTTCATTCTTTTATGGATGAATGATATTCCATTGTGTATATGTACCACAACTTCTTTATACATGCATCTATTGATGGACATTCAGACTGCTTCCGTATCTGGGCTATTGTAAATAATGCTGCAATAAAAGAGGGGGTGCATATATCCCCTTAAATTAGTGTTTTTGTTTCCTTCAGATAAATACCCAGAAATGAAATTACTGGATTGTATGTTATTTCTATTTATAATTTTTTTAGGAACCTCCATACTGTTTCCCATGGTGGCCACACAATTTCACTCCCACCAATAGAGTAGGAGGATTCCCCTTCCTCTGCATCCTCATCAATACTTGTTATTTCTTGTCTTTTTAATAACAGCCATTCCGACAGGTGTGACATCATACCTCGTTGTGGTTTTGATTTGCCTTTCCCTGATGATTAGTGATGTTGAGTATTTTTTCATGTGTCTGTTGGCCACCTATATGTCTTCTATGGAAAAATGTTTATTACAGTCCTCTGCCCACTTTTTAAATCAGATTATTTGACTTTTTGGTGCTGAATTTCATAAGTTTTTAAATATATTTTGGATATTAACCACTTATTAGATATATCATTTGCAAATATATTTTCTCATTTAGTAGGTTGCCTTTTTGTTCTGCTCATGATTTCCTTTGCTGTACAGAAGATTTTTAGTTTGATGTAGTCCCACTTGTTTATTTTTGCTTTTGTTCACCTAGCCTGGGGAGACATATCCAGGAAAAAACTGCCTACACAGAGAGTAAGAGCTTGCTGCCTATGTTGTCTTTAAGGAGTCACATGGCTGCATGTCCTACAGTTAGGTCTCTAACCCATTTTGAGTTCATTTTTTTTGTGTTGTGCAAAACAGTGATATACTTTCATTATTTTGCATCTAGCTGTCCAGTTTCCCCAGTGCCATTTACTGAAGAGACCATCTTTTCCCTGTTGTATATTCTTGCCTCCTTTATTGTAGATTGACTGAAATAAAAGTTTTTAATTTTGATAAAGTACAATTTATCATGTTTTCCTTTTATGGATTGTGTTTTTGGTGTGGAGTCTAAAGTAAGAGCTCACTGCCAAATTCCTAGATGTCAAAGATTTTCTACACTTTTCTTCTCAAAGCTTTATAGCTTTATGTTTTTTATTTAAGCCTGTGACCCATTCTGAGTAAATTTTTACATAAAGTGTGAGATTTAGGTCAGTGTTCATTTTTTTCTGCTTATGAAAGTCCAATTGCTCCAGACAGCCAGCTTCATTTTTTAATGGAATGAAAAATATGCTGGTACATCACTCATATTAAAGGCAACTATTGTTGATTGAGAGGCTTAAAGATGGCAGCATGAGAGATGAGACAGAAACCTCATCCCAAAACCACATATACTTTGAAAATATAGCAAACACAACTAATCGTGAAAGAGCAACAGGAAAGAAGGCTGTGGCAGACTCCCTGCACCTGAGGAACAGAGCAGACCTCATGGAAGAGGGTAAAGTACCAAAGCCGTGACCCAGCGGGACCCAAGCCCCTCCCCCACCCCAGCTCACTGACGGGAGGAAGAGAAACGGAGCAGGGAGGGGGTGGAGGTCTGGGACTGCTGAACACCCAGCCCTGGAGATCTGCTCTGGGAGCAAGAACCTACATTACATAGTGCTCTTGAGATTAACGGAATTTGGAAGCTAAGAAAGCAGAATACTTGGAGAGACTGAGATTCTAGCCACTTGTGGAGAACAGGTACCCACACCCGTTCAGGAAAGCTGGGCACTCTGAGAGACTTCCTAAGAGCAAGAGGGCTGCTAAAGCGGCAAGGACTGCACAGAGCCTGCTGCTCAGAAGAAGGGAGAGGGGGATAAAATTGTCCTGGTGCACTCAGCCCAGCAGGTGGGAACTTTCAGGAGCTTCAGGAGCTCCATCCCCCTGGCTGGCAACGCAGCTATGAGGTCCCCCACCACAATATGCAGCCTGCCATTCCTTCCTCCTGCCTGGCACTGGCTGCCCCTGCCATTGTGCCAGGGTAACCAGAGGGCAGCCCCGCCTATGGAAGATACCAGTGCAAAGCATAGAGGCTGCTCACTGCACACTCAGCCCACTAGCCCATGGCAGTGGAGGCAGGCACTGCAGCTGGGAAGCAGAAAAGAGGTCTTTCCTCCCTGCAGGCACCAGCGTGGCTCACCTGTGACCCCCACCATTGCTCCAGGGGCTGAGCAGCTCCAGAGAGTAGAGCTTCTGGACACTAGAGGGTGCCACATACAATATGAAACGTCAAAGGAACCTGGTTCAAACCAAAATCCCACAAACACCAGAAAGAGGGCCAAGTGAAACTGAACTCACCAATCTTCCTGAAAGATATTTCTAAATAAAAATCATAAACATGCTCACAGACCTAGAGAAAAATATTCAAGAACTCAGAGAGGAATTCAAGAACGAGATACAAACATTGAAAAATAAAGAATCTGAAATGAAACATACAATGGAGGGATTTAAAAGCACATTAGATGAAGTAGAGGAGATGGTAAATGATATAGAAATTAGAGAACAGGAACAGAAAGAAGCTGAGGCACAGAGAGAAAAAAGGATCTCTAGGAATGAAATAATATTGAAAGAACTGTGTGACCAATCCAAATGGAACAATATGCGCATTATAGGGGTACCAGTAGAAGAAGAGAGAGAGAGACAGACAGAAAGTGTCTTTGAGGAGGTAACTGAAGAAAATTCCCCAATCTGGGGAAGGAAATAGCCTCTTGGGCCATGGAGGCACAGAGATCTCCCAACACAAGGGACCCAAGGAAGACAACACCAAGACATATAATACTTAAAATGGCAAAGATCGAGGATAAGGCCAGACTATTAAAAGCAGCCAGAAAGAGAAAAATGATCACATACAAAGGAAACCCATGAGGCTATCATCAGACTTCCCAACAGAAACCTTACAGGCCAGAGGGAGTGGCGTGATATATTGAATGCAATGAAAGAGAAGAACCTCAAACCAACAATACTCTACCCAGCAAGATTATCATTTAAATTTGAAGGAGGGATTAAATAATTTCCCAATAAGCAAAAGTTGAAAGAATTTACATTCTACAAACCATCTCTACACTATATTTTTGAGGGACTGCTATAGACGGATATAAATTAGCTGTCACCAGAGAAAATAAAACCACAGTAAAGAAAATAGTTTATTTACTTGTAATTTTTTCTGTATTATACAAATACAATTAATTGTATTTATTTACAATTAATTACTAAGCAGATGCAAAATTAAATCAATTACACCATAGTCAGTCAAGGGATATACAAAGAGTAAAGAATATGAATATTCTGTATTCTGTATATATTCCTAATACATAAAGAATGCAAGAGGAAGAAAAAGGAGGAAAAGAAAAAAAAAAGAACCTTTAGACTGTGTTTGTAATAATGTACTAAATGAGATAAGTTAGAATGTTAGATAGTAAAGAAGTTACCCTTGAACCTTTGGTAACCACAACTCTAAATCCTGCAATGGAAATAAGTACATACCTATCTATAATCACCGTAAATGTAAATGGTTTGAATGAACCAATCAAAAGACACAGAGTCACTGAAAGGGTAAAAAAACAAGACCCATCTATATGCTGCCTACAAGAGACTCACCTCAAACCCAAAGACATACACAGACTAAAGCTGAAGGGATGGAAAAAGAGATTTCATGCAACTAACAGGGAGAAAAAAGCAGGAATTGCAGTACTTGTATCACACAAAATAGACTTCAAAACAAAGAAAGTAACAAGAGACAAAGAAGGACATTACATAATGATAAAGGGGTCAGTCCAACAAGAGGACAGAACCATTATAAATATCTATGCACCCAACATAAGAGTATCTACATACGTGCAACAAATACTAACAGAATTAAAGGGGGAAATAGAATGCAATGCATTCATTTTAGGAGACTTCAACACACCACTTAATCCAAAGGAAAGACCAACCAGACAAAATAAGTAAGGAGACAGGGGCAGTGAACAACATGTTAGAACAGGTGGATCTAACAGATATTTACAGAACATTCCACTCAAAAGTAGCAGGATACACATTCTTCTCAAGTGCACATGGAACATTTTCAGGAATAAATCATATACTAGGCCACAAAAAGAGCCTCAGTAAATTCAGGAAGACTGAAATTGTACCAACCAGCTTCTCAGATCACAAAGGTATGAAACTAGAAATAAATTACACAAAGAAAACAAAAAAGCCCACATACACATGGAGGCTTAACAACATCCTCCTAAATAATCAATGTATCAAAGACCAAATAAAAACAGAGATCAAGCAATATATGGAGACAAATGACAACAATAACTCAACATCGCAAAATCTGTGGGATGCAGCAAAGGCCGTGCTAAGAGGGAGGTATATTACAATACAGGCTTACCTCAGGAAAGAAAAACAACCCCATATGACCAGTCTAAACTCACAATTAATGAAAATAGAAAAAGAAGAACAAATTAAGTCAGTAGAAGGAGGGACATAATAAAGATTAAAGCAGAAATAAATAAAATTGAGAAGAATAAAACAATACAAAGAATCAATGAAAGCAGGAGATGGTTCTTCGAGAAAATTAACAAAACAGATAAACCCCTAGCCAAACTTGTCAAGAAAGAAAGTCTACATACATAAACAGAATAGGAAATGAGAAAGGAAAAATCCCTACGGACACCACAGAAATACAAAGACTTATTAGAGAATACTATGAAAAATTATATGCTAATAAATTGGATAACCTAGAAGAAATGGACAACTTTCTAGAAAAATACAACCTTCCAAGGCTGACCCAGAAAGAAACAGATAATCTGAACAGACCAATTAGCAGCAAACAAAATTGAATTGGTAATGAAAAAACTACACAAGAACAAAATCCCTGGACCAGATGGCTTCACTGCTGAATTTTATCAAACATTTACTGAGGACCTAATACACATTCTCCTTAAAGTTTTCCAAAAAATAAAGGAGGAGGGAATATTCCCAAACTCATTCTATGAAGCCAGCATCACTCTAATACCAAAACCAGGCAAAGACACCACAAAAAAAGAAAATTACAGACCAATATCCCTGATGAACATACATGTAAAAATACTCAACAAAATATCAGCAAACCGAATTTAAAAATACATTAAAAAGATCATCCATCATGATCAAGTAGGATTTATTCCAGGGATGCAAGGATGGTACAATATTAAAAAAAATCCTCAACATCATACACCACATCAACAAAAAAAAGACAAAAACCACAAGATCATCTCCATAGATGCTGAAAAAGCATCTGAGAAAATTCATCATCCATTCATGATAAAAACTCTCCACAAAATGGGCATAGAGGGCAAGTACCTCAACATAATAAAGGCCATATATGACAAATCCACAGCCAACATTATACTTAACAGCGAGAAGCTGAAAGCTTTTCCTCTAAGATTGGGAACAAGAGAAGAATGTCCACTCTCCCCACTTCTATTCAACATAGTACTGGAGGTCCTAGCCACAGCAATCAGACAACACAAAGAAATAAAAGGAATCCAGATTGGCAAGGAAGAAGTTAAACTGTCCCTCTTTGCAGATGACATGATATTGTACATAAAAAACCCTAAAGAATCCACTCCAAAACTACTAGATCTAATATCTGAATTCAGCAAAGTTGCAGGATACAAAATTAATACACAGAAATCTGTGGCATTCCTATACACTAACAATGAACTAGCAGAGAGAGAAATCAGGACAACAATTCCATTCACAGTTGTACCAAAAGGAATAAAATACCTAGGAATACACCTAGGTGAAAGACCTATACTCTGAAAACTACAAGACACTCATGAGAGAAATTAAAGAAGATATCAATAAATGGAAATACATCTCATGCTCATGGAGAGGAAGAATTAATATTGTCAAAATGGTCATCTGCCTAAAGCAATCTACAGATTCAATGCAACCCCTATCAAAATACCGATGGCATTCAATAACAAACTAGAGCAAATACTTCTAAAATTTATATTGAACTATGAAAATTCATATTGAACATATGAAAATTCATATTGAACATATGAAAATTCATAGCCAAAGCAATCCTGAGAAGGAAGAATAAAGGTGGGGTAATTATGCTCCCCATCTTCAAGCTCTACTACAAAGCCACAGTAATCAAGACAATTTGGTGCTGGCACAAGAACAGACCCATAGATCAATGGAACCGAATAGAGAGCCCAGGTATTGAACCCAAGCATATATGGTCAATGAATATATGATAAAGGGGCCTTGGATATACAATGGGGAAATGACAGCCTCTTCAACAGCTGGTGTTGGCAAAACTGGACAGCTACATGTAAAAGAATGAAACTGGATTATTGTCTAACACCATACACAAAAGTAAACTCGAAATGGATCAAAGACCTGAATGTAAGTCATGAAGCCATAAAACTCTTAGAAGAAAACATAGGCAAAAATCTCTTGAATAAAAACATGAGCAACTTTTTTCTGAACACATCTGGTCAGGCAAGGGAAACAAAATCAAGAATGAACAAATGGGACTACATCAAACTAAAAAGCTTCTGTACAGCAAAGGATACTATCAGTAGAACAAAAAGACATCCTATAGTATAGGAGAATATATTCGTCAACAACATACCCAAAAAATATAAAGAACTCACAAAGAGAAAATAACCTGATTAAAAAATGGGTGGAGGATATGAGCAGACACTTCTCCAAAGAAGAAATTCAGATGGCCAACAGGCACATGAAAAGATGTTCCTCATCACTAATTATCAGGGAAATGCAAATTAAAACCACAATGAGATATCACCTCACAACAGTTAGGATGGCCAACATCAAAAAGACAAGGAATAACAAATGCTGACAAGGATGTGGAGAAAGGGGAACAAACCCTCCTACACTGCTGGTGGGAATGTAAATTAGTTCAACCATTGTGGAAAGCAATATGGAGGTTCTTCAAAAAACTAAAAATAGAAATATTATTTGACCCAGGAATTCCACTCCTAGGAATTTACCCAAAGGAAACAAAATCTCAAATTCAAAGAGACATATGTACCCTTATGTTTATTGCAACACTATTTACAACAGCCAAGAAATGGAAGCAACCTAAGTGTCCATCAGTAGATGAATAGATAAAGAAGATGTGGTACATATACACAAAGGAATATTATTCAGCTATAAGAAGAAAACAAATCCTACCATTTGCAACAAGATGGATGGAGCTAGAGGGTATGATGCTCAGTGAAATAAGCCAGGTAGAGAAAGACAAGTACCAAATGATTTCCCTCATTTGTGAAGTATAACAATGAAGCAGGGAGGAGCGGAAGATGGCGGCGTGAGTAGAGCAGCGGAAATCTCCTCCCAAAACCACATATATCTATGAAAATATAACAAAGACAACCCTTCCTAGAATAAAGACCAGAGGACACAGGACAATATCCAGACCACATCCGCACCTGAGAGAACCCAGCGCCTCGCGAAGGGGGTGAGATACAAGCCCCGGCCCGGCGGGAGCCAGGCGCCCATCCCCCCAACTCCCGGCAGGAGAATAATAGGCAGAGCGGGAGGGAGACGGAGCCCAGGACTGCCGAACACCAAGCCCCAGCCATCCGGGCCAGAGTGCAGACACAGTACGTGCCCAGGGGGCCCTGGATACTAGGGAAACAGGGCAGCAAGAACAGTGAGCAGGCACTGGAGACCTGGCGCCGGAGGACATAAGAAAAGCGCGCGACCATTTTTTTTTTTTTTTTTTGCTTTTTTGCTGTTTTGTTTTGGCGAGCGCTTTTTGGAAGTCTTAAAGGGATAGGGACCCCAATACTAGGGAAACAGGGCAGCAAGAACAGTGAGCGGGCACTGGTGGCCTGGCGCAGGAGGACACCAGAAAAGTGAGCGCCCATTTTTTTTTTTTTTTTTTGCTGTTTTGTTGTGGCAAGTGCTTTTTGGTAGTCTTAAAGGGATAGGGACCTCAATACTAGGGAAACAGGGCAGCAAGACCGGTGAGCAGAGGCCTGAGGCTGGCACCGGAGAATTAAAAAAATGAGCAGCAACCTTTTTTTTTTTTTTTTAATTTAAATTTTTTTTTTTTTTTGTGGTCGTTGTTTTGTTTTGGCAGGTGCTTTTTGGAAGTCTTAAAGGGGCAGGGCGGGACACATAATCCAGAGGTAGGGAATCCGGGATCTCTGGGCACCCTAACCCCTGGGCTGCAGGGAGCAGGGAGGCCCCTTACGGAGATAAATAGCCTCCCTGCCGCTCCTTCTCCAACGCGACTCCACCATTTTGGAGCAGCCGCCCGAGCCAGGCCACGCCCACAGCAACAGCGGAGATTAACTCCATAGCAGCCGGGCAGGAAGCAGAAGCCCTGTCTGCGCGCAGCTGCGCAGCACAAGCCACTAGAGGCCGCTGTTCTCCCAGGAGAGGAGGGCCACAAACCAACAAGAAGGGAAGTTCTTCCAGCCGTCACTCGTCCCAGCTCTGCAGACTATTCCTATCACCATGAAAAGGCAAAGCTACAGGCAGACAAAGATCACAGAGACAACACCAGAGAAGGAGACAGACCTAACCAGTCTTCCTGACAAAGAATTCAAAATAAGAATCATAAACATGCTGACAGAGATGCAGAGAAACACGCAAGAGAAATGGGATGAAGTCCGGAAGGAGATCACCAATGCCAGAAAGGAGATCACAGAAATGAAACAAACTCTGGAAGGGTTTATAAGCAGAATGGATAGAATGGAAGAGGCCATTGATGGAATTGAAACCAGAGAACAGGAACGCATAGAAGCTGACATAGAGAGAGACAAAAGGATCTCCAGGAATGAAACAATATTAAGAGAACTGTGTGACCAATCCAAAAGGAACAATATCCGTATTATAGGGGTCCCAGAAGAAGAAGAGAGAGGAAAAGAGATGGAAAGTATCTTACAAGAAATAATTGCTGAAAACTTCCCCAAACTGGGGGAGGAAATAATCGAACAGACCATGGAAATACACAGAACCCCCAACAGAAAGGATCCAAGAAGGGCAACACCAAGACACATAATAATTAAAATGGCAAAGATCAAGGACAAGGAAAGAGTTTTAAAGGCAGCTAGAGAGAAAAAGGTCACCTATAAAGGGAAACCCATCAGGCTAACATCAGATTTCTCAACAGAAACCCTACAGGCCAGAAGAGAATGGCATGATATATTTAATACAATGAAACAGAAGGGCCTTGAACCAAGGATACTGTATCCAGCACGACTATCATTCAAATATGACGGTGGGATTAAACAATTCCCAGACAAACAAAAGCTGAGGGAATTTGCTTTCCACAAACCACCTCTACAGAACATCTTACAGGGACTGCTCTAGATGGGAGCACTCCTAGAAAGAGCACAGCACAAAACACCCAACATATGAACAATCGAGGAGGAGGAACAAGAAGGGAGAGAAGAAAAGAATCTCTAGACAGTGTATATAACAGCTCAATAAGCAAGCTAAGTTAGGCAGTAAGATACTAAAGAGGCTAACCTTGAACCTTTGGTAACCACGAATTTAAAGCCTGCAATGGCAATAAGTACATATCTTTCAATAGTCACCCTAAATGTTAATGGGTTGAATGCACCAATCAAAAGACACAGATTAACAGAATGGATAAAAAAGCAAGACCCATCTATATGCTGCTTACAAGAAACTCACCTCAAACCCAAAGACATGTACAGACTAAAAGTCAAGGGATGGAAAAACATATTTCAAGCAAAAACAGTGAGAAGAAAGCAGGGGTTGCAGTACTAATATCAGAAAAAATAGACTTCAAACAAAGAAAATAACAAGAGATAAAGAAGGACACTACATAATGATAAAGGGCTCAGTCAAACAAGAGGATATAACCATTCTAAATATATATGCACCCAACACAGGAGCACCAGCATATGTGAAACAAATACTAACAGAACTAAAGGGGGATATAGACTGCAATGCATTCATTCTAGGAGACTTCAACACACCACTCACCCCAAAGGATAGATCCACCGGGCAGAAAATAAGTAAGGACACGGAAGCACTGAACAACACAGTAGAGCAGATGGACCTAATAGACATCTATAGAACTCTACATCCAAAAGCAACAGGATATACATTCTTCTCAAGTGCACATGGAACATTCTCCAGAGTAGACCACATACTAGGCCACAAAAAGAGCCTCAGAAAATTCCAAAAGATTGAAATCCTACCAATCAACTTTTCAGACCACAAAGGCATAAAACTAGAAATAAACAGTACAAAGAAAGCAAAGAGGCTCACAAACACATGGAGGCTTAACAACATGCTCCTAAATAATCAATGGATCAATGACCAAATCAAAATGGAGATCCAGCAATATATGGAAACAAATGACAACAACAACACTAAGCCCCAACTTCTGTGGGACACAGCAAAAGCAGTCTTAAGAGGAAAGTATATAGCAATCCAAGCATATTTAAAAAAGGAAGAGCAATCCCAAATGAATGGTCTAATGTCACAATTATCGAAATTGGAAAGAGAAGAACAGATGAGGCCTAAGGTCAGCAGAAGGAGGGACATAATAAAGATCAGAGAAGAAATAAATAAAATTGAGAAGAATAAAACAATAGCAAAAATCAATGAAACCAGAGCTGGTTCTTCGAGAAAATAAACAAAATAGATAAGCCTCTAGCCAGACTTATTAAGAAGAAAAGAGAGTCAACAAAAATCAACAGTATCAGAAACGAGAAAGGAAAAATCACGACGGACCCCACAGAAATACAAAGAATTATTAGAGAATACTATGAAAACCTATATGCTAACAAGCTGGGAAACCTAGGAGAAATGGACAACTTCCTAGAAAAATACAACCTTCCAAGATTGACCCAGAAAGAAACAGAAAATCTAAACAGACCAATTACCAGCAACAAAATTGAAGCGGTAATCAAAAAAGTACCAAAGAACAAAACCCCCGGGCCAGATGGATTTACCTCGGAATTTAACAGACATACAGGGAAGACATAATACCCGTTCTCCTTAAAGTTTTCCAAAAAATAGAGGAGGAGGGGATACTCCCAAACTGATTCTATGAAGCTAACATCACCCTAATACCAAAACCAGGCAAAGACCCAACCAAAAAAGAAAACTACAGACCAATATCCCTGATGAACGTAGATGCAAAAATACTCAACAAAATATTAGCAAACCGAATTCAAAAATACATCAAAAGGATCATACACCGTGACCAAGTGGGATCCCAGGGATGCAAGGATGGTACAACATTCGAAAGTCCATCAACATCATCCACCACATCAACATAAAGAAAGACAAAAACCACATGATCATCTCCATAGATGCTGAAAAAGCATTTGACAAAGTTCAACATCCATTCATGATAAAAACTCTCAGCAAAATGGGAATAGAGGGCAAGTACCTCAACATAATAAAGGCCATCTATGATAAACCCACAGCCAACATTATATTGAACAGCGAGAAGCTGAAAGCATTTCCTCTGAGATCGGGAACTAGACAGGGATGCCCACTCTCTCCACTGTTATTTAACATAGTACTGGAGGTCCTAGCCACGGCAATCAGACAAAACAAAGAAATACAAGGAATCCAGATTGGTAAAGAAGAAGTTAAACTGTCACTATTTGCAGATGACATGATACTGTACATAAAAACCCTAAAGACTCCACCCCAAAACTACTAGAACTGATATCGGAATACAGCAAAGTTGCAGGATACAAAATCAACACACAGAAATCTGTGGCTTTCCTATATACTAACAATGAACCAACAGAAAGAGAAATCAGGAAAACAACTCCATTCACAATTGCATCAAAAAAAATAAAATACCTAGGAATAAACCTAACCAAAGAAGTGAAAGACTTATACTCTGAAAACTACAAGTCACTCTTAAGAGAAATTAAAGGGGACACTAACAGATGGAAACTCATCCCATGCTCGTGGCTAGGAAGAATTAATATCGTCAAAATGGCCATCCTGCCCAAAGCAATATACAGATTTGATGCAATCCCTATGAAACTACCAGCAACATTCTTCAATGAACTGGAACAAATAATTCAAAAATTCATATGGAACCACCAAAGACCCCGAATAGCCAAAGCAATCCTGAGAAAGAAGAATAAAGTAGGGGGGATTTCACTCCCCAACTTCAAGCTCTACTATAAAGCCATAGTAATCAAGACAATTTGGTACTGGCACAAGAGCAGAGCCACAGACCAATGGAACAGACTAGAGAATCCAGACATTAACCCAGACATATATGGTCAATTAATATTTGATAAAGGAGCCATGGACATACAATGGCGAAATGACAATCTCTTCAACAGATGGTGCTGGCAAAACTGGACAGCTACATGCAGGAGAATGAAACTGGACCATTGTCTAACCCCATATACAAAAGTAAACTCAAATGGATCAAAGACCTGAATGTAAGTCTTGAAACCATTAAACTCTTGGAAGAAAACATAGGCACAAACTTCTTAGACATAAACATGAGTGACCTCTTCTTGAACATATCTCCCTGGGCAAGGAAAACAACAGCAAAAATGAGTAAGTGGGACTATATTAAGCTGAAAAGCTTCTGTACAGCAAAAGACACGATCAATAGAACAAAAAGGATCCCTACAGTATGGGAGAATATATTTGAAAATGACACATCCGATAAAGGCTTGACGTCCAGAATATATAAAGAGCTCACACGCCTCAACAAACAGAAAACAAATAACCCAATTAAAAAATGGGCAGAGGAACTGAACAGACAGTTCTCCAAAAAAGAAATACAGATGGCCAACAGACACATGAAAAGATGCTCCACATCCCTAATTATCAGAGAAATGCAAATTAAAACTACAATGAGGTATCACCTCACACCAGTAAGGATGGCTGCCATCCAAAAGACAAACAACAACAAATGTTGGCGAGGCTGTGGAGAAAGGGGAACCCTCCTACACTGCTGGTGGGAATGTAAGTTAGTTCAACCATTGTGGAAAGCAGTATGGAGGTACATCAAAATGCTCAAAACAGACTTACCATTTGACCCAGGAATTGCACTCCTAGGAATTTACCCTAAGAATGCAGCAATCAAGTATGAGAAAGATCAGTGCACCCCTATGTTTATCGCAGCACTATTTACAATAGCCAAGAATTGGAAGCAACCTAAATGTCCATCGATAGATGAATGGATAAAGAAGATGTGGTACATATACACAATGGAATACTACTCAGCCATAAGAAAAGGGCAAATCCAACCATTTGCAGCAACATGGATGGAGCTGGAGGGTATTATGCTCAGTGAAACAAGCCAAGCGGAGAAAGAGAAATACCAAATGATTTCACTCATCTGTGGAATATAAGAACAAAGGAAAAACTGAAGGAACAAAACAGCAGCAGAATCACAGAACTCAAGAATGGACTAACAGGTACCAAAGGAAAAGGGACTGGGGAGGATGGGTGGGTAGGGAGGGATAAGGGGGGAGAGAAGTAGGGGGATATTAAGATTAGCATGCATGGGGGTGGTGGGAGAAAGGGGAGGGCTGTACAACACAGAGAAGGCAAGTAGTGATTCTACAACATTTTGCTATGCTGATGGACAGTGACTGTAAAGGGGTTTATAGGGGAGACCTGGTATAGGGGAGAGCCTAGTAAACATAATATTCGTCATGTAAGTGTAGATTAGTGATACCAAAAACAAAACAAAACAAAACAAAAAAAGGGCAGTTCCTGTGCGGTAACCTCCAATGAGTTCTACACAAGTGTATAAAGGGCATATAAAAGTGTAGGCAAAGGGTCTGTTTGCATTTATACAGAAGATCAAAGCCTAATTGGGCTACCCCGAAAATGAACTAAGATACGATATGAAAGAGAACTTCCAACATCAGCACTCTCTGGAAGACTCATGCCAGAAGATGCTCATCAAAAAACCCCAACAAAGATCCACGCACTGCTACAGCTGTAGATGCACTCATCCCACCAGCTCCTGGACTTGCCATGGGAATGAAGGAGATATCTAAGCTGGCCTGTGCATACAGTAAAACAACAAATTTGACTGGATCTATACTGTTGGAACTCAACCAAGAATTAGGAGAAGTGCAAATTGTAGCACTCCAAAATCTTACAACTACAGACTATTTACTGTTAAAAGAACATAAGGGATGTGAACATTCCCCAGGAATGGGTTGTTTTAATTTGTCTGATTTCTCTCAGACTGTTCAAGTTCAGTTGGACAATATCCACCATATCATAGATAAGTTTTCACAAATGCCTAAGGTGCCTAACTGGTTTTCTTGGTTTCACTGGAGATGGCTGGTAATTACAGATATGCTTTGGTTATGTAACTATACTCCTATTATGTTAATGTGTGTGCGCAATTTAAGTAGTAGCTTAAAACCTATACATGCTGAAGTTACTCTACAAGAAGATATGTCAAAGAAATAATCAATCTTCCCATGTTTTCTTCCGCCTGCTACTTCTATAGCTTTTCTTCTTCCTTCCTAATTACAACCCTTAAATAGAATTCGTGCCTCATATCAAATTTACCGAGTACCATAATTCTTCCAAGTGGTAAAGATACCTCAAGACAAATGCTGGGCATAGAAGCTACAGGGCATAAATATGCAAAGAAATAAAAAGCTAACCATTTCAAACAATAAGGCTTCTCTCTCACTTACCAACTTCACATTTCCCTGTATGGCCCCGGAAGATGACTGGTTAGCCAGAGACGGGTAAGATTCCTCAAGGGAGGAACAACCTAAGACAGGCACAGTCGCAGGGGGGCCATCAGGTGAGAAATTGGGGATCAACAGAGGTGAGGCTTAGAACCTCACCCCCCCGTTCTGAGAGAAATCTTCTGCATACGTGGATGTTTTATTGCCCTTGTCTAGCTTGGATTAACGCATAGTCTACAGGCACACACCTGATCATCTACATTTGCTCCCTTACAACACTAAACTATGTTTTCTACCTTTATCTTGTATCTACCTACCACTTCAGCATTTTATTAAAAATAATAATAATAAAGAGAGAAATGCGGTATCCACATATAAATCAAGTATAAAAACCAAATGAGTATTCATATTTGAACTGACTGTTTATAGTTAATAATGCATGAGTAAAACCGAAAGTTTCTGTGATGACTGCCCTTGTACTGTTCACTATGTAACTTATTCATTATGTAAGAATTTGTTCTCCATGTAAGAACTTGTTTGTTATGCCTCAGAAGATTGGAGACTGATGAAAATTAGGCTTGGGGTGGATTAATGATTGTGCATTGAGCACTGACTCCCCTGTACAGAATTTTATTGTCATTAACAACCATTTGATCAATAAATATGAGAGATGCCCTCACAAAAAAAAAAAAAAAAGGACAGACTTCCAATGGTAAAATAAATAAGTAACCGGGATGTAATGTATAGCATAAGGAATATAGTCAAGATATTGTAACAGCTTGGTAGGGTGATAGCTGGAACCTAGAATTATGTATATAAATGTTTTATCACTGTGTTGTACACTTGAAACTAATGTAATGTAATACTGTGTGTCAACTACCCTTCAATAAAAAATAATTATTTAAAATAAAAAAAAAAACAATGAAGCAAAACTGAAGGAACAGAACAGCGGCAGACTCACAGACTCCAAAAAGGAACTAGGAGTTACCAAAGGGGAGGGGGGTAGGGCAGGGTGGGTGGGGAGAGAGGGAGAAGGGGATTGAGGGGTATTATGATTAGTGTACATGGTGTCAGGGCGGGGGGTCACAGGCAAGACAGTGTAGCACAGAGAAGACAAGTAGTAACTCTGTGACATCTTACTATGCTGATGGACAGTGACTTCAGTGGGGTGTGTGGGGGACTTGATAATATGGATGAATGTAGTAACCACATGTTTTTCATGTGAAACCTTCATAGGAGTGTATATCAGTGATAACTTAATTTAAAAAATCAGTGAGCAGAGCTTACCCAGAAATAAATAAATAGATAAATAAATAAAGGCAACTATTGTTTTGTGAAACTTCAATTCCATTTATATACTGGACAATGTAAAATGACCAGCTGAAAAGTCTGAAAAATACAGCTCTACATATTCTTACGTATGATTCTGATTTCTACTTAAGATACCAGATACTGTTGTCATGAGTATCACAAAGGGAGCCCGAATCTCCAACGTTGAGTAATAAGGAAAACCATCCATGTGGGTGCCAATCAGTCTGGGTTTTATTTCCCATTCATTGCGGGGAAGGACCATCGCTGTGAACATCTGTGACTTAACAGCAAAATGTTTGTATCTCAAGCAAATCTAGTGCTACTTCTCTACGTTGTAAAATTCTAGGCTGAAGGTTAAACATTCAAATCACATTTATTGAAGGCAGGATAGTTTAGCTCAAAGAATTGTCTGGGGTCAATAAAGAAGATCTGAGCAGGCTGCTACATTGCGGCCATGCCGGCCCACACTAGGCTTTTTGACCTCCAGGAGTTCAGAGCCCATTTTGGAATCGGTCCAACTGTGTGACTCAAACGATCTGTGTTTGGTTCTATTTTGTCACTTCTTAGCTATGTGACTTTGGGAGGCTCCCTTAACCCTTCTGAGTTAAGTGCCCTCATCATTAACTGGGGATAAATACTACCTACTTCAGCCAGTTAACTGTGAGGACAGCAAGGGAGTGTCTGCAAAGCCATTTGCGATGCTAGGGCACATGAGCCCCTCCATTAAGAGCGCGATTTCATCGCGGAAGGAAAGTAAAAACTTTCTTCTTCGCTTTCCCAGGTTCACTCTACATACAATTAGCAAAGAATAGCAAATGAAGATCAAAGTACTTGCTCAATTTTGAATAAGAAATGTTTTAAAAAAAAGAACAAACAAACTAGAGCAGGAGGAGCAGAAGGAAGGGAAGGAGGCAGCGGAGGGTGAGGGTCGCCGCTCATCCCAAAGGCCAGAACGGCCCTCCTCGCAGCCCTCCTGCGCTTGGGCAGCGTGAGACCCCACCGGACTGGGAGCGGACTGCCTGACAGCAGGCTTCCTACTCGGAACACCACCACCCAAGGCGACTGGAAAGGGCAACTCCTTGAGATGGAAGGTGTGCTTTGGGTAGAAGGGCTGCAATCTCCTTGAAGAAACCACAGCACAGAAAGCAACCCACATAGGAGGGACAACTGCTAAAGATACTTGGGGGCAAACGCTGGTGTCATGCCTCTGTACCAAACACACCCAAATAGAACATGCCAAAATAGCAGAGAGCACAGAGCACAAGCCCAGCACCATGTGTGTGGATCCGTCGCTGTTCTGTTAGGAGGTGTTTACGGCTGGTGATGGGAGAGCGCTAGCGCCCAGCCGGCAGCATCCATGCTGCTTCCTCCACATCTCATGAAGCCTTCTGACGGTGCCTGCAGAACGTATATGAACCAACGGACGCCAGGGCCCGGCTGCTCTAACTCCCACAGCTCCTTGGCAAAACCATAAGGTGAGTGAATGGTGTTCTTCCAAGAAGGAAATAGCAGGTCATTCGGGACCACCCTTCCAGCATCAAATCCACTCACTCTAAGATGCCCACTGAGCTGCCTGTGGTCTAGTCCCTGGCTGACTCCCTGCCCAGAAGGTGTTGGCACTGACCTTCGAGGCCATGACTCAGGCACCTGGAAATACTGCTCACTTGGACTCAGGTGGGCCATCAAAGAAACCAAAACCAAGTATCTCTGAAAACTGTACACACAAGAACTGGATCGAAGGCCAGACTGTGGCAAAAGTGGACAACACAAGGACTGTCCAGAGACCCTCCCTGTGGCACTTCTCCCAGCAGGGCCCCTCCCTCCCTGCATCCCCCCGACTCCCTCCCAAACATGCTTTCAGAAAAGGCTCCTGGGACAGCAACCGACACAGGATGCATTCAATAAATATTTCCTGAAGAGTGAATGTCAATTATGTTAATTTATCAAGAATTGTTTGAATGTGTTAATCTCTTTTAGAAATAATGCCATGGAGCTTGAGCAAGCACCTAAGCTTCTCTCTACTACAATTTTATTATTTATAAAATATTAACAATAACAGTATTCACCCTTAGGGATGTTGCAGAAAAATCACAATTCACGTAACAAGCTTAACAGACAGGACCTGGCACAGGGCAACACTCAGATGTCAGCTATCATTAGCTGCTTCTAGACAGCACCCTAGGGCAAAAGGTGTTTGTCAGATCTGGATGTATCATCTGCAGAGAATGTCCCTGAACCCCACCAGGGTGGAGTGATGGACAGTGTGTATCAGATGCTTACTGCTTTGTTCTAAGAAAATACTCCCCAAAGGTACATTTATCCGTACACTGGGGACATTCAGCTTGTGCTCTTTGTCTCAGGTATGATTTGAATAATTTCAATGAGCATCTGTTCCTTTTGTAAAGTTTTTCAGAGAAATTCACTGTGACTTTTCTGGAGAGTCTAGCAGGTACACCAGGAAGGCAGAAACAGAAGGTGAATGGGAGCGCCAGTCCTGGCTCAGTGTGCACTTGCGAACCCCCGTTCACCTTTCTGCAAACACCATCCAGTGCTCCATTTCCTCTCTTGTGGGATAATCCAAGACTCAGAGATTCAGACTCCTTTAAATGACCTGATGCCTCTTTTGCACATGTCCCCCTCACATAGTTGGGAGGCTTTGATCACGCCAGCCACCCCGAGGGACTGGAATCACCCTTCCTAACTCCTGCAGTCCGCATACCCACCCAGCCCTGGCAGCTGTCCTCCTGTGTCTGACACTGGACTGCAATCCCTAGTGGTTACAAAACACCTCACATTTGCCTGTCATTTCCCCCGCACCTGGCACAGGGCAGAAAACGGGCCAGTGAGTAACCAGGCTCCAGGCGCCTTACAAACACACCAGCTGCTGTTCTACTTCCAAAGACACGAACCAGGAAGAGATGTGACTTGTCTGTGGTAACTAGACTAGTTACGGCTTGAGGCAGGGCAAAGCCAGGTCTTCCAACTGCCAGGAAAGCACTGGTATGCAGGCCTATAAACACAGTTCATACATTTTGCTGGGAGTCCTGAACTCCCGTTGTTAGAAAAACACTCAAGTCCAATAAGATACTAAGATGATCCATGAGAGAGAGAATATGGCTGAGAGGCTGAGGGGAATTCACACTGGTTATCACTAGCTTAGTAACCAAAACAAAAAACAAAATCAAAATCCCTGAGTAGAAGAGTTAAGACTGATCAGCAAATTCAAACACATCTACAATGCTAGTAACTTGATTATTAAAATACAAAAATTATCAGATAGCCTATGAATGCTCTAAGTATGCATGTAAAATGCTTATCTTTTACAATAAAAGGGCTATCTGGAATTTGTCAGAAAGACTATTTGAACAGTGTTATTTGGTTCCTACATCATAAATAAATAAATGTACATTGATACACACAATTCATATATGAATTGTACTATCAGGTCATACATCTGGGAAGTTTGACAATATTAGAATTACTATGCTCAATTGTTTTGGACTAAATTTATAATTTGGTGTGCAATGATCCGTTTTTGGAGGCTCACCCTTCTTTGGATGACAAGAGAGCCCAGTGGCTTCACAGGAGGATTTTATGTTGTCACTATGATGGATAAAGGACAGAAGGAAAGAGGATTTAATAATCAAGGAAATAAACTTAACTGCTAAACTGTACTAGCTTCCCAAAACAATCTTCTCAGTCATATGCAATTAACTAAACACAGAAGATTCCTGCAAGTTAACAGGGTTAATTACAAAGTCCCCTTTCTCTAACCAAGAAAACTGCCATATTTAAGAAACAAATGGCCTGGACTTCTCCACTAGACTAAGTCATTACATCAAAAGGTTTGAAAAGTCAGAAGACAATTTAGGTATGCTTTGAGATTAAAAAACAAGATCTATATATATATATTGTTGTTGTTGTTATATGCACTGCCTTTTCAGGACTGTTCTATACTCTCAATAAAAAATTCTCTAAACCTGCAAATTCCCTTCCACACACATAAACAAAAAAGCTTATAATCCAGGAGAAGGACTAAATAGTACATAATTTTAACTTGCTAAAGGCAATATATATTTTATACCAGCTTGCATCCAAAGAAAACACATTCTGAAATTCAAAGACTAAATTCAGGTTGTAGCTTAACTGTATACTATGAAACCAGGCAAATTACCTACCTAGTAATCACCCTTAGCTTCAATTTCCTATTCTTTAAAATAGGAGCATTGTTTTAACCTATCTATAAGACTCGCAAAGAACAAAGCATGTGAGAACGCACTGTATTGGCAAGGGTGTAGCAAACAGACACTCTTACACAGTGTTGGTGAGAGAATGAGATGGTATAACCCCAACGAAAGGGAATCCAGAATTACCAATCAAAAATCTAAACATACATACCCTTTGATACAACAATTTCACTTCTAGGAGTCCATCCTATGAATGTATTCATGCAAATGCACAAGAATTATGTACGACACAGCACAGCTTATCCCAAAAGACTGGGAACCTCCTGGACATCTAATAATAGAAGACTGGCAGGGGAGAGGGTTTATATTATGCCTACATCTGTGCTCTTAAAAAGAAGACACTATTATCCATAAATGCCAGACTATGCACAGAATATCCCTGGAAGGTTTCAAGGGGAACTGGTGATAGTGGTTCCAGGACAGAGACCAATGACCAGAATGGGACTTCCTTTTCACTCTCTGGGGCCTTTTGAATGTTGTTCTATTGTTCATGTTACATATTCAAAATGTATGCCCCAAGTATTTTTAACCTAACTATAAAAAAATAAGGTAACTAGTAATACCTAATTCACAGCATCATTGTATTAATTAATGAGGAATAAAATTTCAGATACTATCAGAGTTCTAAGGATGAAAGTGTAATTTTAATTTGGGTGTTAGAGAAGGGGTCACAGAAGAGGAGCGTTTTCAAACCTTGAAGGATGGGTAAGATCTGAAGAGGCAGAGTGGGGTGACGGCGTCCTAGTTGGAGGGAAGAACACATGCAAAGACAGAGAAGGGAAAGTATAGATTCTAAGTGCAGCTCTTCCACGGGGCTTCAGAAGAGGGCTCAGCAACTCGCTGCAGTGAGACTGATGACAGAGATTGAAAGAACCCTGAACTTGTAGACTGCACCCAGATCAGGAAGGCCTTGGGCACCAAGCCTGAGAATCTGTGGGTCATCTCGACACAGAGAATCACTAAGAGTTTGCACAGACATGGAACAACAATGCTATAGACAGGACGCCTGTGGAAGAGCATGAACTAGGGCCCAGCCCCGGCACCACAGCGCTCTCTCCACATACACAGGAATCTGCTAGGCATTTATTCTTAAGGCACTGACAACATAACTCAGACTGAAGTAGAGTAGGAACATGGGACAAGCACCATGATTAACTTTTCCTGCCTATGATGAAGAATGCTGAGGTATATACAGTACAGTAAGAACAGGAGGGTCTCCATCCTAAGACTAAGATTCCATTTTGGACACCAGGGAGTTGGGAGGTAAGCTTCCTAACATATTCTTTGGTGATCAGCCAACAACCAACCCCACTCTGGGGCAGGGTGAGCGGTCCTAAGTGATGTGTCCCCACTGCTTGAGGGTGACCACTACCTTAGAGAAGAGCAGGGTCAGTGAATTCGTCGTGTTAAGTTTATCTTGCAGAAGATCTGGAGGGCTGACTGTGGGTGGTGACATCATGGGACCACATGTCAAGCACACAGCCCCCCACCCCTCACTGCCCTGTGCCCCATTCTTGAAAGCATTGAAAGACAGAATCCTAAGCCCTAAGTGCACCACCTGAGGGTGCCCACACTCCACTTTCTTTGAGCGCATACTTTTTGCCTTAATAAATAAAGACTTATCTCTGCTCAACTTACTGCATTTTGTCTCTGTGCTCTTCCAGTGGTAAGTATCATTGTTACTTTGCTATTTCATTCAATTTTCCAGACTTAACACAAGTCTTTACTCTCTCTGTCCTACTTCAGACGAGTAGGAAGGGGCTGCTGAGAGCTCTGATTTGGGCCTGCAAGTTCCCATTGCCTGGGTGACCCGGACAGGGCTGCAGTTGTACGGTCATACTCTTCAGTAGCCTGCCTGCAAATCTCCTCTCTTTGCCTTTGGGAAGTTCTCAGAACAAAATCTCACTTCATCTGGTGCTCTGTGGCCCCCCCATTTCCTAGGGTGGTAGGGACTTAGTTCCAATGCTGTGCAAATTTAAGCAGACACTGAACACCAGCTGACCCTGGCTTTAGGAGCTAGCCAGGCCTCTGCCCAGTGCTGAGCAGGAAGGAGTTCAATGAGCTTGCCTTTCCTTCCTCTGCCCTTCCTTGCTCTCCGCTGCCCGCATGGCAGCTGCCACTTCCTGCTACTCTCACTTAAGAACTCCTTCCTTACCCACACCCGTCCAACCTGCTCGAGAATTCTTTCTCATTCGGAGTCAAGAACCCTCCCCCATCCAGGCTGAAGTCTCTCCTAGTGCTTCAGCTAGTATGCAGGGAGAGACCCCCCCCACCCCAGAGACAGCTGCCCGGCAACAAGACCACAATATTCTAGAATCCTGTCTGTATTAGTCAGCTCAGGGCTCCACAACAGAATACCACAGACTGGGTGGCTTAAACAACAGACACTTATTTCTCATAATTCTGGAGGCTGGGAAGCCCAAGATCAAGGTGCTGGTCAGTGCCAACTCACCGTGTGTTCACATCATGGGGAAAGAGAGCATGCAAGCTCTCTGCTGTTCCTCCTTATAAGGGCCCTGATCTCATAGGACCAGGGCCCCCCCTCATGACCTCACCTGACCCTACTGACCTCCCGAAGACCCATCTCCAAATACTATCACACTGGAGGTCAAGGCTCAACATAGAGACTCGGGGGACACCATTCAGTCCGTACAGTGTCCATTCAATGATACTGAAACAACTGAGCAAGTAGGAAAAAGATAACCAATATGTGAACAAATCAGCACTTTTTACATTTGTGATAACATAACTGGCCGACTTAAAATTTCTGTGTTAATAAGAGAAGCAGAGAGAAATAAAAATCAGCTATAAAATATTTTACTTTAGGCCGTACATTTAGCCTTCCCTCCAATCGCACTGTGGCAGAAAGAGCACTGCATTTCACTCCAGGCTTTGCCACCTAAAAGGTTAGGACATTCCTCTGCATCCCAGTTTATCTGTAACATTGCTGGGTTGACCTAGGAGAGCTCCAAGATCACAATTTGCAAATCCCACAATCAATACCTTCCTATCAACAAAAGTTACAAAAATAAAACTCTCTGACAAGATGGGGCAGCTAATAGTAACAGACAAGAAACGCACAGGAGATGAGATGTCCCAGAATTTGGATCAACAACAAACCGGATGACAAAGAGCTGGCTGCAGATAAAAGCACATTTTCATAACAATGGATGAAAATGTGATGATGTCCAGGCAATGTTGTTGAAGTCTTTTTGTGTTAAATCTTTGAAGTTAATGGCCCAATGAGTTATGGTTACTCTGATAGAATTTCAATGTGAAAACTTCTTCCAGAGGATATATGACATCTAAAATATTCCCAACATATCTAATTTGTCATTTAATATTTTTACCAACAAGAGAAAGATGAGAGGTTGAATATACAAACAATGGCCAAATCACAAATAAAAACAGAACTCTGACCCCCGTCTACAGCCACCACCCGCGGAGCCCACCCCCACCTGCACCCCCACAACCAGCTGGGAAGCTGACACAGACCTGCAGGAAGCCAGCCTGCTCCTCTAGCGACCATCCAGTAGCCAACACCCTGTAACAACTGGCCAGGATTCAACCAATAACTGACAGCTTCCTTCATTTCTGTCCTTGCTTCCAACTTAATACCAAGCCAAGAAAGCCAAAACTGCTCCCCAACCAATCACCCAAGATGTCCCCCACCCCACTCCCCACCCCCGTGAGCCTCCCCAGTCTCCATCCCTGTCAGGCACACCTGAGCCCCCTTTCCTCCTCCAGGGAGCCCCCCACTCCTCTGCCTGCCTTTGAGTCTCTGCAAGTGATGGTGGCCAACTCCCTTGCTATACAGCAACCTCTGAATTCATCAAGCATTTCGTTTTTCCACTTATAATTATGTGAACTTGAGCAAATTTCTTAACATCTCTAAGCCTCTATCTTCATCTTTAATAAAAATAACATTTACCGCTAAGATCATATTAAATGGGACACTATATGTAACGTGGCTAACAAACACCCGGTGCTCACCAGCTATGGCCCACCTTACCCCAGGGAGAAGCACAAGATGTCTCAGAAAGAGGGTGATGGTCCCAGTACTCTGACACCTGCTGTCCATACAAGATGCAGTAGTATCCAGACTACGGAATCCTACTAAAGAACAAGATTTGTTTTCATTTTCCAACTTAAGTATGGGTCACTTCTAACACTGTGTGATCCATGAAAAGAAAGTGACTTCCTACGCTACCTATATTTCTGTCTCCAGCAGACTCGGATGTGCCATATTAACCAACTCTGATCTTCTTCAATATCAAAAACAAAACTTTAATCCATAACATAGCTATAAGGCAGGAAAGGTACTTATGAGTCAAACTGGACTTTTGTCCAAAAGGAAAAAAGCTGTTTGGGAACATTTGAGCTGGCTCTGATAAATGCTATTTGTATTCAAGCAGGGCCAGACCACAGCTGCCCTGACCTGGCTGAGCCAGAAGTTGTATTTATTGGCCTCCAGGGGGAGAACGTTCACCAAACTGTCTACTTGAGGGAAATTAATGGGCAGTCCACTCAACTCATTGGTGGCTAGTGTTTCATCTCTGCAGCCAGTATCACCACCAGGGGTAAAACTCTCCTTCTTCCTCTTTGTGGATAAAATTGCAACATTTCCAGAATATCTCGCCTGGCTTTGGTGCATTTGCATGTCCTCAAGGGTGGAGAGAAGTTCATCTCCATGTCAATGGGTGATTACCTGGGCAACCGAGGGCGTGTCTGAACCTGAGAGGTTAAGCGGGGTGCTGGCTGGCTTGTTTCTTCGGGAGCAGGGGAGAGAGACAGAGCTGGACTGCAGTTTGTAAGCAATAAACAGGTTTTAAACTTTATTTCTCCCTAAAAACCTGATTTCGGTTTTTAGAGGTATTTTGCCCTTAAAAAGAGGGATTTCCTCTCCCTGGACTCATACTTTTCTACCCAAGTGGCCAAGGTCTCGGGGCTGCTCCAGGGCCCCACCCCTTAGAGGAGGGAGCCCCATCAACCTGGCCTTTTTTTCTGGCACGTTACCCTCTTCCACTTACACCATCCAACCAGCTGGATCAGCCTCCATTCAGTCCTCAGGAGGTCCTGGCTGGGGTCTGGAGTGACTCCAAGATCTAGGTTTAGGCTTAAAGAGGCAGAGAAAGCTCACGGGTACCGCGAGTGAAGTGAACTTTTGCTGGAGGCCAGGTTTGCCAAGCAGCCATGAGGTTTCCACAAATAATCCAGAATAATCAAGAGCTCTGGAGCTAGGCTACCTGGGTTCCTACCCTAACTCCAACACTCACTGTCTGTGTGATGTTGCACAAGGCCCCCAATCTCTGTGCACCTCAGTTTCCTCACTGTAAAATGGTCACAATAATAGGATTGCTCTCAAAATGAAATGAGTTGGTACAGAGGGTAGTTTAATAGATAGGTGTTAAATAAATTAACAAATGTTATATATTATTAAGTATATGTCATATTATTAAATATATGCCAATATAAACACCAGGAAATGTTTGACATACATCCTTTATTATTAAAATGGCTACCTCTAGAGAAGAAAGGATGCAAAATTCAGCTTTTTACTCTACACATCTACTTCCATATCACCCGAGTTATTTATAAACAAACATTATGTGTAAATTTGCTTCAAAAGAGGTACCTGGACAATGTGATTTTGACTCCAAAGTCTTTAAATCACAGTGGGATTGTTCCAGGAAGGTGCAGTTATAGAAGTAGTAGAAATGGAAAGTCTTCTTCCAGTCTAAATGCCTGGGTGCCACTTTAAAAGAACCACAGCACCCAAACCAATGTGGACACCCGAAGGGCACCAAATGCCTTCCCTGCTGTCCTAATACAAAATGTAACTTATGTGCAGCCTGGACGGACCAAGATAGAAGGTCACTCTTCAGGAACCGAAAGTCAAATAATTAACCCATCTGAATTAAAATACCAAGTAATTTATGGCTGCTCAGTACACAAATTTCAATTAATTGGGAAGAGGATTTTTAAAGAGAAAACCTCATGCCACATTACCGTCAGATTCATCCTAATCATCACTTTCACTTTTGTTTCCACAGCTGAGAGTTAAAGTAACTGAGAATTATATGCTGTGAATGTTTGGGGAAACCTTTACAGGCTTCAAAATCATTCAAAGTGTATGACTCCAGCACAATTTTCACATGTGTTCTTTCCCCTTTGGTCATCCTTGTCACAAATCTCTTCATCAAACGCCCCCAGGAGGCACTGTGTCCTGCTCCCAAGAAGCCATCTCTATAAACTACTTGTGACATTAAAGTTCCAGACAAGATGACAGCCCCCAAACTGAGTTCTACCCACCATGCGTAAAAACTATTATACCATTACCTAATGTCCAGAACAAGAGTCCACCATTATTACTTCTTTTCCTTTTCTTAATAATTTTTATGGTTAAAAAACAACCTACAAGAGGACATTTCTCAATGCCACCAGCTGCCAGCAACACAGCATATCGCACTCCACGGGCACAGTGAACTAGAAGTGTGCTGGGTCAAGTAAGAGGAAGCAGGGTTCCCAGACTTGGAACCACCGTGACTGTCCTGCTCACAGTACCGAATGGACAGGCTTAAATAAACAAGGCAGAGGGCACACTGTAGCCGCAACACAGGCATGGATGGGAAAGAAATGTTCTCAACACGTGTTTGAGGACACACCAAGGAAATGTCCTAAGACCTCCAAGGACAGAAAGCTGAGTCTTTTTCCATATTGGAGAAGAGATAATGAGTTGAAAGGTAATTTCTCTTTCAAACTATAGTTGTGTTATGAAACTACTATCAAATTCACCAGGCTTTCATAGATAACCAAACTGAAAGCCATTAAAAAGAAACCTTTCCTCCAGGATGTGGAGCACAACAGAACAACAACTGACCACAACCTTGACACAAAAAGGATGGCACTTTTTACAAAGTATTTCCAAGGACTATAAAGGAGTTCTTGAAGTGAAAAAAATTTTTAGCAATAAGAAACACATAGACGGATTTAGAGGAAAAGTTGGGCAAATCTTCTAAAAAGGAAAACAGAAAGACCAAAAAATGGAAAAAGAAAAGAGAAGACATTTAGGGGAACTCACATTCAGAATGGTGGACAGGAGTCTACAGATGGGAAAGGCCCACCAAGTTTCCAACACAATGAATGGAAACAAGACCCACATCGCGGCACTACAATCATGAAGCTTCCCCACACGTAGAATCACAAGAGCCCAAAAGATGACACACAGGGAAACACGGCTCACATACAAAGGAATGGCATTGAACACATCAGCCGTCGTGTTGAAAGCTGGAAGTCAACTCTGCAGTTATCTCGGAATTCTGCCGGACAGTGACTTCTAACCCAGAATTCTATACTCAGCCAAACAATCAATTAAAGTGAGAGTAAAATATTCCAACATTATACAAGAGTTCAAAAAAAAAGTATTTCTTAGAAAGCTACTACTGAATGTACTCAACGAAAGTAAGAGAAAAAAACAGGAGGGTCTTACCCAGGAAAGAGGTGAAAGGAAACATCAGGGTCACAGGGACGAGGTAAGGGGACAAATGTGAGGCAGGCCAGTTGAGAGGAGGCAGGATGAGAGGTCTGGGAGGAACTATCCTAAGAGGACAAGAGGGATGGTTGCCTGAGGGGTATGAGTGTGCTGTGACGTTTACACTTGGGGCAGCAAGGCAGGGGGAGGGCGAATAAATGACAGATACAAATAAGCTGAACAAAACAAAGCAGGGTCATTCCCAACTCTAAGGGGAAATCAAGAGAGGAAAGGAAACGAATCAAAACAGACTGAGTAACTCAGTGATGAATATTATTTCCATGATCACAAGCACTGCTGAATATTTAACATGATCACCCTGAGCTAAGGCAATGGGAGGAAGGATAGGATAGCGACCTAAACTACCTTCTAAAACACCTTCATATGTTTCACATACACAAAATCTGGAAGAAATAGCAAAAATATTATTTTTTGCTATCAAGGGGTGGCCTCCAGGAAGCAGGAATCAGGGTGGAGAAGGGCGGGGTAGATGGATGCAGGGTTATTTTGTTCTAAGACTTGTAGAACTTTTGACTCTTGAAACTATGCGCCTGTATAACTTGTTAAACGTGGTTATTTAATTTTTAGACAAAATATGATACTTGACCAGCAAGAATATTATGTTTAGTGGGGCATTCTGAAACTTTCTGGAATCCAATCCCATTGACAATGCATGGAAAGCTATAAATCTTCTCCCTAGTAAACACACACAGAGGCACAGACAAACGCACAAAATTCTGCACAGGATTTCAGGCAGTTCATGAATTCCTGAAGGCCAATTTAAAAGCATTAGCAATATAGATACTGCTTCCTTACACGAAGTTTATTTTAAATCAGAGCTTGTCATTTATTGTAAAGGGAAAAATATCCTCATGAAAAACTAGTAAACACACCTACATGATCACATAAGGTCACAGTCATGCTTGGTCTTAGGACACTTAGTGGCCATCACCAGTTGTTTCCTTGACCACAAGGCACACCTCATTCCTAACTATCAATGAAGGTACAAACTTTCTGTATATTGGCTTTGCTTCAACCTTGAAAGAGTCTCTAAAACTCAGGAATGTGAACTCCGCTGGGTTGACTCAGCTGCTTCCATTCTGGAAGTGGAAATGGAATCAAACACTCTTCACCCCACAGCCTGCCATGAGGAACGGTCCCAAATTCCCCACATGGGTGTTTTTTCTAATAGAAGAATTACTCTAATGACTTCTTGGCAAAACTTCTGTAATCAAAGAGGGCCATTTAAATACTCCAAAACACAAATCTTACTCTGCTTCCAACTGACCTGTCTCTGCTGCTTATAAACCTCACCAACATCTCAACAACAGGTCAGGACTCTTGTTATTTAATAGGGATCTTAATGGTCCTGCCAATTTGTTTAACATTTTGATGGCTTAGTTTATCTATTTGTAAACTGAGGGTAATGATAAATAACTTCACAGGATGTTGTCATAAATGGGTCAGGTAATTGTGGAAGGCAGAATAAAGAAGTTCATGCCGTAATCTCTGGAACCTGTAACGATGTCATATATGTGGCAAAAAGGGCATTGCTACCGCCTTAGAGAGGTTACCCTGGCTTATCCAGGTGGGCCCAACCTAATCTCATGAGCCCGTACAAACAGGAACATTTTACAGGAAGAAGAGGGCTATAGCATACGGAGAAGGCAGAGGCCTGGAGCAGTATTCATTCCGACATTCTTGCTGGTTCCGGGTTCAGGGGGTCCGTGCAAGGACCAGACAGACGCTACTAGGAGCTGAGGGCAGCCCTCCAGCTGACAGTCAGCAAGGGAACAGGCCTACATCCTCCACCTGCCAGGAGCTCTATTCACGCTGACAGTCTGATCAAGCTTGGAAGCAATTCTCCCAGATTCCCCAGCAAGGAACGCAGCCCTGCCAGCACCTTGTTCCTGCCTGGTGAGGCCATAGTCACACTTCTAGCCTACAGAACTGTGGGATAATAATACATGTTGTTTCTAAGACAGTAAGTAGTGGAAATTTGTTACTGTGGCCCTTGGAAACTCATACAGTGATAGATGGAAAATCTCACTGTCCACATTCAGCAAGAGTCACCTAACTTCCTGGAATCAAAGGCAAGAATGGCCATCCAAAACAAAAGATTATAGACTGGTCTGTTAGACGCAGACTTCGGGAATTTTAAGTTGCCCGGAACGTCTACCAATTCTGTTTCAGGTAACTCACTGTCCTTCCTTTAGTGTACAGCCCTCCCAATACCTGTCTACCTGATAAACTCTAAGCACCACTCTTAGAATGGAGAATCAAAGCTGGATGTGTGCACCATCCTGGCCCCCAAACTCTCCTACATTCTGTACCTACAATGGCACTTCCTAGACTGCCTAGAACTAGATTCAGGTCTGCTTCCCCCCCGAGGTGGCCTCCAGCCCTTCACGGATGACTCACTGCAAGCCACCGGTACATTTCTGCATGCGACAGGGTACTGGGGCATGTCACAGGTAATTCATGTAAAGGTTTGTTGAGCTATATGACAGTATACCTGTATATCTGTACATAAAATGCAAAGTCTTGAGGACCAGGCTGTGTTTTACTGGCCTTGGGATTCTGCCCTCAGCCAAAGCCTGGGAAGTTGGAAGTACTCAGGAGCTGACAGAAAGGAGAAGGCAGAAGGTGGAGACAGAGAAAAGCAGAACCGCCTGGCATTCAGGAGACACTGGGCAAGCAGCTCCCTAAGTGGCTTGGCTTGAGAAGGGGCGGCCCCAGAAAACCTCTGTGCTGGTCAAGTTCACACCGATGCCTGCTGCTCACTCGTGCTGGATATTAAATGTGAACAGGTGAATGCTTTGTGCACCTCGACCTCAGACTGCTTACTGCCCAGGAATGTCAAGAAATGATCGTTCATTAAAGGAACGTTCATGGGAATGTACATAACTGAAGAGCTGTTAAAGGCTAAATTATGCGTGTTCAAAGTCTGACTTACAAAAGATCTGAATTTAATGTTTCCCCAAAATGTTAAAATACCAAACAATACTGGCCAATTAAAGACAGAAAATAATCTTATATGAAGTTGCCTAGCACACTTCAAATTAAGGAACATCTGTATCTTAAACATGTGGAATTTTAAAGAAAAACGCAGATTCATTGAATTCTTAATGAAGCATTTTTTTGACTCCTTGGCAATTTTACCACACAAAATATTGGTAATATTTTACCACTTACAAAATTTCACTACATTCATGATTTCATTTCATCCCCAAAACAATGTGTTGAACTATGGAGCTGAAATTCAGAGAAGTACTTGGACTTAAAAGAAGCCTTTCCCGGGCCAAGATCATCGCTCAATTCTCCTGTCCAAGAGAAACTGAGTGAGTTATCGTCACTGTATCATTTATATTTACAACCTGTCAACACCCAAAAAGATTTGGAGACAGCTCGAAATCATAGACATATATATGATAAAGACTTTAAAATGGAAGTGAAAGAAAAAAATTCATTTGTTAGGTGATATGGGGTGGAGCGTTATCACCAAACATGAAGACTTACAGTCCAAGCAAAATTTATTTCTGAACTTCCAGTTCCCAGCAAATAACACTTTAAAAAAAAAAAAAAGGAGATTTACAGAATATCGTAACCTAAAAAAAAGGGAAGCACCATCAGTTCTTTAAAGGAGGTGAGTTATGTTCTCTGCGTGGGCCCCCAGGGAACAGTGAGGTTCACTCTCTGCCTTCAGTAAAGAATGAGAGGATAATTTTGAAGTGCAGAATTCAAACTCTACTGTCTGCATCTCCAGGCATTCCTGTCCATGAAAGACCCCTTTCCATTTAATCCATAAAAAACATCAAGCCTGCTACAAACGAAATAATACTCTTAATGCACAACAAGGATTAACTAGTTAAGGTTCAGTGAAAACATTAACTCAATCTAAGAAAGCCACAAAGAAAATCCAGTTGTGTTTCGGAAGACTCGTCCTAAAATAAGATCCCTAAAAAAATAAACCGTATGCAGTATGTATAAAAGCACTTTTTGAAATTAAGACAAGACTGCAAATCAAAATAAAGACAAAAATCCTCCTGAGGTAAGTGAAAATGGTAATTCTGTGGCTTCACTACTTAACCAAACAGCTACCCATTTTTAGTCCCTGTGGTCACCCAAACAAGAACAGCAGAGAAAACTGTGTACCTCTCTACAGGCAGACATGTGGCTTTAAGAGCACCCCAAATCCCATTTTACCAAGCAGATAAACTGGGAGCAAGATTTAATTTTAAAGGATTAATTACCATATCCCTTAGAATTGAAGCTTCCTTATAGATCATTTAACCTATGATGCAATTTTTTATAAGTAATGATTTTTAAACTATGCTTTAAAATATCATACAGAGTCACATCTATACAAGGCACTAAAAATTCGTTGTCTCATAGACTCCCCAAATTAAAATCTCTGTTAGAGATTGGGACATACAGAAGCCTACAGTTGGCTGATTTCATGTGACACTCAAAAGAATCAACAAAATGCTCCTGACAGGAGTTATGCACCCCACAACTTCATTAAGGAAAACATCAAACCAATCTGATATAGTCCAGATGTTTCAAGAACAACATAATTATGAAGACTACGCAAGACAGTATCAGAAAGTTGCCTGAGTTTCCATCAGACTCTAGTCCCTCACTGCCAGAGGGCACATCCATGCAACACCCACGCAGCTAAACTTTTTGAAAAGAACTTTCACTTTCAAATCTACATGTTCAAAGACCTCCACCAAGAGAACTTTCCTTTGCTATATATATTTGGTTGAAAGAATTAAAGGCTTAGTGCTGAGAAGATTCTTCTCTAGCTTTTTAGACCCTCAAACGGGAGGAACTGGAAGCCCAATGGGGTGGTTTTGCAGGAACAAACAGTAACTTAATGCTACAGCCAGAATGAGACCCAGTAAATTTGAATCACTCTACACTATGCAATAAACACTAAGAAAAGCAAATATTAATGTAAAAGTACAAAGAGCCCAGAGAAACTCCAAAGAGCTTTAAAGAACTGAAGATTTTAAATCACATGAAATACTTGGGTCCATGGTATAGAAAAAGGATCTTTCATTTAAACACACGTCTTCTTAGCTCTGGGCACCAACCATGCCCACCCCTTGATCAGAGAGAGCTCTGACCCCTGAGACCATAGCTCTTAGCGGGCGGGAGAGAAGGATTTCAGGCAGGCTTGGGGGTTGGGGGGTGCCATCTAAACTGACAGGGCTGAATGGCTAGGCAGAGCCATACGACAGCGGCTGGGAGGGCAGAGTGCTCGCTGTCTAACTTTACAACAGTGAGAGCATTATCACCACATTTTCATCTTGTTTTCCTGTTATTTATACACCATCTTGTTCACAAAGAATTTCAGTTGGGAGATGAGTGCTACTTGTGCCTAGAGCTCCGTCTTCCGTCTTGGCCCATAACACTCTTAAAAGGTAAAGGCTTTTTTGGCCAACTCTGCATCCCCCGAAGCCCCCCGGGGAAAAATAATCCCTGGGACATGGCAGGAATTTTTAAATTCTGATGAAGGGTAACTGAATGATTCCATTTTAAGTGGCGAGAGATGTAGAGCCTGCAGGGTGGCCCCCGGTCTTGGCATCAGGCTGAAATCCGCAGTCTCGCCCAGGCTACCCGTTCTTCAACCTGACCTCTCCATGCAACTGCCGTGGCCTCATCCCGCGGCCTCCTTCCGTGGGCGTGGATGCTCCTCCCTCAGACTCATTCTCTCGCCCGCCAAATTCTTGGAAGACTCGCCTCCGCTCTCCAGGCGCTGAGAGCGGCACAGTTAAATCTGGCTTTCCAGATTTTTTTCTCCTCCCAGTGCTAACGGAAGAAATCGAGAAGCGCCCGGCAGAGGGGCCCGGCCCCCTCCAATCAGAGCCGGCTCTCGCGCCCAGCAGGAAGTGCGGCGGCCCGACGCGCGGTCCCCGGGCGCGGTGACAGCCCCGCGCTCCCCCGGGGCCGGCGGGGAGAGGGGCGGGTTCCCGGGGAAGCGCAGCCGGCCGGCGCCGCTCCCCGCTTCTGCTCCTCTGGCAGGAAAGGCAATAAATAAAAGAGGGGGTCTGGATCCTGCCCAGGCCAGCTGCGCCCCTGGCGCACAGCCGGCTACACCCGTGGGGCGCACGACCCGCACGAGGACCCCCTGAACCCACGGAACCCCACGCACACTGTGGGGCGTGAGCACAGGGCAGGGTCACATCCAGACAAAGCACGTGGGAGGAGACGGGGCCGAGCCCCCCGACCCACAGGGAGGCTAGGACACCACGCGGGCGGCTGCACGCAGAGCCGCCCTCCGTGACACACAAGCATTTACTCGGCCATTCGTGGGGGGCCTGGGGCCCGAGAAAGGTGACCGGGACCCCTTCGATCGACGGTCCACGCAGTCCCCCTCAGTGAGACAGTGTACCCGCCGCCCCACAGGGGGACGGGGGACAGGGTCTCCCACCCGCGGGATGCCCGGGAACCCCCACGCGCGAGGGCCCACGCAGAGCTACCTCCGGTGACAGACACACCAAGGGGCGGCGGGGACCGAGGCAGGGGTCCCACCGTCAGGGTGACCCTGACCCCAGCAGCAGGCACACAGCGCCCTCGGGGAGACGACGCCCGGCCGCCCGTGCCCTGCAGCCCGTCAGTCCCCGACCCCGGCCCCGGCCCCGGCCCCGGCTCGCCGGCGCTCTGGGCGGCAGCCGCCTCCTCGGACCTGCCACGCCCGGCCCGGGGACCCCCGCCTAGCCGGGAGCGTCGCCCCGCTCCGAGACCCCTGGCGACCCAGAGGTCTTGCCGGCCCGGAAAACCCCGCCCGGGCCCCGGGCCCCCGCCCGCCCAGGGACCCCCGCCCGGCCCCGCCGCCGCCGCCTCACCTCAGGTCGCCAGTGGGCAGCCCTTGCACCTTGCCAGCGGCGCCCAGGCCGAGTGCAGCGGAGCCGAGCAGCCGCAACAATGGAGCCCGGGGCGGGGCCGCCGCCGCCGCCTCAGCCCGTCAGGCTCCGGGTCCGGCTCCTCGCGGAGAGCGGCCGGCGAAGGAGCGACCAAGCTTGGCACCGCGCAAGCGCACTCTTTCGCCCACCCTCCGCCCCGCCCCCGGCGGCGACCGGCGCGCGGGACCCGCCCCCCGGCCAATGGGGTGGGCGCGGCGCCGAGGGGGCGGGGCCTGGGAAAACAAAGGGAGGGGCGGGGCCGCTCCGGGGCGGGGCCGGGGCCGTGGACGCCGGCTCACACAGGTAGGGGCGGCTCGCGGGCGGCTGGTCCCCACCCAGACCTCAGAGTGTCCGCTTGGTCCACTCTGCAGACAGGGAAACTGAGACCCAGCGAGCCGGATCACCCGCGGTCCCAGTCACAGAGTCCCGTTCATTAGTTCATCTCTTATTCATTCAGCAAACATTCCGCAGCACATCCGCCTGGTTTAAGATTAGAATAGAGGCAACTTGGCCTTCCCCGAAGGAGCTCCAGGGATTTATCGGGGTCACTAACACAAGATGAGGGAGCATGAAGCCCAGCTGTTATCCTTCCTACCTCAAATTGTGGGTTGGCTATTACCCTCCTGAAATGCCCTCCTTTCCCCACTTGTCACCCCCAAATATCAAAGAACCAATCATCTCTAAAACCTCTCTCCTCATCACATTTCATCTTCCGGCATCATCTGACCATGCATTCTGGCTTGTCTCGACCCTCCCAGCTGCTCCGCTGTGGGTCTGCTGGATCCACTCCCATTGTGGCCCAGTCTCTACCACTTAGGGTGTTAGGGGGGCCCACGGCTGAGGCCAGGCCTTTCTACTGGCCGTGGAACCTCCTACACGGCATAAACTCTCTTGCTTACCCACGTGGTAAACACCAGGCACTGTGCTGACAGCCGGATCCCTCTCACCAGCCCTGCCTGACCTCTCCCAAGTCCCCAGCCGGAATGCCCCAGAGGCATTTCAAACTTCTCTCGGCCAAAACAAAGTGCTTTATTCAGAGCCCCCAACCTGCTCTTCTACATTCTTCTCTTTCTCAGTAAATGGCCTCTCCATCTTTAGTTGCTTAGGCTGAAGTCTGAAATCTTCCAGGAGCTCTTTATTCCTCACCCCCATGCGTCCTTTCTCTGTTCCTGCAGGCAGAGCACCTGCAGGAGTTTTCCATAGTGGTTTCCCCCACCACTAGTGAAGTGTGACTCCTCTGGGACGATGCAGGAGTGTGACTGATTCATTTCTGTGTACAGAACAGCCTGGCACTTACAGGAATGCCTATAGAATGGATGGATAATTGGGTACACTCTTGACGTGGCTGCAGCAGACCTTATCCCCATCTCCCTGCACACACACACGTGCTCTGTCACACACATGCACACCACTGAAAGTCTGGCTTCCAATCTGACTTGCCAAATTCCTCCATGAACATAAGCTTCCCTACCACTTTAAAGCCAGGGCCCCACTCTGCTTTGGGGATGTCCTCAGAGGTGAGGGAAGCAAAATCTCAGGAAGTGACATTCCTACAAAGGATGCCAACTCCCTGCTTTGGACGCATGCATGTGCTGCCCTCTACCTGGCACTTTTCTCCCTGTGCCTGGCCATTCCTACTGACCCTTCAAGTCTCTCCCTAAATGTCACCTTCCCCAGAAAGGCTTTGTCACCCCCCACCCACCAAGCACAACTGTGGCAGACACACCCTGAGGGGGCCCCCCAATGAGTCATGCCCTGTACAATCCCCCCCGACACTTTAATGTGAGGAAACCGTGACAGCAGCTAGCCAATAGAATGTGACCGAGGAGATGGGATGTCATAGTCATGTTATATTACATAAAAATTCATCCTAATATGTTTTGTTGCCCTTGTCTAGCTTGGATTAATACTTAGTCTATAGGCACACACCTGATATCTACATTTGCCCTCTTACAGCACTAAACTATGTTTTCTACCTTTATCTTGCATCTACCTACCAATTCAGCATTTTATTAAAAATAATAATAATTATTATTATTATTATAATAAGGGAGAAATGTGGGATTCACATATAAATCAAGTATAAAAATCAAACAAATATTCATATCTGACCTGATGGTTTATAGTTCATAATGTGTGATCAAAACCGTAAGTTTCTGTGATGACTGCCCTTGTACTGTTCACCATGTAAGAACTTATTCACTATGTAAGAATTTGTTCACCATGTAAGAACTTGTTCGTTATGCTTCAGAAGATTGGAGACTGTTGAGAATTAGGCTTGGGGTTGATTAATGATTGTGCATTGAGTCCCCTATACAGAATTTTATTGTTGTTAACAACCATTTGATCAATAAATATGAGAGATGCCCTCTCAAAATAAATAAATAAATAAATAAAAACCACATATTGTCTTCTGACTCAAAAAAAAATTCATCCTAACAGATGAGAGAGAGGTTCTGCTTAGATGCTTTGAAGAAGTCACCTGTCATGCTATGAGAAGCCCACCTGGCAAGTGGAGATCAGCTCCAGTTTTCTGGGTCCCTGGTCAGGCAACCCCACAGAAGTGAATTCTGGGATCAACCTGAATGAGTTAGAAGTGGATTCTTCCCCAGTTGAGCCTCCAGGTAAGGATGCAGCACAGTCAAAACATTGAGCGAAGGATGGTGAGCCCAGAGCAGAGACCTCTCTGAGGTGAGCCAAATTCCAACTCATGGAAACTGAGTTAAAATGTGTGCACTGAGTTAAACTGTTACATTTGTTGTTGTCATGAAACAATAAAAACTAATAAAAGGTCCCCTGGCCAATACACATGTAAATAGCACCTCCACCTCTTTCTGGTAGTCATCACAATTTATGTTTTTGTTTAAAATCTCTCTCTTGCCACAGGCGTAAAAGCCCCATTAAAACAAAAATGGAGCCTGTCTTGCTCATCTCTATTCTCCAAATGCCCAGCACAGTTTTGTTCTATGGCAATTGGTCTGAGGTGGACCAGTCAGTCAGCTGGTTGGCTGACCCTACCGTCCTCCCCAGCCCCCTTTTCCCTGACCATATTCCATTATAGACACACAATTCTTTTCTTGCCCTCCCAGATTCCCTTAGAGCCTGGTGTGGCCATGTGACATTGTCCTGGCCAGTGAGACATAGTAGAAGTTGGCTGAAAGGTTTCTAGCAGTGCTGTCCTGGAGCCAGTTTGGGCCAGATCAGGAGACCTGATTGTTCATTGTTCAGGAATTTCACGATTCGGGTGTTAAACACAGTCATTACTTGAAATTTAAATTATATAAACTTACAATTAAGAGCTATATTTAAAACAAAGACAATAAGTACTCAAAAATCATTGCTTCTCAGTTATTTTACTACAGTTCACAATTATCTGTGCTATTCAGGATTTTATATCTACTGTACCTGTGTGATAGAAATGCTATGTAATGGTGCTACTGGTGTCTCTTCCCATACCCACAGACAGCAGTCATGTTGGTAGCTTGAAATTAGATGTGGTAGGAGAATTTATTCCACAGATATTGGCAACTGCTACAAGTCAGGACTTTCTTCCTTGGTTCCATCCCACAGAACGCCCCTAATCAAACATTTACCAGCACACCACTGGTTTCGAGGAAGATTTTCCTCTCTAGAAAAAGCTAATAGTGATTTTTCTCGGCAGCAAGGATCATTGCCTTGAACACACGTGTGACATCTGGAGCTGTAACAGAGCCACCTCACAACTATGAACCAAGTCAGAGTCAGAGCAATTCTGACCCTTCCATCTTTGAGCCACTGAATCAAATTAGGAATCCCCTACCTCCAGATTCTCTATTAGGTAGGAAAAACAAATGCCTTATTAGTATAAGCCACTGTCAATTTTTCTGTTACTTATAGAATTCGTGGATGATGCATATAGGCATTCAGTGAATGTTTGTCAAACTCAACCTCACTCTCTTTCCTCATCAGTGGTCATCCAGTCTGGCTTGTCAACTAACAAGAAATGCCGCACAATGAACCAGTCCAGGCACAGTTTCATAGCTCTGATTAGTAGAAAGTTTTCCCTATATGCAACTGGAATTTGAGGACCTCTTGGAAGCTCAGAAAATAAGTCAAATCCCTCTTTGCCGCCACATTCCTTCTGATATAGAGAGAGTGCTCATTCAGTGGGAAAATAAATCAGGGTTTATTGATCCACAAAGTTGGACAACACCCTTTCCTAACCTAGTTTGTTAATGTAAAGGGCCACTTGGTGGGGTTAGTGATCTGAGACCTCTTCCCTGACTCTTACACTAACAGGTCTCTTGAGGAAAAAAATTAATTATAAGCTATTTATATGCCAAGGTAAGCTGTATTTCCATGACACTTTTGACACAGTCTTCCTAGATTCTGGGGCCTAAAGGGAGCAAAGATCATCTATGGCAACTGGGTACGTGTGGGGAATCTGGGCTCAGTTTAGGATATGATGTCAGTTCAGTGAAAGCCCACAGGGCTGTGCATTAGTCTTCTACTGCTATGCAACAAATGACTCTCAAACCTAGTAGCTTAAAACAATTGTCATTTAGTATCTCTCAGTTTTTATGTGGGTCAGCAATCGAGCGCACCTTAATTGAGTGCCTCTGGCTCAAAGCCTCTCACAAGGCTGCAGCGAAACTGGTGGCTGGGGCCGTGATCTCATGCAAAGGGTTGAGTGATGGGTGTTCTGTTTCCAAGTTCACTCAGGTAGCTGTTTGCAGGACACAGCTCCTCTGGCTCCTGGCCCCCACACAGTTGCTTACTGCGTGAACCTACACAGGGCAGCTTATAATGCAGTAGCTGAGAGTACCACAGACAGAAGCCACACATTTTTTTGTCACCCAACATCAGAGGTGATATTCCATCACTTTCACTGTCTTCTATGAGAAGCAAGTCAGCAGGTCCAGCCCACACTCACGGGGAGTGCACCACACAAGGGTGGGGGTACCAGGAAGCAAGGGGCTCACTGGGGGGCATCTCAGAGGCTGCCTACCACAGCTACTGAAAGCCAAAGATTAAAAAAAAATTCTTAAAAGCAGCCATAAAATATAATAGCCATTATCATATTCTGGGGGATAACAAGAATTACAGATGACTTCTTACCTGAAATAATGGAAGTGAAAAAACAATGCGATGACAGACTAATAATGTTGAAAGAAAGAACAAAACAGTCAGTCCAGCTCTTTCAAAACCTACAACCACTTATGTACACCATCTTCAGTTTCCTTCATACACATGGAATATTAGGGAAAGAACCACTTCTGAGCTAGCCTCAAACGTGTCATTCTCCTGCTCTGTTTGGTGCCTTTGCAAACACTCATCTATCAGGTTAATATGGTGGTGTGGTGCTTCCTGGAGAAAGCATAAGTGTGAGGGTGAAAATAATAATCTTTGGAAACCCACCTCTAACACCTGTATGACCTTGTCAAATCTCTGAGCTTCTCTGATCCTCAGTAGGCACAGCAGTAAAATATGTATCATATCTACCATGCTGAATTTTTTTGATAATTAAATGAGATAATATATGCTAATTGCCTAGCACCTAGAATGTGCGAATTCCTTTCCTGCTCAAGCCCCCACCCAGCAAACTCCTACTCATTCTTCCAGACCCAGCTCAAATGTCACGTCCTCTGTGAAGGGGTCTCAGCTCCCCAGGAAGACAGCCTTACCTCCTCCACGATCTCACTGATGCTTGAACAACCCACCCTATATTATGATAGTTAACACCCTGCACTATCATGATCTAGTTCCAGCTCTGTCTCTCCTATGCAACAGTGAGCTCCTCCAGGGCAGGGCATGTTTGAGTCATACTCATCTCCCTGGTACCCACAGGGCACCCGGCTTCATGGTATGTGCTTGATGGATATTAGTAATTTGGTTGGAAACAATCTAGGGTTAAAATGAGGTGTCCAGACCTTGCACTTATGCGGAGCATATTTCCACCCCAAAGTAAGCAGCATCTCAGCCTTCCTTTCCTCCTTCCTTCCCTGTCACCATGGAAGAAGGGACTTCCCCTCCCCCAGGAGTGACACAATTGTCCCCTTCACTGACCACTGTATAGAACAGCTCTGGACCACTGTATAGAGTGACCTCTGGTCACTCGCTCCCCTTCTCTTGTTTAACGTTTCTGCCTTCATTTGTCCCCCACTGACACACGTATTGTCTGCTTGCTTTACCACCCCAGAGAGAAAACGACTTCCAGATTTTTATCTATCTTGTTCCCAGAGCTGGGGGCCTGGGGCCTGGGCCACAGTTGATCAATTTTAAGAGTGATGAGTATACGGATGTGATGGCCTTGCCCCAGAAGTGAAAGGGGGGCCCTCCCCACTCCCCATCCGTAATGGGACTCTTCGGCCTATGGGAGAATATTTGAATCCAGAGAATGACCACGAACTCCAGCTGAAAGGCTGTCCTTCTGTCTTCTTTTCTAGGGGGAAGCATCTTGGAAGGTTTGCGGGACCACAAGGCCTTTGGTGCAGAGAGGGGACCAGGCCACAAGGCCTTTGGTGCAGAGAAGGGACTGGGCCATTCTGGCAGGCGGTAGGGGACGGGGGTGGCTTGGTCTCCAGAGGGCTTAGGACTTTGAGGGAGGATCTTACCTGGCTGGCAATACTTGGGGGACAGTGCAGCAGGCTCCTCGAACATAGGGGGCCTCACCATGCTGGGGGAAATGACTACAAGCTGGCAAAGAGCTGGGGGAAGCATGCTCACCCTTGCACCCAGGCAGGGGCCCGGAGCTGGAGGCTCAGGGCCGCTGGAAGGAGGCCACCTCAAGTGAGGAGGGGCCAGAGGGGGCCTGGGGAGGAGGGCAATGGGCGTGGTGACTTCAGATGAGACGGAGGTCTCCAGAGGGTCTCAGGAGAGAGCTGCAGGTCCCCACGTCCCCACGTCCTTCTGAGAGAAAGAGCTCTGGTGCCAGCACTTCTGGGACCATCAGTGGGGCTGCTCCCATGAGAAGGGGCCCCGCTGAATGACAGGAGCCGCAGCCGACTGCCCACCCACCCACGCCCCATGGCCCTGGACAGTGGTCAGACTCCATTTGCTCCTGATAAGGCCAGAGCAGTGGGGTGGCTCCAAGAACAGCATCTTTCTACCCCCAGCAGGTGAGGCAAGGGGTGAGGCAGGTCCCCAGAAGTAGACCTGGAAACCAGGACTGGGGACACATTGTTTAAGTGGGACGGGTCCCAGGAAGCACCTGGCAGGGAGGGGAAGATCCAGGGAAGGAAGGCAAGGAGCTGAGGGAGTGTGTCCATGAGCAGGCGGCTGCTGTGGGCAGCGGGGGCTCAGTCCCAGCAGCAGCGACCTCAGAGCTGCCCCACCGATGGGGGCCGACCCGGGAGCCATACTGGTTGAGGGTGGCTCCCCAGCGCTCCCCGTCCTCCAGCCCTTGTCCGTGCCATGTCCTCAGCCTGTGTTGCCCACTGCACCCTTCCTCGCCCTGGCCCTCACCGCTGCTTCCTGCTTATCCCTCTGGCCTCAGCGCCAATGGGACCTGGTGTGGGAAGCCTTCCTGGACACCACCAGCTCCCGGGGAGTCTCCTCCCCACGTGTGCCCACCATATTCTGGCATCTCCACCTGCACTGCCATAGCCTCTTCCTTTGACTGCCTTGCATCAGTCAGCTCAGTGCACGTAACAAAACACCACCGCCCGGGGGCTTCAGCAACGTCAGTTTACTCCCCGTAGTTCTGGGGATTGTGAAGTCCGAGGTCATGATGCCAGCAAATCCAGTTCCTGGTGAGAGCTCTGTGTGTGACCTGCACACGGCCCCTTCCTGCTGCATCTTCATGTGGCCTCAGGCGTGTGCAAGGAAACTTTCATCCTCGTCTTATGAGGCACCAGCCCCTCGGATTAGGGACCCACCCTCATGACCTCATTTAGCCTTAATTACCTTCTTATAGGCCCCAACTCCAAGGGCAGCCACCTTGCCAGGGTGGGTAGGGCTTTCACACAGGAATTTGGAGGGACACAGTTCAGTCCGAACACCTCTCCTCCATGGGTTTATGGCCAGTTCTTGTGGTCAGGACAGTGTCTTCTTCATCTGTTTGGTCATGCCCAGCTCAGTAAGTATTGATGAATGGGGTTATCTAGATGGAAGGAAGGGTGATAAGAGTTTGGGGAGGGCGTTAGGGTCGTGGAAGTCTTTACAGAGAAGATGGCATCTCGGGTGGGTATTGAAAGATAAGTAGGAGTTTCCTAGACAGAGAGGCAGAGGAAAGACCCTCTTCCAAGGGCATGGTGTTGGGAGGGAGGTAAGCAGATGCTGCTCCAGAGGGAAGGAAGAGTGTGTGGGGGGAATCGGGGGCTAAGTGACGCCCAGGACGGAGTCAGGGAACAGGCCAGAGAGGGCCCCCCAGGGCAGCCCACAGGCGGGGCACGGCTCAGTCAAGTGTGCACCACAGACAGAGTGCTGTGACCTACGGAGCGCAGGATGGACCAGAGGGAATGCCATGGCACGGGCACATCAGAACAAAGAGATTTTCAGGGTGTTGGGGCAGGAAGAGATGTTAGGCGGCAGGGCTTGCCCAGAGGAGCCATCAGAGAAGATGTGGGATGCTCCTCGGGCCTCACAATTCAGGCAGCAGAAAATGAAGCCTCTATTATTCATGGAGCCCAGTTCAGTAATAGCCTGGCAGCCCCGGGTGGTCACCAGGGAGGCATTGATCACCTCTCTCATTTAATTTGCCAGAAGTGGTCTCACACCAGGGACATGCCCCTCTCAGCCTGTGGCACAGGAACCATGCCAGCTCCTGGATCAGGCAGTGTGGGGGGCTTGGTTATCTGACACCAGGGTTTCTCCCACTCTTAAAGGTGGGGGTTGGGGAAAGGAGCCAGTGGGCAAGGGGCCCCAGCTTCTGGAATGATCCAACTTTCACCTGTGTAATACATGGGCTTCTGCTCTGGAGGGGCAGCCCGGGAACCAGGAAGAACAGCAGCAAGGAGCAGAGCTGGCCAAGTAGAATGGAAAAATGGGGTGAGCGAGGGGCCTTGAAAGGAGCCGAACAGAGCTGGGATGACTGCGTTGGAGGAGGGAGGGGAGAGGTGGGCGGCGGGGAGGAGCGCCCCCCAGGGCCGGCTGGGCCTCAGGGCAGAAGGATGCTACCTCCCACCTCCACCCGAGGCTGCACAATGGGGCGCACTCAGCGCCCCTGGGGCTGGCGGCCATCCGGGGACCCTCACGAACTCAAGTGAGCCGAAGCAGCCTCAGTACCACCCAGCCAGGCCTCCCCACCTGGGATACTGCCCTCCGCTGTCCACCCTGATCTGCATGGTGGTGCGTGTCCCACGCTGTCCTGGAGCACAGGTGTCCAGCTTTGTCCTGATGGCTGACTTGGGGAGGGGGTGGTCCCCCTCTTGTATCTGGGAGGGGCAGCCATGTGGGCCACAGCCAGACCCCTCTCTGCCCTCCCACCTGCCCCTCCTGTCGCCCTGGGAGGAGCCTAGGTCCGAGTTCGGGTCTGGTCAGAGGCGGGCCATCCTTACAGATTCTCCTGATCTAAAGGACACTGAGCAGCATCTGATGCGGTTGTCCCTGAAGCTCTGCGTCCCGGGGTTTGTGGTTCTGGACACGGCTCTGGACCCTTATCCCTTTCCTCATGTTGGTTCTCGACTGGCCTGGAACCCAGAGGGGAAGTGGGGTGGGCCTAAGAGGAGCCTAGACACCGCCCGGAGGGCCCCGCCACTTAGGTGCCCGCCTTGCAGGTGACTCGGACCCTCCAGCCCCACCTCCTTCCCTGCTCACCCTCCTCCTCTCCACGCCGCGTCCTCTGCCGGCTCATGGCTCAGGCTGGGTGTGCCCACCCTCCTGACGACTAGAGCGTCTCACAATCCAGCTCCCGAGATAATTCTGGTTGGGTGGACGATCTCCAGAACAAAGCATCTCAGGTGGGCTGAGCCATTGCACGGGGTCACCAGGGACTCCGCTTTGCAGATGCTCAGGCGCATCTTTAGTCCAATCATGACCTGTGCCCAGGGCAGTAGGCCATGGGTAGAATGATTTGTGGGTAAAGCACCTTCAGGAAGGATACAAGACATGGCAAAGACTCGGGTGGTTAGGGGGCCCGTGCAGGGCCTGCAGGCAGATGGGCAGTGATGATAAGTGACAGGCTCACCTACAGGGGAGGGGAGCCCAGGAGGTGGGGGCCTTTAAGCAACTCCCAGGATGAATCAGCAAAGGCACTGGGAGCTGAATGTGGGGCCAGGAGAACGATAGTGAGGCTTGGCTCAGAACTGGGAGTGCTCCCCAACGGTGCTGGCCTCCCCTCCCCTCGACACATGGGCGCTCGTGCTTCCCAGACCCCTTTGCAGTCGGGCAGGGTCATGTGACCAGTTCTAGCCTTTCCCTCTCGTTCAGAGTAGGGAATTCTGAGGCTTTGCGTTGAGATTCAGGGAGCTGAGGGTGCACGGCTACCCTGGGCAGAAGGGTCCAGCAAGGAGGCCTCTGTTTCTGCCATCCCCCTGCCCTGTTTGTCCCGGGGTTCCCGACACAGGCCTGAGCTGCGGCCCATTTGGAAGGCCAGTGCCACTGGCACACTCTAAGGCCGGCATGGAGAACTGAGCCACACCCTTGGATTGGGGCTTTGGCGTGGGCACGTCCTGGGCACCGGAAGTTCAGGTGGCAGGCATAAGCCTGGAGGACAGGCACACTCCATCAGCCTGACAGTGCCAGGCAAAGGTGGGTGCTCAGCAGGTGTGCGCTAAACCCTATACAGGGAACCCCCGCTTTTTGAAAGTCGTGTATGCCACTTCACTTTTACAAAAGGACTATATTAGTACTCGTTTTAGCTAACCAAAAGAAATCAGAGGATTTTCACTTTTACAAAGAAGGTCAAAAGGAGGAAGACCGTAGCGTCCAGTGCGGGTTTTGCAGCAAACCTTTACAGAAGCCGCGCACACCCGGGCAGGGAGAGTGTCCCACTAAGCTCCTTCCCCAGGAACCACGCTCGGTGTCAAGCTGCCAGAGCTTGGGTTTGTCTGGTGGCGGGGGAGTCAAGGGCCAGAGGGAGGATCTGCCGACCCAGGAGAAGTAGGGGGCATGGGGGGCATCTCCTGAGGAGTCAGCAGAGGGAGAACTGCCGAGCCCAACTGTGAAGGGGGCAGAGGGCCTCGCTTTGAGCAGAAACAGGGGCTGGGAGGACAGAACACGGGTGGGAGCCCAAGGTTTGCTGCCTAAGGAACTCAGGAAGGACCTGCACGGTGGCGATGTGGGACAGACGCCGGGGCCTGCGTGGAGGGCTGCAGAGGGCAGCTGCTGGAGTGTGGCAGGATCCCATCAATGCTTTCAAAGCATCACTCTGGTTGGTGGGTGGGAAATGGCCCATCCAGAGGGGAGGGTGGGTCCAGGGGCTGCCCAGCTGTGCACCTGTGTCCCAGGGGCCTTGCTGGTAGAGCCACCACCCTCTCTCGGCATTTTTGGTCTGGAAAATTCCATGACAGTGTCTGCGGAGGTGGAGAGATGCAGAGAGGTGCTTAGCAGAGGAACCAGGATTTCTGGCTGGTCATCCTTGGGGTTCAGGGAAGTGGGCTGGTTTCTGACTTGCATAACTGGGTGTATATACAGCTGTGCCATTTACTAATTTGCAGATCGGGTGCATGTGGACAGGCTTCCCAGGAGGACCCCAAGGTTCACAAGTCATTAATGTCCTTGGAGTAACATTAGAGGTTGCTATGGGCTGAATGTGACCTCCAAATTCATATGTGGAGGCCCTAACCCCCACTGTGAGGGTTTGGAGATGGGGCCCTGGCAGATGACTAGGTCATAAGGGCGTCCTCAGGATGGGGTCAGCGCTCTCATAAGAAGGTGAGACAGATGAGAGGTGACCTGTCTCTGCCACTGTGAGGACCCAAGAGAGGGCAGCATCTCTAAGCCAGGATGTAGGCTCTCACCAGAACCAGACATGCCGGCACCTTGACCCTGGACTTGCAGACTCCAGAACTGTGAGAAGGAGGCGCCTGCTGTCTCAGCCCCTCTCGGTGTATCGTGTTTGGTTGCAGCAGCCCGAGCAGACTAAGACAGACATCATGAAGCACTGGATCCCAGGGCAGCCCTGCTGATCGTAGGCGGGACAGACAGGTCCATGGGGTGGGGCAGGGGAGCCTCCCACGGGGGAGCCCAGCGGGCACGCTCCTTCCTCAGCCGCATGCTTCAGCCATGCCCAGCTACTGGCTTCCGAGCTGTGCCCCCTCGGAGGGTCTGCTCCTGCTGTTCCCGCAGACAGAATGCCCTTCGCTCCCCTAGCTCCTTCCTCCCCTGGCCCCTGGGGACACGTCCTCACCTGCCAACACTTGGTTTGGGCCTGCCCTGCCCTCTAGGGTTCATTTTGGGACCCTGCTTCGGGCCCTCTCCAAAGGCAGTGGTCTGTCTCACTGTCACTGTCTCTCTGCTGGCTGGTCTCCCCAGCCTGCCTGCAGCTGCTGCCCTCACACCTCCCTCCTTGCCATCGGCACCGGGCCCTGGCCGAGCTGTGCTTCCAAGCAAGCAGGGCTGCCTCTGAGAGGGTGTCCACGCTCCCCATGCCAGCATGGGGCCTGCCCCACCAGCATTGCCCCTGCTCTGGGCACACATCTGGCGCTGCCACTTTTGGGGGACGCTCTCCCCAGGCGCTATCTGCAGAAATGACACACGTTTATAAGAAGCGGCTTCGTACTTTCACAAGTGATAATACATCATCCTTTATTTTTCCAGGCTTCCCTGGGATCTGACACGACATTGCGCTAATGAGAAAATGGGGGTTTCCAGTTGCTCAGGCTCAGATTGCTAAATGGAAGGAAGCATATTAGGTGCTAAAAATTCCCCTTTCCTGGCCAAGCTGGGCTGCTGAGAAGCTGGGTGTGCACTGGGACTTGGCATGTTATGGGGCTGGAAGGAAACTGAGTAACATCGACTCACAGGCGGGAACACCCAGGACAGACAAAGGGATGCAGCCCCAGGGAAGGCTGGGAAACAAACAGCAGTGACACCTTTGCAGTGTTTCATCTGCCTCAGCGCATTTTACAAACATTCTGTGACCCACATCAAACTTTAATCCACGCCTGATAATAGACACAGCTGCCCCTCAGCAGGGACCAGCCGGCCTTCTGCGGTGGGACACTCTGCTAGCTTCGCAGATCAGAAGAGGGTGGTGCCTCCTCTTCTTCTCTCTGCGAGTGTCTGGGTGTCCGTCTCAGGACCATGCATGGACATGGCTCCTGGGCACATCTGTGTTTTGGTGAGGGAAAGGCGGGTGCCCCCAGCTACGTCACAAAGAGCACACCAAAGCTACGTCAGGCATCAGGCTGGGTGCGTGGGGATCCTTTATTCCGGGGCCCCAACCATCAGAGGACGGTGTTTTCTCTCCGAGACTTGGAAAGTAACAGTGAGGAAGATGGTAGTGGCTATACTTCACGCATACTTGCAAACAGCGTTAGGTAGGGGGTCTGCTTTTAAACATACCTGTGTGACAGGTAAAAAAGAAAAAGAGCAAAAACAAACGAGGAATCCTCTGTATTAGGAACACACCAGGAACCCAAAACCGCACAGATGCGGACAGTGGACAGTAAGGCTGGAGGCGCTCCCTTCAGCGAGACTGTAAAACTAAGCTCTTTATATATGTCATCTTATGTTTAAGTAGGCTATACTTTTTAATAAAATAAAAACTTCTGTGTTATTTTAAAGATATCATCTAGGCATCTAAGGGCATGATTTGGAAGAAAATGCAGTGCATGGAGGGCCCTGAGGAAGGTGCCCTGTCAGGTGGACATTCGTCCCTAAGAACAGACTCATCACCGATGGCTGCAAAAGTCGTGCCCCCCACACTTGGTGCAGCCCTGACGGCTCCGCAGCACCCTCCCTGCCCTGGCGTGCAGGCACGTGCTGTGTGCAATGCTATGCCACCCGGGGCCAGTGGGTGGGTGGGGAAGGGACACTGGGACCCATGTGCCCATCCACCCATGATTGTGTCAGCATTTGTCATTGACAAGCCACCTCAAATCTTAAGTCCTGGTCACCTCTGTGCCCCAAGGACCTAGTGCGGGGGCCAGGGCACTGAACAGAGCCGGGAAGATGGGCTGGGGGCACGTAAATGTTCCTCAGTCTCCTGGGACAGCTACTCTGCAGCATCTCACTGACGCCAAGCCACAGCAGGAAAGGAGCAGTGCAGCACAAGGCCGTCTGGGCCCCAACTACGGCAGGAGTGCTGCTGGCAGAGACTGCACCTGCTGCGGGACCACCTCCCACCCCGGCCCAGCCCTCCCCAGGCGCCCACTGCCCACCCCATGGATGCAGAGGAGCCAGAGCCAGGTACAACAGGAGGGGCGGGCATGGTTCCCACCAGGTGTCCGCAGTTTGCTGTGGTTGCACGTGGGGTCAGGCACACGGCAGCCATCAAAACAACAGAGCTTTCTTCTTGAGGTCATTCCTCTTCCAGAGCGCAAGGCGGTCAAACTCTTCCACGCTCATCCCAAACACTTCCTGGAACTCCACAGGCGACAGGTGTCTCTAGAAACGGAAGGAAACAGCAGAGGGGGACAGATGGCAACCTTGCAGCATGGCCACGGGGCCTCCAGGTCGGCTCTCCACGTGGCCCGAGGCAGGGTCACCGCCAGATGCGATGGCCTCCCGCAGCACGCCAGGCCCTCCAGTTCCCGGGATGCCCTCTGCATCCCCCTCACTCCCACTTTGCAGCTGACCTAACTAAGCCCAGAGGAGACCCTCTGGGACCCGCCACGACCAGCAGCCGGGCTGGGGCAGAGCCCTGCCTCCTGACACTACAAAGGCATCTTCCACTGCAGGCTCGGCTCACAAACTCGCCCAGGACTGGGACTTCTGCCTGCCTAGGAGCATCTGAGGTTTCGGCAGATTTGCACAGTCACATTTATTGCTTCATTTAAATCCACGGCCACCATTTACAAGCAGGATGGTTTATGATGCCCCATTTCACAGACGAGGAAGTGGAGGGGTGGAAAGTGAGCAGAGAAGGCAGGCAGGGCCCAGGCCTGAGTTCACACCCTTCCTCTTGCCCAGCGTCTGCCGTGTGGTCATGAGTTAGTCTCTCCAAGCCCCTCTCCTCTCCTGGGACACAGTGCAGAGGCTGCACAGTGGGAGGCCGCGGGCACGGATGTCAGGGCCTCTGGGATGCCGGGGCCTCAGCCTCCTCACCTGTATGATGGGATCTTCCTAGTGTCTGCTGGCTGGAGTCGTGGGGGTGACCACGCCAGGGCCGGTCAGTACTCAGGGCTGGGCCTGCCACGGGCGGGCAGCGGGTGCTGGCCACAGTTACTAACTAGGCTCCGGGCTGGAGCTGCCTCCACGGACCCTCCTCTAGTCCTTCAAGATGGGGCTAGAGCGGGCACCAGCACCCGCGCCCACCGAGCCTTCCCAGGCAGGGTGCGGCCTTCCCCCGCTGCCGGGCAGCTGCTCTCCTCTGCTTGGCCTGGGGGGCGCCGAGGAGAGGAGGGAAAGGAGGTGGGTCTGTGGCACGAGGGGTCGGAGGACCTGGTTCAAATCTCCCGTCTGCCCCCTACTTACAAGGTGTGGCCTCTGGGCAGCTGTGTGGAAACTAGCTGGGCACTGCCTCCGTAAGTTCAGCAGGGCAACCTCATGCCCCAGAAACCCCAGCCCAGGCAGAGCGGAGAGAACCGAAAACAGGGACCCAAACAGATACTTGCTCCGCCGCACTCACAGCAGCGTTATTCACAACGGCGCCAACGCAGAAACAACCAGACCGTCCGGCAGAGGATCAGCGGATCCGCAAATTGTGGTGGGTCCATGCAATAGAATGTCATTCAGCCACAAAAAGTGGTGAAATTCTGATGTTTTCTACAGTGCACGTAAGCCCTGGAAACATGATGCGGAGTGGAAAATGCCAGCCACAGAAGGCCACGTGCTATGTGACACTGTTTACAGGAAACATCCAGATCAGGCCAATCCATAGGGACCAACACAGATGGTGTCACCAGGGGTGGGAAGTGACTGCCAGTGGGTTTGGGGTCTCCTCTGGGGAGGTGAGAATGCTCTGGAACTAGACAAAGTAGGTGGTTGCCCAACATTGTGAATGTCCTAAATGCCACTGAATTGTATACTTTTATATGGTTAAAATTGTGAATTCTATTTTATGTGAATTTTCCAAAACAGAAAAGATTCTTGCAAAAAAAAAAACATGTGGTTTCCTTGACTTCAAAACAAAACTACTCAAATACAGGTTGTGATGATTGATCAAGGGAGAAAATGAAGACATTTGGTAAACTGTGGAAAGTGCACACAGCAATCACTACCATTTGTGTCTTTCACAAAAATCACCAGATCTGGGTGGCATCATGGGGTTCTGGAGCCTAGTGACTGGCATGATCTGGAGGAGGGAACCCCCAAGACCTCTCAGTCTCTTGCTGAGTCACTGAAGGCCCTGCTAATTGAATCGGGGCCTGGAGTCCTCAGCACACACGGACACGCACACCCCAAGCTAGTCTCTGCCAGGAAGAGGCCATCAGCTGCCTGCTGCCATCCTGACCGTGCAAACAGGAAGAGGATCCTGGTCCTGCTGGTAACGGACGGTTCACCTACGGGATGCTGCCCCGGGCTTCCTGGTGCACTCAGGCATCCACAGCCCAGCCCACAGAGCTTCAGACTGGCCATCAGACAACAGCCCCCCTTTAGGAACTGAACCCGTCTCCCCAGTTACTGCGGATGGGCCAAGGCTCTGAGAGGGGGAGCTAGGAGGAGGATCGCTTCTGTCATTCAACTTAAACTGGTCGTGAGCCGGGACGGGCCAGAGGTGCAGGGTCCCTGGGGCGGGTGGAGTGGTGAGCAGGTGTGCTGGGGCCGGAGCAGGAGCAGAAACCAGTGTGCGGGCACCCTCACGGCCGGGCAGGGGGAGGGCTGGGGAAAGGCGCCCACAGGCGGTGGCAGAGAGTAGGAGGGTACCTCCCTCCTCCCGCCCCCCGGCAAGACGAGACAGATCAGGCCCCAGGCGCTCCAGCAACCCCAGCCTGGGGTCAGGTGTTAAAGGGCCTCCAGGTTTGGCCATTCGAAAAATGCAGGAGACTGGGGAGGGGACAATGACCACCATGCCCTGCAAGCTGGGAAGGAGAGTAGGTGCCTGAGGGCCCCCCAGGAATGCCAGGGGACAATGGCAGCTAGGCAGCTGCCTCCAGGCTCCCCTTTGTGCCAGGAAGGGACTGCAGGGCTGCTGGGGGCTCTCCAGGGCCGGCATGGCCCTGGCTCTGCAGTCCTGTGCAGCAGAACCTCCACTCTCAGGACCAAGGTGCCCTGGCAGTTGAGTCTGAAAAGCTGCACGGAAATCCAGGGCCAAGGGCCATGGGCACGCCCAAGCGCAGGGACTTCTACATGGGAAGCACGGAGGGGCACTGGGAGGGGCGGAGGAGCTGGTCTGGAGCTTGCAGACAGGCCATCAGTGTCCAGTGTCTGAGCACAGCCAGACCCAGCAAGGTGCTGACCATCCTGGGAAGGCAACAGGGCCGGACCTGCAGCGTGATTCAAGGCTGACCCTCTCCTTTTCTGCTTTGTGTGGGGTCTACAGAGCCCTGCTTAGGTTTGGGTGGGGAGAGCCGGAGGCCAGCCCCTGGGACCCTCCTGATGCCCCCTGGTCCTGTGTTCCTGCTGCACGCAGGAATGCACCCCGACCCCCTTACCCCCTGCCCCATGCAAAGGTTCTTCCTGCCTCCCTGCGTGCTTGCCATAGCGGGTGGGATGGGGTGGGACACAGTGGCCCCCGTTCCTGAAGGTTCCCCAGGAGGAGGGGCGGCCCCACCCGCAGATACCTTCCAAGGCCAGACACAGCCGAACTTCCTGAAGTGCAGGAAGGAAGCCCCGGGCGTGGTGCCTTTGCAGGAGGCGGGCTGGCCTCATTCCCGGACAGCCTCACTCCTGGGGCACACCGGTCCCCCAAGGAGAGCCCCGGGGGGAGGCCCTTGGCGAGGCCTGGCAGGGGCCCCACGTGCTTCGATGTGGGTCTGCTGCGCGGAAGCTCCAGGGCAGCGTCATACAAAGACCTCTGCCAGGAGTCAGACATAGGGGTTCCAGCCCTGCCTCCTCCCTGCCCAGCCGAGCTGAGTGACATGACCTCAGTTTCTGTGTCTGTGGAACGGGAGTAAGCACGCCTATGGCTCCCCTGTTCTCCCTGTGCTGGAGTGCCGGCCCCTCCTCGTCCGCCAAGGTTAAGTCCTACCCACTCCTCAGACCTGGGATTGGGTCTTAGCTCCTCCAGGAAGCCCCTCCTGACTGCGCCCCTCTCCCCAAGCTCCCAGAGCCCTCAAGTCTCCTTTCCATGGTGTAAATTCTCACAAGCTGCCATCAAGACGTCCTTGGGTGCAGAGCTGGGAAGAGGTGCCCAGGAGCGCACCGTGAGGCTGGTTCTCCCATAAGGATACAACAGATGTTTATGACCTTGAGAGCAGATTGTAGTAACAGGTAGAAAGGAGTTGGGAAGGGTGAGTTTTCAGTATTTATTATCTTTGCTTTAAATATAACTTTTTTCAGTGTAAGTTTACATAATTTGGTCTTCAGTAATGTCTGGGCTTAACACAGGAGCAGGTCCAGCTGCCAGTGAACTCTAAGCAAGCTGTATTATAGGGGTTCCCTCAACGAGCCCCCAGGGCAGGGATGGGGACCCGCGGGACCTGTGCACAGGAGCCAGCAGGGGTGCCGGAAGGGACGTGGGTGGGCTGCAGGATTTCTGGGGAGAAGCGACGTGGAGGGCTGGCCTCCATGCCTGCTCCCAGCCCCTCCTGTACTTCCTGTGGGGCTCCAGCTGCTGGGGCACAGACCCACCCAGACCACCCCCACCCTTTAGGGTCTCACAGCTGGTGGGGAGCCACATCAGAAAACAATTCAGTCCATTTGAGCTTCTGGGACCTGGGAGGCCCGGGAAGGCTTGGCCAACACCCTGTGATGCCTTTTATTGTAAAGCATTAATGGGATTTCCACCCAGCATTTTACAGCCATAAGGTCGTTTCTGAGAGAAATGAATCTCTGACTTTGTCACCTGGATCAAAGCAAAGGTCACCCAAAGACACAGCTCAGCAGTGACTAACCTCCAGCTTACAGCAAAAACTCATCAAAGGATCAGTAGCCGACAGCCAAGAGGTGCCCGCGCAGGGCTGGACAGCACGCTAGCTTCGCTTCATAGGGAGAGGAGGGCGATGAGTGTGCAAGGCGCCTGGTGCTTGTGCAGTTAGCTCCTTCCTGCAGAGGCTGCGGACTGAGCCGCAGGCAGGGGACGCCCTGTGTCACCCAGCCCGCAGTGGCACATGTTGGCTGGAGGTCAAGGACTCCTCCTAAGGGCCGCAGCCTGCTGTGTGCCACCCGGGCCCTCAGCTGGGCAGGTGCCCTGGAGGAAGGCCCCCGCCTCTTGGTCCTGAGGCCCGGCCATCCGAGCTTCTGATGGCAGAAACCCCAGACCCTTGGAAACATAGTTGGAGTGACCCCACCTCGGTAGAAACACACACTTGCATACACCTGGCCTCCAGGGTCAGGAAGCCCCACGGACACCCCGAGGCCCATGTGGGGACCCTGCTTAGTAAACCGAACCCCACTGCTCTTCTACGCTGACCGGGACGGCTACTGGGTCGAGGGGCTTTACCGCATCTGCCACCCTGTCCTGTCCTGAGAGCCTCCTTCCCATTTTACAGCCTGAGAAACCCAGGCTTGAAGAGGTCATGCGCCTCGGCTGAGGCCCCATGTCTGGAAAGCCACGGGGCTGGGCTCGGGAGCCAGGCCGGGGGGCTGGAGAGGCCTCGCAGGGCCCCTACCGCCTCCACTCAGCAGGGCCACGCCACCCCGGCCCGGCACCCCATGCGGAGGCCTGCCCCAGCGGCCTCCGTTCCCCGCCAGGGCCCTCCCCGTGGGCCCTCACCTCAGCAAGTTTGGGGGGATCCTCTGATGCCCACCCTCTTCTTCCGCCTGGCCTGCCCACTGCTGCCAGGCCCCCTGCCCCAGTGGGGGCTAACTAGCGGGGCTCAGGCCCAACTTGCTAAGCCCACGACTCCTGGGTCTGCGATGGGCTGCTTTCCTCCCGAGGACGGGGTTCTGTGGCCTGGCTCTGTGCGCTCACACCGCTTCAGCCTGTGGGGGGCCGACCCCCCTGCAGAGGTGAGGCCCGCTTAGCGACAGGACCCTGACATCACTGTCATGGCAGCATCGCCAGAATGACAACAGCCACTGCCGTTGGCAGAGTGCTGGCAGAGCTCCGCATGCAGCCACTCAGCCTGTCCTGAAGCCTGCGGGGAAGGGAGGGGACAGGGCCCATGAGGCCGAGTGACATGGTGTCAGGTGGCTGGATCGCTGTGTTGAGGACACTGCACGCTTGTCCATCTCTCCTACCCTCACTACACTCCACGGGAGGAGGGGGGGCTGTTCTGGAACCTTCCAGGCTCTTTGCCACCCCGGGGACTGCAATGCTCTTTTCTCCACTCACACAGTGGCTCCTCTTCATCCTACAGGTCTCAGCTTGAATGTCCCCTCCTCCAGGGGGCTCTCCTGGATTGCCCTAGCCAAGTAAGGCCCTGTTGAGCTTGTCACCACCAACCTGTGTGACTCTCAGCTCCATGAGGGTGGATGCCAGCCTGTCTGCTCACCCTGGACTCCCACCCTCCCATCGGGATACTCCATGTTGTCTGTGTGCATCCCCAAATCTAAATCTGTGCTACCTCCCAGCCTCATCCCCCTCCAACTGTGCTGATCCCACCTGCCAGCCCTGCTCTCCATTTCCTGCCCATCATCCACCCCTGCAATCCCTGCCACGTGGCCTGGCCTCCGAGGACTGCTCACGTTTGTCCTCTGTGCCTCTGCCCAAGACCCTAGGGTCCTGGGTTCTGGAGCAGACTCGTCTCTCAGAGCCGGGCATGTGGCTGGGAACTTGCACCAGCTGGGTGAGCTTAAAGCAAAGACGATTCTTTACCTTCAGGGTCCTCATTGTTCAGGCACATTCCAACGTGGACACTTGCTGCTTGGGCACACTCAGGCGCGCGTTTAGCTGCAGGGTCTGGGAACCACAGTCTACTAGGAGAAGCCACTGCCGCACCCCACTCCCCGTCAGCCCTGCCCCCGTGAGCACGCAGAGCACCCGGGACCTCGCGGGGCGCTGAACCGAGGGGGTCCTCTGGGTGAGCCCACACACTGTCACCAGGCCTCAGGGGAACGAGAAGCTCCTCTCTGCCTTCGTTGTGCACCGGCAGTTCAGCCGAGCCAGGCCATTCGGCCAACCACTAGTCCAGGAGCTGCCGTGAAGGCGGCTCACATCTACAATTCTTGACTTTGAGGAAAGATCACCTCAATAGTGGGGGCTGGGAGGCTCAGTACCTTGGAGGGCTTAGGAGCAAACGCTGAGGAGAGGAAGGCCTGCTTCAGGGAGTCGGCTCCCGCCTGGGTCTCCGGCCTGTCGGCCTGCCCCACAGATTTCAGACTCACCAACTCCCCCAGTTACGTGAGCCAGTTCCTTAAAATAAACCTCTTAATATGCATCTATGTCTGTCTACCTGCTTCTCTATTTATCTCGATTGGTTCTGTTTCTCCAGAAGACCCCGGCTGATACACTCTCTAGCCTAAGGAGTGGAATTTCCCCGTGCGTACACGGGGAAGCTGGGGACCGAAGAGGGGCTAGAGTCCCTTCACAGACTATAATTAGCCTGGGAGACAGCACAGAACAGCGGTTCAGCAATGTCTCCCAGGCCGCAGGCCGCAGGCCTGGGACTGGCCCCTGGCTTCCCTGCCTCCGAGGCCTCCTCTGCTACAATCCCAGTGCCCTGTGCAAACCATGGGTGCTGACACGTCCAGTGCTTGGAGCGGCTTGCACACAGTCAGGCGGGACACATACTAGTTCAATAAACCAGACCTGATAAATCCTCAGACGTCCTACTTAGCCTGGTACTGGCGTCATGAAGAGATCTCCGTGACGCTGAGGCTCAGCCTCGTGGCTGATGCTGCCTGTGCCCACACCGGCTCTCGCCAAGTCCCTGGCCACCGGGTGTGGCCACCGCATAGCCCCTGGCCCTGAGGAAGCTTTCCCTAGTCCGCAGACGCCCACATGGCTCTCCCAGAGTGGTTAAGGAGGTGGATGAAATAACGGAATCGCACACAAACACTGTGCCTGCCTGGGGCTTGCTCACCGGAGGGGCTCAGTGGCTACTGAACAGCTAAATAAATGCTCAAGCACCCAGCAAGACGGACAGGGCAATGCCATTTGACAGCTGAGGACTCAGGCGCAGAGTGGCTGAGAAACTTGCCCACATCACATGGCCAGACATCACGGAGACGGATTCACACCCAGCTCTGCAGTTTGCTTTTCCTGGGATTCTCTTCCTACCTGCCATCCCTCACCTTACATGTATCCATCACACATGCACACATGTGCATGCACACACATGCACGCACAGCACCCAATTAATTTTCACCCATTTTTAAATGCTCACAGGCCCACATTCCTCCCTTGAGAGCTCTCCTCTTGGTGTAAAATTATACACGTTCATTTGGTTGCCAGCTGATGATGTCTGTCTCCATCAGGCTGAGGCTGGGAGGGCAGAGTCATGCTGGTTTTTGCTCATGATGCATCCCCAGGACCCAGCTCGGTGTCTGGCACATATCCAAATGAACGAAAGACTCAGGTAAGACCTTGGCAATCAGGGTGGATGGTAGGCCTTGAGCATCCGACAGAGCAGTCCTTCCAGGCCCTGACCCTGTGGAGCCGTGACAGGCACCACCGAGCATCCACTCAAGCCCACCCTCTCCTCTCGTCAGCACACAGCAGACCAGCCTGCCTTGCATGGGGTTTTGTCATGGGACTGAGCTCCAGCCATAGGGCATGAAGCACACGGTGTCTGCGCCTCCCTGGCCTGGCCTTCTGGACCCTCCCAGGTGTGGAACAAGGACCACCACACAGCCGTTTAAAAGGACAGGCAGATCCACATGAACTGTCATGGAAAACGTTCACATTAGATTTAAAAGAAAAAAGCAGATGTCAAACAGCATAAACCCTGTACGCCTACTTACTCAAAACAGGATTCAGTTATCTCTGGGTATTTGTGCAAAATCGGATTTCCAGAAGCATGCACCCCACTTAGTGCTTACTTCTCTTAGGTCCGTGGGGGAATTCCGTGTGATGTTTATGCTCTTCATGTTTTTCTGGAGTTTTGCAAGAGTTATGAATTGTTTTCATATTAAAAATAAAGCACTCTCCCCTGAAATAAAAACCTCAGGGGCCCTTCCTCTCCTGCTGGGCCATGCCCCTCCTAAACCACCCCTGGCTCACATCCCAGCTCCAGCCCCAGGGAATGTGGGATGTGCCCCATGAGCGCTGACACTTTCATTTGCCTCCTGGCTTCACTGAGATGGAGGAAGAGAACGGTCATGGGAGACGTCGCCGTGGGTGGGAGACTCCGTGATGAAGCCCATTACCAGTCATTAGAGAGCTTTTTTGAAGAAAATATTTACCTGTCTTAATACTTGATTTTTGCACATTTCATTCAGCATTGTGGCAAAAAACGAGGGAGTCATTTACAGGGCACCCTGGCCCCAAGAGGGAAGCAGCACATCCCAATGGGCTCCCCGCCCCAGGCCGCCGCTGCGCCAGGAGCCCCAGTGTCTTGTTCTGAGCTCCCGCCCACAGGGCCTGCACCCTTCAGGGCAGAAGACGCAAAAGGAGCCCTCTGCGCAGGGCCACTGGAAGTGCCCCGTGGTACGGCTGCCACATGGCCACTGGGGACGTGGCTACCTAACTCACGGGATTCGACTTTGGCAGGAGCCCAGGAGGGCGTGCCCTGCGAGAGTGGGGACTGTCACACGCGAGGCTGCCCAGGACCCATCTCCCAGACCTTGGGGCAGGCGCCCCAAAACGTGAGGCAGCCCTGCTTGGTTCTGGGCCTGCTCTGTGGGCCCACGGCCTCAGACTGCTTCCGTTCCCCTGGACTCACACACCGGCTTCCCGGCCAGCACCTGCTGCTCCTGCCACACGTCCCGCACGCACCCTGACTGGTCAGGACTTCCTGTGGTCGTTACTATTCTGCGGGGTGAGGTCTCGATGCCCAACTCAACTGCCAGCCTCCCAAGCAGAGGCCTTGTGCCGCTGGGCTTGGAGGCCCTTTGCGGGCAGCTGAGACCACCTGAGCTGAATGGATCTGGGGCAGCTCAGAGCTCGGACCTGGGACCTAAAGACAAGGAGGAGGGGCTGGGCCGCACGCAGGCGCCAAGCGTCTACCTGCAGAGCGGTGTGGAGCTGAGGCCGGGAGCGGCACGGTCCAGTCAGCCCCCAGAGCTCGTGCTCGGGTCTCCCCTTGAAGCCTTTACTCAGAAGTCCCTTGGCCTGGGAGACCCTTCCATGCTCCCCCTTCCCTGCTGGTGAGAGTCCTGTCCCTCTTCAGGACAGCTCAGTGCTTCTTTCCACCCCTACCCCCCACCCTGGCACTACCTGCCTGGGCCTCCTTCTGTCCCATCTTGGACAGCAGCTCCCGACAGATCTGCCCTGCATCTGTTCCCACTTGCTCCTGGCAGCCCTCCTGAGCCCATGGTCATGGCTGCTGCTCCTTGGCTACATCCATACCTCGCCTGCTCCCTTCCCAGCAGCCACCTGAGCCACTGCCCCCCTAGGCAGTCTGGCAGGCTCTGGCACCGGCTGGACTCGCTATGCCTGGGATGCTCCCAGAACCTGCTGTGCCCAGCCCTGGGGCATGGATGGGGCAGGGGGGCCCTGGGTCTTCAGGAGCCTCTGACACCCTCGACCAGGGAACAGTCACTGAAAGGCAGTAAAGCATTCACGATGGCACTCAGGAGGCGAAGCTCATTGACTGGCCACTGAGTGCTTCGTCGTGACTGTGAGGGACTAAGTATGGCATGTCGGCCACTGGGCCCTCGGCTGACAGCAGGCGCACAGTGAAGGTCTTCCAGTGCACACACACCCAAATACCTTCTTGGTGCTGGCGTCCTGTTGGGTCTTTCAAACACACACTTGCTTTGCACAGATCAGGTTATTGTTCTGCGTCAGTGAGAATGTGGTCAAACGAGGGGTTGTGAATGGGGATGATTTTCTCAGTATCAGGACTTAGTGTAAGAACAGACTTACACCCTCACTTAGGCCGCTCCTGCCCCGAGCCACAGCAGCTGGGCCTGCTTTGCTGAAGCACACCATCACACTCTCGGGTGGAAACAACACGAGTCCTGCCTCTGAGCCCAACACTGGGCCCCGCGCTGTCCCCCACGGGGACTCAGCAGAGCTGAGGCTGACACTGTGAAAGATGCACGTGCACAGATCAGGAGCTGAGACAGATCCCCCGCCCCCAGAGCTCTTCTTACCTCCAGCCTCGTCCGGTCCACATCTTTGGGCAGTTTCACACGAATTCGGTTTGTGACAATGAGGGCATCATAAGGATAGATCTGTTGGGACAAGAGACCCCAGGCTCACCGTGGGAAGCAAGTGTGTGCTGCCATGAAGGAGCCGAGCCCAGGCCATCCGTGGAGAGGTACATACTTGCGCTAGCAGCTGACACACACATTCATAGGGAAGCACAACAGAAGGAACTTTCAACCTGAGCAGGTACATACGGCGCAGAGGTCAGCGCGGGAGTGGGTGGCCGTCTTACCTTGTATTCTGTAAGAGAGAGCGGAGACATGGGTGGCTGTTTAGAAAACACGGGAACAGTCCCAAAGGTGGAAGCCATCCCAGCTGGGGGCACCCCTCCCGCACCCCTGCTGTCAGTGGGCAGGGCTTCCCTCCTGCCCCCTCTGCTGCCTGCAATGGGGCTCCAATCCTCGGAGCTGCCGCAGGAGGGGCTCTAGGGGGCTCCAGGGGGAAAGAGCAGGACGCATGGTCAGGAGGCTGGAGGCCAGACTGGGAGCCGGACGCAGCACTATGTTCCTCGGCTGGGGTTCTATCTCCGCTAGAGGTCTTGGCTGCCCTGAGGAAGCTGTCTGCCTCGGTTTACCCACCTGTGATGTGGCCACCTGGGCAGACATTCTGGGGGGCGCCGTGGAGATTGGCACCTTCATTGGGGTCTAACCCCACACCTCTTACTGTCTTATCGGCTTAACTCTTTAGCTCTTCCTTTTAAATTAATGAGCTCTGCACGTTAATGTTTAAAAAGATTTTCCTTCTAGATTAAAATTGTCTTGTTAAAAAACGGAACCATGGGGAGAGGAGGACTTCCATGCAGAACCCACAGAAAGCAGAGTCTCGGAGCCACGAGCCCATCCAGGGAGGGGGAGCCCGTGAGGGGCCTCAGGGATGGGGGGCTGCTCGCTGAATGTCCCCACGGACCATGCAGGATCCTGGACGTCACCGCTCTGAGCCTGGGGACTCGGCGACACCCTGACACTCTTATATCCGGTGTGCACCAGCCCAGGAAGCAGGCTCCCCGGCATACTCAGGGGAATGGGATGGGGTGGTGAGCAAGCACTGACTGGCATGGGACAGCCTCAGGGCTGGCAGAGCCCTGATCAAGCGCCTGCTATGTGACTAGGGTCATTCCACTGTACCACCCTCCCAGTGGGCAACCCTCCTGCTTTGGAGCCTAGAGGCCACACAGTCAGCAAGGGTGGGATATAGGATCGGACCCAACCTTATTCAGCTTGGATCCCAGAGGCTTTTTGCTCATGACGCTGCCTCCCTTATTATAGCCAGAAATTTAACACTGGGTGTTCGAGGGTGGCTTCTGCCCTGGCAGGGGACAGCGATAAAACACAGATCTCTCCCCCCAAGTGACCTGGAGTGACGAACACATCAGGACAGGTTGGCTGTGTTCAAAGATGGGAGAGAGGGAGCCCACAGGGTAGGGAGAGGGGGAGCAGGAGAGGTAGAAGGGGAGGCCTCCGGCGAGCTGGTCCTTGATGGACGAGGTGGGGAGAGGGGCACCCCCAGACCCCCCACTCCACGATGCTTAGAGTGTTTTGCCTCCTGGCCCCGGAGCAGGGGGATGCCAGAGGGAGACTGTGGGAATGTTAATGACCCCTGCCCCAGCCAGAGACCACAGGGGTCCCTGCTCCTTGTACCTCGCGTGCCCCAGCTGGCATCCAGGTCTGCTCCACAAGGGGCCAGATTGGCATTCTGGAAGAGAAAGAGAGAGGGCGGCAGGAGGCGGGTTGCAGGGGGCAGGCAGTCAGGTCTCTCCTGCACAGCCTGGGTGGGGAGGCGTGCTCAGCATCACAGGCCTCCGAGGACACCTGGCTCTGGGTGCCCACACTTGCTGGGACTTGCGGGCTTCACCCTGGGCACCTGCCACCTTCCGGGTTTCCATTGACCCTGACTGTCCAGGAACGTCCTACTCGCCTTTAAGATGGGCTCCTGGGTGCCTGGTCCCTCAGCCCTGTGGCCGGCACGGACCCAGCAGGCAGCTTGTTAGGTGTGGGACCCAAGCGCAGTGTGAGGCCGTCCCACGGGCAGGTGCTTGGGTGGGCCAGGGTCTGTCCAGCCCCTGACACAGGGCCCAGCATGTCATGAGCACCCCATACAGAGAGGTTGTGCCTGAGGATGACTTTCAGGTGCCGACACGCTGAGGGGACATGGATCTGAGCCCCACCCTGTCTCAGGTGCCTCCCTCACCTGTTCATGGCATTCACAGCAAACGCCACTGTGTTAGTGCATCACGACTATTAATGTCTGAAATTCTCTCTCTCTTCTGCCTCCCCGAATAAAGTCATCCTGCAAACCTCTAGGGAGGGCCTGGGTCCCTAAGGCCCGTGCTGAGCCCCTGCAGGGGTTAGCTGCCCCATCCCTCTACCCTCCAACTCCTGCACCTGGTGTTGGCACCAGGAACCAGGCCTTGTTGCAGCTGTGCCTCCGCTGCCCAGAGTGGGCCGGGCCCCTTGAGGGAAACACTTTATTCACGCCTGTATTCTCAGCGCCTGGCGCAGGGGCCCACATAGGTGCCGTGCTACTGGCAGCACTTCCCACACTGGGCCCAGGGATTAAACTTCAAGGGAGAGAGTTCTGCAGTCAAAGGGGGATCACGTCCTTCATCCTTAGGTTTTGTTATGGGGAAAAGTGCTTTCAGCGCTGATTTATGGCCGCAGGTGTTAAGTGAGGAGCTGGTTGTAGACCTGGAGAGTATGGGGGCAGAGAAAGGCCTCAGAAATCATGGAGCCCAAAGTCCTGCATCCTAAATAGGGGAAACTGAGGTCCGTAGAGCAGCCGGGACTGGGGGATGACTCGGGTAAGCACATGGTGGAAGGTCGGAGCCAATCTTTCTTTCAACTTTTGGTATTTGATCATCATGGACTTTTTTTTTTTTTTTTTTTTGCTTTACTTTGAATTTTTAAAAGCATTGCATCAAAATGTTCTTTATCTTGATTCTGAGCCTTTTGGTAAGTGCCCCCCTCGCCTCCCCTAGTCCCAGGCCTGGAACCCTGAGCCAGGTGTCTTCGCAGCCACCCACTGATGCTTCAGACACAGCCTTCACCCCTCACTTCACAGAATTCGCCTTAGGGGTTTTCAGCAGCAGTTTGTGGAGACACTTGCTTAGGACGTGTCCTGAGTGCGCCAGAGTGCCCAGGGGCACCCGTCTGGTCGGGGAACCTCCTCCTGTACCAACCAAGGCCAATCTGCCATCCACTGGCCATCGCCCACCTGGTCTGTATGTGAAGGAGAAATGCTGCCCCCTAGTGTCTACTGTCCTGCATCACAGGCCATCAAAACTCCCAGGCCCCCCCCACCACCCTGGGTAAGTGGGAAACCAGCTTCCTCTGGTCAGCCAGACAAGACAAAATGCAGACTCCCAGGAGAGAGGGTGGGGCATCTTCCGGGTGGAGAAGGGGAGCCCTGGGTCAGTCCAGAGGAGGCAAAGAGCAGTCCACTCCTGGCCTTCTAGGTGCCAAGTGGGGCTGAGATCTCCAAGACCTCTCTGGTGCAAGGGAGCCTCGGATTACTGCCTCCGTGAGTGGGCTGAAAGGACAGCTAAGTGGTCAGGGGATGCCCACAAAGGCAGTGCCAACAGGCACATCACCAGATGTTCCCCCTGCAGGTCTCAACAGAGGCACCAGAGAATCTAAAGCAACAAATTATTTACTTCTTCCATTTGTTTGGCATTATTACGTGTTGTATGCCAGCTACTCTACAGACGCATTCTACAATTTTCACTGCAACCCTAGAAGGTGGGCATTGTTATCACCATTTTATGGATGAGGCTTAGTGAGGTTAAGCAACTTGCCTAAGATCACACAGCTAATACATGGAGCTGTAAACATTTTAACTGATGTGTTTTAGTTTTTAAAAACTGTACTGGAATTGCTAATAGTAGGAATGAAATTGTGGCCATTCATCACTGGCCATTGTTCTTTTTTTGCTAAGATCACATTGGAATGGAACGTGCTGCTTCACTCAGTGGCCAGGGATGTGGAAGGAAGAAGGGGTGGGAAGTTGCTGTTGTAATGATCACCCATGTGGGAACCATGCTATAGAGCTCATGGGAAGATTTCATGTTTCAAGTGTTATTTGTCTTCACAATAACCTTAAGAGGTAAGGATAATTTTTAAAAATCTAGGAAACTGAGACTCAGAAAATGTAAGTGTCCTCCTCAAAGACACAGACCCAGTTGGTGGCAGAGGTGGGATGTGAACTCAGGCTGACTGATGCTAATGCACATTCTTTCCAGCATTACTGTTGGAAAATATCAGGCTTCTTTAATTTTTAAAGGTTTTCTTTGTAGTCACATATGTAAACATTCTTTCAAATGCATTATGGACACGTGAAAACCTGATTCAAAAGATACACATTTTCCTCATATACCTATTAAGTTAAGTTTGCTGTTTGCACTATTCAATTGCCTTGTATACTTTTCATTATTTATTTTCATTAGATCTATATATCTGGTTTCAAAAGGCTCATATTCAAATTGCCTACCACATTTGTTGTATTTTATCATGGTCTCTGGCATTGCCATGTTGTTTGGTGCTTTTAAATTTATTAATGCTATACCTGCTTTATAACTCATGTTATCATGAACTAGTGTCTCTTCTTTATAATCTGACATTCTTTGTCTTCTAGTAGAAGAATTCAGTCTGTTCATATAGCATCAGGGGTTTTCACAACGGGACTCCTTCCAGGGGGCTAGCAAAAGGCTCTGTCAGTGGCCAGTGGTCATTTTCTTAACAGACCAGGTGACAAACAAAGGGTTAATACTGCCACTGCCTCATCCACAGGAAAGCAACACCTTGTTTAATCCATAGAGAGGTGTGAGCATCTACTTGAGTCAGGCTCTGTGGCAAGCTGGTTATCAGGACATTTTAATAAGTTCTGGGATATACGGTGCTGGCCCTTTGGGATAAATTCCTCCCAGAGCAAGAGCCAGGAAATCCTCTGCCTCCTCCGTGAGCTGGTTTCCTTCCTTTGGCCGATGAGAACCACACACCCAGTCCTGCTTGCCTCCGCCCTAGCTATCAGGAAGCTCAGAGCTAAGCTTCGCGGGTTTTCTCACGCAACATTCTCCGTTTCTGATGCACTTATTCCCCCCCAGTTTCCTGCTCTCCTCCTTTGGGATTTGGTGGTGATGGGTTTTTTATTTCATTACATCTGTGCTTTTACTTTAGGCCACATAGACTCCTTTTTGGAAGTAGAAACAAACCAAGAAGCAATTTAAGAAGTGATCTGGGAGCTCTGCAGGCCGTGGGTGAGAGCGGGCAGACACAGACTCACTGGGGACCTCCAGGGTGCAGAGCAAGAGTCCAGGTGCTGAGCACAGTCACACTGAAACAGGCCGGTCATCGGAAAGGTCAGTTACCTGGCCTTCCCACTGAGAAAGAGGCATGGAACGAGACAAGCATCTTAGAAAGAGTGAAAGAAAAATAGGAGGGAACCTTCACAAGGAGAAGAATCCCAAAGCGAATTCACCAGTGAGATTCCCCAGCCTCCCACGTGAGCGAGGTGAGGGGCTGAAAGTCTTCCCAGGATGATGAATTCTGTCCAGATCAGCTCCCAAAGCTTGTGCAGAAGTGTGTATGGACTTTCTAACACCCCGCCTCCCACCCCTTAGGCTAGCAGGAGAAGCATTCATTCACAGAGAAACAACTCCTAATTCTGCAGAGCTAAAGATTCTGCCCTCACTAGTTCTAGGAGAGGGAATGAAGATGTGTCCCTGCCAGAACACCTCGCCCAGCTGTTCCCAAACTCTGCCAGAGGGTGGAGCGTCTGGAGGCCATGGCCTTCTCTGCAGGTGCTGAAGGACCTCAATCCATGCCGTTCCAGCATGTGAAGCAGGGGGAGAATTTCCCTAGAGGACACACAACCCGGGCACCAATGATGCAGGACTAGAAATGGAGATTTTCCCTTAACTGTCTTCCACATATTGAAGAAAAATCCCAGGACTTGATGAGGGTTGGAAAACCTTGGCATGGTCCAGCCTCATGGACCACTGCCCTCATAGCCCTCGGAGTCAGAAAACAGCTGTCCCAGGTGAGCAGGGAACATTCTAGATGTTTTCCCACTGCCCTCAGGACCCCTGAGTCCTGTAGACATTGTCCTGCTTGTCCCTCACCCCTGCAGCTGTCCATGGAAGATGAGGGGTAGAGAAATCTCTAGAAGACAAGTCACAGAAGCACGGCACATGCATACTCCCCGACTTGGCCCATTTGGTGTGGGAAGAGTGGTTAGTGGGATGGGGTGGGGGTTTGCTAGAGCCAAACCATGCAGAGGCACCGGGTCCAGGACAGACGTGGCAGCCAGTCAGACAGAGCCTGGAGCACGGAGCAAACCAGCTTCTGGTGGCAGGGTCCCTGTCCTTACATGTGCCCTTGTGGCCTGGGCCCTGATAGGTGCTCTGCCCTTGGGGAAGCTGTAGGAGGCTGTCCAGCACGTTACACACTTATCACCAAGACCATTGCAGCGCAACCAAAGGGGGGCTCTGCCTCTGGGGCTTTTCTGGAGGTGTGGACGGCCTCAGTTCATGGCAAACTCCCTTGGCCTGGGAAGAGGCTGCCTGGCCATGGCGGGTCTCCTGGAGCTGTGTGTGGGGGGAGGGACAGGGGGCCCTGGCATCATCACGGCCACCCAGCCCAGGGCCCAGGGTCCTCACTGGAGCCTGACCGAAGCTGTGTGAAGAGGGACACAAATGAGCAGCTCTCCATCAGAACCTGGCCCCGCTTGGGAGATAAGTCAGGTACCAAACTATCTGGGCTCACATTTGGATTCCCAAGTCAGGAAAATGTGGGTGAGAAGGTCCCACCAGCCTTATCTGGGGCAGCCAGAGAGAGCCAGCCGCTCCCTACAGACGCCAACAAGCAAGGCACTCCTGACGCCCTCAGTGGTGATGATGGGACAACCATGACGGCAGGCAGTGATGACGCCGCTCCTGGTGGCAGCGGGGACAATCCTAACAGTGAGGGGCCGATGGCACCCCAGGGAAGAACTGGGTTCTTGGCTCACATCACTCCTCAAACACACCTATCTTTAGGGTCCTTAGTAGGTCACAGAACAAGGATGGGGGTCAGGAGGGGCCTTAAAGAGGATGTGCCTATTCCAGGTGGCACCCTTCTCCCCTGCCACACACACAGGTCTCTCTGGGGGGCCAGAGCAGAGCAGGAGGAAGGGGTTGCCCAGTTCTGGTCTGGTTCTGGTCTGCAGAAGCACAGGGTGGCCAGGCAGCCCCTGGGTGGAGCCGCAGGCAGAGGCAGGCGGGCGAGCAGGGTCCCTGGGGACCCCTCCTGTGCAGGGCCAAGCTTTGGGAACCGCGATCGGGCTCACGGCAGCCACTGGTTAGTACACTGTGTGCTAGGGAGGCGTCGAGTACCTACCCGGTGGTCCAAGTCATTCTTTCCATGTCCTGGGAGAGGGTCAGATTTGGAATAGGGGAATCCTGAAACAGACACAGCACAGCTCTGTCAAGCACGAAGGCGGGCTTGGCCCAGGCTGGTGGGGCTAGGTAGGGGGCACACGGAGGGACCCTAACGATCATGCCCCACCTCAGTCGTGACCGCTGTCCCCAGGGCACTGACTGAGGAAGAGGCCAGGAGTGGGGTGACGTCCCTGGCCTCACCTATGACACCAGGAACCCCACTGGGCCTGCCCCTGCCCTGGGCACTGTGTTCCCTGATAGCCTCAGGCCCTGGCATCATCTGTTGCCCAGGCCAAGCCCCTCACTTGACAGAGCTGGAGAGCTGGGGGCAGAGTCAGGAAGGGACCCCTGTGCTCATCAGCTCTGCCCATTTCACAGACGGGGACTGTGGCCCCAGACGAGGGACCTGCCCAAGGTCACCCAGCCCAGGGATGCAAGAAGCAGCCTCCCGACATACGGTCCTGAGGTCCCCCCTAATGCACACACAGAGCCAGGCACCCTGGGGGATGGGAGGCTGCTGGGTTGGAAACCTGAGGACCCTCTGTGGGGACGCAGGAGTTCCTTGTCAGCCAAAGATGCTGGAGCAGTGGTTCTCAAAGTGGGTTCCTGACTAGCAGCACTGGTCTCACCTGGAACTTGCTGGAAAAGAAGATTCTCAGACTCCAGCCCAGACCTACTGCATCGGAACTCTGGGGCTGGGGTCCAGGGCCCTGGGTTCTTAGATGCTCCCCCAAGTGTGAGGGTGGACTAATCTCTTGGGCATCAGGAACAGCAATGCCCCCACGTCTATCCTTGACCTGAAGAATAACCTCAGCCTTAATCTGGAGCCAGTGGTTCTCCAAGCAGACACAATGTAGTCCCGGACCGTCTTTAAAGTCCCCTTGCTCGGGGTGCCACTACTGGTCTCGGGGTCCCACCTCACACGCAGTGTCTTAGAGATTTCTCCTACCTACCTTGAGCACCCATATCAGATGGTATCATAACTTATGCTCCAACCGTCAAATGTGATTTAAGAAATGCATGAAAAGGAGGTAGTCTGTTACATGCACCCCATTTTTACCTAGTCTGATGTTTTTTCCTTTCTGAGGTTTCAAGCTTGTTTCTCTCATCATCTCCTTTCTGTTTAGAAAACTTAGAGCAATTCTTTGGAGAATGCGAGTGAAAACTGCTCTTAGCCTTACTCTGTCCGAGGATGTCTTCATTTCCCTTTCTTCCTGAAGGATATTTTCAGCCAATATAGAATTCACATCAACAGTGATTTTCTTTCAGCACAAGAAAAACATGTCACTTCTTTCTGGCCCCTGTGGTTTCTGATGAGAAATCCTGTCATTCCAATCGGTGTCCCCGATTGGCAGCCTGTCTCGACACTTGGCTGCTTTCAAGATCTTTTCCCCTCTGTCTTCAGATTTTAGAAGTTTAATTCTGATGTGTGTTGAAGTGGATTACTTTGGACTTACTGGGGTTCACTCGGTTTCTTGACGCTGTAAGTTCATGTCTTTTACCAAAGTTATTGAGTGTTTGCCATTATCTCTGAACACATCTTGAGACCCCCCCTCTTCCTTCTCTCCTCCTGGGACTCCAGAGGTGCGACAGCGTCCCCCAGTCTCCGAGGCTCTGTTTGTTTTTTTTCCTGCCATTTTGTCTCCATGGTTCAGTTGGACACTTTCTGTCATTCTATCGTCAGTTCCAGTGACTCTCTCCTCTGCCATATTCTGCTATTCTCTCAGTGAACTGGTCCAGGGAATTTTTTTTATTTTGGTTATTTTTCGGTTCTGTAATTTCCATTTCATTATCTTTATAACTTCTGTTTCTTTGAAGAGATTTTCTTTTTTTCTCTTGTGGTTGTTTCAAGAGTATTTGTAATTGTTTGTTAAGGCATGTTTATGATGGCTGCCTCACAAGTCCTCATCAGGAAACTCCAACATCTGATTCTTCTCACTGTTGTATCTGTCATCTTCTCTCATTCAAACTGCTCTTGTCATGGTTCTTGGTGTGAGGAGTAAGTCTCTTCTGTGTCTCCTGGACATTTTGGATATTATGTGGGAAGACTCTGGATCCTCGTGAAGTCTTCTGTTTTAGCGGACACCACCTGTTTAGGTTTTGCATGTAGGGCTTGGCTTATCATGGGCTGTGGTTCTGATAACAATTTAGTTTCAGGATGCCTGTCAAAGTGCCCTCCTATCTTCCGGGTCCCCTGGAGCTGCCGGTGCTGACTGGAGTGGATGTGCTTCCATGCCTGCTCTGTGCCCTGACGTTGGGGAGGGAGACACTGGCCATGGACGGAGAGGGTTTCCCCAGGCCCGTTCTTCCAGTGGGCCTCCTGTTTGATGTCTGCTCATGTGACCAAGGGAGGGAAACTTCTACCTGGTCACTTTGTGTCACGGCATGGGAGGTAGGAGGCATGGGGTCCTGTGTTTTCCTCAAGTCTCGGGGTCCTTAGCCAACCCACCTTCCTCTCTCCACCCGTCAGAGTTCTGTGATTGTCTGATGCATCATTTACAGGTTTTTAAGTTGTATGTACTTAGTGGGGAAGAGCAGAGAGAGAGGAATCTCCACCAACTCATCCTTAGGCTGCCATCTAGACCCATTAAAATTGGCCTCTCTTGGGGCAGGACCAGCCATCAGTAGATTTTAGGGGTTCCAGTGATCCCAAATGCCAGGGTTAAGAACCACCAGTTTAACAATTCCCTTCACACAGTCAGAGATTTTACTTGACCTTCACAAGCCTATTTTACAGATGAGGAAGTTGAGGCCTGATGAGATTAAGTGACCCACCCATACAAGGTCTAACAGTTACTCGTGAAGAGGATGAGACAAGAGCCCAGGGTTCTGGCTTTGGGAACCACTAACCCAATCTGCTTTGGCAGCTATGCCCTAGGTGGGTTTGCAGGCGTGGTTCGTCTACAGACCTTTGTGTCAGATGGCACTAGATGGCCTTAAGAGTGTGTGCATTAGAGAGAGAAAGCACACAGGGGGAAGGAGGGTGTGCTGGGCCCAGGACAAGATGGCAACTGGGTAATCACGACCTCGAGTCTCATCAGCCCCTGTAAGCAATGGACACACACCCCCTCCTCCTGTGCACACTCAGTCTACCCAGGCTCCCCTGCCACCTGCTCCCAGAAGCCCCCTGTGACAACCCTGAGCTGGTATTCCATCAGAACTGCTCTTGGGGCCATGAGCATGGTCTCTTGGGTCCGAACCTCTTCTGGGCTGGCTCATCAGAGGTTAGACTGCCTGCTGCACGTGCAAGGAAAGGCCCGTTGCGAGTGGATGATGCTGCACACAGCTGAAGGCATGTGGCTCATCACGACAGCGTCCAGGGGCACCTTGTGGGCAGATGAGCAGTCAGCAGTCCCAGGGGAAGATCTCAGTTTCACCAGAGCCACAGATGGTTTTCAGTTTGCTGATGCACAGATATATAACTTGGCCCTGTACAGGTTTGGGTCCCCTCTCTGAGCCTCAAGGTCCCCGTGTGAGGAAGTAGAAAGCTGAAACCCCCTTCAGCCCATGCAACTGTGAAAGGGAGGCCCCTGGATGGCCCAAGCTTCAGGCTGCAGAAGCAAGTGAGAAGGGCTGCCAAGGGCTCACCACGGCGAGGTGTGCTTGCTGTTGACTATGTTCTGCTGTGACAGCCCCCAGGGATCAGGCCATAGGATGCAGAGATGCCCACGTGTGACCCCAAAGCCCAGATGCTTCCTGCTAGGAGGACTGGACCATCTCCACTTTGATAGGTGAGATGATTTCTCACAGAGAGAAGCTTGTTATTCTGCCTGAGGTCACACAGCAAGTGGCAAGCTGGGGTTCAGGCCTGGAGGGACCAGCACCCAGATCTAGCACTCTTTGTTCCCCCCCGGGACACTGTCACTGACTTGTGTTAGTCATAGCCACACTTACCTTCCCCAAGCCCCAGCCCCCGCCCCACTAACAGGAGCAGGGCTGGATCCCACGAGAAGGAAGGGCTCTGCCCAGGGGAGACCTGGCCCCCCACCGCTCTGACAAGCACACACCGAGAAGTTGCTGTGGGCACATGGGTAGGCAGGCGGGTCCCCACTGGCCCCTGCTCCCCAGGAGCCGCCGGGCAGCGGGGAAGAAAGGCCACAGGGCTGGGGGAGGGGAGACAGAGCATCCAGTTGCGGGGGGTGTCTTCAGACTCCAAGGCAGAGTGGGAGGGGGACACAGGAGGCCCTCTCAGCTCTTTTCCACGAGCACCCGAGGGACCTGAGCTCTTCCCGTGGCCTGTGGCCCTGCCCATTAATCGGAGGCCACACCCCATCCCGTCCCAGGGCGGGCATGCGTGCACGCTGGACACAGTGGACACAGGGAGGTCTGCTCAAAGCGGAGTCCCCGGCCAGTCCCCAGGGAGTGGCAGCGGGCTCTGCGGAGCCTCACTCTCGCACCCGGGGGCGGTCTGTTCCAGTGAGGGCCCAACAGCGGCCTCTCCTGGGTCCAGGTCTTACACGCCGAGTGCCCACCACCCTCTACGGGGGCAGGACGAGCAGGGGCCGAGAATGCTCTCTCCACCCAGCTGGAAACCAAGTCCCTGCAGAGAGGCCTGGCTGGCCATTTTCTCCCAGCAGCTTCTGCACCAGGGGACCTCCCAGCCACCGGCTGGAGGCCTTCCAGCAGCCCGGGGCCTTCCCCCTGCAGGCCCTGGCCGCCCCCTTCGGGCTCCCCAGCCTGTCCCCTCGCCTCGGCTCTCTCCCTCCCTGGTGGCCCCTCTGGTTTTCCTCCCACCTTAAGTGGCGCTGTCCCCACCTGCCCCCTCTCTCTCCTTTGCTCCAGTGTCTGGCAGAGATGGGAAACGAGGAAGACGGAGAGGAAGTGCGGTGGGGCCGGAGAACCACGCCTGACCACCGGGCACACATGGGGGGACAGCTCCGGGTCTCAGGCCGCCCCGCGCTCTCCTGGGCTCCCAGCACCCCCGCTGCCTCTGGGCAGCTCCCAACTCCACAGGAAGAGTCACCTTCTTCCTTCCCTGTCTCTGAATCACGGTGCCTCTGCCCTCCTGAGCCAGAGGACCCCGCATGACCCCTGATGCCATCCCCTGCGCCCATCCTCCCTAACCGCTCACGTAAGGTCCCGCTGGGCAGTCGGGGCCTCCCGTTCGTTTCCGCATTCCGCAGCCCCTTCTCCCTGGCTCGGGGCCGCCGGCCTGATTTCTATGAGGCTGCATGCCCTTCTTCAGATATGCAAGATGGACGCCCCATCTCTCCGCTCACAGCCCTGCCCTGCTGACCTGATCCTGGCGGACAGAACACATGTGTCCGAGCATCGTGCAGGCACAGATCAGCTCTGGCCAGAGCCTCTCCCACCACCGCACTGGCTTCCCGAACGGCCACCTGCTTCCTGGTGCTGCTTGGAACCGCCCCCGCTCCCACACCCCTTCCACCCGCACACCCCCGAGGATGCTCCTCTGGGCACCTCGCAGGCGCCTGGGACACCGCCCTAGGATTCCCCCCATTTATGCCCCCCTGGAGCATCTCCACCCATGAAACCTCCCTTGGACATTCCCCAAGGGCACCCCTCGGGACACCCTCCCCTAGACCCTGCTGGACATCCCCCAATGAACCCCGGGGACACCCCGCCCTCAACATACCCCCAGGAACCCCTCCCCCAGCCTGGATGACAGTGATAACCTCCTACCGCCTTCCCTGCCCCGGCTCAGACCTGTTGCAGCCTAGGTGGGGGGGGCGCAGTGCAAGGCTCTGCTGGGAGCCCCTTAGGACTGGCCTTCCACTCGGAGGCCAGGCTGGAGCCTCCCAGGGCTTGTGCTCTGTGACCCCATACATGCCAGCCTTCACCCCTCTGCACAAGCCTGCTTGGGGTCCCATAAACCAGCAGCCGCGTTTCTGTCCTCGTGAGAACACCCCCAAATATCAGTATGTTCAAGCCTACACCCCTTCAAGTCTCACTCAGGCCTGACCTTCCTTCCCGGACCAGTTTGTGAGCTGGCCCCCAGCCCTCCTGGCCCCCAGCCCTCCTGACCCCCTGGCCCCCAGCCCTCATGACCCCCAGCCCTCCTGCCCTCCTGGCCCCTAGCCCTCCGGATGTCCAGCCCTCCTGCCCTCCTGGCCCCCAGCCCTCCTGACCCCCTGGGCCCCAGCCCTCATGACCCCCTGGCCCCTAGCCCTCCTGCTCTCCTGACTCCCTGGGCCCCAGCCCTCCTGGTCCCCAGCCCTCCTGACCCCCTGGTCCCCAGCCCTCCTGACCCCCTGGCCCCTAGCCCTCCTGCTCTCCTGACTCCCTGGGCCCCAGCCCTCCTGGTCCCCAGCCCTCCTGACCCCCTGGGCCCCAGCCCTCCTGACCCCCTGGGCCCCAGCCCTCCTGGCCCCCTGGGCCCTCCTGACCCCCAGCCCTCCTGGCCGCCAGCCCTCCTGACCCCCTGGGCCCCAGCCCTCCTGACCCCCTGGGCCCCAGCCCTCCTGACCCCCTGGCCCCTAGCCCTCCTGCTCTCCTGACTCCCTGGGCCCCAGCCCTCCTGGTCCCCAGCCCTCCTGACCCCCTGGGCCCCAGCCCTCCTGACCCCCTGGGCCCCAGCCCTCCTGACCCCCTGGGCCCCAGCCCTCCTGGCCCCCTGGGCCCTCCTGACCCCCAGCCCTCCTGGCCCCCAGCCCTCCTGACCCCCTGGCCCCTAGCCCTCCTGCTCTCCTGACCCCCTGGGCCCCAGCCCTCCTGGCCCCCTGGGCCCTCCTGACCCCCAGCCCTCCTGGCCGCCAGCCCTCCTGACCCCCTGGGCCCCAGCCCTCCTGCCCTCCTGCCCTCCTGCCCCCCTGGGCCCTGGCCTGCTCGGCAACAATGCAGCTGCCTCTGCCTCTGCCTCTGCCTATGTCCCTGCCCCACTATACCGAGGGAGCCTCAGGGCAGGGGTGCTGTTGCTTGGCTCTCTGCCCTGCCCTGGCGCACAGAGTGGGTGTGCAGGCACATGGACTGCTGGTTGAGGGCTGGGCAGGCCGTGCCCTCTCTGCGGGCCTTGCCTCGCCTACTGTGAATGAGGAAATAGCAGGGGTGTTCTTTCAGTTCTGATGCTGGCAGATCTACCCTCAGGACACATCGGGGCCAGATGTGCAGCCAGCCTGCCCGCTATTCTGATGGGCTGGCAGAGTAAAATCGGGGCGCTGCTTTTCTTTCAACCATGGACTAGGAAACATGAGAATGGGATTTTGTCACCTTGAAACCCCAGAGGAGTACCAGGGGCAGGAGAGGCCATTTCTGACCAGGCCTCACCCTCACACCTGGGGGACAGTCCTGTTCCTGGCCCCAGAACAGGCCCCGGGCAGCGGTGGGCAGTGAGCGGGCACAGCCTGCAACATCAGATGTGGGAGTCCACAGGGAGGGGCACACAGGCGACAGGACGCCTAGCTAAAGCAGGGGTGGGGGCGCAGCCAGCACCTGGGGCTACCCGTCTGTGCTGCTCAGTCCCCCCCACAGGCTGCCTTGCTGGACTGCAGCCCCCCATTCCTCCCATGTGCTGGGATTTGAGGACACGGCCCTTTCTATTTATCATTGCATCCTCTGGGCAGGGTCTCCAGTAGCTGCAGGTTGTCTTATGTTGACACACCTCTGGCCACCCAGAAGGGGACGTGGGAGTTTTCCAAAGAGGGGGCAGGACCTGAGGTACAGACGGAATCCAGAGCAGCAGCGGGCTGGCCTACAGCTGGGGGGGCCCCCATCACCTCGTGTTCTTCTGAGGGGAGCCTGTCTCATCCCATGAGGCTCAAGACTCTCTCCTTTGGAACAAAAACTCAATGCCACCCCTTTTCTGCGCAGAAGTCAGGTTCGTCCGCAGCCTGACCTACTCCAGATGCCATCCAGACAATGCCCCATGTGTACCCTCAGGGAAAACAGTGCCTGTCAGCAAATGCCCATTCAGCAGGACCCTCTTTGGAGAGGGCGGCAGTGCCCGCTGAGAACCACTGCCACGGAGGAGAGGGATGTCACACAGGTTTGTCACCACTGCTAGTCATCTGCCTCTCTGCTGAGGAGTGGGGGCTGGGCTGTATGCATCACCACCTCTCTGCTGCCTAGCACCATGTCCAGCACATAGTAGGTGCTCAATAAATGCTTAGTGGTGGGATGGATGAATGACTGAATGATGAATTCAGTCCCAGGTGAGACATGCTGATGGTGTCATGAGAGGGTGGGGTGGTGATGGTCGGCCAGCCCACGGAGGAGCCAGCGGCGGCAGGGCACGCATGCGCTCACTTCCATAGGCACCTGCCTCTCAGCTCCCCACGTGCTTCTCCACAGCAGGGGCTGCTCTTGTGCCCTTGGCACCCCACACAGTCTCTGGCACACAGCGGGTGCTCAATAAGTACCCGTTGAATTTAATGCAACTCAATTCAACAAACATTTATTGAGAGCCCACTGTGTTGACTGTCAACAATCCTGCTCCTTGGAGGCACTACAGATGGACACCCCAGGGAAGCAGGCAGCACACCTGGCCGTGTGCAAATGTCTTGTTCAGTAACAACTGTTTACAAATGGAAGGGGTGTTGAAGGCCTCACGTTTGGGGGCTACACGGTGAGGTTCGAAGGAACCCCAAGGGAAGAGGGTACAGAACCCTCAGTTTATGAGCATTGCCAGTCCCACCCAGATTTCTCAGGAGGCTGGCAGAGAGCAAGGCAGCCTGGGTCCTTGCCTCTGTGTCCGAGCTCACAGGGAACCATGACGACATCATCAGGACAGAAATAAAGGCCCAGGGCAATGGTTAGACCCGGGGTCTGCCCCTGCAGAGGAGCCGCCGCCAGAGCACCAGCACACAGAGAGGGCACGAGGGGCGTCACAGGCCTGGCAGCCAGGTGTCAGCCCAGGGAAGGTCACACTCACACGCGCACGGCTTGTAGTTTGGAGGAATCTCCCTGGTAGGAGCGTGGGTTCCTGGCTCAGGCCACCCAATTCCTGCCAGCCAGGTGCACCCTGGGTGAGGCAGCCCCATCTCCATCCACGCCCACATGCACAGCCTGGGTCATGCAGACGGCGGCAGGGGCGTCCTGACAACAGGCCCTCGTGGGGGTGTGACGGGCCGATCAAAACTGCGGGCACAGCCTCGGGGCCTCACAGGGTCTGCCACCCATGGGGCACCTGGGACAAGCTCAGGGCACCCGGCCCAGCACACACATGTGCAGGTGACATGAGGAAGCAGCACACACATGTGCAGGTGACATGACCAGTTACGTGGCAGGTCAGCCGCACGGCGGGGTCCCCACGGGGGCCCATCTTCTCCCTGGGCTTCTCCCCACACAGCACCCCCTCCTTCCTCAGCCTGAGCCACAGGCAGGCCACCAACAGAAGCAGTGATCCCTGGGGGCAGCAGGGGCCTCCTCTGAGGAGCGCCCAGGGTGGGCATGAGCCTGGCTCCAGCCTTGCATAGGAAGGTGCGCCCACCACCCGGCAAGGGAGGACGGAGCTGGAGAAGACCTCCCGGATGCCAGGCCCTCATTCCCTGAGAGCTCGTGGGCACTGATGCCCCCAAGGCCTGGCAGGGCTGCTGGGCGCTACTGGGCATCTGCCACAGGTGCTCACCACCTTCCAAACACAACTGCTGTTAGGAGAAAGGGGTGCAGAGCAGCAAGGCCCACAGCCCAGGCCATGGCCCAGGGCCCCTGCACAAGCCCTTCCTGCACCCTGGGGGCAGCGGGAGCCCGGGAGCAGGGGGGACAGGCCGCAGCCGCCGGGGAGGAGCTGGCCCGCTGTCCTGAGACCAGCCCCGCAGCCCCGCCGCTGCCCACGGGCGGGTCAGGCAGCCCGTGTCCCTTGCGGAGCCCCTCCGGGAAGAGCACGCTGCCGTCTTGGACGACGCTCTGCAGATGCCGCTGGCTAGGCCTTCCCATGGTGGCAGCACCGCGCCCTGCCCGGGGGCCCTGCCTTTAGAGACCTGTGTCCCGGGGGGCCGGAGGCATGGTGGGTACAGACACCTCCTCTACTTGCAAAGCTCACACACGAAACCACGCCTTTTCTTGGTTTAGAATCCTTCTTTAACAAATGACGATTTCCGAGCTTCTTCACTGTCTCCCCCCCCAACAGAGCACTCGCAGCTTCCATTTGTAAGACCGTTCACAGCAACGAGAATGACGACGACGACTGGCAGTCTGTTTGCGGAGCGCCTACCAGGGGCCGGGCCGAGTGCTGGCTGCATACGCTAGTCCCTAAACGACCTGGCCAGGCAGCCAGCCAGAACCAAGGCCCGGCGACAGGGGTTACTGCCTGGGGACACTCCGCCAGTCAGTGGGGCGCCCAGATTGGACTCGGGTCCGACCCACGGCACAGCCAGCCTCCTTCCTCCACGTCTCACCCACGCCCATCCTGTCTTGGCCTCTGCTTCCGAGCCAAGCCTCCGGTTTGCCCACAGAATGCCATCACAGCCTGCTGAGCCCCAGCACTGCAGCCAGGGTCTACTGAGTGCACCTGACCACAGCTGACTGTTTTCACCAGCAATTTATAGCCTCTGGACACACAGACCATTACCTGGAGTTTGGTCCTACATCTGAAGGTCGCTCCTAGTTCAGGACCCCCAGGGTCAGGCGGACATCATCTCTGGGTCCCATATGCCCTAAGATATAAAGTCCTGACCCCCTGGTTCCTTGCTCAGGGTGAGCCCAGGGTGACGATGCTCTGTCGGCAGCTCCGAGTCTGGACGCCCCCCCCACACCATGCTCACATCTGCTCTGGAGGGAAACAGGCCCTCAGCATTCAGCCTGGCAGCCTGGAAGCCCTTCCTCCCAAAGACTCAGGAGGCTGATCTGGCTAATGCTGCCCCGGAGAGTTCTGGAGATACGCTGGCATAGTCCCTTTGCAGGGCATGAGCTGGCAAACAGCAGACCCAGGGAAATCAGCAAAGGGCAAGCGGCGCCCCCTCCTGCCTGCTTCCATCTTAGATGTTCTTTAACGAGCAAGGCTTAGATCTCAGGGGATTGGCTCAAAGTTATGGGGCCCCTTTGTTTTGTGGCTTTTTTTTACCACATTTACAGCACCTTGCTCAAAGGAACCACTCACGTGAGTAAAAGTTGTCCCCTTGCATTGATTGGAGAGGGTCTCTATCGGTGCCGCTACTGTGGGACAAAGACTGGCTGTCCAGGTCTGGAGAGTTAGTCCTAGTGTCTGTGTCCCCCTTCAGAATCAGCCAGCTGGTCTTCTGCTGAGAAAAAAAAAGTCATGTGAATTCTGGGCATCTACAATGGCAGAGCCCCATTTTACAGATGAAGAGGTCAGAGGCCAAATGGCTTCCCACAGTGGGAGCCTGGTGAGCCAGCCTTGGGCTCTTCCCACACACTGAGCCTCCTGAAAGACAAGCAAAGCGGGCCGTGGCTCTGGAGCCAGGTGGGCAAACTCTGCCCCGGGGGCCAAGGGCTGCCCGCAGCCTGCTTTCATAACAGAGCGTTACAGGAACACAGCCGGGCCCATTCCTCCCTGCACCCTCTCCGGTCGCTTTCCAAGTGGAGGAGCTGCGTCGGACGCCGTACGGCTCCCAAAGCCTAAAGCATTTACTCTCTGGCCCTTTAAGGAGATTGTCTGCCAAGCCTGTTCTAGAGCAATCAGCCCAGATGCCCCAGGAAGGCTCTTTATCTCCCTCTCGTCCTGGACATCCCCTTGGTCACCGAGCTTAGCCAGGTTACACGGGCACACACGGGGACAGTGGTGGTGGATTCTGGTGACGGTGCGCTAGGCCTAAATGTCCCAAGGAGGTGGGCGGAACCAGCTCTCATGCTTGGTCCCTGCCCCACGAGGCCTCGCAGGACCCCTAAGGAGCAGAATGTGAGAGGAGGAGCCTGACGTTTCAAACTGGAGAAGCCCCCACAAAGCATGACTTCCTTCTGAGCTGGGCCGTTCTAAGCAAGGGCTGTCCCCAGGATTACCTTCCTGTTATCTGGGTCGAAACTTCCATCCTCCCCGTCTGATCGCCTGGCGGCTGGAAGGGAAAAGGTCAATTTGTCAGGGCGACTTGCCGTTTACTCTGAGTTTCTGCATCGTGCCCACTTTCAGGCATGCGCAGAAATGGGAGCCGTTACAGAGACAGCCAGCACCACACGTGTGTTTTCAGGGCTGAGGAAGAAGACAGGCCGGGCAGGCCTCCCACAGGAACACGGCCTGGGGATCAGCTGTGCGTCCTGCACGTGACAGTCCCACAGTCAAGAGAGGTGTACGAAGTCACGCCTCCTTCAAGCTCCAGCCAAGCCCCCAGCAGAGTGATGGCCTCACGTGTTTAGACGCAGGCGTGTGACATTGTGAAGAACACACTTTGCAGCTTCTAAGTTCGAGTCACAGAAGGTCTTTGTCACCCAGCCTCCTGTGTCACACTCAGCTAGGTGTTTCCAGACATCCCCGCTTATCCACCCACACAACCCATTTCACAGAGCAGGAAACAGAGGCCCAGAGAGGACACGCCTTGCTCAAGATCACAGGGGAGTGGGCAGCAGAAGCCGGCATTGGTGCCCGGGGGTCTGTCTCCAGAGCACTTCCAGGCTGCCCGCCCCACGGCCTGCCGCTCACGAAGCACAAACGGCCAGTGAGTCTCCCCTGGAAAAGCCCATGAAGGGCCATAAGGGGCACAACACACAACCAGAGACGGCTCCGTGGGGCAGAGCGGGCAAACGCCCCTTCACCCAGCACTCTACCCGGAGCTGAGTGACGACGTGCCTGCATTCTCTGCTGGCTGTTTTTGGAGGGGGTGCCACCCAGCTGGGCTGGCATTATCTCCAAATAACTATCATCGAATGAATCACGGAATGGCATGCTTCCAATTCAGTATGTTCTCTGTGTTAACACACTGACCCCATGTGCGGGACAATGAAAGGAAAATGCCCAGGGTGTGGCCCCACCCACCACGGAGACCGAGGCCAAAGTAAGACACTTCAAGGGGGGCTCCTTACCTGCAGCCTGTGGGGGGCTCGGACCTTCTAGCCTTCCGGAGCACCCTGCCTTGTGCACCACCAGGGACAAGGCTGACATCAGGCCCGAGAGCTTGGAAATTGGGGATTGGGCTACAGGACCTTGACAAGATGAGGCCACAATTGAAGACTGTTCTGGATACACTGACATTTTGTCACTACCCGACGGCTATATGCTTCTCCTTCTTCCAGGAGAGAGATTTTCATTGTCAAAACAAAAGCCTTGCTCTCTGCATCCACAGAGGCAACTGAATGGTGAGCCTGCCCAAGGAGCCGGAAGGGGAGAGGCGGAGGGCCGGCAGCTCAGAGGCACATGCATGCCTATAAATGTGGGCGCTCTTGTCCAGACGCTGGCTGTCACCAGGCATGACTCGTGGTGGCTGCCCAGCAGCCCTGGGGACAATCAGGCATCGGCTACTTGGAGCTCTGAGGTCACTGCCATTGTCCAGCCCAGAGAAGGGCCGCAGCGGTGGCTGTGCTGGCACAAGAGAGTGCGCCACATCGCAGAACAGTTCTGGGAAGCCCAGAATGGACCACCACACTTAGGGTAATTTACAAGCGCAAAACAACTAAGTGGCCCCCAAACACAAAGCTCTCCGGAATGTGAAGTCCCAGCCTTTGGAGTTCAGGCCACAGGGACCAGAGGCCATCCTAGGCTCAAGGGCTTCACGCAGCCATAGACAATGGGTGGGCCGGACACACGCTGACCGCAGAGCTACCTCAGGGCTCCAAAAACAGCCCCACCATCTGACGGGGGGATTTCCTACTACGGTTTAGCAAATGCAACCAGCTGTACCACACGGGCACAACTTAGCCAGATGCAAACCGAGGGCTTTCCCAGCCCAAGTTTGCCAGCCCACATGCCAGCACATGATAGGTTCTCTCGAGAAATGAGACCACAGCAGGAAGTGGAGCAATGTGGCGCTTGGTATTATTAGCAGCCGGCCTCTTAGCAGCTCTGAGCCTCAGTTTCCTGATCTGTAAAATGGGCGAATGATGCCCACTCCTTCAAGTTTTGATAACATGAGATAACTTATTGTAGATTCTGTAACATATCAGGGAGTTCAAATATGAAAAATTAGGAATAAGAAAGAGACTAAATTTGAGGCTACTTTATAGCTTGCTATTTCAGAGTGTCCAGAAAAGAGAGATCAATTCAGAACCAGAAAAATCGAGTTGACTGTGATGTCTTTCCTATCACACGAGGCAGTTTCTTCCGAGGCCTAGAACATATTTGCCATGAAGAACATGGGAAAGGCCGATGTCCTGCTTTTTGTGTCCCTCAGGGAACCTCTATTAGAAGGGTCCTGCTGAGAGTGGGAGGCCTCTAATCTCCTTTCCGGGGACAGAGCCAGCCTGCCTTCCCTCCTTCCCGCACCCCATCTTATAATTCATTTCATATCTGAACATTGATGCCTTCATGTATGCATTCCTTTACCCATTCATCCATTTCCATTCATTTATTCATCCATGCCTCTAACTACCCCTGCATCTCTCCACTTCTTTCCTTATCCGTCATCCATCCACCGTCCAGCCATCAGCTCATCTTGCCATTCATCCACCCACCCACCCACCCATTCATCTGTCCCTTCCAGTCCACCCCTGTGCCCATTCATGCTCGCAACCCTCATGCACCTGTTCCTTCTTCCGCCTACCCTCCCTTCTCCATTTAGCCTTTCGGCCTTTCGTGATCTGGTGCCCAGTGTGCACACCTACTGTGTGGGATGCAGAGAAGCCCACATCCCGCGATACAAACTGGTCTTTCAGAAGCTCACAGGCTGGGCAGTGAGGCAGACAGTGGATCAGATAGTTTCTGTACACATCACAGGGGCTTTGAGAGGACAGCCAGGTCAGCACAGCGGGCCTCCCCCAAGGGCGCATGTGATGAGCACTTACTGGATACCCACTTGAGTGATCACCCAGCATCTTAAACTCCTCATCGGGCAGGCCCTGGGCGGAAGTCTCCATAAACATCTGCTAAGTGTGTTAACAGATAATAGATGTTATGAACCTCATTTTCCCGATGAAGAACCTCAGGCCACATAGCTGCTAATTTGAGGCTTGTGTGGTCCAAGCCTAAAGCCTGAGCTGGAATCACTTCACCCTCCTCATCGATGTGTAAATTGTGAGACGCAGGGCTGTACCATGGCTGCCTCCCGCCACCGTGCCCTGGGCACAAGCTTGTGCCCAGGAAGAGCTGACAGCGGACACAGAAGGGCAAAGCCTGCACCCGATGTGCCTTTGTTCCCCTCTGGGGCCCGAGGCGGTGACCTGCAGACCGCAGGGACATAGAGCTGGTGAATGAGGTGGGCACGGCGTGGCCCTCGGCTTCCGAGGGAGGCCCCACCAGCTCCCTTGGTTGGTATTAACGCACCGACAGCTCTGACCTCCAAAGGTGTCTGGGCCCGCAGAGCTGTCAGGTGTGAGTGTGTGTGAGTGTGTGTGAGGGACATGTTAGTGTGTACTGAGAATGTGCCCACTGGAAGCTGGAAACCTGGGTTTAAGCCATGCTCGGCCTCTCACCAATTTCTTGGCCCGCGGCAAGTCCACTAGAACATCAGGTCCACGGGGTCAAGGCTGTTGGTGACCCACGTACCCCCAGCACTGGGACAGGGCCTAGCACACAGTGGCTCCTCAAAGCCCTCCTCGGATCAATTAACGCAAGGCTCTCCACCTCAACACGGGGCTTCCTCACCGGTTATGGGCAACGATATCTGCTCACCTGTTACATCATGACTAACAGTGACCCCTGAGCACAAAGGAGCAGGGCCTGGGGCTCACAGCCCTCCCGCAGGCAGGCCTCCCTTCCCACCTTGCCAGCACCTGGGGCAGCCTGGGCCCTTCTCTGGCCTCAGAGGTCGAGTAGGTGTGTCTGTCTTCCTGTCACCCAGGCAGTTGCTCGGGAGCCTGGAGGGCACTGGCCTTGTGCTGTCCTGTACTCCCCACCTGGGGGACTGGGTTGGAGGTATCCCCATGAGAGTGGGGGGTCTCTAATGTTCTTTCTGGACACAGAGCCTGGATGCCTTTCCATTCCTCCTGCCCCCGGGGAGGACCCCAAAACCAAATGGACTCAGCCACACGACAGTGGAATCCTAGAGAGACAAGTGAGAAATGGTTGATTCTCGTTTCAGGCCATGACCAAAGAAATAACAAAGAGGGGTGCCCCACGGGGTCCTGTCTGCTTTGGGTGGGCAGCCCTAGGAAGGGGAGGGCAGGCCCGAGTGTCTCTGTGTGCAGCGGGCAGCAGGGTCCAGGGAGCTGAGGGGTGCCATCTCCTGCCTGCCGGGCCAGTGCCCTGCTCGCGTGGCCTCTGAGGGCTCACGCCTGCTTAGACGAAACAACATTTGGTGAAACACAAGTTCTGCCCCTGCATCTGGACATCTACCTGGGAAATTTGGGGGAGGCGATGTTTTCCTCTGCAACTCATTTTAACCAGCGTAACTGCTGTGCACAGGCCGCTCCCTCGCAGGCTCTGCCAACAGAAAGCGTCAGTGTGGCCTCGCCGGACCCTCTCAGATCCCCGAGAGCATGGCAGCCTTCAGCCCCACTCCCTGGAGCAGAGCGGCTGTGGCTGGAATCCGGTGGCCGTGCAGAAGGGATGGAGTCTAACACTGAGCGGCTCCGGCCGTCGAGGCCCCACCAACACCTGCCCAAACCTTCCGGGGTCCTCCCAGCCTGTCCTGCTTTTCCCACCTGCTTCTGTCTCTGCAGGGAAGGGGCCCCTGACTGCTCCCCTTTCTTTTTATTTTCATTTCTTCTCTTTATTTTTTTTTAAAAGCCATGAACTCACAAGCGAGGAGAGTTGGCACTCCCAGTACAGGAAGACACCACTGGGTGCTTCAGGCTGGGGGTGGAGGCGGGCGGGCCTTCTGTGAACGTGAGCTTGGCCATCGCCTGGCCGCGTTCCCGGCCTTGCCCGAGAAGCCTCGTTGGTAATGACGCCAGCCTCAGGGTGTGCCAAATGCAACAAGCCGCCATCTACCCCATGCGGGGCAGTGACGGATCCTGGACACGAACCATCCTCGTCCTCAACACCAAGAGTGCCCACCACGGGCCCCGCCGCCCTGGCTGCCCTCACGGCTGCAGGCTCATTTCCCAAAAGTGCTAATTTTTAAAAAATTGCTATGAGTTGGAAATGGAGAGTTAAAAAGTAAATATGTTAATTTAAAAAGTATAATTTTTTAACTCACTGAACATATTAAGCTTGATTAAATGATCCCTAACCTGGTACCATCTGCCAGAGTTTCAGGGGAGTCTGGAGAGAAAGGGGCCACCTTCTGACGTCTGAGCCGGGCTCCTCTCTCCCCCTGGGTGGGCGGATGTTCACTTTGCTGGGATGGGGTGGCGTTGGAATGCACACACCCATGCATGCGTACGCACACACACACACACACACACACACACACACCTGGCAGGACATCCTTTACCTGGATGGGGGAATTGTCTTGTAAAACCAACACATCTCACATATGGAAACCACATGCATCCTAACACAGCCATTATTTTCTGAGGTTTTCTAAAGACGTCAAGAACAGGGCACACCGCATGCTGAACCCTCAGTTAAGGGCCCATCTACGTTCACAAAGGGACAGACATTATCCATGTTTATCCCTGGATTGACCCAAATGCATGGCAGACAGCAAGTACTCTCTAAAGTTTATTTCATAAGAAAATCAATGTGCCCCATTTTGGAGATGACAGATGGGTGTCGGTCACTGCTCAAGGCTCAGGCAAAAAGGAATTCAGTTGCCTTTGGATAGGGAAGGACTCCATATCCAGATTAAAATCCTCAACAGCAGCAACAAGATTCTCACTGGCGACAGAGAGATCGAATCTTGCACTGGACAATTCTGTCAGAGGACGTGACGTAGGAAGCGCTTTGTCTGAGATCTGGCTACACACCAGTGAGCAATTTCATAATCTGATTTCCTACCTCACCCCTTCCTAAGGGGCCGACCCTCTTATACTGCATGTAAATGACATGTTTAAGGTTAATAAAGGGCCAAGCTAGTCAATCACATGTGTGGGATGAGCACAGGACACATAGCCTTCCATGCAGGCTTGACCACAGTGCCGGGATGGAGTGCGAGCTGACATGCTGCTCCTTCCTCAGCTGGGCCTCAGTTTCCCCACTTGCAACACAAGTGAGCTGTCCTGGGTGACCTCTAAGGGCCCTGGAGGCCAACCGGCTCACCCCTCTCTGATCCCCCAGGAAGATCTGTGTTCTAAGCCTCTGTGGCTGAGAGGCAATGGTAAGGCAGAGCCTTCTGGAAACCTGAGAGTTTTAATAGTTTTTTTCTTTCTTGGGAAGAGAAAGAAATATACAAAGCAAAGGACCTACTGCAATCAAGCAGAAAATAAAAAGCCTGTTGTCAGCACAACTAGACCACTGATCCGTCAGTGAGGCATAGAAAACACACCTCTGCTGCATTCTGCCGAGCAGGGCCCAGGAGGTTTTCTTCGGGCACATCTGCACAGAACTTTAAATACTGGGATTCCTCTTCCTGTTTCTCTAGCAACTTGATGGGGGTCCCCACCATGTGCACAGCACTTTACAGTTCAGAACATGTGTCCACGCTCATTACTGCATCAGGTCCTCACAACCACCCTGTGAAACAGGCAGAGTGGAGGGGTTGGTCTTATTTTGCAGATGAGGAAACAGAGGCTCAGGATGGTGAAGCAACATGCCCCAAATCACCCAGAAATTCTCTAAAGACCAGAGGGGAGGCGGAGCCTCCTGCTCCCTGTGCACCTGTCTGGGGCAGACTCTGGTGCAGCAGAGGCGGGAGGTCGCCTCCGAGAGGAAACAGGCAGAGAGACCCTCTCGGCCCCGATTTCTGTGTGACTGAAGGCCACATCGCTCATTCTGTCACAGAAATCCCCCAAATACGGAACTTAAATGCTCACAAAGGAATCAATGACTACTTCTGGTCTGTTCTGTGTTCTAGTCTTCAGGCCGGGTCAGCCTGGGTCCAGCAGCCTCTGTCCCTAAGCAGCTGTGCGGCCGTCGGCCCGGCTGCTCCCTTCACGGTGTGGGAACCAGCGCCTCTGGGGCGCCTTCCCCGCCACGATCAGAGTGCAGGGAAAGGAGGAGAAGAAGCATCCAGAAGCTAACGGTATTGACAGGCATGCAGGCAAAACACAGCAGCAGAGGGGGTCCCACGGTACCGTGCTGTTTGTAGATGGGGGGTTTCCTATAGATGTTATCTTTTACGCCAGTGTCTGGGAAGAAGAAAGAAAAAGAGGAGAGAACAGCAGGGTGAGGAAGTCCTTGTGATGGTCTCCGTTCTGCAGCTATTTTCACAGCAGCAACCCATCCCCGGAGTTAGAACAGCCAGAAAGGACCTGGCACCCCACGAGCAACTGACGCCCAGGCACCACGCTTCAGCCAGGCCCGGCCCAGCGCAGACAGACGCCCATTGGAAGGGGACAGAGGGGGCAGATGGCCCCTCCAGGAAGCACAGCCGGCGCAGCCTGCGCCTTCTCTGCAGCCTCCCCCAGGGGGGCAAAACCATCTCTCTACTGCCTGCGGGGCTTTGGGAGAAGCTCAAACACATGCCCGCACGGGGATGTGCAGACCCAGCTGCTCGTTTTTAAAGCATCTCAGGGTTTGCAAGGGGGGTGGCGGGGGACGGAGAGGCTCAGGAATCATGCCACCCCCGCCCAGGCAAGGCAGCCTCTGCGCACTCAGGTGCCTACCTGGGACGTGGAAGTGGCGAGGAGCCTGCTGGTAGGTGGAGGGGGGCGGCTTGCTGTCCGAGAGCACCGAGAGGCTGGGGGTGCTCCGGCCACTTTCACTGCCTCCAGACGGAAGAGCACAGAGCAGAGAGAAGAGGGAAGGGGAAAAGCAGAGTATTTCAAGCATGAAAGCTATTCCCAGGGAGCCCATCTCCCCGCCTGGAGGAGCCTCCCAGCCCCGCTGCCCAGGGACGGGACTGTGGCCTCCACGGACTTTTCCAACTGAGCCCGATGACTTGGGAGTCCAACCTCGTGTGAACCCTTCCCATGCCCCGCGGCAAAGAAGGGCAGTGCCAAGAGTGAAATGCTTGCCGGCTCCTGGCGCGTGTGAGGAAGGCTGGCCCGGCCTTGTGGGCGAGCCCCCCTCCCCTGGGGGTGCAGAGCTGGTCTGCTGCTCTGCCCTGGCAAAGCACAAAGCCACCAAAACTAAGGCCTTGCTTCCTGAGTATTCTTGATAAAAAGATGCTGCTTTCTTAGAAAACCCACAAATACCCACTGAGAATAGGATTCAAGTGCCAGAATTCATCAAAACTGTCCTTAAAAACCATGGAATAAAATTTTACCAGCTACAGAATAAGAGAAAGTCAGTGTCAATCAGCTGCCACGTTCCTGAATAAAGCTTTTTATTTGACAAGCTAAAGAAAATCCTCTGGTTCTGGCTTCAATTCCTTTTCCCATCTGGATTTATAATTTCTGTTTTGCAAACAAGGTTGGATGATCAAGTCACGGATTTCGATGGCTGTGGGTACCCAGTGGCCTCCCCAGCCCCCCACACCCACCTAAGGAATGATACACACAGGACGCAGCGGGCACCGGACAGTTTGGGTGATGTGACACAGCTCATTTTAGCAAGACACACCTCAGGTGTGGGCATTTCCTCTCCCGTTAGCTTTGGGAAGCCCCCCACTTAGGTGCCACTTGGCAAAGGGAAAGGGGCGCTCCTGACTCAGGAAGACCCCCTCTGAGTTGCAGCTGCCCACAGCAGGCCCCCGAGGTGACAGTGATGAGACAGCATGTCCCCAGCGGGAGAGCATGGAGCTGGGCCTGGAAGTGGACCGGCCAGGGACTGCCGGGTGGGCTGATGAGGAAGGCATCAGAGACATGGGCCAGAGCGCTGGTGGGCTCAGCTTTTGTAGCCCACACTGGGCTGAGGCCACAGAGGGGCTGCTGACTCCAGCATCTTCCTAAGCCTGGGGCCCAGGTCACTTGTCGGCACTGAAGGACCTGCAGGTAGGGGACTGTCACCCTCACCGCGTGAACCCTGCTTTTCCCTTTGACGGCCCTCCAGTGTAGCAGAGAGCTTTCAGGAATTCCACGCCAGAGGAAGGGCTTTAAAAAAAATGCATCCATACCAACTCTAGAACAGTCTAGGGCCACGCACTTGGGGCATCATCACTACGTCAGGGTGCTCTCGGCACGGCCCATGGGTCCGAGAGGTGGCAAGCAGCTCGATTCTTTCTGCCTAGAATTCACTGGCCCTCATCCACCTGGCTTCCACCCAGGGGGCTGCAGCTTCTGTTGAACACGCTGCAGAACTCCTGACCCGCTGACCCCGAGCTGACAGAGAGCAATGTCCTCCCACATCACAGGCAAGACTCTGTGTGCGTGTGCCTGTGACTTAGTCATCTTAGTCCCAGCCCCAAACTCCCCTGCTCGCATTCTTCTTCCAGGCCACCCCCTTGCACACCGGCAGCCCGCTTTCCAATCATCCCCACTTGTCCAGACCCCTCCTGGGTCAAGGCTGAGGTAAAAAGCCTTCCTGGGGGACACAGCCCACACTACCACTCACTCACTGGACTCACCCTGCCTGTCCACGGTGTCGCTTTGTCATAAGAAAACACACTGTTAACACAGACCACTCACAGGCCACTTGGAGTGCCCTGCCCACGGCAGCTCACGGAGTGCCCACGTTGGCCCTGTGGGGCTCCTGTGCTGAGGCCGCCTCCTACGGGTCAGCCACGGCTGGGAGGCACAGGGCCAGCACCCTGGAGAGGCTCGGCATGCCGCCAAGAGGCCCTGGCCACTGCCCGGGGGCCAGCATCCTCTGAGGGCCTCAGCAGTAAAGGCTGCAAACCACTGACATCACCAGGGGTGTGAGAAAACCGGAGGAGAGGCTGTCTGTGGGTGACCCCGAAAAGGCACAGAGGCCCTGCTCATGAGGCTCATGCCTCTCCCGGAGGCCGTCTGGGTCGGAGGTCAGCCTCCGGCCTCCCTGGGGAAAGGAGCTTCCAGCCTCCTTCACTGAGAGAGTGCATGGGAAGCCCTCAGCCTTTATAAAGGCTTCCTGCTAACAATTGGATGACTGGCTCCTTTAGGCAGTGCAGAGCTTCCCCCGTGGGATGCTCCACGGCCACGCTGCATCCCACGCTGGTAGGACCTCGATGCCACACCGGATTTGGATTTCATTTTGCCTGGTTACCTTTTCCGTCCTGGCCCCGTCCAGGACAGCACGTGACATTCAGCCGCCACGAGTCCCCAGGCCCTCTGGGCTGGGGGTCCCTCAGCCCGCCCTTGCTCTGCATGACCCCGGCAGGGTCTGAGGGGTCAGTCAGGTGCCTGGTAGGATGTCCCCCCCCTGGGGTTTGTCCGAACACTTCTCGAGGTCAGACAGGAATCACGGGCTCTTGGGAGGACGAGCACAGAGGTGAATGTCCTTCTCCGGGCGCAGCACGGGCATCGGTCATCACACGGCCTGCCGCCATGCTGCCAGCCTCAACCCCCTGGCCGGGGTCCCGTTTGCCAGGTTTCTCCCCCGCGAGGCCCCTCTTTCACCTCCCATGCTGGCCTCCTCGGGGGGCGCCGCCGGCCCAGCCCAGGCCTGTGAGGGAGGTGGGCTTCCCTCCTCGGGGACGGAGGACCTGCACAAGTCACTGGGATCTCCTCTCTGTGGGAGGTTCGTCACTTCGCCCGCTTGTTTATCTGCTTGCTTACTGGGATCAGCATGAACTGGGGTTTGTTTTATACTCTGGATTACAGTCGAGACCACGTTGCTCATGTTACTGTTCCGCTGCCTGCTCTGCCTCGGGGGGCGCTCCCCTGCTGGGTCTTTCCATGGTGCCAGGGAGCAGGGCTGGCTCTCAGCCCTGGGCAAGGGCCTGTTAGTATGATGACCAAGACGTCCGCTGGTTTCACCTGTGCCACTCACTGCCCCATGCCACCTGAGCTGCCAGCCACAACCACCCTGGGACGTTAGGGCCAGATGAAGGGGCTCCTTTGCTATGGCCTTGAGGGGACCCAGGGCCCAGTGTCGTGGCCCATGAATGAGGCCCGACTCCACTCTGCCCCATGGAGCCTGGCCATCTCAGGCCAGCAACCCCTCTGAGCCTGGGTCTCCTCTGGGGGGTTCTGGAAAGAGGCTGGGTGCTACCAAGGTCACCGATGGCCCTGGAAGTCAGTCAGGGGGGAATAATGGGGCGGCTGGGGTCCCCTGCATCTGTCACCAGAGAGGAGGATGGGGGTCTTTGTCTAACCTCTGGACACAGAGAACTGGTGGTTAAAGTGCAGGCGGGGACAAGGGCATGTGAGACATCAAAGTGGTTGGCCATAGCTCGTGTCCACCCAGGAGGTCACACTGGGCACTGGGCCCCTGCCCCGGGGTGCCTGACGACAGGCTACAACAGTTTGTAAACCCCATTTTGGCAGGGGGATGCGGCCTGTCTGCAGGGTCCTCCCTCACATGGGAAGCGGCCACGCCTCCTGCACAAGGGCAGCAGGCAGCCTTTCCCTTGGCTCCCTCTGCTGGCCGCCCTGGAGCAGGCATGCTGCAGGCCTGAGGCCACCACCCAGGGCCTGGCCCTTGACTGAGGACCTGCCCTGGCCTTGCACCCCCTGGGAGTGGAGGGTGGAGACTCAGACGGACAGAGAAGAAGAGGGTCCCGGGGTGTGCTCTGCCCCAGGCCCCAGCCTGGGCTGGTCTCGGCCGAGAGGGTTCCCTACGCAGTCAGCCCAGCTCGTCCAGGCCCTCTGGGGGGCGAGGGTAAATAGCAGCACAGTGGTGTCCCCCCACCTGCCTCCACCAGAGACCCCAGACCTGACAGCCTCCCAAAGGAGGGTCCTGGCAGCAGGAGGCCAGCTGTCTGTCGGGCGCCAGAGGCGTCTCCTTGGTGACCTGCTGGGACTCCCGCTCCGCCTTGTGGTGAGTCTTCCGCCCTCCCCCAGGTGGGGGCTCACCAGGCCACATGACGCCCGTGTGCCCGCGGGTGTGTGCAAGGCCCTGCCGGCTGCTCCCCCACCTTGGGTTCCACTGCTTTTCCAAAGATCAGTACGTCAGGAAGAGATGTGAACTGTAAGTGCAGGTCCATGGAGAGGCGAGGAACGAGGCTGTGTCAATCGGGGGACCCCCCTCGTGCACTAACAGGCACGGCCAGCCAGGTGATGGTGACATGCTTGAGAGAGACGTGCCAGTCCCCGCGGGCCTTGCTGGGGACTGCGGAAGGCTGGGATAGCCCAGCTGAGCTTGCCTCGCCTGGTCCCCTCGGGCTGGAAGCTTCTTCCAAGACGTCCTCCCCTTAGCCATTGTAAGGAACAGGGAACTGACTGCATCTTGCTGGGAATCAGCAAGAATGTCACCGCTGCCCCCTCTAATGCCCAGCTGTCTTTCTGTGGGGCGTTAGTCAGCTAGGGCCGCGTAACAAGGATGGCAGATGGGGGCCTAAACACAGAGACCTGCCTCTCACAGTTCTGGAGGCTGGAAGTCCACGACTGGGTCTGGCAGGGTTCGGTTTCTGGCAGAACCCTCCTCCTGGCTTGCAAACAGCTGCTCCGGCCTCACGTGGCCTTTCCTCTGAGAACACACAGCGAGATCTTCTGGTGTCTTTTCCTCTTTCTATAAGGCCACCAATCTATCCAGATTAGGACCCCACCTTTATGATTTCATATAACTAATAACCTACAGGCCCTGTCTCCAAATAGCCACACTGGTGGTCAGAGCTTCAACGTAGGACTTCTGGGGGACACAACTCAGAACGTAGCACATGGGAAAATGGGGTTGGCCGCTCTCCTGGTGCGATTCCCCGCACACACGTCTGCAGGGCTGCAGATGGTGGGCAGGTCTGCACCCTGGGAGGAGGCAGGAGTGGGAACCATGCACAGCGTGCTTCCTGCCCCTGCCACCATGGGCCTGAGGCCCTGGGCAGGTCCTGGCCTCCTCTGGGCCTTAGCTTACTTCCAATAATGGCTGCCAGCAGGCCCCGCACCCCACAGAGCTGACGTGGGAAATACAACATGATGACTTAGGAAAGGCACTCGGAACAAAGCCCAAGGGTGGGTGTTGGGTGAACCCGTCTCCTGCGCTGGTGGCGTTCACCCCTCTCCTGGCTGCTCACTCCTTTACAGAAAGGATCACTAAGTTTTCCTCCCAGGAACATTTACACATCAACAGAAGGGCTGGGCTCACAAGACACACAGCAAGGGGCGTGGGCATAAGACACGGGGCTCGGGGAAGCCATGCGGCTGACACAGGACAGCAAGACACAGACGCGCGGCTGGGTGCCCTGCGAGCACCCCAGCCCGCAGCACCGCATGCCTTACCTCGGAAGTAGGGGATGTAATGATGTCTGAACACGGATGTAGGGCTTGGGTGTTGGGACAGGGACAGGCAGCTACTGGCACCGACACTCACAGTACCAGCTGCGGGGCGACAGAGAGCATGTCAGAGTCTGCCCACACGGCAGACTGGCCACGGAGCCACGAAACATTCCTAGGCCCCACTCTGCTAGGAACATTTCTGCTTCCCCTCTCGGGGATGGCGCCCCTTTCTGAGGCACCTGGAGAGGTGTCACCAGACATGCATCAACCCGTCTGCTCCAGGCTCAGGGCAAGGACGCCCGGCCCTCGGGGGACAGGGTGGCAGTCCACCTGTCTGGAGGGCAATCGCTGGCCCCCTAAGACCTGCCCAGGGCATGTGGGGAGCTGCCTGGGATCAAGGAGCCAGGAGGAGAGGAGCTGGCCAGATGGACCAGCCCAGGGGGACCCAGATGCAGTGGTCAGAGCCCAAGGAGGGGGCCCTTGGAGGGCACGCGTGGGGCTGACCTCCTTCCCCCTGACTCACTCGGCCACCTGCTTGTCTTGCTCGCTACTCGCTCACCCGCTTGCTCACACACTCGCTCACCCACTCACTCACTCACTCACTCACCCACTTGCTCACTCACTCACTTACCCACTCACTCACTTATTCATCCACTCGCTCACTCACTTACTCGCTCACTCACTCACCCACTCACTCATTCACTCACTCGCTCATTCACACACTCACTCACTTGTTCACTCACTCACTTACTCACCCACTCACTCATTCACTCACTCGCTCATTCACACACTCACTCACTTAGTCACTCACTCACTCACTCACCCACTCACTTGTTCACCCACTCACTCACTCACCCACTCACTCACTCACTCATCCACTCATTCACTCACTCATCCACTCGCTCACTCACTCACCCACTCACTCACTTACTCACCCACTCACTCGCTCATTCACACACTCACTCACTTGTTCACTCACTCACTTACTCACCCACTCACTCATTCACTCACTCGCTCATTCACATACTCACTCACTCACTCATTCACCCACTCGCTCACTCACCCACTCACCCACTCACTCACCCACTCACTCACTCACTCACCCACTCACTCACCCACTCACTCACTCACTCACTCACTCGCTCACTCACCCCTCCACTTTCCAAACACCTGTTGAGCAGGATGGACCAGGAGCTTTGCAGGGAGTCAATGAAAATGACTTTTCAATCAAACAAGCGTTGATTTTCCCACAAAGCCTGCAGACATAGGAGCTGGGGTTCGTGGATGTGAAATGGAAGCATGCGGTGGCCGGAGGGAGGGCAGCTTGGAAGAGTCCCTCCGAAAGGCCGCATCTGTGTGGGACAGCCCCACGGCTCTGACACACCGAGGGCACCAAGGGGTTCCACAAGCTAAGGGAGTGCACTACGCAGCTGCGTGCCAGGCAGGGACGAGGAGGAATGGGGCAGAGAGGTCCCCTGGGGATGTGCCCTGCTGGGAGGGGCTGGCAGGGACCTCGCACCGCTCTTTGTGTAGGGCCGGTTGTCGTTGGGGCCACCCACCCAGCTATAGGTGGAGTGACAATGACATTCTGACTCTTTTTTGGCCGTCGGTTTTGGCTTCACTGTTCAAAGCTTCCTGGGCCCCGCCAGCTGGGACCTGACTGGCAGCTGGTCTCCTGCCATTTTCCTCTTCCCTCGTCCTGGCCTCTCTCGCCGCTGAAACATGACCCAGATCTGAGTGCCATGCTGCCCTGGGTTCTCAGGAGGCCCCTCTACCCAACAGACAAGCCAGCCGCCTCTGCAGTTAACCAGCCCACCAGACATGAACGGGCCCGTCCCTGGGTCCCTAAACGGACAGGCTCCCCATCACCCACTGGCAATCCCACCCCCATCAGTCATTTTTCTAGTTGGATGGATAAGATACAGATTCATAAGAGGAAATCAATAAGAAATACAGCTTTTCGGGGAAGAGAAGCCTGGAGGCTAAGTACCTGGACGGCTGTAGTGCTGGGGCGACCGTGAGGTCGGGGTGTACCGCCCGAGGCTGACCGACCCAGTGGAGCTGGGGCTGGAGGTCCGGCACTGCTTGTAGGAGCGGTCATCCTGGTCCCCCTGGGAGGGAGACGGCCTGATGAACGCCGAGCGGGAGCACTGCCCACCCCCCAGCCCCCACTCGGCATCTGCTCCCCTGACCCAAGGCTCACTCAACATGCCCTGTCATGAAACCCCCCGCCCGTGCCAGGGCACATCTGAGGAGCCAGATGGGGCCTGGCCTGGTGCTGACACCCCCTGGACAGAGCATGGTCCCCACGCCTGCCGGGTACCCGGGCAGTGTTCCGCACCCCCCATCGGTCCCTCCTTCCATCCACTCTTGCCCAGTCCTTCCCGGCCCCAGGGCTCCTTGTGACACAGTCTGAGAACCACTGAGATTCTGCACTCTCCCCCAGCCTCCATCAGGGATCCCAGGTATGGGAGGTAGGAAGGCCCCCCTCCCAGGCCTGGAAGCCCAGGTGAGTCAGACCCACAGCACTGACAACACGGACTCCATTCAAGCAGGATGGGCGGCTGCTTGGAGCAGTCAGAGCAGGCAGCAGGTGGCATGAGATGGCACAGCTCCACGGCATGGGGGATAGCAGGCTGCCAGGCCTGCCCCAGTTTGGCAAGCTGGCCTGTGTTGTGACAAAGCCCAGCCCAGCATCCCACTGGGGGGCGGACCCTGCTGCTCTGACCCCAAGGCCAGCCTGGGGACTGGCAATGTGAGAGTCTGGGTCTGGCATTCACGGCTCCACGGCTGTCTGGGCTTACCCTCCGCCTCCTAGGCTTGCTCCTCAGCCGCGCCAGCGGAGCCACTGTCCTTAAAGCCTGCCTGTGCACCACACCACACTTTGCTCAGGGCAGCCCACCTGCTGATGTCACACCTGCCAGGTCCCCAAGCCCCTCTGGCCTACGCCACCCACGGGGATGGGCATGCTCTCTCTAGGGGCGGTTGTCCAGTCTCCATCTCTAGGTGTCCTTGCACAGCCCCACTAGCCAGTTTACACCCGACAGGTGTCCTGTCTTCTCACTCAGCCTGTCTGTGGGGCTCCCCAGCCACGCGCAGACTTAGAAGCTCAGTGCTAGTGGGCCACTTGCCCCATCTGGTTGTTCTTGGAGTCTGATGGGCAGCTATCTACATCACTGATAAAGTCTGACAAGTAGGAAAAAGAACAGCCTGCTAATTATTAATGCTACTTGATGGAGAAATGCTTTGGGCGTGTTTATCCACAAGGAGCAGGTGGTCCCCGTACGTCCTGCTTGGAGGTATACAAGGTGGGCCCAGGTTAACCCAGGCTCCTTGATCCTTTCTCTAAAGGAAGCCATGACCCAGACCTCCAGACCTGTGTCCCAGGGGTTCACAACTGCAGGCCACTGGACGCACTAAGGAAGCATGCAGATGAGACACGATTATAAAAATAACCAACTCAGAGAAGGGCACCCCAAGCCCCAGGGGCCTGTGGCCCCAGACCCCATGGTCAAGTGTCACAGAGGCCCTGCTGGGGTGCCTGGTGATTATTTTTATAACCCAGGGGGCAGCACCATGAACAAACAGGAGTGGGCCGAGGCCAGGGGGCATGGTGGTTACCTCAGTCAGCGTTGGCGAGAACAACCGAGGGGACTGTGGACACAACACAGAGGGGCCTGTTAGTGCTGGGCACTACGGCTGGAGAAGAGACGTATCGGGCCCAGGCACGCGGCAGGGCCTCCCCCAAATTGGACACAGGATGCTGAAGGCCTCTTCTTGGAGAAAGATGGCCACTGGCACCCGAGAAAGAGGCTCTGGACAGCTCCAGGGCCTGATTGCACGTGGCCCACCCCGATGCCCCCTGCTCTCCCATGAAGGTGTTTTTCCAAGAGGAAGGTGGTCAGTCAGCGCGTGGGAGGGTGACATCCTGCAAGCCCACGACCCCAGCTTTCCCTGGGAAAGAGAGGGAAGGGTCCCAGGGCAAGAGGGCCTTGGGTTTGGGGTGAGGGCTAGCTCTGCCGGGGGTGGCATTGGCCTGGGGAGCGGTGACCTGCCTCTCAAGCCAGGCACCTCCTGTTACAGCGGCCCCCACAGACATATCGCCAAGACTCAGCGGAGCCATTCCTGGCGAAGGGGCTCTGGAGACCGAGCCTGTCTGCCCCCCACACCCCGACAGGTACGTGGATGCTGGGAAGGTCTCGGAGGAGCCTGGGGAACCAGGAAGCTTTCTTATGCTCATTTCCTTCTCCTGAGAATGGAAAGGGGAAGGTGTCCCCCATGTCACAGAAGGGGAGACTGAGGCTCAGAAAGGCGAAGCCCACCTCTGTGCCTCCAGCACCTGCTCTTTTCTCTGCTAGATTCCAGCACTGGGGGTGAATCACTGGAAGGCTGTGGTCCTGAGAAGCAGGCGGCACTGTCCAGCCTAGGCCAGCGTCTGCCAGCTCAGTGCCCTGGCCCACCATCCTGGCACTTCCTAGTCCCTGCTCCCCTTGCCCCCAGAAGGCCCCCACGGAGACCACCACCAAACAGGCTCCCGCTGGGTGTGGCGGGGCCTGGGGAGGGGAGAGCCCTCGGGATCCTGTGAGAGGCGGGCAGGAGAGGACCTCTGGGGTGTGGCAGGAGCCGGCACGGAGGCAGCCGTGACCAGGGGCAGCCACCTGGCCAGTCCCAGCTCTGCCCGGGGAGGCGCACAGCTCCGGGCCCCACACGGCCTCCCAGCCGTGCCTTCTCACCTGTGTCCTGGGACAACCACTCCCAGCCTGCGGCCACCAAACATGGGCAAACAAAGTCCTGAGGGCAGGCCTGAGGGATAGCTGGGGACCAAGACCCCCTTGACACTCATCAGCTCTGCAGGATGACCGCTGAGAATCTCTGTGCCCTGGGCTGCCCTGTGCCTAGGCAGGAGGGTCTCAGAGTGGGCACTGACCAGGAACACAGCCCTCCCTTCCCACCACACGTCCCGCGGGAAGGAATCAACCGCGGTTCGCAAACGATGCGCCATTGGAGGGATGTGGCCTCAGAGACCCAGCTCAGGCCCCGTCCATTGGTGTGCCATGCTGCGCCGTGTTCACGTGCTGGCTGACATCCACGTGAGCATGGAAGCAGGACCAAGGGTGGCAACACCACGCACCCCCGGGTACACATGGCCCTTCCCAGCCCAGGGCCAGTGACATTCACAGAGGCCCTGCACATGGTCCCCACAAGCCAGTCCACACAGGTAATCACGGGCTCCTTCCAGGGAGGCTGGCCCATGGCCAGGAATACCGGGGCGGAGGGGGAACCTGGACCCAGCCCTCTAGATCCGGCTCCATGTGTTAGAAGAAACCTGAGTGGGGTGAAGGAAGCAGCTTGCTGGCTGCTGAGCAGGGGATGCAGGGCCCTTCCCCCCTTCCTTGCCCTGCCCTCTGGCTCTGTAGCTGTACCTACAACGGTCACAGGTCAGCCGAGCCAGGGGGGCTTGCCCACACCCCCCCTGGAGCAAGGGGCCTTGGCTCAGCCTCACTTCCCAGGGGCAGGGGTGTGAAGGGAGGAGTCCTAGCCTAGGGGAGTGCCTGTGCTGGGCCACCGTGCACAGCACACATCCTTCTGCATGGCCTGCTACCTGCGAGGGCTGGGCCAGAGCGGGCCCAAAAGGGGGCGTGCAGAAGGTTATCTGAGGGGAGGAAAGGTGGCCGAGGTCCCAGAGAGGCTGGAAGTGAACAGGACCCGTGTGGCGGGCATGCCACCCACCCTGGGGCAGTGCTCTGGGGCCGCGGGCAGGCCATACCTCGCTGCAGCTCTGCCTGTCTGCCGCCGAGTGGCTGACGTAGGGCGAGTAGGAGATCATGTCGGGGCGGTCGATGTTATAGATGGCCTTGCTTTTAGGAAGGGCAGCCAAGTCCCTGTAGTCAAGGACCTCATTGCCCAGCTTCGCCTGGGAGGAGAGAGCAGCAGAGTCTGTTAGACCCACGCCCCTGCCACAGGGGCCCCAGACCCAGCGGCAGAAGGCACCCGGGGGGCCCTGTGGAGGGCAGTGGAGTCGTAGCACCTGGGAGCCAAGTCTGAGCAAGGCAGCGAGAAGGGGGCGAAGGCCTGGGGGTAGGGGTGCCTTGTGGTCAGACAGGCACAGCCCTGTGGTGTGGCCTTGGAACAGCCACATGGTCCTGAGGCCGTGTCTGCCCTGAGCTTTGACTTCCCTCTCTACACAGGGAGGGAAATGGTCACAGAGATTGGCTCTGGGGTCACAGAGGGGGAGCCTGTGAAAGGCTGGGCACAGAGCTGGCATGGTGACCCTCAGCTTATGGCATAAACACACACACTTACTTATGTGTACATACAAACACATACACACATACATGCATACACACATTTGCACACACAGGCACACATGCATGCAAATGCATGGATACAAACACATGCCTAAACATAGTCATATACATACATATATGCATACACATAAGCACAACACAACCATTGTGAATACAAGTAAATACACAACACGTGCAACTATACTCATACATATACACATGCAAACACGCAGATACACACATACACGCAAACACAAACACCTACATGTGTACACACACACACGTTCATGTGTGCATGCATATAAAACACATGCATACATATGTATGCATACAGATTCATACTTGGATGCACACAAATATATACTGTATATGAAAATATAAAAACACACGTGTCCATTTACACTAAATGTACACACATGTAAAAGTCATACACATGCACACATACAAATGCATGCACAGGGCATACATACAGGTGTGCGTACATGTGATGCCCAATATACACACATGCACTGCACACACACATGTGCTCACATACACACAAGGGTATGTATGCACAAAGACGGTGCTTAAGACTGGAGGTATGCACACTTGCACACTCACAAGTACCACTGCACACTAGCACATGCTGGCAAACACCCTCGTACAACTGGTTGTGCACATTTGCAGGAACACCCCACACACATTCACACTCCTACACCCACCACCCACTCTTTCTCACACAGAGTCACACCTACACTCCCACACCCACCCATGCTAGTGCTCTCACCCACCTATACCCACACACTTGCCCATACACATTTATACACTCACACCTAATGCTCACATATACACACTCCCACGCACTGGCACACACATACACACACACAATCACAGCCACACAAACTGGTACATGCTCACACACACCCATACCCACGCACTGGCACACACATACAAACACACACTTCAGCACTTTTGAGCACTTCCAATATGGCAGAGAAGCACCTGATGTTTGGCAGGCCAGCTGGAAGGTGACCAAGGAGGGACACAGGACTCCTGGGCCACCGGAATGCTCACTCGTGTGATGCTCGGGCACACGGAGCACTGCATCTGCTCAGGTGAGGCCCACCTGGCCGCCAGCTCCCCTGCCTTACCTGTGCTGCCCCCCCCGGCCCCTCTACTGCAGCCTCAGGGCCTGCCTGTGGGCAGTGGTGGCTCAGACAGGTCCCAGAGCCTCGCAGCCGAATGGGAGCCTGGGGGGAACCACCTGCGCAGCTCTCAGCTAGCACAGCAGGGACGAGGTCCATCCCGCAGTACCAGCCTCAGTGCCTGCTTGGGCTGCACTGAGTGGCCCAGTCTAGGATCTCCAGGGACCACACACACGTGCGTCCCCAGCACTGAGTACAACAGCTCCCGGCAGGGCGGATGCCAAGGCTCCTGTCCTTCCTGGAGCGGACACACAGGGCACCTCCTTTCCCCTCCGTGTGCCCCTCTGAGCAGCAATCACAGGCTGGCATTGCCAGCCCAGGCCAGTCACACCGGCCGCCTCACCCGGCTCCGACCCAGGCCTGGAGCCCCTCATCTGAACCCAGCTCCCACAGCATTGGGCCAGGGTCAGTGTGGGCCCTGCCCTCCTCTCTTGCTGGCTCTTAGCAGCCCCACATGGCACGGTCCAGGCCTTCACCGCCAACATCCAGATCACGAAACCGCCTCCTGGGGCCTTCCTGCCAGCACTGTCTGCTGGCAGACTTTGCCAGCTGCAGCTGCAGACATGATGAACTCTTTCCTGGGACAGCGCGGGGTTGAGCCCTTTATTACCTGCTCACCAGCACTCACAGTGAGCCCGGGAAGGGGGCAGTCACAGGAACTCCACTTTACCGACAAACCAGAGCCCAGAGAGGGTGGGGAATTTGCTCAGAGTCACAGAGAGGGGTACACAGGGTAGGAAGAGCCCCAGGCTATCTTCTCTGACTCCAGACCAAGCTCCCCACCACCCTCTCCTCTCTGCCAGGGCCATGTGGCTCCAGCTCAAATCTTCCAATAGCCCCTTCTGGGATGGGAGATGCAAGCCCAAACTTAACCTTGATGTCCTCAGCCTGTTCACCCTAAGGTGTCTCCTCCCTGTGCCCCAAGTGTGCCAGGCTCAGCCCCCACACTCCAGCTTTCCTGCATCCTCCAGGGCCCAGCAGCCCCAGCCCGCCTCTTCCAGGAAACTTTCCCCGATCACCCAACTTCAAGGCTCTCAGTCACTGGGTGCTCATGAGGTGAACCCTGCTATTTGTGACCTAGGTTGAGAGAGTGAGTGCCTGATGTCTCAGACCTGTAGCTGCTGTCTTTGAAACCCTGGGCCATGGTCAGAAGACCTGAGTTTGAATCCCAAGTCTGCCATGAAGGCCCACCGGTCAGAATTTTTGAGCTGCTTCTCTCTGCCTTCAGGGGAAATCTGAACGTCAGCCCTGGGGATTTGGTCCCCATGTATCTACTATCCTAGTACTCCCCTCTACCATGCCACCTGCCACGCTGAACTCCTTATAGCTTCCCAGTCATGCAGAGCCCAAGGGTTTCACACATGCTGTTCCCTCTTCTGGACACATGCCCTTCCCAGGCCTCTTTGCCTGGCTCATCCTCTGGTCCTTCCAGACTCAGCCCAGGCCCCCTTTCCAGATGCCCCTGCTTCACCCCCACCACCCGGGCGGGCTGCTTTTCTCCTGTGCGTAAAGCACACGTGCCAATCATGGCCCACGTCTCCCCTCCCCCTGGACTGGTAGCTCCTGGAGTCTGGGACCCCATTTGATCTTCGTGGAGTCCCTCTGCCTAACACCACGCTCAGCACAGCAATGGTCCTTGGAGTGCACTTGACCAGTTGAATTAAAATTAATCAGGCCTTTGCCAAAGTTAGGTGGACCCTCTGGGCCTCCCTCCCCTCCTGTAAAATGGGAAGGCCACCTGCTTGCCCACCTGCAGGATTTCATGCAGATCACATGAAGTGCCCCATAAGGTGACGCTGGGATGTAGGGTTGCAGAGGCTTGCGGTCACAGGTCACCAGCCTCACTGCGGTCACAGCACCCACCTGCCCGCCGCATTCTCAGCCCCACAGAGCATGGGTCAGCGGGGCTGGCCCTGCCCTGGGTTAGGCCCTGACAGCGGGGGTCAGGTAGGCAGCCTGGCGATGCCGGCTGCTGCTGCCTGCAGAAAGAGGCCTGCGCCCACCCCACACAGGGGCCTAAGTGGCCCTTTTTCTGGCTTCTCACGTCTGTCCCTTCGGCAGGCCTCACAGATCCACTTCCTCCCATGCCACCTCCCTGGGGTGGTTGCCGGGACAACAGGCTATGCTCTCTAACTGGCAGACGGCCGCTGACGTACCTGTGTACATGTCCCCTCTTGGTTTTCTCTCTCCTCTACTCAGTCCAGCATAATAAATAATAATAATGTGGCCATATATGACGCTACTGTCACAGTATAATCCTGCCAATGACGACCTGTTGCAGTCAAACAATGCTGTTCGTATGCTCAGCCTGCTGCTACTTTATTGCCATGGTGACAAAAGGTCACAAAACAACGCAGTGTGACTTCATTTTGTTAAAAAATACACACACACAGGAAAGAGACCTACGGGGCACACTCCAAACTATTAACAGTGGCTACTTTGGCTGGAAGGATAACACATGTATTCATTTTCTCCTCTGCTCAGATCACTGTTTTTTTCCCAATAAATGTGAAGTACTTTTGTAATAAGAAAGGCAGTAAAAAGACTGCTTTCCAAACCCCACGATTTGTTGGGCACCTACTAGTGCACGTTTTATGCTGGATACTAAGGATACTAAGCTGCACGAGGCAGGCCCCCACTCACCAGGAGCTCCCGGCCCACCGTGGATGGATTCCGTTCCGTCCCCAGATATCAGGGGCGCATCTCTTGCTGACAGGGCAGTGGGCGGACAGGGGCACTGCATTTGAGGACAACCACCCCTCAGTGGGCAGTGTGCCACATCCTTTGGAGCACGCCGGGCTGGCGTCAGGGGGGGCACCACCCTCCTGAGGTCCTGAGTGTGCCCGGCACTGAGCAAGGAGCCAGACACACAGTGGGGTGACAATGACACCAGCAGAGAGATGAAAGGAAGAGCAGGCCAGGAGCCCTGAGACAAGAGGGCTTGCCTCACCAGACCCGCACCTCCCGGGGAATGGAAGCCCACAGATGTGCACTGCTGACTGGTGCTAATCTGAGGGGCACAACCAGGCGCTCTGGCCTGTGGCCAGGCTGGGAGCTGGCCACCCATGTTGGAGCTGGAAGCACCTGCTCCTGGACGGTGATGCACTCAAGTCTGCTCTGCTCTGAGCTGCATCTGAGGTGCGGGGGCGGCGACGCTGTCAGCCTGGGGGAGGCAGCAGGTGTGCTCCTCTGGGCCCCGTGTATCAAAGCACTTCCATGCGTCAGACTAAGAACGGGCAGCTGAGATTCAGGAGACTGGATTAAACTGATCTGCAAAGGGCTTCTGCGTAAAGCTGGGATGCAGCTTCTGCATCTGGATTTGCTGAACAAAAAGTTTCCTTAAACTGAGACAGTGCATCAAATTGCAGTCTACCTCGGTGGGACGCCCACGTGGCTGGTGGGAAACCTCTGCTTCAGTGGGAGGCGCATGCGGCTGGGGTAAACTTCTTTGCCCACCAACATTCTGAGCCATTCCTTGGCAACCTGGTGCTCAGGGTCAGCCTGAGGGGAGGGACACGCCCCAACGTGACCAAGGGATGAAGCACTTGGCTGTGCCTAGAACTGCCTGGGGGAAGGAGGGACCCACCACAGCTGGTTTTCAGCACTGAGCAGATGGCTTCCCCGGAAAGGACCCAAGCTTTGTGGGGACAGAGACCCAGCCCCAGAGCCCAGCTATACCACTTACTGTCCCATTAAAGTGACCGTGACAGCAGACACCAGTGTCACTGCTCACTGCAGTCACTACGGCACCCAAGCACTTTACAAACACCAGCTGGTTTAAAAAACAACAATTCATATTTAGTGACCGATTATGTCAACAGCAGCAGCCACCACCTGTGGAGCGCCGACCTTGCTGGGCCCTGTGCCTAGTGCCTTACAGACATTAACTCGTCTAAGTGACAATAGTCGTAGTTATTGTTGTTCATGGCAATGACGGCATCACGGACTGCGTATTTCAAGGCTCTAACCCTCAGCACCTCAGAATGTGGCCGTATTTGGAGATGGGGCCTTTACAAAGGTGATCAAGGTAAAATGAAGTTCTTGGGGTGGGTCGTGATCCGATCTGACTGGGGTCCTTATAAGAAGAGGGGACTGGGACACAGACATGCAGAAGGACAACCATGTGAGGACACAGGGAACACAGCCGTCTATACAGCAGGAGAGAGGCCTCATTAAAAACCCACTCTCCTGACCCCTGGTCTTGGACGTCTGGCCTCTAGACTGTGAGGAACACATTTCTGGGGTTTAAACCACCCGTATGTGGTACTCTGCTGGTGGCCCAGCAGACAAACCCAGACTTAGGAACGGCAGCCACAGTGAGCTTCCCAGGGCTTCCCATGCCTAGGGCTGCACTCAGGCTGCCCGCGTGCCCCTCTGTGGCCCTGGGCGCAGGTACTGGGGGCCTCCCATGGCACAGAAGAGCTCCAGGAGGCTCAGAGGGGCCACTTGTCACCCAAGAGCACAGCGGGCCCACGACTTCACACTCCCCTTCTAAGCCTCCAAGTGCCCACCCACTGGGGGCTGTGCGGCCACTCACCCCCAGACTTGTGACAGTCACACTGCCCCAAGACTAGAGCCCTTGTTATTGTCACCATCAGAATGGGTCAGGAGTGCCTTTGTGGCCAGCTAGCACAGTAGATTCAGGGCTGAAAAGCAGTGTCTAGAAAGGCAAATATAACCCCCACTGGGCTATAGAAAACTGAGACCCTGGCCAGGCAGGAGGGGTGGGAAGGGTGACATGTCCCAGGCCACCAGCTGTTCCTCCCAGTGGCTGAGATACCCCGTCCAGAGCTGGTCCTCTCTCCCCATCCCCACCTTGAGCCTTGAGGCTCTTTGTCAGACAATGAATTTTGGTACTTACACAAGTAAATTAGCAAATGAAAATAATAATAACCCCCATTCCCAGTGCTACCACTCAGAGATAATTGCTAATTAACAATGGATTAAAATGTCCCTGGTCATTTCTATACTTGTATGCATGTGGGCACACACACAGCACTCGTACACACACCCAGACACATACACTCCTTTTATTGACAATGGGATTGCATAACATACATCAGCCCTAACATTTTTCTAGAAACACGTTAGGAACACTTTCTATGGGAACAGGCACGGATCTACACTGTTATTTGCAATGCCCGCCCAGTGCTACGTGTGCTCAAGTACTGTTTATTTAGCTCTAGCTGCTGGTCCATGTTGAGGGCTCCAAGACGCCCTCATAAAATCTGCACCGATCTCCATGTGCGGGGGTGAGAGCACGCTGGCCCCTGGAGGACTCCCCGGCCCCCAAGGGCTGAGCAATAGCCCCAGGCCCGTGTGCCCTCCCCGCTGCCTGCCTCCCCTTTTCATAGAAAGAACCAACTTACATAAATCACGCGGCTCGGAGACCCTGAGGTGCTTGAAGCAGGGACAGAAATGATGCTTTCAGAGGAGGTCCTGGTCTCCTGGGAGAGGAGGAGAGGAGGGGAGAGTGAAGGGAGGACTGTCAGCGCTGAGAACCTCCCAGAGGCGGTCGCCACAAGCCACGCTCCACCTGGCTCACGGGATATTGTTTTTTATTTGCAGGTCGAAAGTATTTTTGAAATAAACATGCAGGCTTGAATGAACCACTGGAAAGCTATAACCAGATGGACACAGCAGGCGACGCTGGCTACACACACAGCAGTGACTGGCCGGAAAAGCTCCCCCTGCTGCTAGGCTTTCACATCACGGAAATCATGGTTTTTGGAGGACCAGAGCAGTCATGCATCTTCAAATGATCCTGTGGCTTCGATAGCAGAGGCCGTCTCTTCCACCCACAATTTGCTGCTCAGAGATGTAATTTTCCTCTGGAATATGGGGGGCGTGTAGCAGCTCCTTCTGCCAGCCTGGTCCTCTGTTGTCAGGCTTGGCAGGGGTCACATCTGTGACATGCTTCTCCAACACCCGCTGTTTGGAGCCCCTCCTGCCCCCTTCCCTCCCCAACCACATCTCTGCCCCCCACGAGGTGACAGATCCCCTGGCCACCTGTGTCCTCCAGTCCCCCATGTCAGGCCTGCCCCATCTCTGTGTGGACACACTCCTATAGTCAGCATGACACCAGCAAGGACGGGACGACACCGGGACCAGACATGAGGCCACATGGAGCAGCAGGAGGGACAAACCTGAAAGGCATAGGGGGCGGCACCCGGGTAAACCTGATGGAAAACCTGGTTCTGCGTCTAGAACGGAGAGAGAAGAGGCAGAGGGCATGACGGTCCTTGGGCAGCTCCTCACTCGCCCCTGGTCAGCACTGGCCTGGCCCTTCTCAACACCCCCTTAGCCTAAGTGCCCTGGCATCCTCTGGGGCTGAGCTTTGGGGTTGCCGCCTCCTCCCAGAGGCCCACCTTGCTTCCCAGAGCCTCGCAGCCCCACACATGCTCACTGGACGGGGCGTCGACTCAGGGACCTGCCTGTGCCCTCAGCCTGGCCCCCGGTGCAGTCCTGAGCCAGCCACCCCTGGGGAAGATAAGTGTCACATGCTGCTGGCAGAGGAGATGACACCACTCTTACGGCAGGTAACACACAGTCTGCTTTTCTCTCTGTCCCTGGGACTACGTCACCTATTTTACCAGCAAAGGATGATGTACAGATACATTTTATAAATTTGAAATGTCCACTGAGTCTCAGGTTCCTTCTCTATAAAATGGAAAAACCTCCTGAAAGACTCTTTCCATTTCCAAAGATTCACTTGGAGATACAGCCTGTTAGGTGCCCAGCACTGATAAATCATCCTTTTATTTCAGTTCAAACTGGGCTGGTGACAGGAAGCCCCTTCTTTGCAAAGCAGACTATCAGTAGGTGTTTTAAAAACAAAGTTCCTAAGTGAGATCTGCAGCAGAGGCAGGAGAACCGGCCCTCAGGCCCCGGGGATGAGGCTCAGGCCCAGGGGGGCGGCGGCCCGGGCAGGCACCCAGGTCATCACCAGCACCACTGGGACCGAGGGCCCTCAGCTGCTTTGCAGCAGCCCTGGGTTTGTTCTGGCTCATTTAAGACACCCCGAGCAAGCAGCTGGTGGCTGCATGACCCGCCCTCTCTGTGCCCAGTCCCCAGCTCTGTGGAAAGGGGTACAGGGGCAGAGCGCCTCCCAGGCCCCTGAGCCCAGACAGGAGGGGGCTGTGTTGAGGTCATTTCCCATAGGGTCAGGAGACAGGCTTTCTCTCACTTTCCCGATACCCAGACTTCAATTTGCCCGAAGGAGCCTTACAGTCAGACTCAATACCCAGTTGTGTTGTCTGGGGCCTTGTCACACCCTCAGAGACAGAAGGCGCCAGGCCATGTGCCCAGCCCAGCCCCACCTCGCAGCCTGGCCCGGGGAAGCCTGTCTTTTAACAAGGACCAGGGTATCTGGTTCTCACTGAGGTCACACTCAGTCACATCAACACCACGGGGGGCGGGGTGCAGACAACCACTCCTCCCCATGCTAAAGCTGAGGCTCAGAGGGGGCTCCTGATTCGTCCAAGGTCACAGAGCTGAGGTGGCAGAGCCAGGCCCCAGCGTAAGCCTTGCCCTACCGCCCTCGGCTGCCGCTGAGAAGGATGTTAGGACATTCTTGCTCACATGTCCCTGCATTTGGGCCTCTTGGGCATCTCCCCAAGCCTGTTATCTCCCTACTCAGAGGCCTGCTGAACACAGGCCCACTCGCTCCTTCCCAGAGGAAGCCACAGTGAGCAGCTCGGACCTCTGTGCCTGGGGTTGGGGTGGGGGCAGGACATTGCCTCCTGAAACCATGGAAACCTGCAGCCTGCGAGACCAGCCCCCAGTTCAGGCTCCCTCCCTCCCACCTCGTCACCCAGTCTCTGGCCATCTTCACCTCCAAGGAGTTGCTCCCCAGCCCCTCAGCAGGCAAGGGGCTGCCCCTTCCCATGGCTCTGAAACCCACGTCCAACCTGTGCACATCACTGGCTCCTCAGACCAGGACCCTGAGCGCGAACAGGGCTGGCCCTGTGACACTTCCACACCACTGCCCAAGCCAGCTCTAGGAAGCTGGCCCCTGCCCACGCCGGCCCCCAGGCCCATCCAGCGGCCCATCCCTCTCTGTTCTGGGCAGGGCACTCTGCAATTTGGAGCCTGTCCATTCCACGTCTGTCTCCCCACCAGATGACAGGGAGCTCCTCCAGGGAGGGAACCTGCCAGCCTTACTTATCTCTGGTCCCCAGCATCCAGCCTGCAAGGCACACAGTTAAGTGATCAGTTTCTGTGTGCTGAATGACCACATGCTTTAGTGCATAAGGATGCACCGCGATGGGCAGTTAGGACCACAGCCTTCGCATGGGGCCTTTCCCAGGCACCCTCAGCAGATACCCAGGAGCTGTCCCTGTCCTGGGGAGCATGCATCCCAGGGTTGGGGGACTCCAACAGCCAGGAAATGAGCAACCCTGGAGCTGGCCTCTCTTGCTGGATGGAGGCAACTCAGAGGCAGGGATGGAGCTGGCTCCCCGGGGGTCCTAGAGCCCACCCTGGGCCTGGCATGCAGGGGCACTTGCTAACTGACAGTCACTGGCCAGGTAATGGGGAGTCAGCCCTAGTCTGGGGCCTGCTTCGCGTCAGTGCCCTCACCACCTGTGCTGCGCTCCGCAGGGGCCGGGGCCCACCCAGCTCACCCGGAGCCGACCCAGAGCCCACCTGCCCAGCTGGCCTGCCCAGCTGACTGGGGCTGGTGGGTTCAGCTGTCTTCCTGCCCCCCAGTCCAGGAGCAGCCAGCCCGGCGAGGAGAGCTATCTACCTTCGAGGGAGCCCAAGCGCCCAGGAAACGGCCTGTGCCAGCCCCATCCTCTCACCACCTGGCCCGGCCCAGCCCAGGGTTTGTTCTATTTCTCAGGCAGAAAGAGACAGAGAGGCTTTGAGGGGCTGGGGTGCGGCTGGGACATGGCAGGGTGAAATGAGAGACAGGCAGGGGCTGGATCCCGTCAAGGGCGTGGAGGGGCAGCCCCAAGCCAAGCCAGCCCCAGGGGGCAGCGCTGAGGGGATGGCTGTTCTCCGGCTGCTAGCTCAGCCCCAGAGCTTCTGTGGACACAGCCCAGGGAGCCCATCCCAGTGTGCGGCCCCAGAAAATGAGCTTCTCCTGCCTGTCCTGCCAATGTCCAGCATTCAGAAGGCCTCCCTTCTGCCAGGCCCGTGGCCCTCGGTCATCACAGGCTGGCTGTAGGCTGAGGGCAGAGCTGGGCTCCCTGCAGGCCCAGGGCCAGCTCCACAGCAGGCCCAGAACCCAGGAGCCAGCACTGGCCATCTGACTAGTCCCTGAGCAGGCCCCCGTGGTCCCGGGTCCCCCTTTCCAGCCCTGGTCAGTCTCAGGCAGTGGGCCGATCCACCTGCACGCGCAGGTGTGGTCCGGAGGCCCTGGCATGTGGGCTCCCTCCATCAGGCAGCACCCTGTGGCAGACCTTGAGGACGGGGCAGGCAGGGGGTCCTACGGACAAAGGTCAGGACCCTGTGCTTACTTCAGGGTCATGGATCGTGGCTGTGAGACAGCAGGGGTGCTGTCGGGCTGCGCTCTGAGGCCCTGGGGGGCATGGGACAGATCGCAGCAAGAACTGTGCGCTGTGTGAGAGCTCGATGGACAGCCACCGCGTGCCCGCCGCCCGGGGACACTGGCCACACACATGACAGACGGTGCACTCTGCCACCGGTCAGCAGACTGACGTCCTCAAGGACACCCACATCCTGACCCCTCAGGCCTGTGAACGTGTCACCGTGTGTGGCCAAAGGGACTTGGCAGATGGGATCAAGGACTTGAGACCGGAGGTGGCCTGGCATGGTCAGGGCGGGCCCCCATGGTCGCAGGGTCCTCGAGAGGAGGAGGGAGGGGGTCGGGGAGGTGCGGCATGGGAGGGGCCTGAGCTGCATGGGGCCACGAACAGGAACGCAAGCGCACTGGACACCAGGAAGGCCTGCGGGAGCACAGCCCCGCCTGCCCGCTTTAGACCCTGACCTCCTCGGGAGCTGTAAGCTCAGGCTTTCAAAACACTGAATTTGTGGTCATTCGTGACAGTGGCCACAGGAAATGAACGCAGCCCCAGCTCCCTCCCAGGCCTCCGCATCCCTAGGGCTGGGGGGCCAGCTGGCGGGGGATCTGTCCCCTTCCTCGCCTCTGCACGCCCCCAGGCACAGGGCCCGCGGAGTGGGGACCAGCCAAGGGAAGGCAGCAGCAACCCCGGCGCTGAGCAGCGGGGGGTGGGGAGGAGCCTGGGTGGGCTGCTCCCACCCCCAGCCCCTGGGTTCTGCCAGTCAAGTGACAGTTCCGGGAATTCAGCCAGAATGGTGATGGCTGTCACCTGTGGCACTCGGGGAGTGCGGACCACTGCAGCCCCAGACGCCCTCCCCAGGACATAGGGCTTTGCCCCTCGCTTCCTTCTGCTCAGTCATCAGGCCCTCAGCCTCTCTGCCACCCAGAACTGCCATTTGAGACTGAGAGGACCCTAGGGTGACAGAGGAGCAGCTGCAGGCGGTGACCCCGACAGGCAGCCAGCCCAAGGTCCCAGCAGCCACAGACCTGCCCCAGGCCCCGCGCCCCTCACAGGGGGACTGTTCCCAGCACAGCCGCCCCTGCTGCTCCCGGCGCCCCGGGGCGGGGACCCTGGCCCTCTAGCCCTTCGGGGAGCCCTCCCTCTCCACCCCCAGGCCTGAGGCTTGAACAGCAGCCATGCAAAGGTCTGTGCCCACCAGTGCTTGACACGGGGTCTCCAGGCTGAGAAGGCCTCATCTTTTTGGGCATCAAAGGTGAACATATGAACCTAGATTAAATCAGAGGCCCCTGTGGACACTTGGATTGGACCCCAAGCAAAGCAACCGGCACCATCGTAAAATACAGAAAACAACATCACAAATGGAAGGAGGCACCTGCCCTGAAGGGGAGCACTGGGAGGCACAGGGTGACATTCCAGCCCAGTCTCGCGGCCACGGAAAGAGCCTGAGCAACAGCACAGCCAACGCAAGAGGCTGTGGGGGGCCAGGGGAGGCCTGTGGGCATGGAGGGGATGCCTGTCCCCCATGGACCAGGGCCCCTTTCCCCGTCCCTGTGGCCATCAGACACGACGTGCACGTGTGTCCACCACTCCCTCCTCTACCAGGGGCATCTTTGGGCAGGACTCATGACTGTGCCCCAAGAACAAGGCCCATGAACAGCCAGACCCATGGTGATGGTTGGCCAAGCGAGCAGTGCAGATGCCCAGGGAGTGGAGCGTGAGAGCAGGGCTTTCAAACCCACCCAAAGAAATGGGAGACCTTCCTCGGCTGGGCTCTTTCAGAACAGGACTAACAGGTTTGCTGAACTGGGTGGGTCCCCCACCCTGAGGGCACAGGGATGAGGAGGGTCTCCACCAGCCAGCGCCCCTGCCTGGCTCAGAGGCCAGAGTCCATGGGCCTCCATCCAGCCCCACCAGAAATTCTAAAACCCTGAGCGCACACAGCGTCTGGGGCTTCTGGGGAAGTGGTCAGCGGGGGCTCGCTGACCAGCTGTGCCCACACTGCAGAGCTAAGGGTGAGGGGGCTCCTGGGGCCCCCAGTCAGAGGAAAGTATGCTGCAAAGGCACAGCGCGGCCCCCGAGCCCCCCCACCATGGCGCAGAACTCGCCTGGGCCCAAGTCCCTCTCTCACACCTGGCTGCTCGGCTCTGCCCACTCCAGGTGGACACTTGTGCATGAGGGTCTTCAGGGCCCCCTGCAAACTGCCTCATGGTAGCCTGTTCCACGGCGGCGTGGACGCCAGGGACACCCTGTGTGTGGGGGTGGAGAGCAGAAGGCAGGAGTCGCTGTGGTCCTGGGGCTGCACAAGGCCTGAAGGGGTGTCCTGTGGGTCCCATACCACTGGCCCCACAGGGCTCTGCCCCCTCTGCATTGTCCTGGGGCCCAAAGGTCACAGCTCCTGGTGGGGTCCTGCTGAGGCAGTGCCTGCACAGGGTCTGGCACACATGATGCCTGGCAAAGCAAAGTGGCAGAGACCTCCCCTCCGAGGGTCTCTGGTTCCCCAGGCTGCAGGTCACCCCTAGATGCCTTGGTGCAACTAACACTCAAATCTCTGTCATGTGCCGGGAGCCCAGCCAGGAGCCAGGAACTCGGAACAGAGGGCGCCTTTGCCCAGGCTCCAGATGAAGCAAAGCCCACGGAGCTGGTGGGACCCCGAGGGATGTGGGGTGCAGGTGAGCTGTGAGCACAGAGGAGTGAGCCCTCTACCTGGCCAGGGCGGGAGGATATGGGGCAGGGGGGCAGTCAGCAAAGTCTTCAGCGGTTATGATCAATCTTAAAAGAGCTGAAGTAAGAGTTTGCTGGGATGCAAGGGGATGCGAAGGTGTTCCCAGGAATAGGAACAGCATTTGCAGAAGTGCACGCTGCTGGGCAAGACACAGCAGCTGGGGGCATGGGGAGGGGCGAGGGGGCAGAGGGAGGAGCTCCCCCCGGGCTCACTGGGCGGCCCCCGAGCCTCCCCTGAGCTCCTGGCGCTTGCTGGTTCAGGCACAGGGACAGCAATGAGGAGGCAGGTGTGGACCTTGCCCTCCTGGGCCGACATTCCAGAGAGACGCAGAAATGGATGCCTAATCAAGCAAATGAGGGACTTGGCACGAGCTGCCCAGCCTGCCCGGACCCTTCCTCCCCAGCCCGCCCATCAGGGCTGGTGCCGTGTCATCTTTCAGGCTCCCACTAGTGCTCTGGGGGCCTTCTCTGGCCCTCCCGTGCAAAGCGGCTCTGCCCCCTGCTGCCCAACCATGTCCTGCGGGCTTTCTCAGGGCACCTGCCCCTTCAGCCTCATTTGCTTGATTAGGCCTCCATTTCTGCGTCTCTCTGGAATGGTGGCCCAGGAGGGCAAAGCCCACACCTGCCTCCTCACTGCCACCCCTCTGCCTGGTGTCCCACTGGGCCCGAGGGGGAAGGCCTGGGCCTTGCCCGGAGAGCTCTGGCCTCTGCCTGCATTTTTTTTTTTTTTTGAGAGGGCATCTCTCATATTTATTGATCAAATGGTGTTAACAACAATAAAATTCTGTATAGGGGAGTCAATGCACAATCATTAATCAACCCCAAGCCTAATTCTCAACAGTCTCCAATCTTCAGAAGCATAACGAACAAGTTCTTACATGGTGAACAAGTTCTTACATAGTGAACAAGTTCTTACATGGTGAACAAGTTCTTACATAGTGAACAAGTTCTTACATGGTGAACAGTGCAAGGGCAGTCATATCACAGAAACTTTCAGTTTTGATCATGCATCATGAACTATAAACAATCAAGTCAGATACGATTATTCATTTGATTTTTATACTTGATTTATATGTGAATCCCACATATCTCCCTTATTATTATTATTATTATTTTTTTAAATAAAATGCTGAAGTGGTAGATAGATGCAAGATAAAGGTAGAAAACATAATTTAGTGCTGTAAGGGGGCACATGTAGATGATCAGGTGTGTGCCTGTAGACTAAGTGTTAATCCAAGCTAGACAAGGGCAATAAAACATCCACGTATGCAGAAGATTTCTCTCAAAACAGGGGGAGAGAGGTTCTAAGCCTCACCTCTGTTGATCCCCAATTTCTCACCTGATGGCCCCCCTGTGACTGTGCCTGTCTTAGGTTGTTCCTCCCTTGAGGAATCTTACCCGTCTCTGGCTAACCAGTCATCTTCCGGGGCCATACACTTTGCCTGCATTTTTGCAGGGAGCTCTCTCACACCTGACAGGATGTCTTGGTTTAAGGAGAGGACTGGTCATACCCAACAGTCGGGGGCAGGGAGGAGGGGACGCGGGCTGGCCACAGCAGGACTGGCCATGGGATCTGGGGTGGTCTTGGGTCATGTCACCTGGATAATGGAATCAACCATGCAGCAATCAATTTACTGAGCCCCAAGAACGATCTGGGGGACTGTTGGGAGACCTGCTAACTTCGCAGTTGTCCTTAGCCTTTCTCGGCCATCGGTGTCCACTGGACAAATGAAGAGGTCAGCAGGGCCAGGGAAGGAGGCCCTGAGATGCCCCTCGCCCCACCTACCATGTCCCTTGGCTGATCGACCTATTTCCACCTTAACACCCCTGAGGCCTCATGCTGCCTGCCCGCAGCCTGGTGGGACTGCCCTGTGAGCTGTAGAGGCTGGTGAGCGTCCTCTCAACTGAATGACAGTCGCCCAGAACTGTTAAAGAATCCATGGGAGGAAACAGTGAATCCCACTGACCTGGTTTTTGTCTTCAGTTCTGGCTGCTTGTCGACATGCCGGGTGCCAGATGGAGGAACCTGTGGACAGATTCCCGAGGGAAGGGTTTATAGTGTGACTTCCAGAGATGCAGGGGGAGATGCAGGGGTCGTGGGGAGTGGGGGTATGGGGGAGCTGGTGGTCCACATGCAGACCCACATCAGCCCACCCATTCCCTGCACCCTGTGCAGGCAGATTGTACGTCTCGTTCCAGGGGGCTCACAGCTCAATTGGGGGGACATGAAATAATCAGGAAAACACACCGCTGTGAACTAACTGCTCTTCCGGGGGCCTGACTGGGGCAGAGGAACCTGGGAGGGCACCTCGCCCATCCTGGGCAGCCAGATGAGGTTCTCAAAGGAGCGCTGTCTGGCGGCTTCTGGTTCAGATGAAAGAGAGAGAGGGGGGCTGCCCTGCGGCACCCCCTTGCTCCTGCCTACATGTGGGGGGCACAGCTGGGGCTGGAACTGGGGTGGGGGCAGCCTCAGGGTGTGGGCTTTGGGGGGCTCTTGGCTGGCAGGCCCTTAGGTGTGGGGTGAAGAGCAGGGCCCCCGGCCCCACCCTGTCACTAATTCCCTAGGTCTCTGAGCTTTCCTGTACCACAGTTTCTCCCCCTGCCAGCTTCACCTGGCCACCCACATCAGCAGCCGGAAGGATAGTAGCAAGGTTGCAGGTGCTCCACAGGCCCTGCCCTTTTCCCAGTATAGACTCCCCAAGCCTCAGACTTCTCCCACCTGCAAACAGGACCAATCATAATGCCCCCCGTGCCAGCCCCCTGGGAGGATTTAATAAGCTCAAGCTGGGTAATGACAGACTGGAAGGGCTCATGTGTGTTTCGTCATCACGGTTCTTGTGCAGGGGTGGGGCAGGCCCACGAGGGGGCTGTGTCTCTCCCTCTCACATGCCCCAAAGGGCCTGGCACATAGTAGGGGCTCTGACATATGTCTGGAAGGGAAGAGCTGCATCCCATTTCTGGTCTGAAAGGCTTCTAGGTCAGACGCATTGACACCTGGGAAGAAAGCTTATTACTGCCTCTCGGGGAAAACATTGGTGCGGGGGATGGGGGTGGGAGGGATGTATGTGTGTAAGATATTTATTTTTTAAAAATGGATTATGACTACAAAGGTAATAGGTGTTCCTTATTAAAAATTAAAGAAACCTTAAAAAGTATAAATAAGAAAATTAAAATCCCCTATAATCTCTTATCTACTAGTATATTTGTATTTTTCATAGATGAGGATCAGGCTGTACTTGCAGTTTTGTATCCTGTGATTTTTGCTCAGAAATGTCTTGGACCTTTCCCCGTATAATTAACTATCAAACACGTAACTACAAGGGCTGGGTGACGTCCCACTGCGCAGACGGATGAGGATTTATTGTCTGGCCCTCGCTTGCCGGCCCCAGTGTTTTATTTCCAAATGATGTGGCGAGGGCTTCACGGCACGTAAGTCCTGGCACATTGCTCTTATTTACTTGAAGATTTCTGATGAATGGAGTCCCAGCTTGAAGGACATGGACATTTTTAAGGCTCTTGTTGCATACTGGCAATTTCCCAATTTCTGCTGCTACCAGCCAGGTAAGAAACCCAATTTGAATCCTTACGACATTGGGGGCATGCCCTTCTTTTTAATCTTTGTCAACACAATGGGGAAAAAAACAGCATTTAATCACTATTTTAATCTGTGTCTCCCTGATAATTAGTGAAAGTCAACATCCCCTTGCCTGCGTTTAATGGAAAGGGTGTCCGGCTGGGGGGTGAGCCCGTGGTGGGAGTGGTGGTGCCGGGGAAGGGCCGGCCCCGCAGCTCAGCAGAAGCCCTGCTCTTCGGAGGTCTGACTGCACAGGATTCACATGCCAAGCAACCCCTTCATGGGGCCCCAACATCCAGGCAGACCAGACAGGAGGGCTCAGGGTGCCCAGGCAGGGTGGGGCCGGGGGCCTGGGACGCTGGCGCTCCTGCATGAACTTGAAAGCTTCTGACCTAGTCCCACTCCTCACCGTGCTGGCTAGGATATCCGGGGCTGGGACAAGGGACGGGACTGGCTCCGACATCCGACAGAAAGCCACAGCAGGACCCCCTTTAGAAGTGGCCAGCCTCGGCCCAGAGCCACGGACAGCATCTTGATTCCTGAGACTGGGTCCCCCTCGAAGGGGAGCTGCATCCCCACGCTACCCCAGTGCCTCTGTGCTCGGCATCAGGAGGGCCCGAGAGCATTACTTCCAGGGACGTGCGCCTCAGGCAGGGGAACCCCTCCCACCCAGACTTCCTAGCAGCAGTGGGAGGGGTGCAAAGGGCCCCTTTCATGGGCTCTGAAGCAATGACTCAAGGAGCAAGAGGGGACAGTGGGGATGAGGCCGAACAGGCTGATGTCACCCCGTGAGGGTCGGCCCCAGAAAGGGCAGCCTGTCTGACACGCAGCCCAAGAAAACAGCTGATGAGGTCACTACCCGGCCTGCCTGCAGGACAGTGTGGCCCTCCCAGCCGCCCGGCCCTGTGCAGCTCGCCTCCCGCCCCTGGAGACAGAGACATCATTGAAAAGAAACTGTGGTTAAAGAGAAGAGGTCTCGGTATCAAAGCCACCCTCCCCTGACCCCTCCCGGGGAAGGTCCCAGCGGCATCGGCTCCCTCTCTCCAGTCCAGGCCCTCACCAGGCCCAGGGGCTCTGCCTCCGCACCCCACTAAGTCTGCTCCAGCAGCCCAATAGCCCTGGACTGCTGAAGGTTCTCAGCCTTTACTATTTTTATAATTCTTAAAATGCATTCATTAGACGAAAATATTAATACTGAAATCACCTAAAATTACATTGGCTGGCTTAGCAGAATTCTAGATGGTGCAAAGAGAAAAGTCACCCCAAAATATTATTTTCAATATTTCTTCCTGCAACATCTTCCTAACTAGTGAGATAATGCCTGTGACCCAGCAGGTCACACCCAGCCCGTGGCAGGGGCCCAAGAGCTCGCCTCCTGCCCACGAGGACCGAGCAGCGCACCTCTGTTCTTACCTTGAAGATACATTTCCTCGCCTTCCGCAAACATGCGGCCGCATCGCACACACAGCGCACACAGAGGGTGGTAGTGCTTCTCGCCCGCCTGTGGAAAGGACAAAGCAGAGGCGTGGCCACTTCAGGTGCGGACAGAGTCACTTAGCTTGGGGGCACCGCACGGCCCCTGCGGGGTGGCAGCTGGCGCCAGAGGGCATGCTATGCAGTGGACAGCGGGCAGCCCTCAGGGCTCAGGACCGGGCCAGGAACGGAGCCTGTGCCAGTGCGTGCCCCCAGGCTGTGCGGGGTGCTGAGTGTGACAGCTGGCCTCTGCCTTCTGGGGGCCAAGTCTGGGAGCAGAGACTGGCTGCACGCCCCAACCTCCAGGACACAGGTGTGCCCCCTGCCCCCCCGGGTTCCCACGAGGTCCCACTCGTCTCTGTATCTGGGGGCAAGGGGAACAGGGGCTGGGGGAGGACGGAGTTGACTTTATTTCCCAGGTGGAAGGGCTGGAGGAGTGGAGCGAAAAGTGATTAATCGTTTTCTTACGTATCTCTGTACTGCTGAATGTTCTCAATTAGCATTTACTATTTTTATAATTCTTAAATCTATTAAATTAGATGAAAATATTAATACTGAAATGAGATAAAATTACATTGGCTGGTTTGGCTTAGTTCTACATGGTACAAAGAGAAAAATCTCCCCAAAATACTGTCTCCAGCATTACTTCATCGTATTTTTAATCTGGGGGTAGGGAGGGCTGCCGCCTGTCGCTGCTATGGACACTCACCCCGTATCCCGCTCTTCCTTAAAACAGGGAGAAATGCGATAATCACTTCCTGAGCATGTACGGGGCTAAACATTCACAACGAGCCTCTCGCCTTTCTTTCCCTTACCACCTGCCACCTGGGGTGCCAACCAGGCCAGAGGTGACCCCTGTGTGTCAGGGACGAAGTCTCCAGCCCCTGCCCCTCTCCTGTATGGCACCTGAGGTGCCTGCCCACGTCCTGGTGCCAAGAGATTCCTCCAGGGAAGCTCAGGGATGCTGGATCACCAGTCCGGCCCCAGAGCCTCCAGACCTCGGCACGAACAGCTCTCTCTGTCTGCAGTGCCTTCCCACTCCCACCCAGCCACCCGAATGGTCTTTATCTCAAGTGCCCCCTCCTCTTGGAGGCCTCCCCCGGGTGCTCCCCTCCTCTGGGCCCCAAAAGCCGCATTTCACAGGGTGTTGATGACTAGGGGTTGTTCTTCCCCCCAAACTGTGAGCACCGAGGGCAGAGCCTGACACGGCCGTTGCAGGAGCCGCTGGCTGTGGGGATCTGTCCTGGTAGCAGGTCGCACGCAGCATGGGCCCTGACACGCTGGAGAAGGCAGCCACCTCAGTGACTACCGGCATCTCGATGCCAAGGGCTCCGAGCAGCCCCCTTTTTCCATGGTGCAGACAGGTCCGAACAGCCCTGTATCTTTAGAAGCAAAACCACCTGTCTTCAATGTGACAGCTGTCAAGGGATGACACATTGAAAACAGTGTGACCTCTGGCCTGTCCCCCTGCCCACCTCATGCAGGCCACCCTTCCCACTGGGGAGTGGACACCCCCCATCACCTTCAGCAGCAGAAGTTCTGCAATAGACATTTGGGGGAGACCCGACCTGGAGGGAAAGCAGACCCACGGCCACTGAGTCCCCGCTTCCCTCCCTACATGAAGCGCCTCCCCCCCTGGCACCCGGCAAACTCCCCCAGCCTCCAGAAATAACTGCAACATGGTTACTGTTTCCACAGCTCCAGGGAAGAAGCCCTTTCACATACAGACTTGTCCTCACCGAGACGGCCCCATGAGCTACATCTTTCTCCTCGTTTTCCATAAGGGGCACAGAGAGGTGGAGGAACCTGACAGAGGTCACACAGCAGGAAGGTGGGGGAGCCAGGATCAGAGCCCAGCGTTTGGCCCCTTGTAGCTTCTCAGCCCCCAGCTGATGGTCTGGCTCTGGGGGGGCAGACACCACCCTCACATGCTCCCCAGCCCCAGGCCCAGGCAATCGACATGCAGGCCACAGTGCATTCCTGGCCCGGCTGTGACCTCGGGAACAACAGCCTCGCTGCTCTGTGTGCCCAGCTTCTCCCACTCACTCTAACTGCTTGGGGCCTGGGGTTGGGGGGCACGTGAGGATGGGGGTCCACACCCCAAAGCCAGACCACCAGGCCGGAGGCTGAGAAGCTGCAATATTCACATTGTGAAAATTTATCAAGCTGCGAGTGTATGAGTCGTGCTTACAAAGCAATAAAAGATTTCCCACAGGATGGACTAATGACCCAGACATAGAAGCTAAAACCACGGAACACTTAGAAGAAAACGCAGGGGCACATCTTCATGATCCCAGACTCGGCAGTGGGTTCTTGGGTTTGACACTGAAAGCAGGAGCAACAACAGAAATAGAAACGTTTTTTTCTCACAGGAATTAAACTATGTGCATCAAAGAACGCTATCAAGGAAATGAAAACCTGAGGAATGGGAGAAAATACTTGCAAATCACAGATCTGATAAGGGTTAAGTGCTCCGAATACATACAGAACTCCTACAGCTCAACATCAACAACAAAGAGGCACACAGTCCGATTAAAAAATGGGCAAAGGACTTGAATAGACCTTTCTCCAAATAAATGGAGAATGACAAGTGTTGGTGAGGATGTGGGGAAATAGGAACTCCTGTGCACCGGTGGTGGGAACGTAACACGGTGCGGCCATTGTGGGGAACGGTTAGAGCCTCCAAGTGTTGAACACAGTTCCACATGACCAGCAACTCCACGCCTCGGTACGTAAGACTAATGAAGAGAAAGAACTGAGAAATGGAAACACAGGTCCACCCAAAGAATGTTCATGTACACGAACATCACGGCAGCCTTATCCTCAATAGGCAGCAGTGGAAACCGCCCAAACGCTCGTCAGTGGGGAGCGGATGAGCAAACCGTGGTCTGTCCACACAGTGGAATAATATCCAGCCATGCAAAGGGTTGAAGTGCTGACACGTGGGGCCCCCGTGATGTCTTGTGTCCTTATGAGACACCAGAGCTCTCCGCCACCTGAGGACCCAGGGAGAAGGGGGCCGTCCGCAGGCCGGGAGTGGGCCTCCCCAGGACCAAACAAGCTGGCACCTCGATCACGGACGTGTGGCCTCCAGGGCCGTGAGAAATGACTGTTGTTTATGCCACGCAGTCTGCAGCATTTCTTAGGGCAGCCTGGGCAGAAGAGACAGGCTTACAGAGTCAAAGACAAAAGCATCCTCCCCCTTGGGTCCTCCTGTACCGTCACCGCCATGTTTTCTCCCAGTGGCCACTGCGGCCGGGGTTCCACGCATCAGAACCCTGCTGCCCCCACCACCCAGGCTATTTCAGGGCCTCCCCCAGTTACTGTCCGAGAAGGGACATTGGCACTTGGAGTTGTCATCCTGGCCACCCCAGCCCCTTGGTCTGGTGGGACTTGAGGTGGCTTAGATCTGAAAAGTACATTAAAAACCCATGAGATTTTGTAGCTCATGGTTTTAAAAAGATGTCTTGTGCCTTCTGACAAGCGGCTGTCACCCTTAATGAGATAGAACAGGGTTCACAGGAAGGAAGCCTCCGCAGCCGGGAGCAAGAGGGGTTCCTCAGCTGCCACCCAGTCAGAGGGCAGGGTTCTGAGCAGCGACCCTCGGACCTGCAGGGCGGGCCCGCAGCCGGAGCTGTGGCGTGTCTCTGGGCACCAGACATCCCTTCCCGCCCCTGCATGGAGGAGCTGCAGGCCCAGGGGCCGCCCTGGGCTGTCAGAGCCTGGCACGTGGGAGGCAGGACCCCATGCCTCCCTAACGCCACCTGTGGCTTTGCCACTCGCTGGAGAGCTGGCTCCCCAGCCCTCCCACTGTGAGGGAGGGCCACCTGCACACTGCACGGATCCCCAACCCAGGCCAGCAGCTCCCAGTGGCCACTCACGGTGCCCACAGGCCCAATTTGAAGCTTTAGGAACTTCCTTGTTGAATGACCAGAACCAAACCCAGATCTTAAAAGACGTAATCATCAGAATGCACTGATAAAACAAGATTCACGGGGAAGCAGATCAGGCTTTAGCAGGAGCAGTGTGGCTTTGGGGGGTGGGGGGCATCTGGCAGCCAGCGCAGAATGCCAAGGGGCCCTACAACCCAAGACCCCCAAGAGCAAGGCCCTGTGCGGTGTGCAGGCCCCCTGAGCTCCAGGCCTCACCCCAGAGAGTTCCGGGACATGGACAGTCCGTTTCACCCTTGGGTGCTCACGCGCATGTCAGCCTGTCAAGGCTCTGAGAAGCCCTGCACCAGGGATGCCTACTCAGCCCACTGGCCCTGGCAGCCCACACCCAGATGGCAGGGAGCACTGCTACCTGATGCTAGCATCACAGGCCAGCACTGAAGGGTGAGGACCAGGACTTGCATCAGCCAGGATGTGACATCAGGCTGAAGGCAGGTTAGGGTGCGTGCGTGCCCATGTGGGTGGGGGGTGGGGGTGCCTGCTGTGTCTCTGCGTGCATCTGTGTGTGTGTGTGCACGTGCACAGGACCTGAAGGGGTGACTTCCACATGCTAACAGTAGTCAGCCTGGGTGATGGCACTGACGAGGGACGCTTTCTTTGGTTTAGTCTCTGGTAAACAGATATTCCTTCTGAATGTGCTTTGCAGATTGACTCATTCTACAAGTTGTTTTACAAAAAGAGAAGCCGGGGCCATGGGAGCTGACCTCACCCGTGTCCCAAAGACATGCTTTCAGTTGTTTGGAACATACAGGCTCCTTTCCTCCTGGAGGCAGCAGCGCCTGCACCCAGGGGTAGGTGGGAAGGGCCAAAGGAGGAGAGGAGGCAGCTCGGGGGCTGGGGCCCTAGGCACAGGGGTCCGTCTGTCAGAGAGCAGAGCCCCTCCAGGGCAGGCAGGGGCCCCGTGCCTATCATCTCTGTGAACGGCAGGCCCCAGCCCAGGGCAGGTCAGAGCGGGCAGAGGGTCTGCAGGTGAGTGGAGGGTGGAGAGTGGCAGAGACAGGAAGGAGGGAAGTCGGGAGGGAAGGACGGAGGGAGGGAGGGAGGAAGGAATTAATGAGTGGTCCCAGAGGGACCCCAGGCCTCTCGTTACCATGGAGACAGGCAGAAGCACCCATCTGCCCTCAGCCCCACACCCCCACCCAACCCTCACCTGTGCAGGGGAGCATCTGCTAAAACTGTGAGAATGAGACAGAGAACGAGGCTGGGTGGGGCGGCGGCAAGGACGGGGCCAGGGACTCCCCCTGCTCAGCCTCCTCACCGAACTCTGGTCCATTTGGTCTGGTTATGGGGCCAGCCCCTGGCAGTTCCCAGCCACCTTCCAGCTCTCCACGTGGCGACTACATCCAGAGGAGGCAGCACTGCCACAGAACCTCTCCAGGCGCCCCCTGCGCCCTTGCCTCGTCCCCCACGCTCCCGGCAGGCCATCTCAGCGAAGGCGGAGCAACAGATACCAGCCCCTCCCGGGTCTCCACTGGACCCGGAGGCTCTTCCACCTACAACCCAGCATGCAGCAGGCTTATCAAGACAGATGCGCCAAGACACGCACGATGCAGGAAAAGATGTGGCACAGGATGCCACATATTTAGGAGTCGCTGCGGAAGGGGGAGGGAAAATCCTCCACCACCGAATGCACATTTCATGGGCAGGCAGGCAGGCGCTGCTGGTGCCTGGCGTTAAGATGGCACTCTGCCCGGCCGCCAGCAGACACGGCACAGACTGAGGGCTCCTGCTGGTGGGGAAGGGGGCCTGGGCTGCTCTCCGGCTTGGGCTCTGAGGAGAGCAAAGCCCTGGGGCTGACCAGCATCTTAGCAGGCAAAACATGGTGGTGGTGGGGGGTGATGGGTGCCTTGGGGGTCTCACACCTGGCTGACCTGTCCCTGCTCCCAGCAAGCCCGCCCACCTGAAGCCCGGCACGGCCCCTTTGGCCCCCCCATCAACCCTCAGGAGTGCCTGGCCAGGCTTCCTACCTGCACAGGGTCCTGGCACCAGAGCCCAGTCTGCTGCACCCCCACAGCCCCTCTCCAGTGCCTGCTCCCAGGACAGGCCGGCTGGAAGGGGAAGGGTGACCGTGGGGATGGACACGCTCAGCCTTCCGCCTGTGGTCTGGGTCCTTCTTCTTCAGCTCCTGCCACCTTCCACCTGCTGCTCCCCCAGGAGCCCCCTGCCCGCGCCGCCGGGCACCGGCACGCTCTGGCCAAGCTCAGGCGGTGCCTCCTGGGCGACAGCTCCCCTTCCGCGGAGCGGGGCTCTCTCCACCCGCCTGCAGCCGCTGCCTCGCCCCTGAGGGGGATGTTCAGAGCTTTGCAGAGGCTGCCGACTCAGCCGCGCCAGGGAGCACGGGGAACTTGCAGACAGAGGCAAGAACAGAAGCATCAATCTTTCCTGGGAGGCCCTTTATTCTCTACCGCAGATAAGGAAGAAAACCCCAGACCTGGTTTTCTGCTGCTCGCATGTAAGATGGCCCCTTTCTGACGGCAGCCAGTGGGCACCAAGAGAGGCCCCACTCCCAGGCACCAAACTCCCCAATCCTGCATTTGTCCTGGCCTTACATCCCAGACGTGTACACTGCAGACGGGGTCACCCTTGCCCACCTGACCCCTCAAGGGGAGGCCTGCTGACGGACGAATGACAATAATGAAGACACCCCTGACGCCCACCGGTCACCACAGGGCCAGCACTGAGCTGGGGACACTGCCGGGTCTCGGTAAGGCCCCAAGGTTACCAGAGCGTCCTGTGGTCAAGCGCAGGGCTTGCTCAGGGCCAGGAGGGGCAGGGCAGGCAGCGGGCTGGGGCGCGGTGTGTCGCCTGCCTCCAGGATGCAGGGAACGCGGCCCGGTGCCCGGACGCAGGCCAGGCTAGACTCGCGCCTGGAGCAGCAGCGGCTCCGCCTGCCTGAGCCAAGATGTGCCCCGCTATGAGGCGGCAGGGACGCCAGCACGGTGCTCTGCCCGGCCCGAGGCGCACGCCCGCATCAGGGCACCGTGGCAGGCTGAGCCCTGCCCAGCACACGCTCCCCTGGGGGCACAGGTGCCGGGCGTGGGGCACCAGGTGGCGCAGCTCTCTGAGGGCTCGGGAGGTGTGAGGGGACCACGAGTGTGCACAGGTGAGGGAGGCGTTGGTCGTTCCTGAACTTGGTGCTGGCCTGGCCGAGTTTTAGAGCCCCAACATTGCCGAGGAGAAGCGCGGTTCAGAGGCCCAGGCGCGAGTCGGCAGGTACCTGGAGAGGGGAGAGGCCAGGTGCGGGGAGGCCCGGGGCCGGGAGAAGCAGGCCCTGCAGCCCCAGCAGACAGCCCGGGAGCATGGTGCGTGGGGGCCCGAGGCTGGGAGGGAAGAGGGCAGGACGGGCAGCAGAGGGAGGGGCTCGGCCGCACAGAGGGAGACTTGGGCTGTTTAAAAGGTCACCGGGGAGGATGCCCTCTGAGCGGGGCGTGTGTACGCGGGGGAGGAAAGGAGGGGAGGGCCGAGACTCTGGAGAAGGCGGGAGGGGTCTGACCCAGCACAGGCGGGGCCCGGGGGGCAGGGGCAGGGCCCAGCACGGGGCCGGGGCTGTGGGGAAGCGGGGCTGCGCCTGTGTCAGCAAGCACGGAGAGGGGACGGGCGCACGGACAGCCCGAGGACAGCCCCGAGTGTCTGGCCCGTTACCCCTGTCGGGTGGAAGATAAGGTCACCAGTGGGGGACGGGGGCGGCAGCCTTGGAGAGGGGGGAGGTTTTGGGGGAACAGAGAGAAACACAGCTCGCGTGACGGGGCAGTGTGGCCTGACCCGTGTCTCCTCCAGAAGAACCACCCCTGATATTTACCCCACTGCGGGTACTGGGCGAGGATGCATCTCCGGCCACATTCAAAGCATGTGGGTGTAAATATTAATATGATCATCACCCAAGAAAATACAAGTCGCTCAGCAGACAAAATGCCAACAGTGTCACCGTGCGGCCCACCCACCAATCAGTCAGGAAACACGATAGGCAGGTAGGTTTAGGAAGGATAACTGAAATATAAGAACCCTGGCTAAAGATGACCAAAAATAAGACCCGCCATCACCAGGGATGGAAGGAGGCCCGTGTCCTCACTTACGAGGTCGGCACAGGATTCCATAAAGATCACACCCACTGTGAGAGACGCGACACATCAGAGCCCATCGATGAGAGCAGCCTTTCTGGAAAGCAATTTCTAAGTTTGAAGAACACTCAAAAAGTTGGTAATTGTTGCCTCAGCTTCTACATTTCTGTGAAGAAATGGTTCTCAAGGAAAATTAGAAATGTAATTTTAAAAAAAGATGTTCATCTCTGTGTTATTTATTGTAGTAAGTAAAAACTGGAAAGCAGAGATCTGCCCAGCAGTAACGGACCAGCTTCACAGGTTCTGGAACAGTCCTGACGAGACACGACCCACAGTGAAGCGTGCTCGCGAGGGCGGGCCTGAGCGCTTGCGCCGTGAGAAAGAGGCCTGTCCGAGGCCACGCCTGTGCGATTCTGGTCAAACGAAATGTCCAGAACAGGGAAGACAGCACACAGACAGGGGGCCGCCAGGGCTGGGGTGCAGGGGAGTAAAGGCTGGGCATCAGGTTCTTCTCCAGGTCAAGGCACCCCCTAAGGTGCACGTGGGCCCCTGCACAAGGGCATGAAGACAGAAGGACGCCGCACAGCACACTTGTAAAGGGCGAGTGAACTGCATTCCAATAAAGCTGCTTTTGTGAAGACCCATAACACAAAAAACAAAAGCATGGGACTCTGTTAAATGGGAAACGCCATGTGAGAAAATCAGGATGTAAAGCTGTAGAAATGGTTTGCTATCGACGGCGATGACACGGACAGAGACCCTGGGAGGAAACCTCCAAAAGGCTTGGCTAACTATGGCGGCATCATTAGTGTCCCCACTGCTGTTTGGTCTGAGCCATGAGCTGTGGCCACATGTGTGCCCAGCCTCTCAGCAGAGGAGGGCGGGACCCCACGCAGGGCCTGGGACGGGCCCCAGGTGGCGCGGAGGGCAGCCTGGCAGCATTGCCTCCTGCAGTGGGTGTGAGCTGGGCCCCATACGCCCCTGTCCCTGCTGCCTGGGAGTCAATGTAACTTCGAAGAAAGCCCCTCGGCATCCAATGTGCAATTTGAAAGTTGAATTCTGAGCCCCATTACGTGCTGGGCGCCGCTGTGGGCACAGCAGGGCCGGAGTCCTGGGAAATGCAGGGGTAGGCTTGCCCAGTCCCACCGGCTCCAGGCTGGCCTCCCAGCCTCTGGCCTCCAGGGCCTGGCAGCTGCCCCAGGGAGGAGGCTCTTTGAAATGCAAATCTCACTGGTATTCCCTGGCTCAAAGCCTTTGTCAAGGATGGAGGGTGGGGTGCGGGCTACAACCTCACCCGCCTACCTATCCACCCACCACAGCGGCTGCTCCCGCCTTTGGCTGGGCCAGGGCCCCTGCTCTGTCCCTGAAGTCCTCTGGCCACCTGCACCCTCCCCCACAGGCTATGCGCACGCCCAGACGGCCAGGTGGGTGGGGCTTGGTCCCGGGTGTCCCTGGGATTTATCTTACTGACCGAATGTAGAACAGTGCATAACATGCTGTTTTCACAAAGGAACACACCACGAACTGCCACCCAGATCAGAAACACACTGCCCGCCCCTCACCCCCCTCACCCCTGCTGCTCGGTCTGCCGGGCAGCCACTCGGGCTCCTGTGGGGGACACGGTCCTGCCTCCCCCGCTCAGGACCCAGATTCTCCAGCTGGACACCAAAGGGCTGGGCTGAGGGTCTCGAGTCCTTCCCGCTGCTCCAGCTCTCCCAACGTGTAAGGGGCGGGGGAGAGAGAAGGTCATGGGGAGGGTTTCCTGGAGGAGGCGGCACTCACTGAACAGGTGAGGGAGGCTGAGGCAGGCGTCCCCGGGGAAGAGATGGGAGGAAGGGGGGCAAAGGCTCCGGGCTGTGGGTTCGTGCACACACATGAATGGGGGACCCCCAGAGCCCCTCTGGGTCCCCACAGTAGCTCCCTGCAGGCAGGTCAGCCTCGGGAGGCGGAGCAGGACTTGGCTCAGAGGGCACGGTGCCCCGCACATGACCCCAGGCCTGCCTGGGCCGGTGCCCACTGCCCGCGGGCCGCCTTACCTCCAGCACATGCCCCGTGATGTACTTCTCACAGCCGTCACAGCGGACGCCAAACTGGGTGTGGTAGTCGGTCTCGCAGTAGGGCAGCCCGTTCCTGCAGAGACAGGCAGTCAGGATGGCGGGGGCTCACTGAGAGGACCAGATCCGACAGCCCCTGACAAGGAGTGAGACCACGACAAAGGGGAAGGGCCCGCCTCCTCCTACTCCAAATAATGATGCTGTCCTGACAGCGCTTACGGCGCTTCTAGGCTCCGGCACGGTGTCCCCTGCCACGAGCCCCGTGAGAAACATCATGACGCTTGTACCATTTCACAGGTGGAGAAGCTGAGGCATGGAGGGGGGCCGGCGGGTGAGGGAGGGACTGGCAGCCGCTTTCAGAGGCTGCGCCAGGCCAGTAAAGCCACACCTGGGAAATACAAGACGTTTCCAAAACATGGCTCTTCTGGTTCATTCTGTCCCACATTCAAGAACTGGGTAGGAAATTGCCCATTCATTCATCAGGGGGCTTTCTGCTCCTTCCAGCCGGGGTCCAGGGTGCCTGAGAACAACGTGGGACCGAAAGATGGTATGACTAACGTGCCCACGGCAGACACCAGGCTGAGGAATGAGCCGGCGAGGGGTGCGCACATCCCAGGTGGCAGGTGCGGTGGGGCAGGGTGGCCCGCACTGTTCCCAGGTGTGGCATCAGAGGCGTCCTACGCACAAAGAAGCAGAAGGGCCACCGGACGATGCATCCGTTCTCCCCACGAACATTTACAGTGTGGCCCCAACATGCCAGGCGCTGTTCATGGTGTTGGGGCACTAGTGACGAGTGAAATGTCACCCGGGTGTTGCTCCTGAATACTTGGCAGCCTTGGGTGAAGTGCCGAAACACGGAGCTCCAGAAAGGGACCAGGGCGGAAAGCTAGTGTCAGGGCTGTTGACAGCATGCAATGCAGCTGTGAGGTCTGACGCAGCACCTGGCAGGGGCTAGGAGCTCATTTAAAAGTGACTGTAACCATCGCCATGAGGTCAACACAACAGGACAGAAGGCAGTGTGGAGGGGATGGACAGCCCAAGGGGGTGCAGGGTTTCTGGGCGGCCATGCTCCGTGTGGTGCTGGAGGGCAGCAGGGTGGTGCGCAGGCTTGCCATGCCCCCACTCTGTGAGCCTGGGCAGTCACCCAACCTCTCTGAGCCTCAGTATCCCTATCAGTAAAATGGGGGAAATAACAGTAAGGTTTAACAAGAGAAGGTGTGGCCAGCTCCTGGCACACAACGGCACTTGCCCATCAGAGGCTGAGGCCACTGTCATTGCTAACCAGGGCTGTCCCCCTGCCCCAGGCCTGGCCCAGCAGGAGTTGGGTGTTGGCACTCATGGGGGCACTGGCTACTCCAGGGCATGTCCCCTCCCAGCACTGCTGAGGTTGTTGGGCTAGTCCCAATCTGGTTTTGATTTTTACACAGCAGCCAACAGAGGGTAAAATTTCTCCAGCTGATGGGAGGCTGGAGCTAAGGGCACCCCCTTTTCTGCAGGAGGCAGGGATACCTCCAGGAGGGCAAGGTGTGTGGGGTGACCGGGCCCTGGGGCCACGTGGCAGATCATAGAGAAGGAGCCCTTCCTTAGGAGAGGAAGGTATAAATTGGGCCCTCAGATCCACTCCCAAATGCCCCCACTCTTCCCCACGTACGGGTGTGTGCGCAGCAAACCCAGGAGTTTCAAAGCTAATGTGTCTATGGCAACCCCTGCGCACCCCGCTCTCAGCTCTGGGTGGCTCAGGAAGCTGCTCAGCCGCCTCCACAGTGTGGGTGAGTGGCAGCGCTCTGGGCCCTGGCATGCTGAGTGTATTTAAAGGGCTCTGTCCCCCCACTGCCTTTGTGTGAGCACATCCCTTTCCTTACATGACGGGCAGCAGCCCCTGGCCCAGGTGGGGAGCAGTGGCCAGAAACTCACCCAGCCTGATCCAGCCAGGACGGAGGCTCACCTTGGTTTGGGGACTTGTACTGAAAATGTTTTATTTTGAAATAATTGTACAGTCACATAAGAAACAACACAGAAACACCCACCCAGGTACCCCCAACAGTGATGTTGAGCACAAGTGGGGTCCAGATCAACCAGGACACTGAGACGGGGCCGTCCAGCCACCTGCTTTGGACTCCTCCACTGTAACATGCACTCTGTGGCATGAAGACCTAGACAGTCTTTGATGGACATCATCAAAATGCCCTGACAGGCAGGGAGGAGCCCGCCCTGTGCTCAGAGAGCCGTTCATCTTCATGCAGCCCTCAACTCTTCCCTGGCCCACGCTGTTGGGAGCTGACCAGTCTCAACGCACTCATCTCTGGGATTAAAATACAGCCCCCAACCCCGCCGCCTCCCAACAAACCAGCTTCTGCTGCTCAGGCTGTGATCTCCCGAGCCTCCCTCACACTGCCTCCTGGGAGCATGTGCTCTAACACCCCGACGCAAAGCAGCCGTCACTGGGTCCTGACCACGCATCTGGGGACGCTGTCAGCCAGTGGGACAGCCCGAGGGCCTGGCACTGCATGGGACGCTGTCAGCCAGTGGGACAGCCCGAGGGCCTGGCACTGTAGAAGTGGGAATGCGGAGCTATGCTGCCACCCCTGTGACCAAGGGGGTTGGTCAGCCCCCCTTCCTCACTCCTGACATCAGCTGTTGTCCACTTTGCATTCTGCAGGATATCCAGGTGCCAGCAATGGGGGCAAATTCAGAGGGAGAGTGGCACCCAGGGGTGGGGGCAGGAGGCATCTGATAAAGTCAGAGATGGAGGTGGTGACGTGGCTCCATCAGTTTTCAGACTCGGAGCCGCATGCGGGCTCTGTAAGCGGGGACGCGAGCCTCGCAGGGGAGGCACCAGACCGCGGGACGGGCACACCTGGCTCTGGCCAGGTTTCCTCGCCTGGCAGCGGGACAGGAGAGGCCAGCAGAGCAGCGGCCCGGGGACTCACCTGCTGATGTACTCCGCCGTCAGCTGCTTCCCGCACGCCTTGCACTTAAAACAGCCCAAATGCCAGTGTTTGTCCAAAGCCAGCAGGGACTGGCCATGTTTGATTTCTGTGCCGCAGCCCCCACAACCTGGAAGACACAGAAACGTGCCACCTCAGGGGGGTCTGAGCTGCCACTGCACTCTCACCGCCCCATGGCCCTCCCGTGGCCGTCGGGCAGCGTCCGGGACACAGGACACTCAGTCCCCCTGCCTGTGTTCCTGCTCCAGGTCTCAGCCCAGGCCCTGGCCGGGCCCCCCACGTCGGCCCCTGGACTCCTCCCCTAGGTGTCTGGTGCTCCCCATCCTGTGGCCCCTGCTCTGGCCCTGTGACCTGCCTCCGCACACCCCCTCTGCCCCTCCCAGCCACACCCATCCCTGCTCAGTGCTTCTGGAGACCCAGGTCCTCGCCTCAGCACCTGCCACCAGGTTCCTCCGGCTGTGGGTGGCCACACTGGGGGATCCCACAGTCCAGGTCACATGAGTGAAGGGTGAGGGGGGGAGCAGGCCAGGGAGCCTTTGGGGCACAGAGTGGTAGCACAGCCCGCCTGGGGTATTTGTATGTTTGAATGTGTGTGTATGTGTGTCTGTGTGTGCATGAGCATGTCTGTGGGCATGCGCGTGAGTGTGTGTCCCTGTGTGTGCCCGTGTTGTGTCTGTATATGTCTGTCTCCGTGTGTGTGTCTGCGTGTGTTGGGGCTGGACAAGGACAGGGCCTTGGGAGCCCCTTGCAGGGTCCTGAAAGGCACAGATGAAGGGGGCATCTGGCGAACGGCCCCATGCCCACAGGAGCCCCGTACAACCCACAGGCTCAGCCGAAGGGCTCACGGGCTGGACAGGGACCCCAGGTTCTGACATGAAGGAGTGGGGCCCAGGGCCTGGCAGGCTTGGCTGCAGATCCCGGCCCCACTCGCAGGCCACGCTGGGTGAGGCTTTCCCCGTCGAGCTGGTTTTCTCTCCAGAGGAGAGTGGTGACCACATACGTGACAGACGCACACAGAGGACTGGGCCACGCCCGCACGGCCAGGCGCTCCGCACGGCCAGGCGCTCCGCACGGCCAGGGCCAAGGAACAGGAGCCGCCTGGCTGCAGAGGAGGCTCCGATGCTGCTGTGACACACGGTTTTGCTCCTCTCCTTGGCAGAGACCAGCATCATATTGTTTTAAAAATAAAAAATATTTAAAACCCACAAAACTGCTGGTCAAACTGGCTTCCTAAATCATCACCTCAAATCCACACGTTCCTTCAGAACACACCGGAAAACCAAACTCAAGACCCTGGGCTGTGAGCAGCTTCCCCTCATCTCAGGACCCCGGGCCGAGCACGGGCTGACAACCCAGAAGCCTTAGTGAGTGAATACATGTGTGCCTGAAGGAATGAATGAAGGGGAGAAGGAAGGAAGGGGGGCCAAGAGAAGGCCCTCCCGTTCAAGTTCAGGAGGCAGCCAGAGCCCTCCCCAGCCCACCTCCGGTCCCCACGGGGCAGAGACACGCTCCTGCACCCGCACCCGAGCGTGCAGGCAGCTCGCCGTGAGTGCCTCTGTGGAGAAAGGGGAGGTTCCCGTGGCCGGGATTCCCACCTGGCCCTGGTCGGCTGGCCCACCGCACACGTGTGGGCAATGCATTGTTTCTGACTCTATATAAAGAGCTCCGCCCAGTGCTCTGGGCGACACGGTGGCACGGCTGCAAGGCTGCAGGAGAGCAGAGGCTGGAGTGGTGGCAGCGCTGAGGACTGAGATTGGGACGGCTGTGCAGGCAGAGAGGCCCAGAGGACGGCTGAGACCAGCTTGCTGCCTGCAGACACACTCTGAGTGGACGGGATTCTAGTGACTGACCTGCCACCATGGGAATACAGTTGGGTATAACCCTTTCACCCCAAGAATGTTCTGCTGTCATTTCTTTGTTCACATTGAATCCACAGTGAACTTATCTGGGGCTGAAACCCATTGGCAAGACAGCCTCTCAGCAGAGGGCAAGCCCCAGGGGCGCCTGGGCAATGTATGGGGACCCTTTTGACTGTCATGCCTCCAGGCAGCCCACACAGAATCATGGGGGCTGAGCATCAGTCACACCGAGGCTGAGCAACCCTGCTCTGGGCCGTGGTCTGCGTCTCTGTGAACAGGCTAAGCGAGGGAGCACAGAGCGCACAGGGTGGCACTGTGGCTGGAGGGGAGGCGGGGTAGGCGAAGGTTAGGGACACGGCCCTTGGAGCCAGGCTGCCCCTGCCGCCTGTGTGACTTCAGGCAAGTCACTGCACCTCTTTGTACCCGTAGAATGGGGACACACTCATGGGATGATAATAGCACCAACTTCACGCGGTTGTTACGAGAGTAAGGAGAGCAAACAGCCACCGGCCCACGGCACGGAGGACACGTTTGATGAACGATGACATGCGGGTGGGGCTGAACGCTCTATCACTATAGCTGCCACAGGGGAGGCTGGCAGGAGGCCCGGGGGCACGCAGTGGGGGAAGCCCCCTGTTCTCTGCAGGACTCCTACCCCAAGGGCAGTGTGCCCCCCAGGGCAGGAGCCAGAGGCCCCCAAACATGCCCCGGGAGCTGCTGTGGGGCAGGGGGACCGACACCAGCCCGGCGCCTCCCTCAGGGCAGAGTCCCACTGATAGTGATCCCTGACGAGGCCAGAGCACGGTGCCAAGCGGGCTGTCATGGGAACAGCAGTCAGTGTCTGGACACATCTGGGGCTCAGCATAGCTGTGCACACTTGGCAAACCACAGCACAGAATCTTGTGTCACAAACCCTGCTGACTACAGTTGTCAACAAGGGGGACGTCCCAAGGAAGTATGCCCCCATTGCCAAGAGTCAAAGCTGGCATCTGCTCACCTGTAGTACACCCTGGGCCTGCTCTGCTGCCACAGCAAGGGGACAGGCCTATGCCTCTTCCCTGGCATGGCCCTTCTAGAAACTTCCACATAGTTTCCTAGTTTCCCCTATGTACTCCCTCCTCCAATAGACGAGGTTATCGGGTCTCTGGCTCTGCCTCTCAGCGCTGCGGGACCCAGGATGTGCTGGGCAGCCTCTCTGAACCCAGCTGTGAACTCGGGGTGGGGCTGCAGGGCCAGACCAGGTCTAACTGGGTCGGGAGCAGAGGAGGCCTCTGAGTCAAATCTGAGATTGACCTTTGAAAGCCAGGAGCTGACTGAGTTCTGAAACTTGGAAGTGCCTGGACTGTTCTGGGCTTGGCCTGCGACTTCTCTAAGGAGCCCAAGCAGAGCAGGAAGGGCAGCCGCTGGGAGAGAGAAGGGGCCGCTGCTCTGAGCCCTGACTGCAGCGTGGGAGCGGGGAGGCGCCCCGAGAGGGTGGGCTCCAGGGGCTGAGCCACAGTCACTGCACCCCACAAGGTGGCCACACCCCACAGAGCAGCTGGACCTCACAAGGTGGCCACTGTATGCACCAGGATGGCTGGTATGGCTGCTGCCCCCGCAGAGCCCCACTGCCTCCTTTGACCGGGCAGTCTGGCTGCCCCGCTCCCCAGGCGGCTGTGGGAGGCACAGAAGCTCCAGGGCCTCAGCCCTGGCCTCAGCTCTGGCCCTTCATCTGCACACACCAGGGGATGGGGGCCTCCCCTCCTAACCCCGAGGGGCCTCAGCTCCTGGCTCCCATGTGGCCCCAGTTCCCGGCTGTGACCCCATCCTTGTCCTGGCAGGGCTGGGCCCCAGCAGGGGTAGTGCAACTCCTCCCTGGACAGCTGGGTGCCCAGAGAGAGGAGTGTCTCCTGTTATTAAGCAGCAGGCTCAGGGCCAGAGAGGAGAGGGAAGGTGAGGCCTGGACCCGGGCATGTCTCCCACCTAAATAGCCAGCCACTCCCTGCACCCTAGGCAAGGGCAGTGTGCCCCTTCCACCCTAGACACTCTACCGCAGGAGGCATCCCCTCCCTGCCCGCAGCCATGCAGACCTGCTGCTCAGGCTCATCTCCCAGCATCCCCTGATGGCCGCCACACTGCCTCACTCAGCAGCCTTCTGTGGCTCCTTGCTGCCTCCAGGATGCAGTGGGAACCCTTCTGCGTGGCTTTGAGATCTGGCTTCATTGCTGTCCCGTGCCCCACAGCAGCACCCCTGTCCACACACATGGGACTGGAGACTGCCCTCAGCATATCACACATGCGTCCAGGCTTTGCTCCCAGTCCAGGTCTGTAAATGCCCACCTACTGGGACCTGTGTTTCAAGTTCCAGAACACAGGCCACCTCCTCTGAAGGCCTCTGGTCACAGCAGGGCGAGCTCCTCTGTTTGGAGTTGGCCCAGACCTCAGCCACACCACTTCCTAGCTGGATACTGGGCCCAGCACATATCCAACTCCCACTGGACTCACGGAGCCTCTGCACCTATGGAAGGAGGGGGTCCTGCTGGGCAGGGCTGCCCTAGGGACAAGAGGAGGCAGGAGCTGGGAAGGCCCTGCACATCTGCACAGGGGCCATGAGCTGGGGATGAAAGTTTAACACTTCCTAAGCACAAAAAGGTCCTAAGCTGGGGATTGTCACTGCGTGCTGTGAGAAGGAGCAGGTTATATTACTAGACCATCTGGAGGTCAGGGGAGCATTTTTTCTTTGAAAATGCAAATTTTGTATTTTAAAATAATTTATATTTGGAAAAGGCAAACCCTTTTCTCCCATGACATTTTTAAAAATCTCAAAAAAATCTCACACGATGTCTGTGGTTGGGCATATTTCCCCTTTCACTCTGGCTGCCAGGAAGCTCTGGACAAGCTATTCAAACAAACCTCTCCCTTTTTTTATTCTGCTGTAGAACTTTTGACTACTAGTCTAGACTTAACTGTAACAGTACTATTTGTGGAGCAAATTCTCAAAAATTCAATGAATCCAGACCTCAGAGAGAAAGGAAGTTTTGAATGACGGACTCTCAGCCGGCCCCCAAAGGGACAGCCTCACCAGCTGGTGCTGCTTCAAGCTTGGCTCCCCCAGGAATAAAGGCTTCACCTCATTTCAGAGAGTAAAATTATTACCCGCCCCTGAAGCCAAAGCTGACCCCGGGAGGCTGGAGGTGCGATCCCCTCTGTAGGGGCGTCCTAGCTGACGAGGAGGGTGGGAAGAGGGGGTTCAGTAGGGGAGAGGAAGTCAACTAGGGGCAAGGGGCTGGCTCTGGAAACCAGTACAAACTGCTCCTTGGTTCTGCGATGTGTGGCCCTGGCACCAGGGAACCAGTGACTGTGGCACATGGGTTGGGCTCTGAAAACCTTGCTTCTGCAGCGGCAGGTCCCAGAGCACTGGGCCCCTGCCCAGTCCCTACGGTGCCTCTCTGGCCTCAAAGAGCCCCGAGCCTGGCCTCCAGCCCAGGTGGTGACCCTCCAGCCAGCAGGTGTTCTTCTGCAGGAGCCACCTCCTGCTGCTTCATTTAAAAGCATGTGCTGAGCACCCACTGCAGATACACCCTGGCCTAGCTCCTGGGTGGTACAGCAGTTAGCCCAAGAGCCCTGGCCACAGGACCCTGAGTTCAAGGCTTGCTAATGGCTCTCCCACAGGGCTCGGGACCGTCTGCAAGGAGCTACAGGGAGCTGAGTGTGTGCTGCAGGGAAGGGACCAGGAGGAGGCCCAGCTTCCTAGAGGAGGCAGGCTAGAGGGGGCTGAGAGCGGGAGAGGAAGTGGGGTGTGAAAGCAGGAGTGACAATGGGGTGGCTGCTCGGCCTGTGCAAAGGCCCGGGGGCAGGAGTGCCGGGAGATGTCTGTCCCTCTTCCCTCCCTTTCCTTGTCATGAGACTCATTTCTGTCTCCTCTGCTTTGGGTCCCTGCCCCTTGCCCAGCCCCCTCCCAGGTTCTGCAGGCCCACCACCCAGCTCAGCCCCTGCCCCTCTGCTGCTGACACCCACTTACTCCAGAGGCCCTGGGTCAGGCAAGCGCTGCCACCCACAGACTTGGGCAGGGAGCACTTCTGGCACATGCATTCCTTCCCGTTGAAGGTCACTCGGTCCCCAGGCGGAAAGGGCACCCTGAAACAAGAGAGTGCGTTAGCAGCCAGGCCACCGTCCGCTGTTCTCTTGGCGGGGAGCCCCCCAAGGTGGCCTGCCACCACCTCCCCCAGGACTCGTGGAGACAAGTGCGATCTCTCCATCTGGCACTGGTGCATCCTTGCTGTGCAACCTCAGGCCAGTCACTGGCCACTTAGCCTCAGTTTTCTCACTGTACAAACAGGCAGAATTGCAGTGTGGGGTGCGGCACAGTGAGGCCGGCCCAGAGCCTGGCATAAGGCAGTCACTCAGCTGGTCCGAACCATGGCCTCCGCTGACCACCCAGGAAGCTTTGTCTGCATCGGTTCAATAGTAATGGCACCAACTACCACTTCTGGAACACCTGCTATGTGCCAGGTGACAGGCACTATGACTGATCCCTAAAATGCACACCTCATTTAATAACTTTAGGACGTCTGTCCAAATTGGTGTTTGCTTCATATTTTCCCTAAAGGTGCAAAAACTGAAGTTCAGAGAGAATAGTTAACCTGTCCAAGGACACACAGCTGATGCATATCAGAGCCAGAGTCAAACCAAGACCTGTCTGGCTCCAAAGCTCCATGGCTCACCGACTCGGACTGTGGAGAAGGCAGTGCCCCTAAACGCATGCTGTGCAGACATCCGGGTCCTGCACGCTGGATCTTGCCTTTGCTTAAGAGTTTGGCATGTTGGTCATCATGGATTTTTTTGCATTGATTTCAATTTTTGAAAATATCATGTTAAACTGTCGTTTACCTTCACTGAGTTTTTGGCACCCCCTTCAATTCTGTATCTAAAGCCAGTGCCTCACTAGCCACACCCTTGTCTCAGCCCTGGTGCAAGGTAAGGTTATTGGGTGGTTTGGGGGATAGGGGGCGGATCGAGGCTGGGTAGGGGCAGCAAAGACCCAGCCCATGTCCCCGCAGCCCCAAGAACTTCTCCTCGGGTGACCGAGAGAGAGGGAAGGCAGCTGATCCCTGGTGAGCTCGGGCCAGGCCACCTGTGAACCAGGGCTGGAAACGTGACCTGAGTGTCCTGCCCATGTCCGCCCCTGCCACCTGCTGCCACTGAGCTCCCAGCAGCCCTGCGGCCACCTTTCCTGCCCCAGCTGAGCCTGGCTGGAGAACCTGCCCCCCAAGACAGTAGCCTGCAGAATTGTCCAGACCAGGACATTCCCTTCCCCTGGTTAGACCTTTGCTATCTCCCTTCTGCCTTCTTCAGGGCTGAAAACTATGCCTGGGACCCCCGGCCCTCAACAGGTCATTGTTAATGAAGGAGGGAGGGCTGGAGTGACCAGGTGAATGACAAGGCCAAGCAGGTCTGCCTCCCCAGCTTCGCAGCCATCTGATGCCATCTCTGTGCCACCTGTGTTAGTGCTGGGCCCTGCCTGCCTCCCTCTTAGTGTCCTGAAACTGGTCTGGTAATGGACGTCTTGGGACAGAGTGGGAGTCCCACACCACCCCTGGGTGCACACCGAGGACCGCTGGCTGTGTGACCCAGAGCAAGTTACTTAACTTCTCTGAGTTCCTGGTTCGCACCTGTAAAATGGGACTAAAAACACCCGTGGCCCAGGATTGCTACTCATCCCTCCACCCACCCATCCATGGGGCTTACTGCGTGGAAAGCTCTAGCATGCTCCTTGGGAACAGGAGGGGTTGAATAAATGGAAGCTATTATTTTGTTAATTCAACTTTATTGAAGTGTATTTTGATAAATGTACACACTCATGTAACCATCACCACAGTAATGACAGGAGACATTTTGTCCGCCGCAGAAGGTTCCCCGCAGCTGTCTACAATCACCCCACCACCTCCACCCCGGCCCCGAGCAACCAGGATGGGCATTCTGTCACCACAGATTCGTGTCGCCCTTTCTGGAGCTGCGCACGACTGGAACCACACAGGACGTCATCTTCAGTCTCGCTCAGCATAACGTTTCTGAGCTCCACTCACTTCGGCGCATACACCCAAGTACACTCCTGGGGCTGAGCGGGGTTCCATCACACGAGGGGGCACAACTCGCGCTCCGCTCACTGGTGAAGGCTATTGGCGTTCTTTCCAGTTTGGGACTGTTACAAACAAAGCTTCTAACAATATCTGTGGACAAGTCTTTCTGTAGATGTGTGCCTTCGCTTCTCTTGGGTAAATACCAAGAGTGGAATTACTGGGTCATAAGTTAACTCTGTGTTTAACTATAAAAAACCACCAAACTGCTTTCCATAGAGGCTGCATGCACTGCTTGCATTCCTGCAAGCAGTGTATGAGAGTTCCTTCTGCTTCAAATCCTCACCAGCACCTGATGTCACCCATCTCTGGTTTCAGCCATTCTAGTGTGGCCGTCTTTTAGTTTTTAATTTGCATTCCCCTGATGACTTGATGATGTTAAGCATTGTTTCATGTGTTTATTGATTGTGCATATATTTTCTTTTATGGATTATCTTTCAAATTCTTTTGCCCATTTTTAAAAGTTTTTTTGGGTCTTATTATTGATTTGTAGGAGTTCTTTATATATTTTGGATCCCAGTCCCTCCTCAGATACACACTATTGACCAGCTGGTGCCTACTTCTGCATTTTACTGATGTCTTTTGACATTTTTATTCAGCTTGTAACACTTTAGTTTTCTTGTAGTGTGGGTCTGCCGGCAACAAGTTCTTTTAGCTTTTGTGTGTCTACAAAAGTCTATATTTTGCCTTCATTTTTTTGTGTGCCAGCTTTATTGACATTTCTTCAATCCCATGCTCTATGACCTTCACTTCTCAGTGTGGACAGTCTAACGGTTCTCAGCATACTCACAGTTATGCCTCCATTTCCATGATCAATTTGAGCTTTTACATCACCTCTCCCCCCAAAAACCTCACCCTTCAGCAGGTTTGCCTTCATTTTTGAAGGATATTTTGTCAGCTTGGTATAGAATTATCAGAAAGATTTTTTCCTTAAGCTATTTAAACATGCAGTTCTACTGCCTTCGGGTGAGCACTTTTTGGATGAGAAGACTGCAATATTCTTCTGTTTCGTTGTAGGGAATGTTTTTTTCTATTGCTGCTTTTCTTCTTTCGATTTCTTATTCCGAGTTTTCAGAAATTTGGTTATGATGGACTTGGAAGTTTTCTGTTGTGTTTATTCTGCTTGCGGTTCATTGAGATTCTTGGATCCACAGTTTTCATCAAATTTGGGGATTTTTCAAGCATTATTTCTTCAGTTTTTTTGGTCTCCTACTCCCTGCCCTCCCCATCCCAAGCAAGACAGACGGATTGACCTACATTCCAGGATCACTGGGCCTGTTTTCATGTTCTTCAGTATTTTTCCTCTCTTCGCTTTAGTTCGAAGAGTTCCTATTGTTCTGTCTTCCTGTTCACCAGTCTTTTCCTCTACAAATACCCAATCTACTGCTGACTCCTGTACAGCAATTTTCAGGTCTAGAAATTCATTTGGTTTCTTTCCACAGCTTCCATAACACTCCTACTAATGTTCACATTTTCCTTTAAATACTTAAACACGTTTGTTTCCCTTACTGTTTTAAAGTCACGATCTGCTAATTTCACCGCTGCTCTCATTTCTGGGACTATTGCTACTGACCGATCTTCCCTGGCTTTGAGTCACGCTTTCCAGCTTCTTCTGACTTGTAACATTTGGTAGGACATTGGACATCGTCAGATTTATGTTGTTGAATGCTGTAGTTTTTTTTATCTTCCTACAAGAGCCGGGCTGCTCTGGGCCCAGGCAGGTCAGCAAGGTCATGTCGAGGCTTGTTCGTGTACTTGGTTAAGGCAGGCTGGCAGCAGCCTCTGCTCTGGGTCTGTTCCGTCCCACTGAGAAGGCACGGCCCTTCGGTGTCCGCACTGCACGCCTGGGTGTTCAGCGGGGGATCCCCACCCGGCCAGAACTTGGGTGTCTCCCAGCCCTGGGAGCTGTTTAGCCTACTGCAGCCTGGTCACTCCTTGTCCCACCTCGTGAAATGTCACGGCTTCCTACTCCGTCAAAGGCTCCACGGCTCCTCTACCTGGCTCTCTGATGTCGCTCTGCGAAGCTCCCTCCCCCCTGACAGGCTGCTCCTGCCTCCCAGGTCACTGTCTCCTGACGCAGCGAGAACACTGCTCTCCTGGGTCCCCTCTGCCTGTACCACGCCGGGAAGCTGCCCCCAGGGAGAGAGCTGGGCTGCAAGGCCCTCTGCGCTCCTCTCCTTCCTCCTAGTCCTGAGCTGCCTGTTCTCCAAGGTCGGAAAACAGCTGTTCCATACATTTTGTCCAGCTTTTTAGTTGTTTATAGTGGGTGGTAAGGCCAAGCCCAGTTGCTGCAGCAGGACAGAGGTCTCTGCTATTATATTTAAAATAGCAGATTACCTAGAGATGATCTTTCAGACCAACTGTGATGTGTCAGCCTTTGTCTCTAAGCTACGTGCACAGAAATCAAACATTCAAGCAGCCCTTGGGGGAAATCTGACCCCCACACACTGTAACAGCCCAGGGACTCTGTCATCAGCAATGTCCCCTGTCACTGTCCTTCTCTCTCAGGAGTCCCCGGACAGCAGCTTTGCTTTCTGACTGGCGCACATGCTGTAACTACAGACAATGCTTTGGAAACAACACCCAAAAAGTCCCCTTTAAACTGGGTGTGGTGAGACGCAGAGAACAGAGTAGAAAATCAACTCTGGGTTTTTTTTTTATATTCTTTGTTTTTAGAAATGGAACAACCCCCTAGGAGCCATGGGAGGGCGAGAAAGAGGGTGCCCACATGGGAAAGCTGCCTCTGGCCTCTGTGCCCAGTGCCCAGAGATGCAGGGCAGAGAAGGGAGCTGCGTATGGCTGCCAGGGGCAGGATCTTAGTCCGTCTCCAGGGATCATCCGCTGCGCCCCTGCTCTATGCCCGGCACTGGGACACAGAGGACCCGGCCCCAGCCTGTGCCTGCCCGGAGCCCACATTAGGCAGCTCCAGGGCCATGCTGGCACAGTGCTGTGCGGCCCAGAAGAGCGATGGGACAGGGTGCAGCAGGGGCCATGAGGCGGGGACTGTCCTCCCAGGTGGGCAAGGCCCAGGGGGAGGCACTCTTGTTGCACTGTGGTGCTTCTAGCGGCTGAGCCCTGTGGGGTCTGAGCTAACGATCACCAGGTCACTGGTGCCAACCCCACGTCTGGCCCGTGTAGACTTTTAGAAAAGTCTGGGTGAGTGAGTGAATGAGTGAGTGGGTGGGTGAAGGAAAGGAGAAAGGAACCGGACCGGATTGTGAAGGTCCTCTCCCCTGGGCCAAGGAGCTTGGGCGCAGAAGGAGCGGCAGCAGAGGGAGGCGGGGACCACAGTGCGGAGGCCGTGGCAAGACTCCAGGCCGGCAAGTTCCAAGGCCTCAGTGTGGGCAGGGCAGATGCTGGAAAGGAAGGGACCCTGGAAGGCGCCCCTAGAAGGGGCTCATGCACCTGGTGGGTTGGGTGGTGGTGTCACCCACAGGCCCAGGGCAAGGGGAGAAAGAGGCAAGGTGTGCAGATGGGACGTGCCTGGACGGCTGAGTGGGTGGGCAGGCAGAGACCAAAGCACGGACCCTGCGGGCACCACCGTGAGGGAAGGAGCCTGAGGGGGATGTTGGCACAGAGTGGAGCTGGCCAAGGGCCCAGAGGGAACGGGACAGTGACCCTGCCCAGAAGCCACAGGAAGCCGCGCGTTGGCAGCCTCAGAACCTGCTGGCCTCTACGACTCCCAGGAAGATGGCCCGGCTCTGTGCTGTGGGCAGGCAAAAGGCCTGCAGGGGCTGGGACTGGTCGGCAGCCCTTGGTGCCTGGCCACCCAGTGCCAACCTGCCGTTTCTTGGCTGGCACCCTCTCCCTTCCCCAGCTGTGGCCCAATGGAGGGAGGGAGGGCCGCCGGGCAGGAGGCAGGCAGTGCCAGTGGCAGGATCAGGGGGCTGGCTGGCCTCACTCACCGGCAGGAGGCACACACGAAGCAGTTGGGGTGGTAGGTCTTGCCCAGGGCCGATACCACCTCACCCTCAATGAACTGGTCGCAGCTGAAGCAGCGAGTCCCGTACAGCCGCTGGTAATCCAACGTGCAGATGTACTCGCCCTGCCGCACGAAGAAGCCGCCCTCGGCCAGGTCACAGCCACACGCTGGGGAGAGCACACAGTGTCAGCAGAGTGGTGACCACCTCCTGGCTCTAACAGGCCCTGGCGGATGCCCCACACCCCCACCTCTGACACAGGCCTAGGGGCAAACTCAGGGTGGCTCACTGAACCCCTTAGGGGGCCAGGCTCCAGACACAGACCTGAGCTCTGGCTCCTCAGCCTAGAGTTGAGTGGACTGTCTTACGGAAGCTTCCAGAAAGGGTCAACAACTTGGAACAAGCAGCAGCCTGAGCTAAGGGACCAGCGCGGCCTCTCTCTCTCACTGGGGTGCCTCCCGAGCCTCCCTGAGCCCACCAGGGACGAGCACTGATGCCCCACACACCTGTCAGCTATGCCAGGTGATGAGGAAGGTGGTGAATACCTGAGCACCTACTATGAGCCAGGCAGCGTGGAGAACAGATGCATCCCCGCACTTGCCCCACTGCGCACAGTGAGGCTTCCTGATCCCCACCCCACCCTGCTGCCTCCCCACGTCCTCGATGTCCGTCTCCCACAGTGTGGACAATGCCAGAACCCCTGGGAGAGGCAGAACTCTGCAGACACTCGAACACGAATCCTTTGGTTCACTGACCCCTAACAGCACACACCTCCTGCCCCAGGACGCTGGGCCCTGGAGCCTGGAGAGGTTGGGGCACCTTTCTTCAGGATAGCCTGCCAGTTGGCATCCAGGCCCCAGGCCTGTTCACCCCATGCACTCCCCACCCAGCCCCAGGGGCCCGTGGGGGCCACACACAGCTTCAGAGGGGGCAGCCTAGGCTGCCCTGGCCGGCCCCGGTCCCTCCCTTCTGGAGGCCCAGAGGACCCCCTGCGGCCCCAGCGCCGGGTCCTCGTGCGTCACAGCCCCCAAGCCGGAGCCTTGAAACACCATGAAGCCCTCAGACAGTTTGGAATCAACACCTTAAAGTCTTCATCAAAACATTAACTGATTACAAAGGAAGCCATTTCTGCTGAATTCTAAGTATTGACCCATTTAAATCCAGCTGCCACGTTGTCCTTCGGCACATCCGGTGGCATGCGGGCGCCTAAGCAAGACCACCAACGTCCACTTACAAAGCCCGCAGCCAAGCTCTCAGTAAAGGCGGAAAGTTCACGTGTCCCCTCTGTGCTGTGAAGCCCACTGCCGCCCCACTGCCAAAAACGGAATGCAAACGTATTTTGAGACAGAAAGTGCCCTATCGTGCTCCCTAAAACAAAAAATTCCAGAGTCAATGTGGAAACTGGTTTATCAGAAATTTCTTGTGGTCACAGGCTCTAAATATTTACATATTCTGGACTGAGGTATTATTACAATAGGAGCACAACACATATGTTACACACGTTGGTAAGTTGTTACTAAATGTACCAAGGAAGTCCTCTCTGCACACAGCTCTTGGTGACAAGGATGGGGGCCCGGGGGTTGCTCCTGGCAGCTGAGACCAGACTTTTGAACTGTGCCTTTGTTTGGCACCCAGGGAGTCTGGGGGGCGCGGGGCAGCCAGCAGCCTCCCCCAGCCACGGGTGCCCTCTCAGGAAGGCCAGGTTTCAGAACAGCGTCCATGGAAGTCCGTAGTCTGGAAGCTGCATCTCCTCAGTCTCCGGGGTGTCCGGTCGGCAGCAAGGCCTCCAGCTCAGGTGCCGTCAGGGCTCAGGACCCGCCACCCACCCGCCACCTGGGGGCTCCAGGCAGCCACCCCTCAGCTCAGCAACCATCTCCCACATGGGGGGAGGTCTCTCCTGGGTTCCCCGTCCCTCCGGCCCAGGCCACCTTCACAGGTGACAGCCCTGCCATGCATGGAATGTCATTCCATGTCTCCAGGGAGATGCCAGCTCTTCAGACAAGGTGAGACACAAGCTGTGTGGAGAGCACAGATGCCAGAGCTGCCCAGATTTAGATCCCGCCTCCACGTGGGCACTGCTCCTGGTGCCGCGAGAAGGTTCCCTGATGTCTCTGGGCCTCTGTCCCTGCACCTGGAATCAGGGCTGACCAAAAGCAGCAGCACAGAGGGGCCACAAACTAGTATGGTGTGAGCCCTGACCGTGCAAGGCCTCTGTCCAGGCAGGGACTGCACTGGCTTCACTCTGAGAGGACAGAGGCTGGTACCAGGTCCCGTGTCCTTCTCCACACCAGCCTGAGGGTGAAGAGCCCTCATATAACCTTGCACCCTGGGGCAGGCCAAGCAGAGGTGCCCGCACGTGGAGAGAATAGCCTATCTGGTGCCTTCTGGGGGAATCGGTGCCTTTTTTGGTAAACACTGCCTGTAGCAAGACAGCTGTGGAGCAGTAGGATGGCTCCCGGACACCCTCCGTGGGCTGCTTCTCCAGTCTTTGTAAGCACATGTTGGTTGATTGTCCTTGAAGGAGAAAAATGTGAAGATGGATGCAGTGCCCGTTGAAACAATGCAGGTCTATGTCACGAGGCACCGGACAGCAGTCAGAACAGTTTTCCAGCCACACCTGCCGCAGGCTGGGCCCTGGCCAGTGCCATCTGCAGCAGCCCCAAGGGTGCTAAGGTCAAGGCCAGACAGTTAAAACCCAGACTTCTGCCTCCTAAAAATTAAGAGTCCAGCCTCATTAATAATTTTAAAAATCCTCATCAACACAATATAGTATTACTATGTTTTATTTTGCTTATCAAATTAGCCAAGACTGATAAGGGAAGCAGGGCCACTGTGGGTGACCGAGGGTCGGGCCCTTGGTGCTCATATAATACGGGCATTTATGAGGACCAGTCAGGAGGGCGGGCAGCAGTGGGAAGACGACTTCTGGAATACCATTTGGCACTGACTCTAAAGATTGTTAAAACCGCCTCTGCCCTTTGACCCAGCCATCTCTCTTCCAGCACGTTATCCTGAGAAATGACTGGGAATATGCACTGAAGTTCAATTGCCCCGTGTTGACCTCAGCATCACTGCAAATGAGGTAAATAAATGCTGGGCTTTGGAGTCAGGCAGCCTGCATTTGAAGCCTCAATCCTGCCACTTTCCAGCTGTGTGACCTTGGGCACGTTACCTAAGCTCTCTGGGCCTCTGCATCCTCATCTGTAAAACAGAGTGAGCCATACCCACTTCTCCTGGCTGTCCTAAGATACCAGTGTGATGAGGTGTGAAACCAACTAGCCCAGGGCAGGGCAGGAATTGATGTAGGTGTTCAGCAGCAGGGGGACGGCCAAGTTCCCTGTGGGCCTTGCAGTTGGAAGAATTGGGGCAGACCCTGAGAACTCACACGAGGGACAAAGGGCTTCCGCGGTCAGTGACAGTGAAAACCAGGATACACAAATGTGTATACAGCGTGACGTCAGATTCAAGAGGACTCAGACAGGGGAGAAGATCGGAAGGAGGGATGCCGGAGCCCGGCCAGCGGTTCCTGGGACCGCCTTCCCCTCTCCTGTCTCTGCGTGGCGGGGGAGGAAGAGGGACTCCGGGCACACACCCCCATGTACGGCGAGCTGGTCTGGGGGTCACGGGGCCACGCCAGCCCTGGTTCTGTCTTCGGCTCAGCCTCTGACCCTCCACGTGTGACACAGGCCTGAGTCAGCAGATTCCTTCCCCTGGTGACCTCGTGCAGCTCTGGCATGTGACCCGTGGTCCCTGGAGCATAGGTGGGGCTGTGTAGAACGTGTGTCCTGGGCCACGGACGAGGCCCACCTGTCCAGAGCCCTCCTTTCATTCTGGAAGCCCTGGTCAGTTTCTCATCGATGCCCTGGGAGCGCCCCAAAAGGGGAGATGCTGGCATTTGCACATTCCGTTGTCACCCCCAGTGCCCAGAACTGCTTTCCACGTGGTGACTCATAGTCTCCAGATGGATATGTCCCTGTGCACAACTGCACCCACCGTTACCAAGTCACAGGCGGGGCTGGCGGCCCCCTCGCCAGGCACACAGCCTTCCTTCCCATGACCGTGGGCCCGCACCGTCCCGCTGCTGGCCCCTCAGAGCGCGTCTGCTTCCCTGTGGTCCTCCTGGGCTGTGGCCTCACCTGCCCATCATTTCAGAGTCAGGGCCTGAGTTCCAAGGGCATTATGGGCAGGGCTACCGAGCACCACAGCCCTCGAAGCACAGGCCGAGGCCACACACGGGTCAGGAGGACCAGATTTACTTTTCGAGGCAAATTTCAAGTTGGTAAAAATGGCAGAGCCTTATTTTTTCTTGAAGGACCTACTCCGTGCCGGGTGTGAGATGTGTTTACATCTTATGTGTATCCCCATTTTTTAGTGTGAAGATAGAGATGGCTGTTTTCCCAGCTTTGTCCGGAAGAGGTGACGTGATCAGATGTCCTCAGGCTCTTGTCTCAGACACCATGTGCCCGAGCCGCCCCCCTCACCTGCCCCGGCTCCTGCGTCAGCAGGGCGACCGTGATCCGTGGAAACAGGACGGCCACAGCGCTCCTCCGATCCTCTCCCGCGCCGGCGGCCGGCCGAGGTCCTCACAAGGAGCTCCCCTCCCACCCCAGCCCTTACTGTCTGCTCCGGACACCCGCCCCGCTGCTCCCAAACCTGCCAGCCTCGCTCTGCGCGTCAGTGGCGCTGTCCTAGCTGCTCTCTCTGGCTGCAACACTTCACTCACCCCTCTCAAGTCTTCTCTCAAAGGGCACCTTCTCTGTGAAGCCCACCCTGATTACCCCATTTGAAACAGTAACTCCTCCAGCATGCTGACCCACGCCTTTACCTGTCCCTGTCCTTTCCTAGCACGTCACTTTCCAGCTTGTGGTCAAATGTACCTGCTCTACCCAGTGTTCCCTGTCCCCCGGTCCTAGACCGTGATCGCCACGAGGACGAGGGTGCCTGGTTCTGTTCACGGGCGCATCCCGACACGCCGAACCACTTGTTCAGAACACATGGGGGCGCGCCTGTCTGCACTGTCAGGTCTGCTTCGGTGCATCTGGTGACGTGCCCACACAGGGGCGGATGCAGCTGGCCGGTCACCGTCCTCCCACTTCTCTTGCTGGTGCTGGTGGACGTGCGACGCAGGTCCGGCCAGTGACTCACACTGGAAGTCTCTGGGGGTCCCAGGGAAAGGGCCCCTTTGCCTGGTCACACCCCTTCTCAATCCCTTCCTGGGTCAGGTGCCGCTGACCAGGGAACTGATGCCCGGGGCTACAGCAGCCATCTTGGGACCCTGAGGCGCAGCCCTGCTGAGAAGCGCAGGACGAGGCAGGAGAGGGGGCAGCTGGGGGCAGAGAAGCGGAGAAAGATTTCGGAGTGACCTTGGTGGGCTGTTAAATTAACTGAGTCTGGGGTGAGGGGGCCACCTGCAGGCTTCATGTTGAGATGATACATATCAGGGCTGTTTAAGACACTGTGAGTAGGTTTCTTTATTCATCCCAAAGCCCCTGCAGGGGTTCACAGGCCGCGTTTTCAAAGAGCCTGGAGAGAAGCTCAGGACCACCTAATCCTCAGGCAAACACAGCTTTCGTTAAAGCGGCAGGAAATCTCAGGGGCTCCATGTCCTTCTTCAGCCGGGGGAGCAGAGGTGCCACTCACAGAGGGCAGGGTCCCCACTGCATCCGCAGGGCCGACAAGGCTCCCGTCAGACAGTGAGACTCAGTACCTGGCTGTGGCGGGGGGTGTGGAACTGCAGGCCCCGCGCCCCGGACCCCCCACCACGACGGCAGCCCGCTCAGCAGCCGCCAGGGACAGAGGCTGAGTGGAGGTGCCCACCTGTCCCCTCTCTCCCACCGAGGCCGGTGAGGAAGGGGCTTCAGCTACTCCCAATCTGCTCGGGAGGCTGAACCTCCGAGGGCACCGCGGGGAGGGCGCACGGGGGCAGCTCCCCTCCTACACACCAGGCGATGGGCTGATGGGCTGATTCTAGGACCTCGTTAGTGCCCTTTGCTGCATTCCTAAGGTCGCTCCCACAGACGATCCTTTGAATCACAGTGGGCCTTTCCCTTTGTCTTTTAAAATAAGCTTGTAAAAACAGCCCCCTAATGGATTTTGCTTTTCTGAAATGTAGCAAATGCATCTTTGTGCAGAGTAGAAAAAACTGAACCATTGAACTGTACAAATCCCACACTGGCCTGAGCAGCTCCGATAAAAAAAGCTCCAGGTGGGGCCAGGCGCTGACCAGGGTGGTGGTCACCATCTCCTTAGGAAAGACCTCCCTGGCGCAGACTCAGCCTAATTCTAGGGCCCAAGGGGGTGGCACAGATGCACGGGCAGAGCCAGGTGGGTGGCCTCTTGTTTACGGAAATGCTAAGTTTGCCATTCTCACACCCACGGTCCGCTCTGTCTCTTCCCAGAAAACATGCTTCCTGGGACGTGCCCCTCCCTTCGTCTCTCCCCAAACTCTCCACAAGCCTCTGTTCTGGGGGTGCCCCGAGGCCCATTATCAGGCCCCTGGCAGCCTCCATCAGGGTGACAGTACACACCCAGGAGGGCAGGGTGCTCTGGAGAGAACTCCCCAAGGCTGAGCCAGGTTGTGGGTGCTCGGGGGACCCTGGATCCGGGAGATCATGGGGGCACCAGGTCACCTCAATGATGCTCCTGCCAGCTGCCCAGGCCCATGGGTGCAGCTGCAGCCCCTCGGGGAGGCAGGCGGGGGTTGGCCTCAGACCCAGGGTCCGAGGGCACTCCCACCCCTGCCAGAAATGGCACAGCCCCTGAGGGGTCCCAGAGTTGGCTGCGCTGGCAGCCTCACCATCCTCCCCAAGCCACTGGCCCGTGCCAGGTCCCCCAGAACTCCCCTGTTGCACTCTGACCTCCTCCAGGTCCAGAAGGCATCGGGGCCATTTCTGGGGCACTCCGCCTGGAGGCAGAGGAGGCCTGGCTAGGGGTTTTGTTGGGCAGAAAGGCAGATAGGAGTGAGATGAAAAGAGGGTGGGCCCAGCAAGAATGCAGGGAGTTGACCAGAGGAGCCCAGAGCCAGCAGGGACCCAGAGTTGACACCCTTGCAGTGTGCGCTCATCCCGCGTGCTCCGAGTCGGGGCGGGCCTTGAGACTTGCTCTAGCCAGTGGAATGCAGGTGCGACAGGGCAGGGACAGGGGACAGGCATCATGAGTAAATTTCCTAAAAGTGCTGAGAAGAACAGGAGAGACTTATCTTAAATCTAAGATTCCATTTTAAAAGCAGAGAGTTGAGAAGTTAGATTCCTAACATACTCTTTGGTAATCAGCCAGATCTTAGGGGAGGGCAGGCAGTCCTAACTGATAAATTCCCAGGGCTTGGGGGTAACCACTACCTTGGAGAAGAACAGGATCAGTAAATTCCTTGTGTTAAGTTTATCTTACAGAATTATCTAGAGGACTGACCATGGATAATGACATACGGTCTCTCACCAGAGACAGACATCATGAGACCGCGTGACAAGCCTATGGCCCCCCATCCCTTCACCTGTATCCCATTCTTGAAAGCCTTAAAAGACAGTAGGCCCCTAGGTGCGCCTCTTCTCTGAGGTTGCCCACTCTCTCCTTTCTTTGAGTGGCACCTTTTTGCCTTAAATAAACCTGCCTTTACCTTGACTCTAGCCCACTCCTCCTCTGGAGTGTATTTGAATAAAATTTTCATTTTGCTTCACTCCTGTGTCTCTGCCCTTCAATTCTCTGCTGCGGTGGGGACAGGGGACGAGGAGAATGAACTCGACCCTCAACAGTTTTCACGTTTTCTCTTCAAACAGCAGGACTCAAAATCCAGTCTTCACCCAGAGCCCGAGACCATGATGTGGCCATAGGCCAAGCAGCTCCGGGGTGGGCGGCCCCCCTGCAGCCTCGCTCTCCCTGCCGCCTCTGCCCCGCTCCCAGAAGGCACCTCCACGGAGCCCCGGGATGGAAGCGCCTCATCCAGGGGCCACACGCAGGCCTGCGGTCCAGCCCTGACCGAGCTCCTGCAGCGCCAGGCCTCAGCTGCCGCTCCCCAGGGGACAGCCACACGCCCCTCCTGGGGCTGCTGGCATGGGGAGCAGTCCCAGCCCCCAGCCTCAGCTCCTGCACTCAGCAGTCAAACCCTGGCCCTCCCCACGGTCCAGGCTGCCCCCCGCCCCACACTGCGTGCTCGCGGCCCCTGCATCCTGGAAGGGCTGCCTCCCCCACGGACCTATCACCGAGTAGGAGCCTGAACACCATCTCCTCTGTGCAGCCCTCTCTGGAAGCTTCCGGATCCTTCCCTGACCCCTCCCCACACCCAGCCCTTGGTTTTTACTGCTAAAATGACCAGAGGGTCCAGTGCGGGTTTTGCAGAGAGGCTTCACAGGGGCCGCGCACACCCGGGCAGGGAGGGGGCCCCCACCAAGCTCCTTCCCCAGGAAGGATGCTCAGCATCAAGCCCCAAGGGCTCTGAGCTGTCTGTGAGCATCGTGCTTCAGCCCCATTATTTTGTTCATCCTGGTGAGACGTGCCCTTTGTTATCAGAAAGCCTACAAGGGGTGATTTTGAGGGTCTGAGAACCCAAAACGCTTTCCATGTGAACCAGCGGTGAGTGCCTCTCGCCTCTTCGCTCCGCACCCTTTGGCCCACAAGGTGTTGAATGCCGTGCGTCTGGACAGTGGGGGGCGCTGTACTATCTCCGCGCCAGACCTCCCCGGTCAGAGCTGAATCGTGCCCTCTTACTCCTTAGCACTTCCAGGCCCACCCACCAGGCTGATACAGGAGGGGGTTCCTGAGACCGTCGGGGAAGTGAGGCGCAAGAGCCGACACCGGCTTGACAGGGCCATGGAATAGCTACAAAAATCACATCACTTCATCATGTATATGTGGCGTATTTCCCGCTGTGTTTGCCCATGAAGAAGCAGACCCTCATGGCTCCTGGGTCCTAGGGGTCCCTGGGTCATTATGGGCAATGCTGTGTGCCTCTCTGGTGGCCGTGGAGGACACAGCACCCGCGGGAGAGCAGGTCTTGAGGACTCTGTGCTTGCAGAGACGTGCCATCAACAGAACTCCTTTAAAACTACAAATTTTGGGGGTTTGGATACTGCCTCAAATTGGCTTGATTTGCCCCCCCTCCCCCCAAATTCTATTCTTCATATATTTTTAGGAAACTAAATGTAAATACACACCTATGCACCTGCCCATTGCGTCCACACCGCCCACAGTGAGCCCTGGCCTCCTGGCTTTGGGGCCCAGGTGGCCACTCTGCTCTGGCCACTGGATCTGAGTCCTCGGACGCTGGGCACAGTGTCCCACCCCGGGGCCTGGACCCCATTCTCCATCCCTCCCCACTCCCATGGCGCACCCGCAAGGGACACAGGCCGTGATGAAAAACTCACAAGCTATATGACGATTCTGGACCCTGAGGTTTCCCAGGATCCCAGTTAACAAGCTTCCCAGAGACTCCGGGGCTCAGAACCCCAGCTGGGAGGCCTGGGTTGGAGGCCACACCTCGGGGCTGTCCCTGCGGCCGCTGTAGCCCAGACTGAGGACAGACACTCACCTTTGCAGATGAAGCACTTGATGTGGAAATACTTGTTCTGGACCCTCAGCACCTCCCCCTTGCACACGTTCCCACAGGTGTCACACAGGATCGCCGTGCTGGGCGGCTTCTCCAGGGGGCTGTGACCAGCCTGGGGCTCCGACACTGTCAGGACAAGAGGAGCCATGTTAAAGGGTGGCTGTGCTGGGCACAGGGCGAGCAAACCAGCCAGGTGCAAAGGTGCCCACGCACCCAGCACAAGTCCCAGAGGATATCGCGGGACAGGCTCATCTTCTCCTCAAGGACCAGTGGGAAGAGGATAATGGACAGGCCAGCTGTCCAACCCCCAGTAAGGGCTCCTGTCTGTGCCAGCCCCAGCCGGTGTGCGAATCTGTCCCCATCCCTGTATGCACAGCAGCAGTGACGGGGAGCTCACAACCCCCTCCCGAAGGGCAGCTCCCTGCTGCCTTGACCTGGCACAGCTCTGGCCCTCGAGGGGCCTCGGCAGCTAGGCCCCCGGTGAGCACAGCGGACCCAGATTCCTCTCTTCCACAGGTACACAACCCTGGTCTTCCTGTGAGCCTGCTTCAAGTTCCCTCTGTGTCCCAGGGACACTGACCTCCTAAAGCCACCACTGCCTGGGGTTTTTATGAAGCACTAATAACCCTGGTGGGATGGGTCAGGGCAGATGGTGAAAGGGCCCAACTGTGGGGCCCTTGGGGTCTGGGTGGGGCCCATGCACATCCTCTGACAGCCTGGTGGAGGCCAGCGTGCAGGATGCTGGGGTCCACAGTGGGTCCACACCTTGAGCAGCACCAGCCCAGTGGTACTGACAGCGGGCTAACAACAGTGACAGATCCAAGGGGCGGAGCTGGGGGTGGTGGAGGCGCAGGGCTGGGGGTCAGCTCTCCCCAGTGGGGTCACTTCAGTGCAAGTAGGACCTGGTTAGATGGTGGTGTTGGGGGTAGCATGAGGCCCTGCCAGGCAGAGGACACGGCCCATGTGGGGCCCAGGCAGGCTGGGGCCACTTCCATCCCAAGACCAACCCAAGAAAGCCACACCTGCCCCTAGTCTGTCACCGGGATGTCCCTCCTAGTGACCCCCAGCCTCCGTCAGGCACACCAGCCCCCTGCCCTCCTCCAGGAAGGCTCCCGCTCCTCTGCCTGGCTTTGAATCTCTGCTGAATGCGAGTGGCAGGTGACAGTGACTGAACCCCCACCTGCCGCAGCTCCTAGTTATCAGCCTTTTTCTTTCTCGTGTGTGTGTGTGTGTGTGTGTGTGTGTGTGTGTGTGTGTGTGTGTGTGTTCATGTGCATATGTGTGTGTTGCAGTGGGGGGACGGGCAGGGGTCTTCACTATTTCTGCATCTCCTAATGCCACCCTCCTTTCTCGTCTGGCCTGAGGCTGAGACAAGGACGGGATGCAGGTGGTGCATCTTGGGGATCCCAGGTGGCAGGGAGGATAGACAGGGAGGGTGGAAGGCAGTGAAGGGTGTGTAACTGAGCTGGTCACCCCGGGCCCTGCAGGGAACCAGGCAGTATGCATCCCAGGTCACACTCAGGAGGAAGGGAGGCTGGGCCCTGATCCTGCCTCCTGCCTCCTGCCCCCTGGGTGAGGGTTGCCCCACAGGCCGAGCTCCCTGCCCTGCTTTTCTGGGCCACGTGGTCTGGCCTGAGTGAAGCTCCCAGGATTAGTGGGGGCCTGACGCACAGAAGCCGGGAGCTGGAGCGCCTGAGGTGGGAAGTTGGCAGGTTCAGGTGAGGTGCCCACCTGGCAGCAACAGAGCCCAAGGTGGGCCCAGGGGATGTGCGCAGCCCAGAAAGCACCTGCCATACTTTACTGGAGGGTGAAGGGTATTTGCACACACACACACAACCACACACATTTATGCAACCTCTTAAGGCCAGCCTTGACGGAGCCCCAGGCCTGGAAGGTCTCTCCCCCTGAACACGGGGAGGTGGACATCAGACAGAGGAGGCCCGTCTCCACCGTGTCCAGCCTGTCCGGCCCCGGCCCAGAGCCCCTGACCTGCCAGAGCGGGACTCCCGTCCTCTTCTGCAGTCCCTGCCCCTAGTGTGAAGTTGGACAGGGCACAGCACAGATGAGGACCTGGGCCGCTCCGGGGACAGCAGGCCTGAGGGGGAGAGTTCTGGAGACCCCAAGGGTAGCGGGGTGCCAGCAGTCTGGGGGCGAGAAGCCACACTGCCTGCGGAGGCAGGTGCAGGAAAGGAGTGGCAGGAAAGCTGGTGTGGCCTCGCGCTGGGCACACAGGCCCAGTGTCCGCGCCTGCCTCGCGTTTCCACAGTCAGGAAACCAAACAGCGGACGGGACGGCGCAGAACCCGGCAAGGACCCCATGAGCTCCGTGTGCCGGCCTGAGAGCTGGGGTGCCATTTCCCGCTCTGGGCTGAATGTCCCCAGGAGGCTTGCGCCTGCTGCTGCTACTTTTTCCTGTAGAATAACTGCAGAAACTTTTTCCAGTATTTAGCAGTGATATCATTACTTCACTACTGATAAAATTGGGGGGAGCAGGCAGAGAACAAGGGCTCCCTAGGCTTGAACTTAAAATTCCCCAAGTAGAATGACCCACGGGAGCCTGGGCTTGAAACCTGTGCGGGGCCTGGGGCCACCCAGGCTCCCGTGAGGCTGACAGGCGGCCGAGCCACGTGGTCCACAGCAGAGGCTAAATCAAGATCAAGGGGCAGGGCGGGGGTGGGGAGGGACACACAGATCGCCGACACTGTCTTCTCCTCTCTGTCAGACACAAAGAACGATACGCTGTCATCTCTCCATGGGCAGAGAAGGCAAGTGTCTATACTGCCGGGACGTGGCGCGAACCCAGTGTGGGGGAAACGCCGCACCGACCACACTGGGGACCCCGTCAGACCCCGGGGGCAGCGCGGCCGCATTCGAGACCGTGCAGCCCAAGCTCCGCCTCCTCCGCTCTGCGGCCGGAGCTCCCAGCCTCCCACGCGCCCACCGTGCGCCCATCCGCCCTCGGCCCACAGCTCCTGCACCCGGGGGGGCTTGACGGGGCAACGGGCAAAAATGTTTCCCTAGTAGGCGGCAGGCCCCACACGTTCAATGCACAATAGCTACTGTCATTTTCAAGAAGACACAGCCTGACATCACCAGTTCCCTGGTTACCGGGATCTCTTCGGTTTGGGGGACGCTGCTCTAAGGCAAGGCTTTGCTCGGAGGCCCCAGCTGCACCCACCTGGACTCCCGGCGCCCAGGGTGGTGGTGCTGCCCTCTGGCGGTAGTAAGTGGACACTGCACCATGGGGACAGGCCTGTGTCCCGGGCAGGCGCGGCCTCCAGTACCTGCAGGTGTTCCCTCCAGCCCGCATCTGCCCGCTTGCCCTTGGGGTCGCATCTGTGAATCCTGGGGGTGGCACGGGCCTTTTCCCCCCAAGATGAGCTCATTCTTGCACCTCCTGCAGCTGCCCTATTGCAAGGAGATGCCTTTCCCTGCAGGTCGGCCCTGCAGACGGGAGCTCGTGCGAGGCGTGCTCTCGCAGCAGCCCGCCAAGTGCGTGCTGTGTCCCTGCTGCCGCTGAGCGCACTGAGGCCTGGAGAGGCGGCCCAGCTGGTACGCACCCTGCAAGGAGATCTGGACCTGCGCAGTGCGGCGCCCAGGGGTTTCTCCACGTGTTCCCGAGAGAGGGATGGGCTGTTCCGGCCAGGCTCCCTGCAGAGGTCCTTAAATGCATATGACTAAGTGGTTATGAAGAAGCTGGTCCGAAGGGCTGCATCGTTGCAACTATGTGATGGTATAAAAAAAGCAAAGCTCTGGAGACAGTGAAAATATCAGTGGTTTGTCAGGGGTTTTGGGGGAAGGATGAACCAGTGGAGCGCAGGGGAGTTTTAGGGCAGGGAGCCTGCTCTGTATCATTCCGTATGGGGGCTACATGTCATTATGCACTTGTTCAAACCCACAGAATGTACCCCACCAAGGGTGGCCCCCGATGTAAGCTACAGACTGTGATAATGATTCATCAAAATTGGTCATCGATCATAACAAATGTACCACCCCAATACAAAATGTTAATAATGGGGGAAATGGGGACTTGGAGCGGGCGTACAGGGGGACACTCTACTTACTGCTCAATGTTTCCGTAGACTGAAAACTACTCTAAGAAATGAAATCTGGGAAAAAATTTTAAAGAGAGAAGTGCCACACACGGAGTGGAGCCACAGGTGCACAGGTTCACTTCGCCGCACTTCCAAGATCGGCTCCGACATTGGACTGAACACGTCCTCAACCGTGATAGTGACATAAACCACGAATTTGAGTCACACAAGGGCTGTGACTCCAACCCCTCCGTGATAATGAAATCCCAGTGCCGGGGAGCCTCACGCGAATAGAAAGAATATTCCTGGTAAAAACAACACAAGGAGGGAGGTGGCTTGCCCACTCTGACCGAGGGCCAGCAGCCCGTGATCCCTGCAGGCCACAGTCCTGTTCTGTCACCAGAAACGGTCTGGAGGAGCCACGTGCTGTGAGGAGCTGGGACGGGAGCCGGTTTGGACCCGTGTCCAGGGAGGCAGCAGTATCTTGGAGAGCCGACAAACTCCAAGAAGCCTCAGCATTCACATCTGTAAGTTGTAGGAACTTTTCAGACTCCATTAAAGTGGTGAAAGAAAACACCTGCCATGCCAGACAGGTGTCGGTGAATGACAGCTGCTGGCGTGGGTATTTCCAGGCCTCAGAGGCGGACCTGCCCCTGGGGGTGAGAGAGAGCAGGGCAGGGCCACCAGAAAGAGGACGGGAAGTCCCCAGAAGGCCATGCCTTTGTTTATATGCTGGCCTCCTAGGTAGATTCTCCTAGATTTGCTTCCCGTGCTGGCCCTCCTCAGTGGGGTGGCAGGGTGGGTGAGCAGGAAGGGGACAGTTTGTGCGGTCCTGGCCGTGCCCCTCCCTGGCTGTTCCCCTATAAAGTGGGGATGAGTATTCCCAAACGTGGGACCCTCGAGTAGAGCAGGGCCAGTGGCCGAACCTTGCAAATACCCCTGCTAATGTCACTGTGAGGCTCTCAGATCTGGTGTCCATCCTGGTGGTGAGGCCCCAGGACAACAGGTGGGAGCATCAGTGGATGTCTTGCCAAGGGGTTTCAGCTCTGGGCAAGTTCACTGTGGATTCAATGTGACCAAAGAAAATTGACAGCAGAATGCTCTTTGGGGCGAAAGGGTTATCCCCAACTTTATTTCCAGGTGGCAGGCCAGTCACTAGAATCCCGTTCACTCAGAGCGAGTCTGTATGCTGCAAGGGCTCTTACCTCTGGGCCCCTCTGTCCACACAGCCGTCCTCTGGGCCTCTGCACAGCTGTCCGCACAGCCGTCCTCTGGGCCCCTCTGTCCGCACAGCCGTCCTCCAGGCCTCTGCCCTCTGCGCTGCCACCACTTCAGCCTCTGCTCTGCTCTCCTGCAGCCTTGCAGCCCTGCCACCGTGTTGTGCCCTTTATATAGAGTCTTTATATAGGAGCTCTTTATATAGAGTCAACAGCCATGTAATGCCCACAGGTGTGCAGGGAGCTAGTCAAGCAGGGCTAGGTGAGAATCCTGGCCACAGGAACTCTCATTTTATCCACAGTGGGCTTGCTTTTTTGTTACTCTGAGGGTTTGGGCTCCAGAGTCCTCGACCCCACATGCTGGGGGAACATGCTTCCGCTGTACTGACCCACCAGACACATTAATTCTCCTCTCCACTCCACTGGTACAGACCCAACTGGGGTGACTTCCTTCTTTGTTCATAGAAATTTGCCAACCTGACATCATTCAAGATGCTACAACCAAACATCCCACGCTTCTCCAGTCAGCAGACCTGGAAGGGAGCTGTGGTACCACTCGGCCCGCATGCCCTGTGCTGTCTCTGTCCCCTTCCGTGTGGTCCTCGTCAGTTCAGGTAACAGTGAGGGCCCTGTCCCTCCTGCTCAAAGCACCCACCCTGATCTGCAGGTGCCCTAAGCTGAGGAAACCTCTGCAAGTCCCCGGGACTTCGTTCTGAAGTCAGCACTGCCAGGCGCTTGGCCAAAGGTCACTCGGTGCCAAATACTAAACAACAAAGCTATTCTAATCATTGCCGGCTGGTTCATTCATTCACACGCCTGGCAGGCGTCAGAGGACCTACCAGTGCCCAGAGCCCATGGGGACATTTCCTCCTTTGGTACATATCATACCCCAGGGGAATGGTCTCTCACCCCCACTTTGCAGATGAGGACGCTGAAGCTCAGATATGGGGCCTACAGAAGGGCTGGTTGGGCCCCTGCTCAGGTGTGCCTGACGCCCTGCCCAGCGTCTTAGCCACCTGCTGGTCTGCAAGCCAGGTGCTTGCTAATTCAACCAGCAGAGGAACAGAGGGGCTTTCCAGCATCGGGGGAGATGACTGTGCACACTCACCACCATGCTGGTGTGGCAGGCAGCAGGAGGGGGCCACCCCGTGCTGAGGGGGCTCAGGCAGGGCCAGATGCCCCTCTCGTCCCAGGGACTCCCCCCTCGCATCCCAGGCAGCCAGGCGAGTATCACTGTGATCCTTGGGGATTTGCCCAACTCTTCATTTTTGCTGTCTTACTGGCTCCGCATTTTATTATGTCCCTTCTCCAAAGGCCCAGTTAACACTGGACCCCAGCAGGCATTCCTGGCTTGGTGAAAAACCACAGGCCACATTGGTCTTGCTTTCTAAGCTTTGCCCTGGAGATAAATCCACCTTGACATCAGGAGTGGGAGCCCCCAGGCACTCGGGGTTCTAACTGGAACCCCGCCACATCAGCCATGATGATTCTGCAGGGCTCTCCATTCTGCTGTTTGTATGATGCAAACAACTAACTTGGGCTTCCAAATTTTATGATTATGTTCATTCCACGAGCCTCAGAAGTCCACACGTGCACATCCACTCTAGAGACTTGAATATACCCAGAAGGGGGCCCAGGGTGAGCGGTCTTGCCCTCCCTCTTGGCCGTGACTTCTAACTGTAACAGTGGGCAGAGAACTGTGGAGGGAGGCACAGGATTGTGGGCAGGCACAGCAGGGAGGGCTTCTAGTAAGAGGGGTCATGAGGTGGGCAGGCACCTTCTGGGACTTCAGCAAGCGTGCGTCACCATGCTCATCTCCATCACAGCACTGGCTTGCCCTGTGCACAGGCCCGTGTGCCTCTCCTGGCCTGGAAGCCCGGCTGGGGCCAGAGGCCAGGTCTGAGAACGTGTGCCTCTAGGGGAGACCTAGGCCTGGACAGGAGGTGGTACGCACTCCCCACCTGCCTGCAAGCATCCTTTCAACTAGCATGCCCGCTGGGACAGGTGCTTCTTAGGCTGCTTTCCTAAATATGAAGTCACTGGCACAAAGGCACATGCACCTTGATTTCACGCATCCTGCCAGACCACTCTCCCGACCGAAAGCCCAGTGCTTTACAGGGCCCGCCTCCCCTGCCCTCGGAACACTCTCCTTATGGAGCGTGTCTCTGCTGAGGAACAGGTTCAGGCCTCTCCTGCTGCCCACCCTGAGCGTTCTATGTTGCAAAATCACACCAAATAACTCCCTTCTTAACCTACTTGAGGGCTGACTGCTAATTATAACCACGAACAAGGAAGCTGCTCTCTGGAGCTGGCCTGTCCTCACCAAGGCCCTCTGCAGCCGGAACGCAGGACGTGGGCTTCGTGTGTCTCAGGCTGTCCCCACCAGCCAGGGTGGAGGTCCTGTCTGGCTCTCCAAGCACATCATGCCTCCAGTCCTCGGTCCAGCAGAGGGGTGCCCATGCCCTGCCACTCTCTGGGCTGGCATGGGGCATAGGGAAAAGCCCAGTCCCTGCCCAGGGAGCTCACACTCCAGGGCACAGAGGTGGGGCAGACGTGAACGCCCCCCCACGGGAGGCTCACCCCACCAGACGCCTGAATTCAGGGCACAGGGATGCCCCCGGGGCCCCACCCACACCCACACCCACACCCACACCCATTTCAATAATTACAGGATCAAACAGCAGGAACCCTGCTGGATGTCACCCGGCGCCCTCTGAGCCCCCACGTGTGTGGCCCCCGGTTTCTCCCCCGAGCTGAATGTGCTCCTCATCTTCGCCCCCGGCCTGCCCCAGACTGCGGCCCCCAGGGCCAGCGATCAGCTCTAAGAATTAGACGTGGGGCTTGAGCCCAAATGTTTGCAAACGCAACTGAGTATGTAAAATGCCCAATATTCCCAAACCAGCCAGCCTCCATAGAACCTCGCAGCACCTGTCAGCCCCAGACCGTGACCCTGGGGAATGGTGGTCTGTTACGCGGCCACGGAAAGCAAATGCTGCAACCGGGACCCCCCAAGCCCCTCCCCGTTTCTGAACGTGGCCCTTCTGCCACCCTCTGCACACGGCCTGCCCAGGGCTCACTCCAGACCTCTCCAGGGACGGTACAACCACTCCCTCCAGAGCTGAGATCCTACACCGAGGTGCTGGCTATTTTGACCCAGGAAAGGAAATCCCCCAAGTCTGGTGTAACCTTGCCTGGAATTCTCGCAGCCTGGAGCCCACTGGGGAGACAGATATTCTCATGCCCATTTTGTAGAGGCAGAAACCGAGCTCAGGGAGCTGAACCAACCAGCTCAAAGCCCCACGGCCAGGAGGGCCAGGGCCAGGATGCAGGCCCAGGTCCACCCTCCTCTGCCAACTCACCCTGCTCTCAGGGCGCCTGCAGCCCGTGTCCAGCCCCCTGCCTCCGCCCGCTGCAGGCCCCGCCCACTGCGGCCCTGCCCACCAGAGCCTCCCACTGTGGGGTCTGCGGCCCTGCCTGGGCTCTGCCCACCTCCCCTGCTCCCTTGAGAAGGCTGTTCCTCCCAGGCTGGGATCGTGGTGCTCCCCTGGAGATCGGCGCTGGGCAGGGAATGAATGACATAACTCCAGCCATCCTGCTGATGCTCACCATCCCCGCATGACACAGGGTCACCCTGCCGGCAGTGGGGCCTCCTCGCGGGGGTACCCATGCTGGAGTCCCTTCCAGCAGGTCAGCAGCCCGGGGACTGCCCAGAGCAGGAGGCGGGGGGGACAGGCACACAGTTAGCCCCTCGAGACCCAGGGACCGATAGGTCAGGGAAGGATCTCCAAGTCCCATGGCTCTTCCTGTCCCGAGGCAGAGCACATTCAAAGTCACCCTCAGCCATAAACAGGCTCAGGCCACACACGCAGGACCGCGGGGCACCAGGCTGCCTCGCCGAGCCTGCAAGAAGCCTCTTCTTTGCGGTGCCGGCATGTCGTCTCCCTTCTGCTTACACAGAGTGTGCAAGCAAGCAAACTGGGGTCCTCGGAGCCCATCTCTGGCGGGCTACAGCAGGTCCCCCAAGTTCTTCTGTTGGAGTCCTAACCCCCACACTTCAGAACATGACCTCATTTGAAGAGAGGGTCTTCACTGAGGTGGTCAAGTAAAGTGAGCTCCTGAGGTGGGCCCCCTCGGGCATGCCCGTCCTTTACATGGGGAATCGGCACAGGATGTGCAGGGCAGGCGGAGGTGTGAGGACACGGGGAGGGCAGACCCTGGCAAGCCCGGAGAGGCTTTCTCTGTGGCCTCAGAGGGAGCCCTCCCTGCCCACACCTCCACCCCAGCCCGCTAGCCTCCAGGACGGTGACAGTGCCTGTCGTTTAAGGACCCCTGTCTGCAGTACGTTGCTACCGCAGCCCCAGAGACGAATCCCTCACCCCTGAGGGTGGAAGGACCTGGGGGGGCCAGGCCTGGGGTGTCCCAGCTCGCTGTCCCTCCTCTAAGCCTGCTTACCATCTGCAGAGTGACAAGGTGTCGTCCCATACGGGCTTTTTGAGAATGGTGACATGGCAGAGCTGATGGGTGACGGGGGTTGCAGGGGTCTGTGTGTGCGTGGGGCCTGGGGGACAGGGGTGAGGACACTATGGCAGTGAGCGACCTCCAGAGCGCCAGCTGGCCATGGCACTCCCAGCAGACCTCAGCACAAGCTCCTGCCAATTCCGGGGCCCCCATGCTTCCAGCAGCTGGTCCCAGAGCCCTCACTGCCTGTCCCCGAGGGTGTTATTTCATCTCCGGAAGAGCGAGTACTTCCTGACCGGAGGGGCGTCTGAGGATCTCATGGGTGGCATTCCAGAAGGTCTGGGCCTAGCAGACATCTGGGCCCATCCTCCCCACATGTACAGCGGCCATGCCAGGCGGGCCCAGCCAGGCCACACAGAAGTCTGTGGCCGGACCAGAACCAGGACAGACGCTTACTCTGTCACCGTCCTGGAGGCTAGCGGGCTGGGGTGGAGGTGTGGGCAGGGAGGGCTCCCTCCAAGGCCGGAGAGAAAGCCTCTCTGGCTTGCCAGGGTGTGCCCCCCCACCCGTGTCCTCACGCCTCCACCTGCCCTGCGCATCCCTGTGCTGATTCCCCGTTTAAAGGACAGGCATGCTGTAGGGGGCCCACCGGTGCTTGTCCCCCAGGTCACATTGCCATGGGCCAGGGCAGCCACTGCTGGACCACAGGTGGCCTCAGCTGGGTCTCCAATATATGCCCAGGGTCCAGCACACAGCCGATGCCTGTAAATACTCCTTATATCCGATGGGAACAGGGAACGCAGTTGGTGACTCAAAGCACAGCACAGTGCATCGCCTGGGCAATAATTAGTGTGTGACGACCTCATCTTTCAGTTCCTGTGCCTGGGATAAGTGCCAGACCCTGCACTCGGAGACTTCCATCAATGACCAGGTCACAAAGCTGGAAATGGGTGAACAGCACGGCTGGGATTTGAACCCAGGCCACAGATCCCAAGCCCCAGCTGTCAGCTCCCACCAAGAGGGTCGTGAGGGCCGAGTTAATCCTGCCAGAGCCCCTCACTCACCAGGCCGCCTGCCTGGGATGCCACCGTGGGGGCCCATGAAGCTGGGGCCCTGCCAGTATGCCCCGGTGCACATGGCCAGCTTAGGGTCACCAGCTGCCCCCCTCCTGCCCAGGGCTCTGAAGGTGGGGCCTCGCTGCCCCGCTGTGTACCACCAGCATGTCTGAACGGCCTGGGAAAGCCCTTGGCTTTGGGTCTGACAAGGATGGTGATGGTAGGGGGTCTGAGGAGCCAAGCACTCCCCCTGGACCACCCCTCCCACCCTGCGTCCCAGAAGGACACTGTCCCCTTGCACAGGCCCTGTTCTGCACCTGCCCTCAACAATTATCCTCTCATCCCACACAACCGGGCACTGTCCTGTCTGGACCATTTTAGAGTTGGGGATCCACAGGTTCCAGGACGTGAAGCGACTTGCTCAGGCTGGAAGTCAGGATGCTGTGGGGGGAGATGGGGCGAGGATGGAGGAGGACTTGCCCCTGGGGGAGGCAAGAGGGCCTGGGACACGCCCAGGTAGGTGCCATCCTCCTGGCAGCCGTGCCTGCCTCCAGGGCATCCCTGCTCGGCACACCTCCTTGCCATTTGCTCCCGGCAGCCCGGACTGGGCACACTCACAGCGCTTGTCTCAGACATCCCCCAACCTGCCCTCAGGACCCAGCTGCGTTCAGGGAGGGCCCTTCTCTGCCTGAGCCTGGAATCAAGCGCCCTGTCTTCCTCCCTGCCAGCTGGCAGCCTTGCTTGGGGTCTTCAATCCCTGCCCAACCCCCACCCAGCGCCTGACCTGGTGGCCGCACACTTCTGGCCCCGCAGGCGCTTGCACGGCGCATGGGGACCCTTTCCCAACTCATAAAGTGTCTCGTTGTGCTGGAGCCTCCAACCCCCACAGGGAAATGCTGGCTCTGCTCCAAGATTCAACTTAAAATCTCCCAACCTGCTCCTCAGGGCCCCGTGCTGTGGCTCCTCTGTCCGTGGCACGTGTCGGGATTCCAGACCAGCAGGGCGGCTGAGCCCTACAACCGTCACATTTTCACAGACCGTGACCATCAAGGGCCCTTTCGTGATCTGCACTGTTAATGACGGGGCCTCAGTGTGGGCCTGAACATCCTTGCCACAGAATCCTCAACCATGCCAGACACCAGGCCACCCGGCCACCAGGCTGGGAGGTTGGCTGCGTGGACACAGGCTGAATCCGTGGAGGGAGGGGGAGCCTGCGGCATGGCCTGGCCAGGCTTCCAGGGCCCTGTTCCTGCCTCTGACGGGCAACCCGCACCTCTGCCCCTCTGAGCTGTCACTCCCTCTTCTGCAGGACTGCGAGGCCCGGGGAGGGTAATCGCGGGTGCATCGGTTTGGGGCCAGCCTGTGGCTTTGGAGAAGGCCCTGGGAACAGTCTGTCCCCACTGTCCTCCCTGAGACACCCACGTTTCCCTCTTTTGTGCTGCCTGTGGGCACTGCAAGCCAAGCCCACCTTCCTGTTCCGAATCCCACACCTGTCAAGGCATCAACGAGCAGAGGGAGTTTGAGAATGTGCATGACAGTGACACCACCAGCACAATGCACCCCGCTAGCCTGTAACTGTCGGGCTCCAGCACATGCCCAGGCCTCCAGCGGCACCTCTAGGGTATCAATGGGCATGTCTCCCAAAGGGAAACATGTGGGCTTCCTGTACAAAGATTCCCCCTTCCTGGAGACGCAGGCAGTCCCACCCCACTTGCAGGCATTCGGCAGGATGCCGTCACAATGGGGCATCTCCACCCGGGCTCAGCTGCACACGGCACAGCTATGGCTGCGGTAGAGGCCCTGCTATCATTCTTGGCTCGAAAAGCAAGTAAGAAAACAGATGGTGCCAGCATAGGTGGGCTCAGGGTGGACGCGAGGACAGCCGGGCAGATGTCCCCATTCCTGTGTGGGCACCTTGACTCCAGTCCTGCCACCAGCTTGCATGAAAGGCCTTAGGTATTTCCTTAATACCATGCCGCAGGTATTAAGGAAACTGAGGCTCAGAGATGGTCGGGAACTTGGCAAGATCACGCAGCCTGTACCTGGTGGGGTGGGGACGGCCCAGTCTCTGTGTAAGAAGACCGGTGTTCTGTTTCTTCTGGCCTTTCCCCTGCCCCTTCCGGCTCCCCACATGTGCTCCCAATTCATGCATCCGGGGAAGGCTGGTGGTGGCGGAAGCATGTCCTGGTGTCCAATTAAAACTGGGCATCTGGAGTGCTGGCCCGGGGCAGAGGGAAGCCGAGCCAGGCAGGGAGAGCACGCACGGGCCGTGTTCCGCCGCATCAGGGCAACACGCATGGGCACACTCTCCCAACCCTGGGCTCCAGCAGGCTTTTCATATATATCTGTACCAACAGGGCCCAGCACACAGACCAGTGTCCACAGGCCATATTTGGCCTCTAAACTCAGGAAGGCCAGGGCTCACTGATGCCTGTCCCACAGGCTGTCTGTAGTGACAGGTCCTGGCTCAATGTGAACAGGCCATAGATGTACAGCCTTCTGAGGCCAGACAGCGCTGCACGGGAGCCCAGCCTGGCAACACTGCCCACCTCCTGAGACAAGGCTTCCTCTGGTTTTAATGACAGAAATAGTTCCTTATGGTTATAGGAGTAACACTATTCATTATTAAAAACCCAAGCAGTACATAAAGGCTGAAGAAAAATTAAAATCCCTTGCTAATCTCCTACCCTGACATGGCCCTCCCCCTGTTAGCATCTCAGTGGCCTTTCCACTGTGCAGTTCTGTATGCACAGCAAAAATAATGCACCTATATACATATGCACACACATGCCCATGATATGATATGACAGAACATGATATAATAGAGCATAATTCTTTTCATGGGAATGTGCTCCCTCTAAAACAATATCCTGAGCACCTCCACAGAACCTACCCAGCTCTGCAGAAGGCGTCAGTAAACAGCAGCTCTTTCAAGGTATAATTCACATACCATACAATTCACCTATTTAAAACATAACAGTTCCATGATTTTCAGCTCATTGAAGGAGCTGTGTGTCAGTCACCACAATCAATATTAGGACATTCGCCCAAAAGGAAGTCTCCTGCCCATTATGTCACTCCCCACTCCCCCCTCCGCCAGCCCCTGGCATTGGATAATCTACTTCTTGTCTCCAGATTTGCCAGTTCTGGACATTTCACATAAATAGAACGTACAATATGTCATCTCCTGTGATGCTTCTGACACTGAGCATCATGCTTTCAAGGTCTGTCCACATTTTAGCCTGTGTCAGCGCTTCAGTCCTTTTTATGGCCAAGTAATATTCCCTTATGGGACCACACCACATGTATCCATTTCTCAGCTGAAGACTTCAGGTTGTCTCTACTTCTTGGCTACTAGGGATAAGCTGCTGTGAGCACTCGAGCACAATCCCTTTGCATGGACACGTGTCCCTTTCTCTTGGGGACACACTGAGGAGGGAATGGCTGGCTCACCTGGTGACACTGTGCTTGACGATCTGAAGACCAACCAGGCTGGCTTCCTGTTCGGCTGAATCGTTTTTCACTCCCACCAGCAGCCAGGACTGGGGGGTCCAAATCACCGCATCCTTGTCAACACTGGTTATTGCCCTTTTGATTGTAGCCATCCTAGCAGGTGTGATGTATCTCACTGTGGATTTGCATTTTCTTGATGGCTAATGATGTTTAGCATCTTTTTATGGGCTTGTTCACTATTTGTAAATCTTCTTTGGAGAAATGTCTATTCAGATCTTTTGTTCACTTAATTGGATTGCCTTATATGATTGAGTTAGGAAAGCTGTTTATATATTCTTGATACAAGTCCCTGATCAGACATGGTTGAAATATTGTCTCTCATTCTGTGAGTTATTTCATTTCTTCATAGTGTTCTTTGCAGCACAAAATGCTGAATGTTGATGAAATTTAGTTTATATCTGTTTTGGTTTTTGCTTGTGTTCTTGGTGTCATTTCTAAGAAACCATTGCCTAATCCAAGATCACAAAGATTTATCCCTATGTTTTCTTCTAAGAGTTTTATAGTTTCAGTTTTGTTCCTTACCGTAATTCTACATAAAAAGAATCACATTTCCCTTACTGCCATTTGTATCACAAGATGCCATTTCTTCATCTGTGAATCAGAAACAATGGTGCTGATTTCACTGGATTTATGTCATTTTCAATATTCCTACTGTTTGCATTCCCCATCAGCGTTACTGCATGCCACCTGGTAAGAACACCCAGGGTGGGAAGGACACGGTGTGCTCGGCTGAGCAGGGAGACCCACCCAGCCCCGGCATGGAAATTCCATTTGAGAAGTGGACAGAGTCACATGTCTCAGCTCTTAGAATTGCTGGTATTTTCAGAGCAATCCAGTACACTGACCAGGCCAGAGGGATGTTCCCTGACCCCAAGCCAACCAGTGCTCTAAGGTCAGCTACCCCACGAAGTCCCCCAGGGGTGGGGCTGGCTAGCCAGAGGGCCCCCACAGCTACTGGCTTTGGGGAAACACATGTCCAGTGTCTGCTGTGCTCACCCACACACCCTGGGAGGCAGGAGCCATAACCGGCTGCTCTGTACAGGTGGCTGAGGCCCCCAGGAGTGGTGACGTGCCCCGACCAGGACACAGTGAGGTGAGGCCAGAGCCGGGGCTGGAAGCTCATTGCCTGGTTTCTAGGCCATTGCGGCTGCCACAGCCGAGGGCTCCCCCCTTCCACAGAAGGCCTGGGGTGTGCAGCCCACTGGGGAGACATGGATGACGTGGGGATGAGAGGTGCTGTCCCAGCTGCTCAGACGTGAGACGACCACTGAGCACCGAACCCAGTGCCGGACGGAAGCCAGGACCCAGGGTGGAGTTTGGGAATGGAGGTGAGGAGCTGCAGGGTGAGGGCCCCGGCCAGAGCCCCCGCACACTCAGGCTCAGCCAGCATTCTGGGCCCGACAGCTCTTTTCTAGGGGGCCATCCTCTGTGTTGGGGGATGTTGAGCAGCTGGCCTGGTCCCACCCACCAGGCACCTGGAGCACGCCCTCCCGGGGTCATGACAATCAAACTGCCTCCTAGCATTGCCAAATGTCCCTTGAAGAGCAAAACCAGCCTGGTGGAGAATCTCCGCCCTGAAGGAAGGAAGGAGGAAGGAATGGGGGAGACGGCAGGTGCAGCGGCTGTGGCCCCAGGACTCCTGGCCAGACAGCGGGGTCAGAGGGCCCTGGAGCTCACTCTTGCCTCTGATGCCCACCACTGCGTGATGTTGGACCGGAACCTCCCCTTCCCTGAGCCTCAGCGGGTCACCTGTTAAACTGGGTCACTCCACAGGGACATGGTCAAGAGTCCGTAAGAAAGCCCCTGAAGCTGGACCCACGTGGGCACTCATGAGCGCTGATTCCTCACTACAGTCATAAAACAGCAGCTCAGTCAGGCGGCCCCCTTCATGTCAGACCCCCACAGCTTACCTGTAGGACTCGAGACTTCCAGCTAGAAAAGCCAGCCTTCCTCCCTGCCAGAAGGTCTCAGCTAGAAGGCAGTTCGGGGCTTTACCTGTCTCCCCTCCGGGTACCCCCATGGAGCGCGGCCTCCTCGTGAAGCGCGGGCACCGCGGGGCTTCGGACAGCAGCTGGACGAGTGGGAGAGTCTCTGTGGCCGGCGCGGATCCGGACAGCATGTCAGAGGGTCACGTGGCAGCCACCACCCTCATGCCCGAGGGCGCCGGGGCCACCCCCTTCCCAGCACACTGAAATAGACTCCCACCACGCTCCAGAGATGCACCTGTTTCCCAGGCATAGGGGAAGGGACTTTGAAAAGCCGCGCGGGGCACAGGGTGGGTGCTGGGGAGGGTAGCCCCGCTTACTGCCGGCGTGTGCCAGGGGCAGCAGGAGAGAGCTCACCCACCCCTCGTGGTCCAGTGTGGTCACAGTGGCAGCCCGTGCCAGGGCCCTGGGGCTGCCTAGCAACCCCACAAACACATGCAAAGCTTCATGACACATTCAGGCTCTCAGTCTGGAGGCCGGAAGCCCCAAATTAAGCTGTGGGCACAGCTGCCCCCTCCAGGGCACCAGGGACAGCTCCTTCCTGTATCTTCCAGCTCCTGGGGGCTCAGGCGCTCCTGGCCTTGTGTTGGCATCGATCCAGTCTCTGCCACTGCCTTTACATGGCTGCCTCCTGTGTGCCCACATGGACCGTTCTCTTATCAAGACACCAAAGTTGAGATTCGGGGCACCCCCCCAACTCAGGATGACCTCATCTCCATCCCTATCTTAATTATATCCACAAAGACTCTTACTCCACATGAGGTCACACACTAAGCTTCTGGGTGGGCATGAATACTGGGGGGACCTACTTAACCCAAGACATAGCCACAGTGTGCCAGAGGGGAGACTGAGGCTTGGGAAACTCACGTGACTGACGGGAGGCCCCTGAACATGAACGGCAGCACCGGGGCCCTGCCCAGACCTGGCTACTGCGTGGCCCCACGGCATCCCCTGTTCTCCGAGGTGCTGCTCTGCTAGTTTCAGCTTTAAGATCTCCAAGGTAGAAACTTACCTGACCTGCCAGCCGTGTAGCACTAGGTGCTGCCTGGACCCAGCGTGTGGCTGCAGAGAATGCACAGGCACTGTCCTGGTCAGTGGTGTTCAGGATGTATGCAGACCCAGTCCTTAGATCACCAAGCCAGGATCCCGCAGGAAAGAGCCTTTGGGCCACACCCCGAAACACAAGTCACATTTCACACTGCTCGGCCCGTGGAGCGGCCCTGGGTGGGCCGAGTGACCCCTCGACAGCACCCAGAGCAAATACCTATGCCATCGGCTCTAAAGCGGGTGCAGCCAGAGTGGGGGCTCCCTCGCCCAGCAGGCCTGATCTCACCTTCATTAGTCATGCTGGCCCGAAGCCTCTATCTCAGGGCCTAAGTGGCAAGTGAGTCCCCGTTCATTCAGTCTGTAGTCGGTGCCCTGCGGCTCTGTGCCCAGCTCAGGGCGGCACAGTGAGGACAGTGACAACATCTGGCTGAGGGCTCAGCAAGTCCACTGGCTGCCTCAAACCTGAGGCAGGAGCTGCCGCAGCCCTACTTCCCTAAGAGGAAACCGAGGCAGAGATGCAGGCGGGACAGAAGCAGCTCTGGTAAGCACGGGGGTTGTAGGTACTGAGCCTGAGAGTTGGGTGGAGGTTGAGGGACCCATGGGGTGTGACATGGTTCCCCTGTGCCCTGGTTCCCCTGGGCAGTGGGCATTCTGGGGACCTGATGGGGGAGCTCTGGAGGAGAGCCCCAGCAGGGACACAGAGGCCAAGGAGCAGCTGGTCACGCACGCCAGGCAGAGGGGGCAGGCTGTGTGAGGTCAGAGAGGGCAGGCCTTGCTCCGGGGAGGTGCGCGACCTGCCCCAGCAGAAAGCTTCCAGGCTGATGCACAGGAAGTCACGGAGAGGCAGACCAGCACCCAGAAAACCGTGAGCCTCGAGGTCAAGGGCATCGGGGACGTGTGCTTGGAGCTGGTTCTCTGTCACTGGCCAGTGGCTTCCAGACTGTTCCAACCTCAGCACACAGAAAGCAACATGCAGGTCATATGTGGCCCTGCACGCACAGGTGTGCATACCCGTGGGGTGACTGAGGTTTGAGCTCTCTCTGCATCCTCACCCTCCTCAAGGCAGCTGGGCGAGGGGGTGTCTTCCTCTCCCATAACTTTGTTCACTCACATGGCAAACACGTGACAGTTGTGGCCATCAGCACGTTTGTGGAGGTCATGTGGTGGCCTGGTTCTGAGTCTTGGCTTCACACGCCTCTGCTGGCCCCGTTCTGCTTCTGCCTTTATAGGAAGAGAATCATCCGGGCCTGCTGATGACCCAGGAGGAGGTGCGACGTGGAGACTGCCGCTGAGGACTGGCTTGTTTATTCCAGCGTCTGAACTTCCTGTGGCTGCTGTAACGGACTTCCAGCTTCCGGAGACTCTGTGCTCCTTGCCTGTGGCTGTGTCACCCCAACTCCATCCCCTTGGTCACCTTGCCTTCTTTTCTGTGGCTGTCCGTGACCTCCTCTGCCTCCCCTTCCAATTGTGATTGCATTTGGGGCTCACTCAGATAATCCAGGATCACCTCCCCGTCTCAGCATCCTTACCTCAATCCCATCAGCAAAGACTCTTGCTTCCAAATAAGGTGGCACTCACAAGTTCCAGGGATGACACCATGTATTTCAGAAGGGCCAGTTTCCAGCCTGCCACACGCAGTGACAGTTTATATGGTACCTAAAGATGTAACACGTTTTTTTCACCAAACAGTACTTTCTCTTACTACTGGTGAGGAGCTCTGCTATCTCTCCAATCCATTCAGCTTTTTACATAACAAATGCTGCTGTGACCCACTGAACTGATTTTCATGTCCACAAATGGGTCGCCACCCACAGCGTAGAAAGTTCCACCCCACCTTCTACACCTGTGGCCCTGCCAGGGCGGGGGACCCGAGTGAAGCCATGATGTCTGAGAGAAGCGTGCTCTTCTGCACACCAAGGGTGCCTGGAGGACCCTCCAGCTCTAAGCCACGGTCCCTGCTGCGCCTCAAGAGGGCCCGCCCTCCAGCCGCCCGCCGCCCTGCGCAGCCCGAGCCCCAGTGGCAGCCTGGCTCATCAGGCAGTGTGGGGGCCTCTGACCAGAAGGGAAGTGGTGACAGTCCCAGAGGGCTTCAGTCTCTCCGCCGCCTCCCCAAGGCCCTGCGCAGGCCCGCCCCGCTCCCGGCTCAGCCCCCACTGCACGTGCCAGTCTGGTTCCCCACCCAGCTGGTTCACCCATCATGGTGCCAGGAGCACGCACGCTTACTCACACTTTCATTTGCTGTGTTACTCAAAAGGGGAGAAACAAATGGGATCAAGGGCCTGCGAGCTTTGTGGCACATAGTACAGATGTTCAAGGTGACTTTGAAGCAACAGAGCATCAACACCTTTTCAAGGGCAGAAAACCTGAGGCCTGGAGAGATGGAGACATCACCTGGTGCCTGGGCAAGGATTCTTAAGGTGCAGTCCTGGCCTATCCAGAGCACTCAACACTCAGCACCAGCGGCATGCTGGACACCTCCACCTGGAAGCCCCATGCCTCACAGTTGGAAAAGAGGATGCCTCTTGTTGCATCGGCCCTCAGCCACAGCTCCGCACCGGCCAGCAGCCCCCCACAGCACGCACCGACACCCTCTCTCAGCTGCTCCCCTTCTGCAGCTCAGCAGACGCATCTGCACCGGCCCCCTTGCTCAGCTGCTGGGTCACTGGCACAGAGGCTTTGCCTCTCTGAGCCCACGTCCTCGTCTGTGAAAGGATGCCTACTAACTGGACTGCAGGGACACCTGTGAGATGCGACAGTGAAAGCACCTGGCACTGCCTGGTACCTTCCCAGCTCTGACTGTATTAGCATCCCATGTGGCTTAGCAGCTGACCACAGGCTGGGTCTTATGCAGCAGAAGCAGGTCTCTCACACTCCTGGGAGCCTTAAGCCCTGCACAATGGTGTCAGCAAGGCCAGGCCCACGCTATCATGTGTGGGGAGGCCCTTCCCTGCTCCCCTGGCTTCTGCCGAGGGCTGATCATCCTTGGCTTCCTCCAACCTCTGCCTCTGCTGTCACTCCACCTTCACTGCGTCTCTGTGTCTGTCTCTCTCCTCTTACAGGGACACTGGTCGGACTGGACTGGGGCCCACCCTAGTCCACTATGATCTCACCTTAACTAGCAGGATCTGAACGAACCTGTTTCCAGATAAGGTCACATTCACAGGGACAGGGCTGGGCCTTCAGCTCCTCTCTGGAGAACACAAGTCACGGAGAATACTGACTTTACCGTGTTCATCAAAACCAAGGTGGTCTTGGAGCAGCTGGCACAGAGGCCGCCCTCCCACATCGTGCTTTATCCTCTGTGCCTCCGACAGCGTCCCTCGCCTGCCCACCCCCAGCTTCTCTTCTGGCAGGGACCCCGCCCCACCCTCATCAGTGTCCCCCCCACCTGCCACGCTAATCTCCAGATCCCCAGCACTGAGCACCATCTCCGGGGACTCACATGGCCTCCCAGGCTGAAACCTAACACCTTGCTCGGGAGCTCAGCACCCAGGCTGGCTAGGACCACCGCCCTCCGGTCCCACCCTCCTGCACCTGCCCCACCCCCTTTGGTCCTCTGCCCCTCCACCTGTGCTTGGGAACGTGTTGACCCACGCCAGGTGTCCACTTACGGCATCTGCAGGGCCATCTGTGATGCACATGTCCCTGACATGGCACTTCCAGGGACCCCTGAGGTAAAGAACACACAGGGACCCCCAAGGTATTAACCAGGCACTGGCTGCAGTGGGGACCACCCAGATGTACGAGGCTCAGGCCAGTGGGCAGATGTCTCATCATGCAACAGAGGATGCGTGCCGCTGGACGCCGGGGCCATCACCTGCCCCAGTGTGGGGGCCTGCTGTGTGCTAAGCAATAGCCAGGTGCCAGGCCTCGTCCCGCATGGGGCCAGGAGGTTGGCAGGGTGACCAGGGAGCCAGGGGAACCAACTAACTGCATCTGCCTCGTGGTCAGTGTCATGAAGGAGAGAAGCAGGAGCAGCCATGGCCGCCCCTGTGGCTGAAGTGGGGAAGGTGTCTGCCGCCATTGGGGGTTCTGGGCCTCCAGAGGGAGGAGGTGAGTTGGAGCTGGACTCTGAAGGCGGAGAAAAGGTTTCTGCGGGTCCTCCAGGGGGGTCGGCAAGTGGAGGGACCACGATGCTGGCAGGAGCCGGGAGCAGGAGGCCCGGGGGAACACCTGACACGCTGGGACAGGCGTTCCAACCCTCTGCTGGGGCCTCAGGGGGGCCCCAGAGCGAGCCAGGCAAGCCGGGAAAAGCAGCCAGTGGGGAAGGTGGGTCGGTATGACTGAGCTCCTGTCTCCCTGTTCAGAAGCTGTCCTGTGCCCAACAGCCTACCTTCCCACGACCTCCTGGAGCCCCACCCCACCAGGGATGCCAGCCCGCGCCAACACCACAGCGATCTGCCTCCCTGCCTGACAAAATGCAGTCCACACACCCATCCGCTGCCTGAGTCAATACAGACAAGCAACGGATTGTAAAACAAGCAAAGGAGGGAACAGGAAATTCACAGAGACACAAATGGTCCGGAAACACAGCAACTGCTCTGGGCGCCCTGGTACCCAGGAGGTGGGGCAAAGCTGGGCACTGCTCCTCCCATCCGGCTGCACATGTGGGAAGACAGACACTGTCCTGCACTGGGCCGGAAGGGGCCAGATCGAGGGCCCCTCCTACCCCCTTTGCCAAGGCATGAATTGGGACAGCCTCTGTGGAGAGGGGCTCGGCAGGAGATATTCCACTTAGCAGATCCTACTTCCTGGAATATCTCTGGCAGATCTGCACAGGCGTGCAAAGGCACACATGCAGGAATCGTCATCCCCACTGGGTGTGCACAGGGTGCGCTAAGATCTGAGCGCACACGGGACCAACGGGCCTTGTGCCTCCTGAGGAGGACGGAGGTCACAGTGGCAGCCTCCTTCCAAAAACTCTCAGCCTGCATCCTGCCGCCAAAAAACAGACCAACTCAGATTGTGAGATGATCTGCAAAGCGACAAGTCTGGACTCTGCAAAAGTGCCCATGGCACAGAAGAAAAACGCAGGGAAGAACATTCTAGAATAAAGGAGACTGAAGACAGAAACATGCTAACCAGCTGTGGAGCATGATCCTAGACTGGACCCCGGAGGAGAAAGGTTTGGAAGGCAGACATCGTCAGGACGCGGGGTAACGCAGGAGGGCAGGCCTCTTCCTGCAGGCAGGACGCTGTGTCCGGATGAACTGACCACTCTGGCTCAGAGAACAGAGGAAGAAAAGCGGCCTGGGGGGAACCGTTAGTGCCCGACTCGCCCGGGTGCAGGCCCTACCAGCCATCCACTGCACTGCTCTTTCCCTGACTTTTCTATACGCTTACAATTTTTTCAGAAGAAAGAGTTGGGGAAACACTGACAAAGAAGAAAGCAACATGGAGCCAGAGACTCGGCAGCTTCGCTTTCACGGATCCAGGAGACAGACCGGGACTCAGAATACCTGGCTGTGCACCTGAGGAAATGCTTTCCTCTCCTGGGCCTCAGTTTCCCCATCTGTAGCCAAAGTTGGCAAACGCTGGTTTGCACACCCCCCAAAACACACCTCTGGCTCCTGCAGCAGGCATGGGGAGTCCATCCCCCTATACTCTGAGCTCCCAGGGCAGGGCTGAGCCCTGAGCATCCCGCCTGGCCCAGCCCAGGGCAGGGCAGAGAGGGGACCCACTCGGTGCTCAATGAGCAAATGGATGGGCATAGGCAATTGGACACTCTAGACAAGGTGGTGACGCGGGTACCAAATGTGGTGCCCCCATCACCCAGCACCTACTGCAGAGGCTGGATCGCTGGAAAGTTGTCACCCAGCTGGCCTGTTTCCTCACCTGCACATCGGGGACACAGGAGCAGTCACGTCATAGGGCTGTGGTGAGGGGCAGATGAGGCACCATGGGAAGTGCTCCACTCAGACCTGGGGTGCAGGGCCTGCCTGTGGCTGGTCCTGAGGTCAGTGGCACAGAGCTGCTGACGGGACCATTAAAATGCAGACTGTGCACTTACACACCTGTGTTCACAGTGGCACCAGTCCCGACAGCCAGAGGCGAGAACAGCCCAGGTGTCCCCCAGGGCGTGAGTGGAGAAACAAGTGCAGGGTGTCCCCGTGACACGACGTTACTCGGCCTTGAAGAGGAAGGGGTCTCTGCCTCCAGCAGAACGTGGATGAGCCCTGAGGCTGTGACGCTGGGTCCTTGGCAGGCACAAAGGACAGGTCCTGTGTGACCCCACTCATACGAGGTCCCCGGAGCAGTCACACTCGCAGAGAGGAAAGCAGGGTGGTGGGCCCAAGGCAGGGGAGGGGAGGCAGTTCGTGTTTAATGGGGACGGAGCTCCAGTTTGGGGAGATGGAGGAGTTCTGGGGGTGGATGGTGGGGACAGCTGTCCAGCAATGTGAATGTACTTAATGCCACTGAACTGGACACTAAAAATGGTGAAAATGGTAAATTTTGTGTTGTGTATATGTGACCACAATAAAAAACAAAATGTGCCGACAGAGGCCCCCTCTGCCCAGGGCAGCAACACTCCACATCAGAAAGCTGGGGGCCGCAGGGTCTGCCGAGCAGGCAGTGGAGGGTCCTCGCTGGCCACGCCCCACCAGGGCTTTGTGGATGGGGGCCCGTCACCCACCAGAGTCCCCGCATCACCAGACAGTGGGTGATCGGAGGGGGCCTTGCCAACAACGGCCACCCTGAGTCACACTCACAGGACCAAGGGAAGTGGGGGAAGGTGGACACTCTCCAGTCAGTGTGGCCAGGTCACACCTCGCCGCCCGGGCAGGTGTCCCTTGCTGTGGCCCCGGGCCCAGCTGCTGCCCCCCACAGCACTGTGCTGCCCGGCTCAGGCCTCAGGGCACCCCAGCTGCTCTGCGCTCATGCAGATGCTTTCCAGGTCCTGGGTTGAGGCTCTGGGCCACGGACTCTGACACAGGCCAGGCATTTAGGCCCCAGGGGAAAGGGGACCCCGAGAAGGGGAAGCACCTGTGCAAAGGTGCAGGGTGGGGAAGAGCATGGCCCGCTAGGGGGACCTCCAAGAGCTCAGCATGGCCTGGGCCCAGGGGGCATGCGGAGGTGACCAGCGATGGGGTTAAGGGTGGGGGCAGATCTCAGCCCTGCAGCCAAGCAAAGGTGTCCGTGCCATGCAAGGTGGGCTCAGAGACCAACCCAATGAGGTCCTACCCCTAAACACCTCTCACTGGATGTAAAGTGGCACATGGCTGCAGAGAACAGCAGGGTAGCTCCCCCAGAAATGGAGTTGAATCACCACCTCGCCAGGCCAGGCTACGTCTGGTGTGTCCCCAGAGAAACGACAGTGGGACTCACACAGGTATCTGCACACCCATGTCCATATCCATAGCGGTGTTTCCACAGCAGAGGTGGGAGCAGTCCAGGTGTCTGTCAGTGGATGGCTGGATAAGCAAAATGCGGTCCATCCATACAGTGGACTATTATTCAGCCTTGAAAAGGAAATCCTGGCACAGGCTGCGGCGGAGATGACCTTGAGAACTCCGTGCTCGGGGAAAGAAGCCAGTCCAAAGGTGAATCCCGCATGACTCCACCTGCATGAGGTCCCCAGAGCAGCCATACTTAAAGAGACAGAAGGCTGAACAGAGAGGCCAGGGCTCAGGGCTGGGGAGGGGACAGGGCATTATTTAACAGGGACAGAGTTTCAGTTTGGGAAGATGAAGAAAGTCCTGGAGATGATGGCACAAAGGTTTCACAACAATATGAACATAATTAACACTACTCAACTGTACATTTAAAAATGGCTAAAATGGTGTATTTTATGTTAGGCATATTTTACCACAATCAAAAAAAAATAAAATTCAAAAATTCAAAAAACAAAAAAACACTCCCCACCTAGTGAAGGAAAGAGAGCATGTGATCTAACCATAGAAAACCCACTCCACAGAATCACACAGGCCGCTCATCAATCAGCTGTAGAAGAAATAAAAGGTCGTGGGGGAAACTCCATGAGATGGAGCTCCAGGTGAGGACGCTGCACAGGACCTGAACCCCCGAGGGGCAGCATCCACGCCGAGGGGAAGGCCTGCGCCACTCCCACGTGCCCAGTCATAGAAGGCCTCCTCTGCTCGCGGCTCTTGGGAAAATGGATGCAATGTCTGCTGCCTGTGGGCACTGCTGCCCCGAAGGTCATCACACCTGGTCACAAGCTCAGCTGGGTGTCATCCGGGTCCCCAGCTCCTCCCTGCACAGCCCTGGCCATCTGTACACTCCAATCTCAGCAGGTGGGAAGGGCCCAGGCGGGGCACAGGACCCTGGAGCGCTGTGTATTCCTGAGGACTCTGGGAAAACTCAAAGAAGGCCCCTCGTGGAGTCCCCAGACAGGAGTGCCCAGAGACCTGAGCAGCGGAAGGTGGAATCTCACAGCAATCCCTGCCAGCCCAGGCCCCAGGCTTGCCCGGCGGTTAACAGGCAGCCCCTCTTCCTCCTGGGCAAGACCACAGGCAGGCGGGGCCTCACTCACAGCCGCCCCTGCAATTCATTTTCCTTCACCAGAAGCTCGTGGGCACCCAGGGAGACAGCCTTTGCCAAACACTAATACAATTCAGGCCTGTTTGTTCAAGCAGAGGCCAGTGATGGATGTCTGAATAAGTCAGTGTCCACAGAAGCCATGGAGAGGGTGAATCCGCTGTGCTCAGTATTCGGAGCACATCTCTACGCAGGGCTGTGCGCAGGAGACCTATTCGTGAGGGTGATTTTGAGTTTTAAGTAAAAGGAGAATTTGCAACAACGTGCTGACTGCATGGCTTGCCCAGCTTTGTCCAGGGCTCCCACCTTGAAATTTCTTTTGGTCACGGGTTCCACATGAACATTCTGCCTGCACACTGGTGGTTCGATGGTGTTGGACACAGAATGGAGGAAGACCTGACTGGGAGCTTCTACTCACTGGATCCAAGCAGAAGGCAACACAGACACCCCGCACCAACCACAGGCCCTGCTTGGAGGGAGGCAGGCCCCCAGCGCCTCTGCTGGAGCAGGACCCCAGGACCGGTGCAGGGCGTGGGAGCTGTTGAGGTGGCCGGGGACGGTCCACACCTCCTCAAGCCACAGATCCCGGCCACTGGCGCCCCTGCTCTCTGCATTGCTGTGGCCCCAAGAGCCCGGCCTGCAGTGGGAAATAAAAGGTTCTATTCCTGGAGTAACCCTCTTTCCCAGAACTGGGACGCTGAGGGCCAGGCTGCTGCCGGGTCTTGGTATTGGCCTGAAACCCTCCCTGAGTCTCTGGTTCTCACTTGTTTATGCGGCACGGAAGCCCAGCGGCGGTGACGGTCTGCTCCCGGCTGGACCACACTTCCAGAGGGCGGGACCCCATGGGCCTTAGGCTGCTGCCCCAATATCGCCCCTTAGGGCCGGCACAGGGGACCCCCGAGGCCAGGCAGAGCGCCCCGGCCGTTTGCAATGGCCCCCACCACAGACACAGTGGGCACGCATCCCTGTCACCTGGCCTCACAGGTCACACTCCCACTCCCAGGAGCTGAAGAGACACATATTTAACAAGCCGTATGAAGCCTGGAAAGAGGCCGCTCTGCTTTTCTTAAGTGAGATGACCAACGGGCTGGTGTGTCCTCATCACGTACTGTCCACCTTTCTCATCAGGCTGGCCAGGAGCTTGCAGAGGAACGAGCTGAGGCAGGGTCACCTCCAGCACCTGGCCAGGGGACGGACACACTCCAGTGAAGCCATCACCTGGCCCACCCCCCACCCCACCCTGCGGATGCTGGCCTGGTTGGCTGCCCACTAGAGGGAGCGGCTGCCCAGAGACTCAGGGGGGTGCCTGCCTTTGGGGCAGGGGGAGGGGCTTCTGTGACGGGGCGTCCTTCCTGGGGTCAGCCACCCCAGGAAGGAACCAGGAACTTGTCGGGAGAGGGGCAGGGAAAAGCCCCCACCTCCTGCAGACGCCACAGCTAGGAGGCAGGCTGAGGCCCAGCTGTCCACCATCCCTCAAATCCAGAGCAAAGTCCTACTGAGATCTCCCACTGGGCTGCAGGGGCGCCCACAGAGTCCGGGGAAGCGGGGACATCAAGGCTCAGAGCAGGGCATCAATGGGGGAGCAGCCCATGCCCGGAGGGTGGGGACAGAAGCGGTCCTCAAGACCCCAACCCCCAGCAAGACGCTCTTGCCAGGGTGCCCACCTTGGAGGCTGAGGGATTTTTTTAAGCAAAAAAAAGGATCGTTTCTTTCTAAGTCCCTTTCAGAATCCTCCCCAGCCCCACCCCCCATGGCTCCCTGGTGATGACATCGCCCAGCCATGCCCGGCCAGCGGCTGCGGGGCAGGAGCCCAGCCTCCGGGCAAGGCGAGGCGTGAGGAGAATCTCGACCGTGCAAACGCCCGAGGCCGTGGGCCGGAAGCTGACCCACGTTTACCGCAGATTACGGAGGGAGGAGGGTACAGGATCTGCAAAGAGGCTGCCCACGTCCAAACGACCCTGGGCTGCTCAGGGCAGGTTTCTCAACGTCACCCAGCTTCGGGTCCCCACCAGTAAAATGGGCAGCCGCGGTGACTACCCTGCAGGGTCGAGAGCACTGCTGCAGACTCGTCCCGGGCTGTCACCGTCACCATCACTGTACTGCCGTTCCTTACCGCCTCCAGGCCCCTCTATCAGTTCGGAAGAACCCAGCGGGGAGATGCATGTTCTCAAGGGAGGCAACACTGGAGGGCGCTCCCAGAGCCAGGCGGCGGTCTGAACCCCGCCTCCCCCTTCACCAGCCCTGGGACCTTGGGCGACTCAGCCTCCCGTCCCAACTCCGTGTGTCCTTGTCTGTGATTGGGGGGATTAATCCCCACCCACAGGGACTTGTGGCCTTGGAGATGGAGCCTGCCCAACCTCTCTACCATGTCCATAGCTACTGATGCTCCGTAAACGGCACTCGCTGATTTTTATTAGACAAATCAATCACTCCCTTGAGCTCTGGTCAGCAACCCGGATGGGGTGTGGGGTTCCTGAGGTCGCCAGCACACACCCAGGATATATTTAGCTCTCTGCTGGAGCCCTGCCTGCTGCAGGCATTCCAGCCGAGGACGCGCCATTTCAGACCAGCTCCTCATTCCTCCTCGGCGACTGTGCAATTTGCTCCAGAGGAGAGCTCCTTCTCGCTTGTAACTATAGACTGAATTATCACAAGAGCTCACACACACACATACCACACACGTTAAATTCCTATGCTTGTAACATGTTGACGCCATTCACAGCCCTAGTGCCACAGTGAAAGTGTATTCCCAAAATAGAGAATACCATCCCTGGAGCAAGAGCTGGCTGGGTGCCCGCGAGCAGACAGCTGCTCTCAAATCAAACCTCCTGGAGCAAAATCCTGTCTCTTGCAAATCCTTAACATGAATCAGCAAGAAAAAATAAAATAGCAAAGCGTCAGGAAAAAAGGAAAGGTTGCCCACAACCCTGTTGGCATTTTGATCTATTTCTTCTAGTGTGTTTTCTCTGTATGTTTTGTAGAGATGAAACCATGTATAAAATGTTGTATCTTGTATGCTTCATTTATCATCAATACTGATACCGGTATTTTATAATTCCTTCAAAATTATTTTGACAACTGCATAATATCCCATCCTTTATTAGCAGTTCTTGAAGTGTGGTCTAGGGAATCCTGAGGATACCCAAGACCCTGATCTGTAGGGTCAAAAGAATTTTTATAATAAGGTTAAGATGTTATTTTCCTTTTCATTTCTGTTTTTATTTATATTTTCTCCCGAGTATAAAATGGAGCTTTTCAGAAGCTCCATGATGCATGACATCACCACTGAGTGAACATAGACCAGACCTGAGGTCCAGCTGTCCACTATTAAGTCACACAGTAATGAGATTTGCAAAACTGTAAAGCAGTGCCACTCTGTTCACTAGAAAATACTGTGTTCATATACAAAGAGCTACTATTCAATGAATTAACAAATGTTTTAGAATTTTAACCATTGTAATTTCTAACACAGTAATTATCAATAAATATAATCCACTTGGACATAAGCTCTTTGGTGTCCTCAATAATTTCGAGTTGAAGGGGTCCTGCACCCTAAAAGTTTGAGAACCATGGCTATGCACAGATGGTAACTTACTCCCCCAGCGTTCTGCGGCTGGTCCTCTTTGCTGCAGTGTGCAAGCCCTTCAATGAGAGACTGTAGGCACAAACCCACATCTCTGTTTTAGAGCCTTTCTTCAGAAAAGACTCCCAGAAGCAGCATCTCTATCAAAGGGCATGAGTGTATTTAACGCTCAATGCACTTGCCTAATTGTCCCCTAAAGATGGTACAAACTGATGCTCCAGTCAGCAATCTGTGACACTATTTGGCTCACAGAATTTGGGATGTTTAAATTTAGCGAAGAGTAACATTTTTTATCCTATTAGAAGTCATCCTCTCAAACCCTTGGCTATTCTAGAGACCCTTACGAGGAGGGAAGTGGTGTCAGTCCCAGAAGCAGAATGCTCCGGAAGCTGCCTGGGGTGGGCTGAATGGTTCCTTCCCACCTCCCCCCAGATGTTCACATCCAGTCCCCAGGACCAGTGAATGAGGCCTTATGTGGTTTAAAAAAAAATGGGGTTTGGTCTTTGCAGATGTGATGAAGGTAAGGATCTTGAGGTGAGGGTTATCCTGGTTTATGCAGACGGGCCCTACCTGCAGCCACAGGTAGTCCCTATGGGCGGGAGGCTTGACACACGCAGACGGCGGTGTGAAGGCGGGGCACAGGGGGTTTGGAGGTGCTGCTCTTGAAGACTGAGCAACGTGGCCACAAGCAAAGGAGTGCTGGCTGCGCCGGAGCTGGGAGAGGCAAGGAGCCCTTCTCCGCGGGCTCCGGGGAAGGAGGCCTGCCGACACCTGGACTTCAGCCCAGTGACAGTGGCCTCGGATTGCTGGCCTCCGGAATGGTGAGAGGACACGCTCCTGTTGTTTGAAGCCCCACAATGTGTGGTACTTGTCAGCGGCCACCTCCTTTTGGGGGTGCGCAGGCCCACCTAGTCAGAAGCGGGGTGGCCACGTGGTATGTGCCCTGGCAGGGTGTCCAGAGCCGGGGACATGGCCCACTGCCCAGGACAGGGGAGGCTGAGTGAGCCGCACTGCCCTGCAGGAGATCTGCTTCAAACGCTGGCCCCGCTCAGCTCCTCCTCCCCCACAGCCACCCTCACTCGCTCATCCACAGCCTGCAGGAGCAGGAGGCCCAGGCACACGGCGCCCCCCAAACCACACAGCAACACAGCCCTGCAGTTCTGGAGCCATCTTCAATCCGCAGATCCGGAGGCTTAAAGCAAAAGAAATGTGCACTCTTACAGGTCTGGGTCAGAGTGAGAACGGGTCTGCAGGGTGGCTGCCTCTGGAGGCTCCAAGGGAAAAGCCATGCCTGGCCTTTCCAGCTTCTAGAGACGCCTGTGCCCTTGGCCCGTGGCCCCTCTTCCATCTCCAAGGCTGGCAGGGTGGCAGCGTCCCTCCACTCGCCTCTGCTTCCATCGTCTCACCAGCTTCTCTTCTCTGATCCTCACGCCGCCTTCGTATGAGGACCCCTGTGATCACAAGGCATCCACTAGGGTAGCCTCCCCATTGCAAGATGTCTACTGAATTCCGTCTGTAGCCCCTCTTGCCATAAGGAGCCCTACCCACAGCTTCCGGGGATAAGCACAGGGACATCTTCACCCCTACCCCCGTCTGAGGTGAGGCAGTTCAGAGAGGGGCAGTGCCTGGGCCTGGGTCACATGGCTGCCAGGAGCCGACCAAGTCCTCGGCTGGAAACCCCTGTTCCATCTGCTGCCCACCAGCTCTGAGGAGGGAGGGCTGGGAAATCCCTGAAGGAGTGGAGGGAAGGGTCATAGTTCCAGAGCCCCGGTGGGAGCTGGGAAGACGGAGGAGGAGGAGGACCCCCAGAATTCGGGGAAGAGGTGGGGCGGGTGCAGGAAAGCATCAGGGAAATGCAGGCAAGGGGCCTTGCAGACTTCTAGCAAGGACAGCATCTAAGGACTGCTCTTCCTGGCGTGCAGTGGGCCTGAGCCCCAGAGGCCCACAGGGGCTGCCCACCACCTAGACACCCCCGACCCTCCCTCCTCCCCAGCCCACCCTCCTTTCTCTCTCACTTGTGCTTCCTGGGACCTCCTCCCAGGCAGGTCCCCTGTACCCAAGTCCTTGTCCCTCGGGGGCCTAGACAGACAGCTGCCAGGCAAAGGGCCGGGCTCACCCCGAAGCACCTGAAACCCTGCTGCCAAACTGAAGTGGGGGCCTTGCGACTCTTCCTCTCTGGAACTTCATGCCCAGCTGCAGTGCCAACTGGGACCTTGGAGACATCATTTTCTAGTAAGATCCTGGGGCTGCTGGGGTCCCAGGAGAAGCAGAGGGTTAGAGAGAGGTGGGGCTGTGAGTCCTCCACCCAGAGGGATGACCATCGGAGGAGGCAGCAGAGCGTGAAGTAGGGGCTGCGCGCCGTCCAGCATTCATCCCCCACCGGACAGACATTCATGGAACAGCTGTCATAAGACACCTGTGTGGGCCTCTCAGGGAGCAAGCCTGGGCCTGGCCCTGCCCTGAGGACAGACCCCCAGCAGGGGCAGGAGCCCAGTGTGCTGTTCAAGCAGTGACACTGCGGGCTGGATGCGCATCGCTGGACGATCTCCCCGCTCCCCCGTCCTATGCATGAAGAAGCCGTAGCTCTAGGTGTACAGCGAGTGCCACGTGCAGGAGGCAGGACCGTAGCACGGAGCGAGGCTGGCCCAGCACCGCGCAGCTGCCAGCAAGCTCTGAGCCAGGTCTGACAACCAGAACACCACACCCCGAGAGGATGTTATTACAGCCTGCGCTGGCAGCTCTCTGGGGACTGGGCTGCTCCTGCAACAGGCCCTGGGCGGGAGGTGTAAACAGGACTGGGGCAGGCTGGCAGGGGAGGGGGCAGAAGCAGGAATAGCGGGAGCTGTTCTGTAAGCCCCTGATGGGGTAAGCGGACATCACAGTGGACCCTGCAAGGGCAAGTTCAGGTGTGACCCAGCTTCTGAGAGTGACAGCTGGGAGGAAGACCCGTCCACTTGCTTCCTGGTACCACTGTACCCCAGGCCCTTGACATAGCCCACGAGCAATCCTGAAAATGGGTGCTACTATCTCCACTGTACAGGTGGGGAAGCTGAGGCAAAGGGCAATTAAGCAACCTGATTGCAGGGACACAACTAGCTGGGACTGGAGCCCAGGTGTGCTTATGCCCAAAGCCACCGGCTATATTTTCCAAGGCTTCAAGACTGCTTCCCTGGTTGCTGAGATGCCTCTGCCAAGGCAAAATGAAATCCCCAAGTACATCATTTTGCAATAGAGAGCCTGCTGAGTATATCCTTGGCTCACCAGCAAGCCTGATGTGGGCAGGAGAAGCCCAAGACCAGCCCGTGCCCAGCAGGACTTGCTGTTGGCTGAATCAAGGAAAAGCAAGTGTCACAGAATTCAAAGCACACCTTCCACCTGCCCCACTTGTTCCCGCTGACACAGAGGCCGTAGCAGCCCTCCTGGCACCGGCTCCATGCAGACAAACAGACACCCCTTCCCCAGCAGGCCACAGAGAAGCCCCCGTGCATCACAGAGCCTCAGTGCAGAGAGCAAAGCACCGAGAGACTGTCAGAGGAGCTCTGCACGGTAGAGCAAGGCGCCGGGAGCCATGCTGCCCGATATGATGGCTCAGCCTCAGACCCAGGCGACCTCTCTGGGGACAGTGTAGGAAACCGTGTTGTTGGAAGGAAGCAGGTCACACCCCCGAAGATGGCAGTGGCCTGTTTTTACAGATGGGTACACTGAGGCAAGAGAGAAGAGACGGCTCGCCCGAGGTCCAGGTGGGGTGCTGAGAGTCCAGGGAGCTCAGACACCCCGGATGGGGCTGGCTGGTTGCTGGAGGGCGGGGCTGGGCACTGCAGGAGGGGCCTGCGGTGGCTGTGCTCGCTGATTCCAGCAGGACAGACAGTGCGGGGAGGGTCCCAGGACCAGGCAGAGCAGAGAGCAGCATTCAGGTCAAGGCTACAGGGAGCCTCATGGACCTGAAATGGTGGCGCTGTCATTGTCCAAGCTGACTGGGGGTGGGGGGATCCCTGGGGCCATGCCATCACCCCAGCAGGACACCCCACAGGAGGCAGAGGAAAGAGCCTGCACTCTGGGGGCAGAAATGGGCCTTCCTGTGCAGCAGGCAGCACGCCTAGGAGGTGGGATGGTGTTTCCCGGCCCAGGTGACGGGCTATGCACATACCCCACTATGAGGCACTGTCACAATATGTCAAATGCGTCAAATGCCCAAATGCGTCAGGCTTCATCCATCCCAAACACTCAGCCACATGTTATGGGGCAGTAAGTTGCCCGCCGAAGCCAACTAATGCCTGCAGTGGAGGGGGACAGCAGACAGAGCCCACCCAGTCAGCACATAGAGCATCTGGGCACATGGAGGTTCAAACCCAGCTCGGCCATTTATGAACGCTGAGACTCATGCAGTGGCCGGGCCCTCGGCACCTGTGTCCCCATCTATAAGGGGGGACACCCCAGCAGCCCTGAGAAGTGCCGTGCGGATCTCAGGAGCATCTGGCTGGGCACAGTGCCCATGGGAGCACGCATCACCACGGCTGCCGTGACACTGAAGGAGGGTGCTGCCCGACACCCTAGGGACCTCGGCAATGGAAACATCCCCGAGTAAACAGAGCCGCCCCACTCAGGTTGCCTGTGCACCTGGAGCCCCGAGGCCCACTGTGCCGCTGCCGCCGCCGGCACCCTCCTGCTAGGCCCTCCGTGCCGGCAAGCCCATGTGGTCATCACTAGGGAACAGGAACCGCCATCTGAACACCGCCCGTGTTTTCCTATCACAACTATTTAACTAACTGCTTTTCCAAGCCCCTCCCACGTGCCAGGCATGTGCTCCCTCAGTCCCTAGCAAGACCCTGGGGGAGGCGGCAACAAGCACAGAGGTCTGAGGAGAGGTGACACTAGCGGGTGGCAGAGCTGGGATTTGAGCCTGAGACCCAAGTTCAAAGGCGGTCTTACCACATCCTGCCGAGGCCAGGACAGAGGTGGGGTGCAGGGAAGCCGTGTCTGTGGGGACCATGCCACCCAGGCTGTGGGGTCAGGCTGCTGTCGGCCACTGCGGCTGGCCTGGCTGAGGACCAGGGGCAGGACAGACCCCTCCCCAGCCCGGATCCCTTCCCGCCCTCTCCTCTCATCACCAGGACGTGCCCATTTCCTGGCTCCAGCTCCCAGCTCTCCCAGGCCCCAGAGGACGCTGTGGATGCTCAGGGTGTCAGCCAAGCGACTTCTCCCTGTGAGGGTCACATTCCCTTTCTGGGACAGTAAGGCCAGACTTTCCAAGAGTTCACCCAAGTCAGGACTTGATCCTAGAATATATGCCATGTACCCCCAGACTGGCTCATCAGTACAGACCATGAAGAATCAGAGGGTCTCAGGGGGCAGTCAGGAGGTAACCTTGAACGTGAGGGACAAAGAGCTCTGAGCTCATGGATGCGTGCCCTGAGCCAGAGAGGACCAGTGGGCCACGGCCGTCCTCCTCAGATGCCATTTCAGATGAATTTCTGGGTCAGGACAACCTGTCTTCTGCTGACCCTAATTCAGATGGAGTCATGCAGGGAAACCTGGCCCCAGTGCCTCTGCCTGTGTGAACCTCCAAAGTGCTGCCTGCTGGGGGGCCTTTGCTCCAAGCCAAAGGACAGTGGCCTGTGCGGAATGGAATCGTCTGTACCTCTCACTGAGTCACAGACGACCTCGTCAGAGCATGCCCTCCTTAGACAGGGGAGGTCTTTCTCCTCTTCACTGGAGTTTACACGGCGTTAGAAAAGCATGTACAGTGGAGAAAACCTGGAAAAGCCACAGAAAGTATAAAGATGCAGATGGGAACCTGGCTTCTCCTTTCTACAGGAGAGGAGGGCCACTGCTGACGTTGCCACATGTTTTCTTATAGGTCTTTCTCCTTCCTTTTTTTCGCAGAGTTGAGATCACATATGATACAGGATTTTTGCCTTCAGCTGTTTCTAAATTGAACTTGTTTTCTTAAGCATTTTCTCCTAACAGCAAAATCTCACGTGCTCTTAACTCAAGTGCAGCCCCCCCACTAGGTGGAAGGGGTTTCAGGGAGACCTGGGGCTTTGCTTGTTCTTGTGCACTGCTGAATCCAGGGCCCGGAGCAGCGCACAGCGCACGGAAGGCATTTGTGAACATTTGTTGACTGAATATATGACGGCAGGGCTGACCAATGTCACACCACACTGCTCTGAATTTAGGGGCTTCTAACTCACTGCTGTTCTTCATAACGCTCAGGTGAGCATATCTGTGGCTACGTCAGGGACCACACTTGGGTCAGGTGAAGTATGCACCTCACTGTTCCAAACTCTGCCAAGCAGAACAGGGGGCCGGAGCTCAGGTCTTGGTGCTGCCACACACTCTGTTTGACCCTGGACAGTTGTTTCTCCTTCTTCAGGCCTTGGTTTCCCCTCTGTGTGATGGGTGAGTTTGCACGGAGCATCCTCAGGTCCCTCACAGCTCCGTGAACCTAACCCGCAGCCACGGGAACCGAGGACAGTGGAGCCGGGCCCCAGGCTCCCCACCCGGCAGTGCAGCCCTGTGAAGGAATGAACTGTGTCCCCCAGTTCATATCCTGAAGTCTTAGCCCCCAGCACTCAGAATGTGGCTGTCTTTGGAGATGGAGTACTTACAGAAGGAGTCAAAATAAAATGAGGCCACTAGGGCGGGCCCAGATCCAATCTGACTGCTGTTCTTATGAGAAGGGGAGACTGGACACATGCACACAGAGGGACAACCACGTGAGGACACAGGGGGGAGACCATCTGCAAGACAAGGAGGTCTCAAGAGAGGCCAGCCTGCCTGCACTTTGATGTCGGACTTCCAGCCTGCAGAAGCACAGGAAGGTGAATGTCTGTTGTTTAAGCCACCCTGTCCCTGGCAGACTAATACAACCCCTGACCTCGGGGCTGGAGGATTCCAACAGCCACCCAGGGAGGACATCTAGGCTCAGAGAGGGTATGTCCTGCTCAAGGACCCAGTGCCTGTCAGTGGCAGAGCTGGCACTGGAGCCCCTGCCAGCTAAGGCACATTCCTCCACCCCACTGCTGTGGCCACATAGGCTGTGAAGCCACCACCATGCTGACATCATCCACTGGGCCCCACTGCACATGGGCTGGCACTGAGCATGGAGCTAAGGCACGCCCTCCATGCAGTGGGTAAACTGAGGCATGGGAACCCCACTGCTGGTGTGCTGGATTCGGATCCAACCCTGTGTGACACAGAAAGCCACTTCCTACAATTTCCCTGGCCACCCAAAGTCAATAAGTGATGAAACAAGCCATCAGCTGCCCCTGTGCCATCTCAAAGGCATCTGTGCTGCCATACTGGAAGAAACAGTGCCTGCAGCCCATGGCACCAAAGCGAGGTGGGCCTCTCACCTGGGGGCATCATCCAGGCTGCCTTGGGCTTTGGCCATCAGGCCCACGTGAGCAGCTAGAGATGGGACCCAGTGATGCCCAGCTACGCCTGTGGTGCTGAGCTTCAGCCTGATGCCAACCTTCTGTGTGGAGGGCTGTCAGGTGACCTGCCCTTGCTGACAATGGAAGCCCGACCTGTCACATGCACACAGTGATCCGACATTACGGCCAAAGGCAGGCATAAGGAACCACTGCTCCCCCCACCACAGGTGTGGGTGAAATAATGGGTTGGGGACAGGTCTGGGGCATGAGCCGCAGGTGGACAAGAGACCATGTCCACTGCCAGTTCCAAAGGGCTGGAGTACTTCAGGAAGACCAAGGTAAGCCTGACCATCTAGCAAGACCATCACAGGCTACTGAGGACTTACTACACATGTGACTTCTCACTTGACTCCCATCCTCTCCAGGCAATACTGCTTCTACACATCAGGAGGCCAAGCCCAGGAAGGTGCCAGGATTTACCCCAAGCCACCACTGTCCACTACCAGGCAGACACTACGGGTCAAACCTCAGTCCCCTTGCTCTTTTGAACCATGATCCCCCACTCTCCCTGGGGCCCACATACCTCTTTTCGCAAGACAACCAGATACAGGGAGGGGAGAAAATGCCAGCCCTCCAGCCAGGACCCTCCCTGGTTATAGGAGACACCAGGGGTATCAATTACGGTCACAGAAAGCCTAAAATTACCCTGTACACACCCTGCCATCATCCCCACCTGCCCTCAGAGAAATGTCTCTGGAGGTTCTGCCAAGCGTCAGGGTGCCCTGCTCTCCAGCCACCCCCAGATAACAGGTTGGCCATTTCAAAAATCTTCCAGAGAATCCTGCCTCCCACTGCCTGCCATTTGCTCTCAGCCACCCTCCCAACGCCCACTGCCAGCGTGGTCCCTCCTTCCCTGGCTGGGCAGTGGAGGGGACTGACTCCCCGGAAGCTTAGCTCTCCCTCAAGCCCAGGGCACACAGCTGAGCACCCCTGGGAAGCAGCTGTCCCCAACTGGTCTCTGCACCGTGGCCACAGGCCACACTGCGGTCTGTGGCCAGACAGGCTCAGGGGAAAGAGCACAGAAGTCAGGTTCGAATCCCTGCCCAGCTGCGTGAGTCTAGCAAGTGATCCGAGCCTGGTGAGCCTCGGTTGCACCCTGAAAAATGGGGGGAGGCCGCTCGCTGCCAGGGAATGTACTGGACGGGCCCTCCGCCCTGTGCCGGCAGCCAGAACACTCTCGAAATGGGGCTTCTTAGGTTATGCTCCAGATTCTCGTCCCCTGGGTCTCAGTTTCCCCGGGCGCACTAGGCGCGGCTGGCTTGTGGCGCTGTGGGATTTTCCAGCGCCACCCAGAGGTTGTCAGATCCGGTGGGTGCGGCAGGAGAGGCAGCGGTGGGGATGCGCAGGGCTGAGGGGCCGCGGAGGATGCGCGGAGACACGGGTGGGTAGCACACACTTGCGGGCTCCGCGCCCCCAAACCTGCCGCGGGCGAGCACTGGACGCCTGGGCTGGCCTGACGCGCCCGACTCAGGTGCTGCGGGAGCCGCGGGAGGGCAACGCCCCCTGCAGCAGAGCCCCAGTGTCATCACACCTCTCCGTGGCTCGGCCTGCCGCGGCCGCGCGCCCCTCGCCCGGACTCCTCGCCTAGGGCAGCCTGAGGAGACCCCAGACCCCACCCAGACGCAATGGAGTGGCGCCTTCCAGACGGCCCAGCGCAGCCTCCCCCAGCCCGTGCTGCAGAGCTGCACGCGCCCCAGCGCTGGGCCGGGAGGCCGCGCGCCGGGCCCTCGGGACGCCAAGACCCTGGAGCAGAAGTTGGGTGGAGCCGCTGGGCGATTTTCCCCTGTGCTGCAGGTGCAGCCCCAGAGAGCCCCCCAGCCCTTGTGCGCCGCCAACCCGCCCCGTCCCCACACTCACCTGCACTCATCGCAGCGGCAGCGCGACGGCGGCATCCGACGCCACGGCAGCCCACCGACGCCGACTGCAGGTGCCGCGCCCGCCGCCAGCGGGTCCGCGGCCCCGCGCTCCGCCGGCGCCCGCCCGCAGCGCAGCAGCCCAGCAGCTCACGGCCAAACCCCGCCCCGCCGCCCCGCCCCGCCCCCGAGGCCCGCCCCGCCCCCCTTCGCGCGGCGGGCGGGGCGCACCCTGGGTAGTGTAGGCACTGCGCCCCCGCCGCTCGGCCTTCGTGCCCCAGCCGCCTCACGGAAGGACTACAAGTCCCAGCAGGCTGCGCGGTCTGCGCACGCGCACGCGGGGGGACACCGCTGCGGCCTTTCGCCGCTGCTCCAGGGTCTCTGCTGAGCTGTCATCGCTGCCTGGCTGCCGGTGATCAAGGGAAAAGCGAACTTGGTGCAGCTCTCGTTGAGTCGTACGGCTGCAGGGGGACTTGAAGATATTCTGAGCCAACCCCTGCGTTTCCCAATTTGCAGAGAGGGAAACATGAGGCGAGGCGCTACAGGATCGCCCGCCTCCCCTGCCGGGACTCCAGGTGCACCCGCGCTTTACGGACCCGCACGCGAGCAGGGGCACGCCCCACCCCGTCGCAGTCCCGGCCCTATCCCCCCAGTGACAGACTGCCCTCGGTGACCGTCCCAAGCGCAGGGCTTGGGTCTGGGTGCAGGAGAGGAGGGTTAGGGGTGGATGTCAAGAAATTAACGGGAGCAGGCGGACCCCACGTTGCCTGGTACTGACGAAATGGGGCTGCAGGGAGTGCAGAGGGCCTGGACTGGAGCAACATTCAGGAGGCAGAATCTCTGGGACGTGACGCTGCATGGTCAAGGACGTCTGACTTGGGCCAATGCTATTTGGAGATGCTGTCAGCAAGGGAAAGAGGCTGGCCACAGAAAACTTAGGCTCTGATTGGAATGGTGAGGCAGGAGCAGATCTCCCCTGGCCCTCAGCAGCGCCCATCTACCCCAAGGAGTGGCCAGGAGCAGAGGCCAGAGGCCAGTGGCTCCTGGGAAGAACCAGAGTCCAGCAGAACCAGTCATGGACAAGGCCGGTTGGTCCCAGCCCCGCACACCCTAGAAACCAGGAGGCCTGGCTGGGTGGCTGGGCCTGCAGCTGCAGGGCCCCAGGGCCTGCCCACCGAGGCCTTTTGCCGAGAACACATGTGATGCAAGAAAAGGAGCGCAGCAAGGGGTCACATGCCCTGTTTCCGACCTGGCTTCCCCTCTCAGCTGGGCCCCCTTAAGCAAGTCCTGTCCCTTCTGCAGGCATCAGGGCCCTGTCTGTGAAGTGACCGAGTGAAGGATCCAGGTGAAGGCAAAATCAGTGTTTAGCATTGGACAGTAGCAGGTCTCACCTTTTAGGATGGTTCAAAGGGTCACATGAGCTAATGCGTGTCCTGGCTCTGGCATGAGCTGGGATCAGCAGATGTCTGCCATTATCATGCTATCATTATTCTCAGTGCCTTGCACTGACTGGGCCTGGTGCAGAGTGGTACTCCACAAACTACATAAAGGGAGAGGAGGATGGGGGAAAGGAGAGGGTGGGCACACTCCTGCCACCACTTGCCCTCTCCAGGAAGCTCTCTGTCAAGCCCTGTTTCCTCCTAGCAGAAGCATCAGCCGCTCTGTGTCTCCAAAGGCTCGTAGGAGCCTCTCAGGGCATGCGATTTCCTCCATATGGCCTGGCGAGGATGGCAGGGAGGCCACCACCACACCGGTTGGCCAAGGGAGAAACCAAGGCCTGGATGGGCACTTGCCCCTGAGTCCCTGTGAGTCAGAGGGTGGACTTGGGTAGCCCCAGAGTTCAGCCTGCCGGCTGACCGCCCCAACTCCATTTACCTCCATCTCTTCTAATTGTCCTCACCACTTACTATGGGATGTAGACCATTTGGTGATGGAGGTTGCAGAATATGCAGAGGCCACTCTCAGAACCAACTGGACCCAGGGTTAAGCTGGCCTAGCCAAACTCTGCTCTCCTGTAGACAGATTATAATTTTGCGGTTCCACTCCTGGTAACCCAAAGGTGATTATAAAACAAAAAAGTAATAAACACAGTATGTGCTTTCATAAATGTTAGAGATGCAAAAGCACCTGCTCAGTTAAAAAGAGCGCAACTCTTCCTGCCGTGCCCCTGGGGAATACCTTCCTACCCGGCCTATGCCGATGAGGCTCCCTAACGAAGGAGTCCAGTGACCTGGGGTAAGGACTCATCTTTCCTTTCATGATCAGCCCCCGTGTCAGCACAGGCACCCACCACTGCTTCACAGGCCTGCAGATAGCTTCATACTAGGATCATTCGTCCTGAAAATGGCTCTTGCCCCTTGGGGAGCATGAAGGTTCTAGGGAGGGCAGAAGGCTGAGTGGTGGGGTGGGACGGGGGAGGCCTGGGCGGGCCCGGTGATGACCACACTGGGTCAGGCGGAGATTTTCGTAGGGTTTCTGGAGGTGGGCCCAGGGGTCTGGGAGGGACAGGGGGCAACAGCCTGTGGGTGAGGGGGCTGCTTACATGGGCAGGAGAACCTCGATGGAGGGGTTCTGTCTAACCCCTGGGGGGGCAGCCTGTGCTCAGTCAGAGGCTGTGGGTATGACGTTGTGCCTAAAAAGGATGCCCAAGGTCAAGCCCGGTGACAGAGCGGTCACAGCTTGGGGCTGCTCTGTGCCAGAGGACCCTCCCCCACCTCCTCCTCATCCCCATTTCACAGACGGGGAATGGGGGTTTTATTTTACCCGAATGCAAAGTTTTCTGGAGGAGAAGAGCTGGGATACATACCCAGGCCCTTCTGAAGAGAGAGCCCGTGGGCCTCAGCACAATGCCCCTCCCGGATCTGTCACCACCTCCAGGAGGCACTGGGGAAGGCCACGGGATGAGGCTGCGGTCCTGGCCCAGAGGACCTGCCCCACTGAGTCCAAACCATGCCAGGCCTCTGGCCCCTTGGCTTTTTGGAATGCCGTCCCCTCACCCCTGCCCAACATGCCTGCCCTGGCCCTGGGACAGCAAAGGCTTCCCACAAATGGCTCCTACAGAGAGCGGCAACGTGTGACTGGGCTCACCTGGGGCCCGGCCGAGAGACGTGTCCTCCTGAAAACCCAGCTGTGGCAAAGCCCTGCCGGCCGAAGCCTCGGGGTGGCCAGCTGAGGCAGACAGCATCCCCAGGCCTGGGGTGACCCTGAGCACCTCCAAGCCTTCTCTCTCCAAAGCTGCAGGAGTCTTTGTCCATCATCTCCAAATATGGCCTGGGAATTGATTTACTGCTCAGCCAAGTAGAGAAACAAATGAAATATGATTTCATCAGGGGATCTTGCCAACCACTCAATAATGTAAAACTATGCCATGTGAAGCCAGGAGTAAGAATAACAGGAGACTCACATCTTGGAGCCTCGCTCACTCAAAAGCAGGTCCACACACCTGGATTATTCAGGCCCAGCCTTGCCATCACACACCTACAGTCCACTGAGCTCTCCGGGCAGGATAGAAAGGGGGGAACACACTGGCGTGGGTACATGCACGTTGATTATCAGCTGAGTCTCTTCCATATTTTCCACTGTGCAGTTAATTCTGAGTGGTTTTAGACTCAGCAACGTTTTGCCATCACTGAAAAATCATGAGAGATGGTTCATTACAAGTGATGGAATGAAGGAGAAAATATGGGCCCGATTCTGGAAATGACTCAGACTGTGCGATTCTTGGATTTTTGGCTAGCGATCAAAAAGCTTTTCCTCTAATTAAATTCTGTGTGGCAGAAAAAGACAAGGAGAATCAGGAGCACATGAGAGAAATAGAGAACGGAAGAGAAGAGCTAGCTCAGAGGTGAGGTCATGCATTTATCGAGCACCTACTGCATACCAGGCCCCGTGCTGGAAACAAGAGATGAAGAATGGCTGGTCCAGACCCCAGGAGTAACTAGAAGGTGCAGGTGTATGACTCCTAGGGCTGCGTAGCAAAGCACCACACACTGGGGGCTGAAACCACAGACCTTTATTCTCTCGGTGTTCTGGAGGCCAGACGTCTGAAGTTAGGGTGCCATGCTTCCCCAGAAATCCTAGGACAGGATTGTTCCTGGCATTTCTCCTGGCTTCTGGGGTCTCCCAGCAGTCCTTGGCTTCCAGGGTGTCTTGCCAATGAGTTTCAGACCTGTACAAGTTCACTGTGGATTCAGTGAGACCGAGGAATGACAATGGAATGTTCTTGGGGTGAAGGGTTTATACCCAACTTTATTCCCACAGTGGCAGGTCAGTCACTAGAATCCGTCCACTCAGAGCGAGTCTGCTGCAGCAAGCTGGCCTCTGCCTCTGGGCCTCTCCACCCCCACAGCCGTCTCAGTCTCTGTCCTTGGCGCTGCCACCACCCCAGCCTCTGCTCTCCTGCAGCTGTGCCCCCCTGTTGCCCAGAGCACTGGGTGGAGCTCTTTATAGAGAGTCAATAGCAACGTATTGCCCACATGCATGTAGTGAGCCAGCCAACCAGGGCCAGGTGAGAATCCTGGGCGCAGGAACCTTCCCTTTATCCACACGCCCTAGCAGGGCCTGGGAGGAGAGTTTCAGGTCTATGCGCTCCCAAGAGAGAGAAGGAAACTGACGCCCAGGAGAACCAGGTCCCCAGAAGCCTGACCCACTGGAACCCCCCAGCCTCTTGACCCTGATTTCCCGTGTCCCCACCTGTTGATGACAACATGGGAGAACTGCCCAGCAGGGGGCTCAGAAGGCAGCCGTCCCTAACACTGACCGGTCGTCTCCCGGGTGGAGGGCAGAGGCTGGGCTGATGCTGGACACAGGTGTCTGATGACCAGCCCCTGGCGGTCCGCCAGAATAGTTTTCAGGCTATGACCAGGTCATCAGGAGTGGACAGCAGGACTGCTCAATGGCAATGCAAACACCACTGCCAGGAGAGTGCTAGGA